>NC_136065.1:2135894304-2136628364 GCF_964261635.1 Lissotriton helveticus | reverse complement strand
TGAGAGGGGGTGCAGTGACATCACATGAGAGGGAGTGCAGTGACATCACATGAGAGGGAGTGCAGTGACATCACATGAGAGGGGGTGCAGTGACATCACATGAGAGGGAGTGCAGTGACATCACATGAGAGGGAGTGCAGTGACATCACATGAGAGGGGGTGCAGTGACATCACATGAGAGGGAGTGCAGTGACATCACATGAGAGGGAGTGCAGTGACATCACATGAGAGGGAGTGCAGTGACATCACATGAGAGGGAGTGCAGTGACATCACTTGAGAGGGAGTGCAGTGACATCACATGAGAGGGGGTGCAGTGACATCACATGAGAGGGAGTGCAGTGACATCACATGAGAGGGAGTGCAGTGACATCACATGAGAGGGGGTGCAGTGACATCACATGAGAGGGAGTGCAGTGACATCACATGAGAGGGAGTGCAGTGACATCACATGAGAGGGAGTGCAGTGACATCACATGAGAGGGGGTGCAGTGACATCACATGAGAGGGAGTGCAGTGACATCACATGAGAGGGGGTGCAGTGACATCACATGAGAGGGAGTGCAGTGACATCACATGAGAGGGAGTGCAGTGACATCACATGAGAGGGAGTGCAGTGACATCACATGAGAGGGAGTGCAGTGACATCACTTGAGAGGGAGTGCAGTGACATCACATGAGAGGGAGTGCAGTGACATCACTTGAGAGGGAGTGCAGTGACATCACATGAGAGGGGCAGCAGTGACATCACATGAGAGGGAGTGCAGTGACATCACATGAGAGGGGGCAGCAGTGACATCACATGAGAGGGAGTGCAGTGACATCACATGAGAGGGGCAGCAGTGACATCACATGAGAGGGAGTGCAGTGACATCACATGAGAGGGAGTGCAGTGACATCACATGAGAGGGAGTGCAGTGACATCACACGAGAGGGAGCGCAGTGACATCACTTGAGAGGGAGTGCAGTGACATCACATGAGAGGGAGTGCAGTGACATCACATGAGAGGGAGTGCAGTGACATCACATGAGAGGGGCAGCAGTGACATCACATGAGAGGGAGTGCAGTGACATCACATGAGAGGGGGCAGCAGTGACATCACATGAGAGGGAGCACAGTGACATCACACGAGAGGGAGCGCAGTGACATCACTTGAGAGGGAGTGCAGTGACATCACATGAGAGGGAGTGCAGTGACATCACATGAGAGGGAGCACAGTGACATCACACGAGAGGGAGTGCAGCGACATCACTTGAGAGGTAGTGCAGTGACATCACATGAGAGGGAGTGCAGTGACATCACATGAGAGGGAGTGCAGTGACATCACATGAGAGGGGGTGCAGTGACATCACATGAGAGGGGGTGCAGTGACATCACATGAGAGGGAGTGCAGTGACATCACATGAGGGGAAGTGCAGTGACATCACATGAGAGGGAGCACAGTGACATCACACGAGAGGGAGCGCAGTGACATCACATGAGAGGGAGTGCAGTGACATCACTTGAGAGGGAGTGCAGTGACATCACATGAGAGGGAGTGCAGTGACATCACATGAGAGGGAGTGCAGTGACATCAGAAGAGAGGGAGTGCAGTGACATCACATGAGAGGGAGTGCAGTGACATCAGAGGAGAGGGAGTGCAGTGACATCACATGAGAGGGAGTGCAGTGACATCAGAGGAGAGGGAGTGCAGTGACATCAGAGGAGAGGGAGTGCAGTGACATCACATGAGAGGGAGCACAGTGACATCACACGAGAGGGAGCGCAGTGACATCACATGAGAGGGAGTGCAGTGACATCACATGAGAGGGAGTGCAGTGACATCAGAGGAGAGGGAGTGCAGTGACATCACATGAGAGGGAGTGCAGTGACATCAGAGGAGAGGGAGTGCAGTGACATCACATGAGAGGGAGTGCAGTGACATCAGAGGAGAGGGAGTGCAGTGACATCACATGAGAGGGGGTGCAGTGACATCACATGAGAGGGAGCACAGTGACATCAGAGGAGAGGGAGTGCAGTGACATCACATGAGAGGGAGTGCAGTGACATCAGAGGAGAGGGAGTGCAGTGACATCACATGAGAGGGAGTGCAGTGACATCAGAGGAGAGGGAGTGCAGTGACATCACATGAGAGGGGGTGCAGTGACTTCACATGGGAGGGAATACAGTGACATCACTTGAGAGGGAGTGCAGTGACATCACATGAGAGGGAGTGCAGTGACATCACTTGAGAGGTAGTGCAGTGACATCACATGAGAGGGAGTGCAGTGACATCAGAGGAGAGGGAGTGCAGTGACATCACATGAGAGGGAGTGCAGTGACATCAGAGGAGAGGGAGTGCAGTGACATCACATGAGAGGGGGTGCAGTGACTTCACATGGGAGGGAATACAGTGACATCACTTGAGAGGGAGTGCAGTGACATCACATGAGAGGGAGTGCAGTGACATCACTTGAGAGGTAGTGCAGTGACATCACATGAGAGGGAGTGCAGTGACATCAGAGGAGAGGGAGTGCAGTGACATCACATGAGAGGGAGTGCAGTGACATCACATGAGAGGGGGTGCAGTGACATCACATGAGAGGGAGCACAGTGACATCACACGAGAGGGAGCGCAGTGACATCACTTGAGAGGTAGTGCAGTGACATCACATGAGAGGGAGTGCAGTGACATCACATGAGAGGGAGTGCAGTGACATCACATGAGAGGGAGTGCAGTGACATCACATGAGAGGGAGTGCAGTGACATCACATGAGAGGGAGTGCAGTGACATCACATGAGAGGGGGTGCAGTGACATCACATGAGAGGGAGTGCAGTGACATCAGAGGAGAGGGAGTGCAGTGACATCACATGAGAGGGAGTGCAGTGACATCACATGAGAGGGGGTGCAGTGACATCAGAGGAGAGGGAGTGCAGTGACATCACATGAGAGGGAGTGCAGTGACATCACATGAGAGGGAGTGCAGTGACATCAGAGGAGAGGGAGTGCAGTGACATCACATGAGAGGGAGCGCAGTGACATCACTTGAGAGGTAGTGCAGTGACATCACATGAGAGGGAGTGCAGTGACATCACATGAGAGGGAGTGCAGTGACATCACATGAGAGGGAGTGCAGTGACATCAGAAGAGAGGGAGTGCAGTGACATCACATGAGAGGGAGTGCAGTGACATCAGAGGAGAGGGAGTGCAGTGACATCACATGAGAGGGAGTGCAGTGACATCACATGAGAGGGGGTGCAGTGACATCACATGAGAGGGAGCACAGTGACATCACACGAGAGGGAGCGCAGTGACACCACTTGAGAGGTAGTGCAGTGACATCACATGAGAGGGAGTGCAGTGACATCACATGAGAGGGAGTGCAGTGACATCACATGAGAGGGAGTGCAGTTACATCAGAAGAGAGGGAGTGCAGTGACATCACATGAGAGGGAGTGCAGTGACATCAGAGGAGAGGGAGTGCAGTGACATCACATGAGAGGGAGTGCAGTGACATCACATGAGAGGGGGTGCAGTGACATCACATGAGAGGGAGCACAGTGACATCACACGAGAGGGAGCGCAGTGACATCACATGAGAGGGAGTGCAGTGACATCACATGAGAGGGAGTGCAGTGACATCACTTGAGAGGGAGTGCAGTGACATCACATGAGAGGGAGTGCAGTGACATCACTTGAGAGGGAGTGCAGTGACATCACATGAGAGGGAGTGCAGTGACATCAGAGGAGAGGGAGTGCAGTGACATCACATGAGAGGGAGTGCAGTGACATCACTTGAGAGGTAGTGCAGTGACATCACATGAGAGGGAGTGCAGTGACATCACATGAGAGGGAGTGCAGTGACATCACATGAGAGGGAGTGCAGTGACATCAGAAGAGAGGGAGTGCAGTGACATCACATGAGAGGGAGTGCAGTGACATCAGAGGAGAGGGAGTGCAGTGACATCACATGAGAGGGAGTGCAGTGACATCACATGAGAGGGGGTGCAGTGACATCACATGAGAGGGAGCACAGTGACATCACACGAGAGGGAGCGCAGTGACATCACTTGAGAGGTAGTGCAGTGACATCACATGAGAGGGAGTGCAGTGACATCACATGAGAGGGAGTGCAGTGACATCACATGAGAGGGAGTGCAGTGACATCAGAAGAGAGGGAGTGCAGTGACATCACATGAGAGGGAGTGCAGTGACATCAGAGGAGAGGGAGTGCAGTGACATCACATGAGAGGGAGTGCAGTGACATCAGAGGAGAGGGAGTGCAGTGACATCAGAGGAGAGGTAGTGCAGTGACATCAGAGGAGAGTGAGTGCAGTGACATCAGAGGAGAGGGAGTGCAGTGACATCACATGAGAGGGAGTGCAGTGACATCAGAGGAGAGGGAGTGCAGTGACATCACATGAGAGGGAGTGCAGTGACATCAGAGGAGAGGGAGTGCAGTGACATCAGAGGAGAGGTAGTGCAGTGACATCAGAGGAGAGGGAGTGCAGTGACATCAGAGGAGAGGGAGTGCAGTGACAACACATGAGAGGGAGTGCAGTGACATCAGAGGAGAGGGAGGGCAGTGACATCACATTAGAGGGAGTGCAGTGACATCAGAGGAGAGGGAGTGCAGTGACATCAGAGGAGAGGGAGTGCAGTGACATCATATGAGAGGGAGTGCAGTGACATCACATGAGAGGGAGTGCAGTGACATCACATGAGAGGAAGTGCAGTGACATCAGAGGAGAGGGAGGGCAGTGGCATCAGAAGAGAGGGAGTGCAGTGACATCAGAGGAGAGGGAGTGCAGTGACATCAGAGGAGAGGGAGTGCAGTGACATCAGAGGAGAGGGCGTGCAGTGACATCACATGAGAGGAAGTGCAGTGACATCAGAGGAGAGGGAGTGCAGTGACATCACATGAGAGGGAGTGCAGTGACATCAGAGGAGAGGGAGTGCAGTGACATCAGAGGAGAGGGAGTGCAGTGACATCAGAGGAGAGGGAGTGCAGTGACATCACATGAGAGGGAGTGCAGTGACATCAGAGGAGAGGGAGGGCAGTGACATCACATTAGAGGGAGTGCAGTGACATCAGAGGAGAGGGAGTGCAGTGACATCAGAGGAGAGGGAGTGCAGTGACATCACATGAGAGGGAGTGCAGTGATATCACATGAGAGGGAGTGCAGTGACATCACATGAGAGGGAGTGCAGTGACATCAGAGGAGAGGGAGTGCAGTGACATCACATGAGAGGGAGTGCAGTGACATCAGAGGAGAGGGAGTGCAGTGACATCAGAGGAGAGGTAGTGCAGTGACATCAGAGGAGAGGGAGTGCAGTGACATCAGAGGAGAGGCAGTGCAGTGACATCACATGAGAGGGAGTGCAGTGACATCAGAGGAGAGGGAGTGCAGTGACATCACATGAGAGGGAGTGCAGTGACATCAGAGGAGAGGGAGTGCAGTGACATCAGAGGAGAGGTAGTGCAGTGACATCAGAGGAGAGGGAGTGCAGTGACATCAGAGGAGAGGGAGTGCAGTGACAACACATGAGAGGGAGTGCAGTGACATCAGAGGAGAGGGAGGGCAGTGACATCACATTAGAGGGAGTGCAGTGACATCAGAGGAGAGGGAGTGCAGTGACATCAGAGGAGAGGGAGTGCAGTGACATCACATGAGAGGGAGTGCAGTGACATCACATGAGAGGGAGTGCAGTGACATCACATGAGAGGAAGTGCAGTGACATCAGAGGAGAGGGAGGGCAGTGACATCAGAAGAGAGGGAGTGCAGTGACATCAGAGGAGAGGGAGTGCAGTGACATCAGAGGAGAGGGAGTGCAGTGACAGAGTAGAGGGAGTGCAGTGACATCACATGAGAGGGAGTGCAGTGACATCAGAGGAGAGGGAGTGCAGTGACATCAGAGGAGAGGAAGTGCAGTGACATCACATGAGAGGGAGTGCATTGACATCAGAGGAGAGGGAGGGCAGTGACATCAGAAGAGAGGGAGTGCAGTAACATCACATGGGAGGGAGTGCAGTGACATCACATGAGAGGGAGTGCAGTGGCATCACATGAGAGGGAGTGCAGTGGCATCAGAGGAGAGGGAGTGCAGTGACATCACATGAGAGGGAGTGCAGTGACATCAGAGGAGAGGGAGTGCAGTGACATCAGAGGAGAGGGAGTGCAGTGACATCACATGAGAGGGAGTGCAGTGACATCAGAGGAGAGGGAGTGCAGTGACATCAGAGGAGAGGTAGTGCAGTGACATCAGAGGAGAGGGAGTGCAGTGACATCAGAGGAGAGGCAGTGCAGTGACATCACATGAGAGGGAGTGCAGTGACATCACACGAGAGGGAGCGCAGTGACATCAGAGGAGAGGGAGTGCAGTGACATCAGAAGAGAGGGAGTGCAGTGACATCACATGAGAGGGAGTGCAGTGACATCAGAGGAGAGGGAGTGCAGTGACATCAGAGGAGAGGGAGTGCAGTGACATCACAGGAGAGGGAGTGCAGTGACATCACATCATAGGGAGTGCAGTGACATCAGAGGAGAGGGAGTGCAGTGACATCACATGATAGGGAGTGCAGTGACATCAGAGGAGAGGGAGTGCAGTGACATCACATGATAGGGAGTGCAGTGACATCAGAGGAGAGGGAGTGCAGTGACATCACATCATAGGGAGTGCAGTGACATCAGAGGAGAGGGAGTGCAGTGACATCACATGAGAGGGAGGGCAGTGACATCAAGGGAGAGGGAGGGCAGTGACATCAGAAGAGAGGGAGTGCAGTGACATCAGAGGAGAGGGAGTGCAGTGACATCACATGAGAGGGAGTGCAGTGACATCAGAGGAGAGGGAGTGCAGTGACATCAGAGGAGAGGTAGTGCAGTGACATCAGAGGAGAGGGAGTGCAGTGACATCAGAGGAGAGGGAGTGCAGTGACAACACATGAGAGGGAGTGCAGTGACATCAGAGGAGAGGGAGGGCAGTGACATCACATTAGAGGGAGTGCAGTGACATCAGAGGAGAGGGAGTGCAGTGACATCAGAGGAGAGGGAGTGCAGTGACATCACATGAGAGGGAGTGCAGTGACATCACATGAGAGGGAGTGCAGTGACATCACATGAGAGGAAGTGCAGTGACATCAGAGGAGAGGGAGGGCAGTGACATCAGAAGAGAGGGAGTGCAGTGACATCAGAGGAGAGGGAGTGCAGTGACATCAGAGGAGAGGGAGTGCAGTGACAGAGTAGAGGGAGTGCAGTGACATCACATGAGAGGGAGTGCAGTGACATCAGAGGAGAGGGAGTGCAGTGACATCAGAGGAGAGGAAGTGCAGTGACATCACATGAGAGGGAGTGCATTGACATCAGAGGAGAGGGAGGGCAGTGACATCAGAAGAGAGGGAGTGCAGTAACATCACATGGGAGGGAGTGCAGTGACATCACATGAGAGGGAGTGCAGTGGCATCACATGAGGGAGTGCAGTGACATCACATAGGAGGGAGTGCAGTGACATCACATGAGAGGGAGTGCAGTGACATCAGAGGAGAGGGAGTGCAGTGACATCAGAGGAGAGGGAGTGCAGTGACATCAGAGGAGAGGGAGTGCAGTGACATCAGAGGAGAGGGAGTGCAGTGATATCACATGAGAGGGAGTGCAGTGACATCAGAGGAGAGGGAGGGCAGTGACATCACATTAGAGGGAGTGCAGTGACATCAGATGAGAGGGAGTGCAGTGACATCAGAGGAGAGGGAGTGCAGTGACATCACATGAGAGGGAGTGCAGTGATATCACATGAGAGGGAGTGCAGTGACATCACATGAGAGGGAGTGCAGTGACATCAGAGGAGAGGGAGTGCAGTGACATCACATGAGAGGGAGTGCAGTGACATCAGAGGAGAGGGAGTGCAGTGACATCAGAGGAGAGGTAGTGCAGTGACATCAGAGGAGAGGGAGTGCAGTGACATCAGAGGAGAGGCAGTGCAGTGACATCACATGAGAGGGAGTGCAGTGACATCAGAGGAGAGGGAGTGCAGTGACATCACATGAGAGGGAGTGCAGTGACATCAGAGGAGAGGGAGTGCAGTGACATCAGAGGAGAGGTAGTGCAGTGACATCAGAGGAGAGGGAGTGCAGTGACATCAGAGGAGAGGGAGTGCAGTGACAACACATGAGAGGGAGTGCAGTGACATCAGAGGAGAGGGAGGGCAGTGACATCACATTAGAGGGAGTGCAGTGACATCAGAGGAGAAGGAGTGCAGTGACATCAGAGGAGAGGGAGTGCAGTGACATCACATGAGAGGGAGTGCAGTGACATCACATGAGAGGGAGTGCAGTGACATCACATGAGAGGAAGTGCAGTGACATCACATGAGAGGGAGTGCAGTGACATCAGAGTAGAGGGAGGGCAGTGACATCAGAAGAGAGGGAGTGCAGTGACATCAGAGGAGAGGGAGTGCAGTGACATCAGAGGAGAGGGAGTGCAGTAACATCAGAGGAGAGGGCGTGCAGTGACATCACATGAGAGGAAGTGCAGTGACATCAGAGGAGAGGGAGTGCAGTGACATCACATGAGAGGGAGTGCAGTGACATCAGAGGAGAGGGAGTGCAGTGACATCAGAGGAGAGGGAGTGCAGTGACATCAGAGGAGAGGGAGTGCAGTGACATCAGAGGAGAGGGAGTGCAGTGACATCATATGAGAGGGAGGGCAGTGACATCAGAGGAGAGGGAGGGCAGTGACATCACATTAGAGGGAGTGCAGTGACATCAGAGGAGAGGGAGTGCAGTGACATCAGAGGAGAGGGAGTGCAGTGACATCACATGAGAGGGAGTGCAGTGATATCACATGAGAGGGAGTGCAGTGACATCACATGAGAGGGAGTGCAGTGACATCAGAGGAGAGGGAGGGCAGTGACATCAGAAGAGAGGGAGTGCAGTGACATCAGAGGAGAGGGAGTGCAGTGACATCAGAGGAGAGGGAGTGCAGTGACATCAGAGGAGAGGGCGTGCAGTGACATCACATGAGAGGAAGTGCAGTGACATCAGAGGAGAGGGAGTGCAGTGACATCACATGAGAGGGAGTGCAGTGACATCAGAGGAGAGGGAGTGCAGTGACATCACATGAGAGGGAGTGCAGTGACATCACATGAGAGGGAGTTTTGTGACATCAGAGGAGAGGGAGTACAGTGACATCAGAGGAGAGGGAGTGCAGTGACATCACATGAGAGGGAGTGCAGTGACAGAGGAGAGGGAGTGCAGTGACATCAGAGGAGAGGAAGTGCAGTGACATCAGAGGAGAGGGAGTGCAGTGACATCAGAGGAGAGGGAGTGCAGTGACATCACATGAGAGGAATTGCAGTGACATCAGAGGAGAGGTAGTGCAATGACATCACATGAGAGGGAGTGCAGTGACATCACATGAGAGGGAGTGCAGTGACATCACATGGGAGGGAGTGCAGTGACATCAGAGGAGAGGGAGTGCAGTGACATCAGAGGAGAGGGAGTGCAGTGACATCACATGAGAGGGAGGGCAGTGACATCAGAGTAGAGGGAGTGCAGTGACATCAGAGGTGAGGGAGTGCAGTGACATCACATGAGAGGGAGTGCAGTGACATCACTTGAGAGAGAGTGCAGTGACATCACATGAGGGAGTGTAGTGACATCACATGAGAGGGAGTGCAGTGACATCAGAGGAGAGGGAGTGCAGTGACATCACTCGAGAGGGAGCGCAGTGAGATCAGAGGAGAGGGAGGACAGTGACATCACATGAGAGGGAGTGCAGTGACATCACATGAGAGGGAGTGCAGTGACATCAGAGGAGAGGGAGTGTAGTGACATCACATGAGAGGGAGTGCTGTGACATCACATGAGAGGGAGTGCAGTGACATCACATGAGAGGGAGTGCAGTGACATCACATGAGAGGGAGTGCAGTGACATCAGAAGAGAGGGAATGCAGTGACATCAGAGGAGAGGGAGTGCAGTAACATCACATGAGAGGGAGTGCAGTGACATCACATGAGAGGGAGTGCAGTGACATCACATGAGAGAGTGCAGTGACATCACTTGAGAGGGAGTGCAGTGACATCAGAGGAGAGGGAGTGCAGTGACATCACATGAGAGGGAGTGCAGTGACATCACATGAGAGGGAGTAGAGTGACATCAGAGGAGAGGGATTGCAGTGACATCACATGAGAGGGAGTGCAGTGACATCACATGAGAGGGAGTGCAGTGACATCACTTGAGAGGGAGTGCAGTGACATCAGAGGAGAGGGAGTGCAGTGACATCACTTGAGAGGGAGTGCAGTGACATCACTTGAGAGGGAGTGTGGTGACATCACATGAGGGAGTGCAGTGACATCACATGAGAGGGTGTGCAGTGACATCACATGAGAGGGAGTGCAGTGACATCAGAGGAGAGGGGGTTCAGTGAAATCACATGAGAGGGAGTGCAGTGACATCACATGAGAGGGAGTGCAGTGACATCACTTGAGAGGGAGTGCAGTGACATCACATGAGGGAGTGCAGTGACATCACATGAGAGGGAGTGCAGTGACATCACATGAGGGAGTGCAGTGACATCACTTGAGAGGGAGTTCAGTCACATCAGAGGAGAGGGAGTGCAGTGACATCACATGAGAGGGAGTGCAGTGACATCACATGAGAGGGGGTGCAGTGACATCACATGAGAGGGAGTGCAGTGACATCACATGAGAGGGCGTGCAGTGATATAACATGAGAGGGAGTGCAGTGACATCACATGAGAGGGAGTGCAGTGACATCACATGAGAGGGAGTGCAGTGACATCACTTGAGAGGGAGTGCAGTGACATCACATAAGAGGGAGTGCAGTGACAGAGTAGAGGGAGTGCAGTGACATCACATGAGAGGGAGTGCAGTGACATCACTTGAGAGGGAGTGCAGTGACATCACATAAGAGGGAGTGCAGTGACAGAGTAGAGGGAGTGCAGTGACATCACATGAGAGGGAGTGCAGTGACATCAGAGGAGAGGGAGTGCAGTGACATCAGAGGAGAGGAAGTGCAGTGACATCACATGAGAGGGAGTGCAGTAACATCACATGGGAGGGAGTGCAGTGACATCACATGAGAGGGAGTGCAGTGACATCACATGAGAGGTAGTGCAGTGACATCAGAGTAGAGGGAGTGCAGTGACATCACATGAGAGGGAGTGCAGTGACATCACATGGGAGGGAGTGGAGTGACCTCAGAGGAGAGGGAGTGCAGTGACATCAGAGGAGAGGGAGTGCAGTGACATCAGAAGAGAGGGAGTGCAGTGACATCACATGAGAGGGAGTGCAGTGACATCACTTGAGAGGGATTTCAGTGACATCACTTGAGAGGGAGTGCAGTGACATCAGAGTAGAGGGAGTGCAGTGACATCACATGGGAGGCAGTGCAGTGACATCACATGAGAGGGAGTGCAGTGACATCACATGAGAGGGAGTGCAGTGACATCACATGAGAGGGAGTGCAGTGACATCACATGAGAGGGAGGGCCGTGACATCACTGGAGAGGGAGTGCAGTGACATCACTTAAGAGGGAGTGCAGTGACATCACTTGAGAGGGAGTGCAGTGACATCAGAGGAGAGGGAGTGCAGTGACATCAGAGGAGAGGGAGTGCAGTGACATCAGAGGAGAGGGAGTGCAGTGACATCACATGAGAGGGAGGGCAGTAACATCACAGGAGAGGGAGTGCAGTGACATCACATGAGAGGGAGTGCAGTGACATCACATGAGAGGGAGTGCAGTGACATCACAGGAGAGGGAGTGCAGTGACATCAATTGAGAGGGAGTGCAGTGACATCACTTGAGAGGGAATGCAGTGACATCAGAGGAGAGGGAGTGCAGTGACATCACATGGGAGGGAGTGCAGTGACATCACATGAGAGGGAGTGCGGTGATATCACATGAGAGGGAGTGCAGTGACATCACATGAGAGGGAGTGCAGTGGCATCACATGAGGGAGTGCAGTGACATCACATAGGAGGGAGTGCAGTGACATCACATGAGAGGGAGTGCAGTGACATCACATGGGATGGAGTGCAGTGACATCACATGAGAGGGAGTGAAGTGAGATCCCATGAGACGTAGTGCAGTGACATCAGAGGAGAGGGGGTGCAGTGACATCACATGAGAGGGAGTGCAGTGACATCACTTGAGAGGGAGTGCAGTGACATCACATGAGAGGGAGTGCAGTGACATCAGAGGAGAGGGAGTGCAGTGACATCACATGAGAGGGAATGCAGTGACATCAGAGGAGAGGGAGTGCAGTGACATCACATGAGAGGGGGTGCAGTGACATCAGAGGAGAGGGAGGGCAGTGACATCAGAAGAGAGGAAGTGCAGTGACCTCACATGAGAGTGAGTGCAGTGACATCAGAGGAGAGGGAGTGCAGTGACATCAGAGGAGAGGGAGTGCAGTGACATCAGAGGAGAGGGAGTGCAGTAACATCACATGGGAGGGAGTGCAGTGACATCACATGAGAGGGAGTGCAGTGACATCACATGAGAGGGAGTGCAGTGACATCAGAGGAGAGGGAGTGCAGTGACATCAGAGGAGAGGGAGTGCAGTGACATCAGAGGAGAGGGAGTGCAGTGACATCAGAGGAGAGGGAGTGCAGTGACATCACATGAGAGGGAGGGCAGTAACATCACAGGAGAGGGAGTGCAGTGACATCACATGAGAGGGAGTGCAGTGACATCACATGAGAGGGAGTGCAGTGACATCACAGGAGAGGGAGTGCAGTGACATCAATTGAGAGGGAGTGCAGTGACATCACTTGAGAGGGAATGCAGTGACATCAGAGGAGAGGGAGTGCAGTGACATCACATGGGAGGGAGTGCAGTGACATCACATGAGAGGGGCAGCAGTGACATCACATGAGAGGGAGTGCAGTGACATCACATGAGAGGGAGTGCAGTGACATCACTTGAGAGGGAGTGCAGTGACATCACATGAGAGGGGCAGCAGTGACATCACATGAGAGGGAGTGCAGTGACATCACATGAGAGGGAGTGCAGTGACATCACTTGAGAGGGAGTGCAGTGACATCACATGAGAGGGGCAGCAGTGACATCACATGAGAGGGAGTGCAGTGACATCACATGAGAGGGAGTGCAGTGACATCACATGAGAGGGAGTGCAGTGACATCACTTGAGAGGGAGTGCAGTGACATCACATGAGAGGGGCAGCAGTGACATCACATGAGAGGGAGTGCAGTGACATCACATGAGAGGGAGTGCAGTGACATCACTTGAGAGGGAGTGCAGTGACATCACATGAGAGGGGCAGCAGTGACATCACATGAGAGGGAGTGCAGTGACATCACATGAGAGGGAGTGCAGTGACATCACTTGAGAGGGAGTGCAGTGACATCACATGAGAGGGGCAGCAGTGACATCACATGAGAGGGAGTGCAGTGACATCACATGAGAGGGAGTGCAGTGACATCACATGAGAGGGGCAGCAGTGACATCACATGAGAGGGAGTGCAGTGACATCACATGAGAGGGGGTGCAGTGACATCACATGGGAGGGAGTGCAGTGACATCACATGAGAGGGAGTGCAGTGACATCACTTGAGAGGGAGTGCAGTGACATCACATGAGAGGGGCAGCAGTGACATCACATGAGAGGGAGTGCAGTGACATCACATGAGAGGGAGTGCAGTGACATCACATGAGAGGGGCAGCAGTGACATCACATGAGAGGGAGTGCAGTGACATCACATGAGAGGGGCAGCAGTGACATCACATGAGAGGGAGTGCAGTGACATCACATGAGAGGGAGTGCAGTGACATCACATGAGAGGGGCAGCAGTGACATCACATGAGAGGGAGTGCAGTGACATCACATGAGAGGGGGTGCAGTGACATCACATGGGAGGGAGTGCAGTGACATCACATGAGAGGGGCAGCAGTGACATCACATGAGAGGGAGTGCAGTGACATCACATGAGAGGGGGTGCAGTGACATCACATGGGAGGGAGTGCAGTGACATCACATGAGAGGGAGTGCAGTGACATCACATGAGAGGGAGTGCAGTGACATCACTTGAGAGGGAGTGCAGTGACATCACATGAGAGGGGCAGCAGTGACATCACATGAGAGGGAGTGCAGTGACATCACATGAGAGGGGGTGCAGTGACATCACATGGGAGGGAGTGCAGTGACATCACATGAGAGGGAGTGCAGTGACATCACATGAGAGGGGGTGCAGTGACATCACATGAGAGGGGGTGCAGTGACATCACATGAGAGGGGGTGCAGTGACATCACATGAGAGGGAGTGCAGTGACATCACATGAGAGGGAGTGCAGTGACATCACATGAGAGGGGGTGCAGTGACATCACATGAGAGGGAGTGCAGTGACATCACATGAGAGGGAGTGCAGTGACATCACATGAGAGGGGGTGCAGTGACATCACATGAGAGGGAGTGCAGTGACATCACATGAGAGGGAGTGCAGTGACATCACATGAGAGGGAGTGCAGTGACATCACATGAGAGGGAGTGCAGTGACATCACTTGAGAGGGAGTGCAGTGACATCACATGAGAGGGGGTGCAGTGACATCACATGAGAGGGAGTGCAGTGACATCACATGAGAGGGAGTGCAGTGACATCACATGAGAGGGGGTGCAGTGACATCACATGAGAGGGAGTGCAGTGACATCACATGAGAGGGAGTGCAGTGACATCACATGAGAGGGAGTGCAGTGACATCACATGAGAGGGGGTGCAGTGACATCACATGAGAGGGAGTGCAGTGACATCACATGAGAGGGGGTGCAGTGACATCACATGAGAGGGAGTGCAGTGACATCACATGAGAGGGAGTGCAGTGACATCACATGAGAGGGAGTGCAGTGACATCACATGAGAGGGAGTGCAGTGACATCACTTGAGAGGGAGTGCAGTGACATCACATGAGAGGGAGTGCAGTGACATCACTTGAGAGGGAGTGCAGTGACATCACATGAGAGGGGCAGCAGTGACATCACATGAGAGGGAGTGCAGTGACATCACATGAGAGGGGGCAGCAGTGACATCACATGAGAGGGAGTGCAGTGACATCACATGAGAGGGGCAGCAGTGACATCACATGAGAGGGAGTGCAGTGACATCACATGAGAGGGAGTGCAGTGACATCACATGAGAGGGAGTGCAGTGACATCACACGAGAGGGAGCGCAGTGACATCACTTGAGAGGGAGTGCAGTGACATCACATGAGAGGGAGTGCAGTGACATCACATGAGAGGGAGTGCAGTGACATCACATGAGAGGGGCAGCAGTGACATCACATGAGAGGGAGTGCAGTGACATCACATGAGAGGGGGCAGCAGTGACATCACATGAGAGGGAGCACAGTGACATCACACGAGAGGGAGCGCAGTGACATCACTTGAGAGGGAGTGCAGTGACATCACATGAGAGGGAGTGCAGTGACATCACATGAGAGGGAGCACAGTGACATCACACGAGAGGGAGTGCAGCGACATCACTTGAGAGGTAGTGCAGTGACATCACATGAGAGGGAGTGCAGTGACATCACATGAGAGGGAGTGCAGTGACATCACATGAGAGGGGGTGCAGTGACATCACATGAGAGGGGGTGCAGTGACATCACATGAGAGGGAGTGCAGTGACATCACATGAGGGGAAGTGCAGTGACATCACATGAGAGGGAGCACAGTGACATCACACGAGAGGGAGCGCAGTGACATCACATGAGAGGGAGTGCAGTGACATCACTTGAGAGGGAGTGCAGTGACATCACATGAGAGGGAGTGCAGTGACATCACATGAGAGGGAGTGCAGTGACATCAGAAGAGAGGGAGTGCAGTGACATCACATGAGAGGGAGTGCAGTGACATCAGAGGAGAGGGAGTGCAGTGACATCACATGAGAGGGAGTGCAGTGACATCAGAGGAGAGGGAGTGCAGTGACATCAGAGGAGAGGGAGTGCAGTGACATCACATGAGAGGGAGCACAGTGACATCACACGAGAGGGAGCGCAGTGACATCACATGAGAGGGAGTGCAGTGACATCACATGAGAGGGAGTGCAGTGACATCAGAGGAGAGGGAGTGCAGTGACATCACATGAGAGGGAGTGCAGTGACATCAGAGGAGAGGGAGTGCAGTGACATCACATGAGAGGGAGTGCAGTGACATCAGAGGAGAGGGAGTGCAGTGACATCACATGAGAGGGGGTGCAGTGACATCACATGAGAGGGAGCACAGTGACATCAGAGGAGAGGGAGTGCAGTGACATCACATGAGAGGGAGTGCAGTGACATCAGAGGAGAGGGAGTGCAGTGACATCACATGAGAGGGAGTGCAGTGACATCAGAGGAGAGGGAGTGCAGTGACATCACATGAGAGGGGGTGCAGTGACTTCACATGGGAGGGAATACAGTGACATCACTTGAGAGGGAGTGCAGTGACATCACATGAGAGGGAGTGCAGTGACATCACTTGAGAGGTAGTGCAGTGACATCACATGAGAGGGAGTGCAGTGACATCAGAGGAGAGGGAGTGCAGTGACATCACATGAGAGGGAGTGCAGTGACATCAGAGGAGAGGGAGTGCAGTGACATCACATGAGAGGGGGTGCAGTGACTTCACATGGGAGGGAATACAGTGACATCACTTGAGAGGGAGTGCAGTGACATCACATGAGAGGGAGTGCAGTGACATCACTTGAGAGGTAGTGCAGTGACATCACATGAGAGGGAGTGCAGTGACATCAGAGGAGAGGGAGTGCAGTGACATCACATGAGAGGGAGTGCAGTGACATCACATGAGAGGGGGTGCAGTGACATCACATGAGAGGGAGCACAGTGACATCACACGAGAGGGAGCGCAGTGACATCACTTGAGAGGTAGTGCAGTGACATCACATGAGAGGGAGTGCAGTGACATCACATGAGAGGGAGTGCAGTGACATCACATGAGAGGGAGTGCAGTGACATCACATGAGAGGGAGTGCAGTGACATCACATGAGAGGGAGTGCAGTGACATCACATGAGAGGGGGTGCAGTGACATCACATGAGAGGGAGTGCAGTGACATCAGAGGAGAGGGAGTGCAGTGACATCACATGAGAGGGAGTGCAGTGACATCACATGAGAGGGGGTGCAGTGACATCAGAGGAGAGGGAGTGCAGTGACATCACATGAGAGGGAGTGCAGTGACATCACATGAGAGGGAGTGCAGTGACATCAGAGGAGAGGGAGTGCAGTGACATCACATGAGAGGGAGCGCAGTGACATCACTTGAGAGGTAGTGCAGTGACATCACATGAGAGGGAGTGCAGTGACATCACATGAGAGGGAGTGCAGTGACATCACATGAGAGGGAGTGCAGTGACATCAGAAGAGAGGGAGTGCAGTGACATCACATGAGAGGGAGTGCAGTGACATCAGAGGAGAGGGAGTGCAGTGACATCACATGAGAGGGAGTGCAGTGACATCACATGAGAGGGGGTGCAGTGACATCACATGAGAGGGAGCACAGTGACATCACACGAGAGGGAGCGCAGTGACACCACTTGAGAGGTAGTGCAGTGACATCACATGAGAGGGAGTGCAGTGACATCACATGAGAGGGAGTGCAGTGACATCACATGAGAGGGAGTGCAGTTACATCAGAAGAGAGGGAGTGCAGTGACATCACATGAGAGGGAGTGCAGTGACATCAGAGGAGAGGGAGTGCAGTGACATCACATGAGAGGGAGTGCAGTGACATCACATGAGAGGGGGTGCAGTGACATCACATGAGAGGGAGCACAGTGACATCACACGAGAGGGAGCGCAGTGACATCACATGAGAGGGAGTGCAGTGACATCACATGAGAGGGAGTGCAGTGACATCACTTGAGAGGGAGTGCAGTGACATCACATGAGAGGGAGTGCAGTGACATCACTTGAGAGGGAGTGCAGTGACATCACATGAGAGGGAGTGCAGTGACATCAGAGGAGAGGGAGTGCAGTGACATCACATGAGAGGGAGTGCAGTGACATCACTTGAGAGGTAGTGCAGTGACATCACATGAGAGGGAGTGCAGTGACATCACATGAGAGGGAGTGCAGTGACATCACATGAGAGGGAGTGCAGTGACATCAGAAGAGAGGGAGTGCAGTGACATCACATGAGAGGGAGTGCAGTGACATCAGAGGAGAGGGAGTGCAGTGACATCACATGAGAGGGAGTGCAGTGACATCACATGAGAGGGGGTGCAGTGACATCACATGAGAGGGAGCACAGTGACATCACACGAGAGGGAGCGCAGTGACATCACTTGAGAGGTAGTGCAGTGACATCACATGAGAGGGAGTGCAGTGACATCACATGAGAGGGAGTGCAGTGACATCACATGAGAGGGAGTGCAGTGACATCAGAAGAGAGGGAGTGCAGTGACATCACATGAGAGGGAGTGCAGTGACATCAGAGGAGAGGGAGTGCAGTGACATCACATGAGAGGGAGTGCAGTGACATCAGAGGAGAGGGAGTGCAGTGACATCAGAGGAGAGGTAGTGCAGTGACATCAGAGGAGAGTGAGTGCAGTGACATCAGAGGAGAGGGAGTGCAGTGACATCACATGAGAGGGAGTGCAGTGACATCAGAGGAGAGGGAGTGCAGTGACATCACATGAGAGGGAGTGCAGTGACATCAGAGGAGAGGGAGTGCAGTGACATCAGAGGAGAGGTAGTGCAGTGACATCAGAGGAGAGGGAGTGCAGTGACATCAGAGGAGAGGGAGTGCAGTGACAACACATGAGAGGGAGTGCAGTGACATCAGAGGAGAGGGAGGGCAGTGACATCACATTAGAGGGAGTGCAGTGACATCAGAGGAGAGGGAGTGCAGTGACATCAGAGGAGAGGGAGTGCAGTGACATCATATGAGAGGGAGTGCAGTGACATCACATGAGAGGGAGTGCAGTGACATCACATGAGAGGAAGTGCAGTGACATCAGAGGAGAGGGAGGGCAGTGGCATCAGAAGAGAGGGAGTGCAGTGACATCAGAGGAGAGGGAGTGCAGTGACATCAGAGGAGAGGGAGTGCAGTGACATCAGAGGAGAGGGCGTGCAGTGACATCACATGAGAGGAAGTGCAGTGACATCAGAGGAGAGGGAGTGCAGTGACATCACATGAGAGGGAGTGCAGTGACATCAGAGGAGAGGGAGTGCAGTGACATCAGAGGAGAGGGAGTGCAGTGACATCAGAGGAGAGGGAGTGCAGTGACATCACATGAGAGGGAGTGCAGTGACATCAGAGGAGAGGGAGGGCAGTGACATCACATTAGAGGGAGTGCAGTGACATCAGAGGAGAGGGAGTGCAGTGACATCAGAGGAGAGGGAGTGCAGTGACATCACATGAGAGGGAGTGCAGTGATATCACATGAGAGGGAGTGCAGTGACATCACATGAGAGGGAGTGCAGTGACATCAGAGGAGAGGGAGTGCAGTGACATCACATGAGAGGGAGTGCAGTGACATCAGAGGAGAGGGAGTGCAGTGACATCAGAGGAGAGGTAGTGCAGTGACATCAGAGGAGAGGGAGTGCAGTGACATCAGAGGAGAGGCAGTGCAGTGACATCACATGAGAGGGAGTGCAGTGACATCAGAGGAGAGGGAGTGCAGTGACATCACATGAGAGGGAGTGCAGTGACATCAGAGGAGAGGGAGTGCAGTGACATCAGAGGAGAGGTAGTGCAGTGACATCAGAGGAGAGGGAGTGCAGTGACATCAGAGGAGAGGGAGTGCAGTGACAACACATGAGAGGGAGTGCAGTGACATCAGAGGAGAGGGAGGGCAGTGACATCACATTAGAGGGAGTGCAGTGACATCAGAGGAGAGGGAGTGCAGTGACATCAGAGGAGAGGGAGTGCAGTGACATCACATGAGAGGGAGTGCAGTGACATCACATGAGAGGGAGTGCAGTGACATCACATGAGAGGAAGTGCAGTGACATCAGAGGAGAGGGAGGGCAGTGACATCAGAAGAGAGGGAGTGCAGTGACATCAGAGGAGAGGGAGTGCAGTGACATCAGAGGAGAGGGAGTGCAGTGACAGAGTAGAGGGAGTGCAGTGACATCACATGAGAGGGAGTGCAGTGACATCAGAGGAGAGGGAGTGCAGTGACATCAGAGGAGAGGAAGTGCAGTGACATCACATGAGAGGGAGTGCATTGACATCAGAGGAGAGGGAGGGCAGTGACATCAGAAGAGAGGGAGTGCAGTAACATCACATGGGAGGGAGTGCAGTGACATCACATGAGAGGGAGTGCAGTGGCATCACATGAGAGGGAGTGCAGTGGCATCAGAGGAGAGGGAGTGCAGTGACATCACATGAGAGGGAGTGCAGTGACATCAGAGGAGAGGGAGTGCAGTGACATCAGAGGAGAGGGAGTGCAGTGACATCACATGAGAGGGAGTGCAGTGACATCAGAGGAGAGGGAGTGCAGTGACATCAGAGGAGAGGTAGTGCAGTGACATCAGAGGAGAGGGAGTGCAGTGACATCAGAGGAGAGGCAGTGCAGTGACATCACATGAGAGGGAGTGCAGTGACATCACACGAGAGGGAGCGCAGTGACATCAGAGGAGAGGGAGTGCAGTGACATCAGAAGAGAGGGAGTGCAGTGACATCACATGAGAGGGAGTGCAGTGACATCAGAGGAGAGGGAGTGCAGTGACATCAGAGGAGAGGGAGTGCAGTGACATCACAGGAGAGGGAGTGCAGTGACATCACATCATAGGGAGTGCAGTGACATCAGAGGAGAGGGAGTGCAGTGACATCACATGATAGGGAGTGCAGTGACATCAGAGGAGAGGGAGTGCAGTGACATCACATGATAGGGAGTGCAGTGACATCAGAGGAGAGGGAGTGCAGTGACATCACATCATAGGGAGTGCAGTGACATCAGAGGAGAGGGAGTGCAGTGACATCACATGAGAGGGAGGGCAGTGACATCAAGGGAGAGGGAGGGCAGTGACATCAGAAGAGAGGGAGTGCAGTGACATCAGAGGAGAGGGAGTGCAGTGACATCACATGAGAGGGAGTGCAGTGACATCAGAGGAGAGGGAGTGCAGTGACATCAGAGGAGAGGTAGTGCAGTGACATCAGAGGAGAGGGAGTGCAGTGACATCAGAGGAGAGGGAGTGCAGTGACAACACATGAGAGGGAGTGCAGTGACATCAGAGGAGAGGGAGGGCAGTGACATCACATTAGAGGGAGTGCAGTGACATCAGAGGAGAGGGAGTGCAGTGACATCAGAGGAGAGGGAGTGCAGTGACATCACATGAGAGGGAGTGCAGTGACATCACATGAGAGGGAGTGCAGTGACATCACATGAGAGGAAGTGCAGTGACATCAGAGGAGAGGGAGGGCAGTGACATCAGAAGAGAGGGAGTGCAGTGACATCAGAGGAGAGGGAGTGCAGTGACATCAGAGGAGAGGGAGTGCAGTGACAGAGTAGAGGGAGTGCAGTGACATCACATGAGAGGGAGTGCAGTGACATCAGAGGAGAGGGAGTGCAGTGACATCAGAGGAGAGGAAGTGCAGTGACATCACATGAGAGGGAGTGCATTGACATCAGAGGAGAGGGAGGGCAGTGACATCAGAAGAGAGGGAGTGCAGTAACATCACATGGGAGGGAGTGCAGTGACATCACATGAGAGGGAGTGCAGTGGCATCACATGAGGGAGTGCAGTGACATCACATAGGAGGGAGTGCAGTGACATCACATGAGAGGGAGTGCAGTGACATCAGAGGAGAGGGAGTGCAGTGACATCAGAGGAGAGGGAGTGCAGTGACATCAGAGGAGAGGGAGTGCAGTGACATCAGAGGAGAGGGAGTGCAGTGATATCACATGAGAGGGAGTGCAGTGACATCAGAGGAGAGGGAGGGCAGTGACATCACATTAGAGGGAGTGCAGTGACATCAGATGAGAGGGAGTGCAGTGACATCAGAGGAGAGGGAGTGCAGTGACATCACATGAGAGGGAGTGCAGTGATATCACATGAGAGGGAGTGCAGTGACATCACATGAGAGGGAGTGCAGTGACATCAGAGGAGAGGGAGTGCAGTGACATCACATGAGAGGGAGTGCAGTGACATCAGAGGAGAGGGAGTGCAGTGACATCAGAGGAGAGGTAGTGCAGTGACATCAGAGGAGAGGGAGTGCAGTGACATCAGAGGAGAGGCAGTGCAGTGACATCACATGAGAGGGAGTGCAGTGACATCAGAGGAGAGGGAGTGCAGTGACATCACATGAGAGGGAGTGCAGTGACATCAGAGGAGAGGGAGTGCAGTGACATCAGAGGAGAGGTAGTGCAGTGACATCAGAGGAGAGGGAGTGCAGTGACATCAGAGGAGAGGGAGTGCAGTGACAACACATGAGAGGGAGTGCAGTGACATCAGAGGAGAGGGAGGGCAGTGACATCACATTAGAGGGAGTGCAGTGACATCAGAGGAGAAGGAGTGCAGTGACATCAGAGGAGAGGGAGTGCAGTGACATCACATGAGAGGGAGTGCAGTGACATCACATGAGAGGGAGTGCAGTGACATCACATGAGAGGAAGTGCAGTGACATCACATGAGAGGGAGTGCAGTGACATCAGAGTAGAGGGAGGGCAGTGACATCAGAAGAGAGGGAGTGCAGTGACATCAGAGGAGAGGGAGTGCAGTGACATCAGAGGAGAGGGAGTGCAGTAACATCAGAGGAGAGGGCGTGCAGTGACATCACATGAGAGGAAGTGCAGTGACATCAGAGGAGAGGGAGTGCAGTGACATCACATGAGAGGGAGTGCAGTGACATCAGAGGAGAGGGAGTGCAGTGACATCAGAGGAGAGGGAGTGCAGTGACATCAGAGGAGAGGGAGTGCAGTGACATCAGAGGAGAGGGAGTGCAGTGACATCATATGAGAGGGAGGGCAGTGACATCAGAGGAGAGGGAGGGCAGTGACATCACATTAGAGGGAGTGCAGTGACATCAGAGGAGAGGGAGTGCAGTGACATCAGAGGAGAGGGAGTGCAGTGACATCACATGAGAGGGAGTGCAGTGATATCACATGAGAGGGAGTGCAGTGACATCACATGAGAGGGAGTGCAGTGACATCAGAGGAGAGGGAGGGCAGTGACATCAGAAGAGAGGGAGTGCAGTGACATCAGAGGAGAGGGAGTGCAGTGACATCAGAGGAGAGGGAGTGCAGTGACATCAGAGGAGAGGGCGTGCAGTGACATCACATGAGAGGAAGTGCAGTGACATCAGAGGAGAGGGAGTGCAGTGACATCACATGAGAGGGAGTGCAGTGACATCAGAGGAGAGGGAGTGCAGTGACATCACATGAGAGGGAGTGCAGTGACATCACATGAGAGGGAGTTTTGTGACATCAGAGGAGAGGGAGTACAGTGACATCAGAGGAGAGGGAGTGCAGTGACATCACATGAGAGGGAGTGCAGTGACAGAGGAGAGGGAGTGCAGTGACATCAGAGGAGAGGAAGTGCAGTGACATCAGAGGAGAGGGAGTGCAGTGACATCAGAGGAGAGGGAGTGCAGTGACATCACATGAGAGGAATTGCAGTGACATCAGAGGAGAGGTAGTGCAATGACATCACATGAGAGGGAGTGCAGTGACATCACATGAGAGGGAGTGCAGTGACATCACATGGGAGGGAGTGCAGTGACATCAGAGGAGAGGGAGTGCAGTGACATCAGAGGAGAGGGAGTGCAGTGACATCACATGAGAGGGAGGGCAGTGACATCAGAGTAGAGGGAGTGCAGTGACATCAGAGGTGAGGGAGTGCAGTGACATCACATGAGAGGGAGTGCAGTGACATCACTTGAGAGAGAGTGCAGTGACATCACATGAGGGAGTGTAGTGACATCACATGAGAGGGAGTGCAGTGACATCAGAGGAGAGGGAGTGCAGTGACATCACTCGAGAGGGAGCGCAGTGAGATCAGAGGAGAGGGAGGACAGTGACATCACATGAGAGGGAGTGCAGTGACATCACATGAGAGGGAGTGCAGTGACATCAGAGGAGAGGGAGTGTAGTGACATCACATGAGAGGGAGTGCTGTGACATCACATGAGAGGGAGTGCAGTGACATCACATGAGAGGGAGTGCAGTGACATCACATGAGAGGGAGTGCAGTGACATCAGAAGAGAGGGAATGCAGTGACATCAGAGGAGAGGGAGTGCAGTAACATCACATGAGAGGGAGTGCAGTGACATCACATGAGAGGGAGTGCAGTGACATCACATGAGAGAGTGCAGTGACATCACTTGAGAGGGAGTGCAGTGACATCAGAGGAGAGGGAGTGCAGTGACATCACATGAGAGGGAGTGCAGTGACATCACATGAGAGGGAGTAGAGTGACATCAGAGGAGAGGGATTGCAGTGACATCACATGAGAGGGAGTGCAGTGACATCACATGAGAGGGAGTGCAGTGACATCACTTGAGAGGGAGTGCAGTGACATCAGAGGAGAGGGAGTGCAGTGACATCACTTGAGAGGGAGTGCAGTGACATCACTTGAGAGGGAGTGTGGTGACATCACATGAGGGAGTGCAGTGACATCACATGAGAGGGTGTGCAGTGACATCACATGAGAGGGAGTGCAGTGACATCAGAGGAGAGGGGGTTCAGTGAAATCACATGAGAGGGAGTGCAGTGACATCACATGAGAGGGAGTGCAGTGACATCACTTGAGAGGGAGTGCAGTGACATCACATGAGGGAGTGCAGTGACATCACATGAGAGGGAGTGCAGTGACATCACATGAGGGAGTGCAGTGACATCACTTGAGAGGGAGTTCAGTCACATCAGAGGAGAGGGAGTGCAGTGACATCACATGAGAGGGAGTGCAGTGACATCACATGAGAGGGGGTGCAGTGACATCACATGAGAGGGAGTGCAGTGACATCACATGAGAGGGCGTGCAGTGATATAACATGAGAGGGAGTGCAGTGACATCACATGAGAGGGAGTGCAGTGACATCACATGAGAGGGAGTGCAGTGACATCACTTGAGAGGGAGTGCAGTGACATCACATAAGAGGGAGTGCAGTGACAGAGTAGAGGGAGTGCAGTGACATCACATGAGAGGGAGTGCAGTGACATCACTTGAGAGGGAGTGCAGTGACATCACATAAGAGGGAGTGCAGTGACAGAGTAGAGGGAGTGCAGTGACATCACATGAGAGGGAGTGCAGTGACATCAGAGGAGAGGGAGTGCAGTGACATCAGAGGAGAGGAAGTGCAGTGACATCACATGAGAGGGAGTGCAGTAACATCACATGGGAGGGAGTGCAGTGACATCACATGAGAGGGAGTGCAGTGACATCACATGAGAGGTAGTGCAGTGACATCAGAGTAGAGGGAGTGCAGTGACATCACATGAGAGGGAGTGCAGTGACATCACATGGGAGGGAGTGGAGTGACCTCAGAGGAGAGGGAGTGCAGTGACATCAGAGGAGAGGGAGTGCAGTGACATCAGAAGAGAGGGAGTGCAGTGACATCACATGAGAGGGAGTGCAGTGACATCACTTGAGAGGGATTTCAGTGACATCACTTGAGAGGGAGTGCAGTGACATCAGAGTAGAGGGAGTGCAGTGACATCACATGGGAGGCAGTGCAGTGACATCACATGAGAGGGAGTGCAGTGACATCACATGAGAGGGAGTGCAGTGACATCACATGAGAGGGAGTGCAGTGACATCACATGAGAGGGAGGGCCGTGACATCACTGGAGAGGGAGTGCAGTGACATCACTTAAGAGGGAGTGCAGTGACATCACTTGAGAGGGAGTGCAGTGACATCAGAGGAGAGGGAGTGCAGTGACATCAGAGGAGAGGGAGTGCAGTGACATCAGAGGAGAGGGAGTGCAGTGACATCACATGAGAGGGAGGGCAGTAACATCACAGGAGAGGGAGTGCAGTGACATCACATGAGAGGGAGTGCAGTGACATCACATGAGAGGGAGTGCAGTGACATCACAGGAGAGGGAGTGCAGTGACATCAATTGAGAGGGAGTGCAGTGACATCACTTGAGAGGGAATGCAGTGACATCAGAGGAGAGGGAGTGCAGTGACATCACATGGGAGGGAGTGCAGTGACATCACATGAGAGGGAGTGCGGTGATATCACATGAGAGGGAGTGCAGTGACATCACATGAGAGGGAGTGCAGTGGCATCACATGAGGGAGTGCAGTGACATCACATAGGAGGGAGTGCAGTGACATCACATGAGAGGGAGTGCAGTGACATCACATGGGATGGAGTGCAGTGACATCACATGAGAGGGAGTGAAGTGAGATCCCATGAGACGTAGTGCAGTGACATCAGAGGAGAGGGGGTGCAGTGACATCACATGAGAGGGAGTGCAGTGACATCACTTGAGAGGGAGTGCAGTGACATCACATGAGAGGGAGTGCAGTGACATCAGAGGAGAGGGAGTGCAGTGACATCACATGAGAGGGAATGCAGTGACATCAGAGGAGAGGGAGTGCAGTGACATCACATGAGAGGGGGTGCAGTGACATCAGAGGAGAGGGAGGGCAGTGACATCAGAAGAGAGGAAGTGCAGTGACCTCACATGAGAGTGAGTGCAGTGACATCAGAGGAGAGGGAGTGCAGTGACATCAGAGGAGAGGGAGTGCAGTGACATCAGAGGAGAGGGAGTGCAGTAACATCACATGGGAGGGAGTGCAGTGACATCACATGAGAGGGAGTGCAGTGACATCACATGAGAGGTAGTGCAGTGACATCAGAGGAGAGGGAGTGCAGTGACATCACATGAGAGGGAGTGCAGTGACATCACATGGGAGGGAGTGCAGTGACCTCAGAGGAGAGGGAGTGCAGTGACATCAGAGGAGAGGGAGTGCAGTGACATCAGAAGAGAGGGAGTGCAGTGACATCACATAAGAGGGAGTGCAGTGACATCACTTGAGAGGGAGTGCAGTGACATCACTTGAGAGGGAGTGCAGTGACACCAGAGTAGAGGGAGTGCAGTGACATCACATGGGAGGGAGTGCAGTGACATCACATGAGAGGGAGTGCAGTGACATCACATGAGAGGGAGTGCAGTGACATCACATGAGGGAGTGCAGTGACATCACATGGGAGGGAGTGCAGTGACATCACATGAGAGGAAGTGCAGTGACTTCACATGGGAGGGAATACAGTGACATCACATGAGAGGGAGTGCAGTTACATCACATGAGAGGGAGTGCAGTGACATCAGAGGAGAGGGAGTGTAGTGACATCACATGAGAGGGAGTGCAGTGACATCACATGGGAGGGAGTGCAGTGACATCAGAAGAGAGGGAGTGCAGTGACATCAGAGGAGAGGGAGTGCAGTGACATCAGAAGAGAGGGAGTGCAGTGACATCACATGAGAGGGATTGCAGTGACATCACTTGAGAGGGAGTGCAGTGACATCAGAGGAGAGGGAGTGCAGTGACATTACATGGGAGGGAGTGCAGTGACATCACATAAGAGGGAGTGCAGTGACATCACATGAGAGGGAGTGTAGTGACATCACATGAGGGAGTGCAGTGACATCACATGGGAGGGAGTGCAGTGACATCACATGAGAGGGAGTGCAGTGACATCACATTGGAGGTAGTGCAGTGACATCACATGAGAGGGAGTGCAGTGACATCACATGAGAGGTAGTGCAGTGATTTCAGAGGAGAGGGAGTGCAGTGACATCACATGAGAGGGAGTGCAGTGACATCACATGGGAGGGAGTGCAGTGACATCAGAGGAGAGGGAGTGCAGTGACATCAGAGGAGAGGGAGTGCAGTGACATCAGAAGAGAGGGAGTGCAGTGACATCACATGAGAGGGAGTGCAGTGACATCAGAGGAGAGGGAGTGCAGTGACATCAGAGGAGAGGGAGTGCAGTGACATCACAGGAGAGGGAGTGCAGTGACATCACATCATAGGGAGTGCAGTGACATCAGAGGAGAGGGAGTGCAGTGACATCACATGATAGGGAGTGCAGTGACATCAGAGGAGAGGGAGTGCAGTGACATCACATGATAGGGAGTGCAGTGACATCAGAGGAGAGGGAGTGCAGTGACATCACATCATAGGGAGTGCAGTGACATCAGAGGAGAGGGAGTGCAGTGACATCACATGATAGGGAGTGCAGTGACATCAGAGGAGAGGGAGTGCAGTGACATCACATGATAGGGAGTGCAGTGACATCAGAGGAGAGGGAGTGCAGTGACATCACATCATAGGGAGTGCAGTGACATCAGAGGAGAGGGAGTGCAGTGACATCACATGATAGGGAGTGCAGTGACATCACATGAGAGGGAGGGCAGTGACATCAAGGGAGAGGGAGGGCAGTGACATCAGAAGAGAGGGAGTGCAGTGACATCAGAGTAGAGGGAGTGCAGTGACATCACATGATAGGGAGTGCAGTGACATCACATGAGAGGGAGGGCAGTGACATCAAGGGAGAGGGAGGGCAGTGACATCAGAAGAGAGGGAGTGCAGTGACATCAGAGGAGAGGGAGTGCAGTGACATCACATGGGAGGGAGTGCAGTGACATCACATGAGAGGGAGTGCAGTGACATCACATGAGAGGGAGTGCAGTGACATCAGAGGAGAGGGAGTGCAGTGACATCAGAGGAGAGGGAGTGCTGATTTAGAAAGCCATGGATCTGGGGCGCATAAACTGTGGCCACGGGAGGAGTTACAAAGCTCCATGCACTTCAACGGCTGGAGAGTCGCAGGCTGATGACGACAAGAAGGAAGTGGGTGGCAGCATCTGCGGCTCCTCCCCTAAGGTGGAGGAGCGTCGTCCCACTGCTCTCTGAGCAGTGTAAAAAAGGAAAATGATTAACACAACGTTATTATCATTTTACTTTAAGTATGGGCTACGGAGTAAGGTGGGACTGGGGTCACACGACCCGATTCACAGAACTAACTTAAGACAAACTCCTAAACTTTCTACCATTTTGGTATTCACAGAAGGCACTTACTCATTTCGGTATTCACAGAAGTTAGGACTCCTAAATGCCTTCTGTGAATACTGAAAGTCTTAAATGTAGGATTTTTCTCAGTTTAGGAGTAGTAAAGTTAGGACTCCTAACATGTGGCGGGTGGTACTCCAGGTGTGGCGGGAGGGTGGTTCATAAGTGGAACTCCAGGTGTGGCGGGTGGTGCTCCAGGTTTTGCGGGGATACTCCAGGTTTGGCGGGTGCTACTCCAGGTGTGGTGGGTGGTACTCCAGGTGTGGTGGGAGGCTGGTTCATAAGTGGTACTCCAGGTGAAGTGGGTGGTGGTCCAGGTGTGGCGGGTGGTGCTCCAGGTGTGGCGGGTGATACTCCAGTGTGGCGGGAGTGTGGTTCATAAGTGGTACTCCAGGTGAAGTGGGTGGTGGTCCAGGTGTGGCGGGTGGTGCTCCAGGTGTGGTGGGTGATACTCCAGTGTGGCGGGTGGCACTCCAGGTGTGGCGGGAGGGTAGTTCATAAGTGGTACTCCAGGTGAAGTGGGTGGTGGTCCAGGTGTGGTGGGTGGTGCTCCAGGTGTGGTGGGTGGTACTCCAGGTGTGGCGGGAGGGTAGTTCATAAGTGGTACTCCAGGTGAAGTGGGTGGTGGTCCAGGTGTGGTGGGTGATACTCCAGTGTGGCGGGTGGTACTCCAGGTGTGGCGGGCGGGTAGTTCATAAGTGGTACTCCAGGTGAAGTGGGTGGTGGTCCAGGTGTGGTGGGTGGTGCTCCAGGTGTGGTGGGTGATACTCCAGTGTGGCGGGAGTGTGGTTCATAAGTGGTACTCCAGGTGAAGTAGGTGGTGGTCCAGGTGTGGCGGGTGGTGCTCCAGGTGTGGTGGGTGATACTCCAATGTGGCAGGTGGTACTCCAGGTGTGGCGAGCGGGTGGTTCATAAGTGGTACTCCAGGTGAAGTGGGTGGTGGTCCAGGTGTGGCGGGTGGTGCTCCAGGTGTGGTGGGTGATACTCCAGTGTGGCGGGTGGCACTCCAGGTGTGGCGGGAGGGTGGTTCATAAGTGGTACTCCAGGTGAGGTGTGTTCTCATGTCTTCTTTTGCTCTCTCCCCTCAGCACGGTACCACCCTACACCCAATCAGCCACTAGCAGCAGCCCACCACCTCCGCAGGGAGTGAACATGGCCAACAGCATCGCCAGCCTGCGCCTGAAAGCCAAGGAGTTCAGCCTGTTCCAGAACCAGGTGCCCACTGTCAACTGACTGTGCCCAGAGGGGGCTCCAGAAGGACTCTGACAGAGAGGAGGATGGAGGGCACAGAAACCAGGGGCAAAGGGAACGTGGGAGGATGAAGAACATGGAACAGCTGAGAACATATCAGGATAGGGAACCTGAAGGAAATAAAACATAGGACAACTGAGAGCAGGGGAGAGAGAATGTGGGGGATCTGGCAACTTAGAGCAACTGAGAACTGAGGAAATGGGAGAGCTGTGAACTTGGAAGAACTGAGAACGTGGGAGGAGAAAGCACACGAAGAACCAGTGCTAAATGGAAATATAGAAGTGTAGGTACTCACAATCTAGAGTACCTGTTCTCTCCCATTAACTGTATCGTAGCAGTGCTGAGAAGTGCTCATACACTCCCTTTCACATTAAAGAAGTGCAGGTACTCCCCCTTTCACATGAAAGAAGTGCAGGTACTCTCCCTTGTCACATGAAAGAAGTGCAGGTACTCTCCCTTTCACATTAAAGAAGTGCAGGTACTCAGTACTCAACAGTACGTGCCTTTTTAAAGCTCTGTGAAGAACTGGAAATGTGGGACAACGAACCATGGAAGGACAGATAATGTGGGAAACGAACCTGGGAAAACTGCGAAGATGGGAGAACTGAGAACATGGGGACATTGAGAGCTGAGAACATAAGAGGACTGGGAACCTAGGAAAACTGAGAACAAGGGGAACGGCAATTGTCATAAGATAGAGAAGAAAGGGCAACTGGGTACACTAAATAAATTGAAACACAAGCCCGCAAAACGCGTATGCCTCGATTACGAGCCTCGAAGTTACATTTGCTGTTTACCACACCCGGTGCCCTGGGGTTCGGAATCTAATGGATGCAATGAATAGCACCTATTACAAATGTCCCCCAACGCAATGGGGGATAACACGGGGACTTGGAAGTGCCTATGCCAAAAGCCAGATGACTATTCACCCTACTTGACACAAAGTCCAAGGGGTTGGAAAACTCCAACCCACTTGTAATTGCAGACCTTACTATTCAGAGAAAGACATCTTACTACACAAGTAGGCTCCCTTAAGACCAGCACTACACCACCACTCCCTCCATCGCTGCATCGAAAAGTAACGTATATTGCCACCACCACCTGTTGTCGCACCTTCGCTTCCTCCTTCATCGCAATCCACCTTTTCTTTGTCCATCTCCACCTTTGCAGCTGGAAACTTCTCCTTCACCTTCTCCTGTTTACCCGTTCCGATCCTCCTGTGCCTCCATACGTCACAGTTTTCGGTCACTTTCGCATTTTTTTACCTGAAATTACCAGATTGTGTACTCCTTACACCTTTCAACACACTCTCTTTCCTCCATTCATTCTTTCTTTATTTCTTTCTTTCTCTGTCTCAAATTTCTTCATTTGCGTTGCTTTTTATTTTGCATCCACTGTTTCTTTCTCTCTATGTCATCATTCTTTACTTTCAGTCAATAAGTTTAGAATATGCCACAGTCAGCCTAGAATCTTCTCTGCCACCTGGGCGGGTATCGCAGGTGGTGGTAGATCCTTCTCTGCCACCTGGGGGGGAGGCCCACAGGTGGTGGTAGACACTTCTCTGTTACCTGGGGGGCATAGGTGGTGGTAGACCCTTCTCTGCCACCCGAGGAGGTTCCAGAGGTGGTGGTAGATCCTTCTCTGCCACCTGGGTGGTGGCCACAGGTGGTGGTAGATCCTTCTCTGCCACCTGGGGGGGAGGCCCACAGGTGGTGGTAGACACTTCCCTGTTACCTGGGGGGCATAGGTGGTGGTAGACCCTTCTCTGCCACCCAAGGAGGTTCCAGAGGTGGTGGTAGATCCTTCTCTGCCACCTGGGTGGTGGCCACAGGTGGTGGTAGATCCTTCTCTGCCACCCGAGGGGGTTCCAGAGGTGGTGGTAGATTCTTCTCTGTCCCCTTGGTGGAGAATGAAAATTCAAAGCACCAACAAAAGAAAAATTCTCCACTCAAACTCTCAATTAGGTCACAAGTCTGCGGTTCTGCGTCTTTACCCCTCAAAATGAGCATCTGCGATCTTCAGTGACAGACCTCCACGCCCTATCATTTTATTGAATTCACTACGCGTTCCAATTTTTCTTTTTGTGGATTAATGTAAAAAAATCACTCACAATTCAAAATTGAATTTTAGGTCAGTGAAGTGTCTGGAAGTCCTCCTTAAGCCAAACATTCTGCCTCTGTCGATCTGTTAAACCCTGTCTTCTTCTGTCTTCCACTCGGCCTGCCACCTCATACCTTCCTCTGTGTCTCTCAGCCCAGCCACCTCATACCTTCCTCTGTGTCTCTCAGCCCAGCCACCTCATACCTTCCTCTGTGTCTCTCGGCCCAGCCACCTCATACCTTCCTCTGTGTCTCTCAGCCCAGCCACCTCATACCTTCTTCTGCGTCTCTCAGCCCAGCCACCTCATACCTTCTCCTTCGTCTCTTGTCTTCCTCTTCTCTTCGGTTTAGTTCTCTATGTTCACCTCATCTGTAAACATCAGGAGCGCTTAGAGGCAGCTAATCCTAAGTGTTAGCACTGTGAGGAAATTGAAAAGGTACATTTATGAGATTTCATTGCTGGGATCACCCACTACCTGCAGACGCTGGTCGGCGAGGAGCTAACCTCACCGCAGGAGTACAAACCCCTCGCACTTCTACTCAAGACGACCAGTAGCTGACCTTCTGGAGCCAAGAAGGAGTGTCTTTGAGGGGTTGTTAGTGTTTTGGAGTGAGAGCCTGTTCTAGGTTCTCATGCTGTGCATTATTTCACCATCTAGTGGTTGAGTCTGGAAAACATGTAGAGGTCTCCCCCACATCTAGTTTGAGCAGTTGATGTCACAAGATCTAAAAGTGTTTTACATGATTAGAAGTTCAAGGAGGCACCACTGGGTGTTACTAGAGCACGTCTCTGATCTTGAGACACACAGCAACCAGCACTTACTTGAAAGGGGAGTAAGAGCCCCCGCTTGGCATGGATTCAGGAAAAATGTTTCTAATCATGGATGAAGGAGAAACACCGCAGGATTGGTTGTGGAAACTTGGAGCGACCTCCCATCAGCTGTCGACCCGGCACGACTAGGGTGGGTGGGGCATGTAAATGTAAATGTGTTGTATTTGTAAAGCGCATGGCTGCCCACGTGACGGGGCGTCCCGGCACTGCACTCATACCGCTGTGGAACCCTTCCTGGCTTTTCCATGTGAAATGTCCACTCCTGGGCACCCCCAAGGTGAGGCCAGGCATCCAAGCGCTGCTGGGGCCGTTGTGGAGATTAAGCAAGCTATTGCCCAGAGTCACAGAGTGGACTCCATGATTAGAATAGGCACCGAGGCGAGAATTATCAGGTCTGGAGAGATTGAGCCCAAGAGCCGCTGAGGCGGGGATTGAACCCTGGTCCCGGGCCAGACCTCTGCATCAGGGTCTGCCGCTCTAACCATTGAGCCACACTTCTCCATGTAAGAAGACAGTCCTGAAGACCTGGGTGACATGTAAGAAAGGGGTCGTAAACACTTGTATGACATGTGACAAAGAGGGTCCTTAAGACATGTTAGACATGTAAGAATGAAATGCTTAAAACCTGTGTAACGTGTAGGTAGCAGGTCCTTGAGACCGGTGTATAATGTAAGAAGGAAGGTCTGAGGACCCCTGTGACACGTAAAAGGACATGTAAGAAGGGGATCCTTAGGGCCTGTGTCACATGTAAAAAGAAAATGCTAAAGACCTGTGTCCATTAGACCTGTTTGATATGTAAGAAGGGAGGGGCATATTATCAAGAATGGCGTTAAAATTATCGCCGGTTTAGCGGCAGAACATGGGCTTCTATTGGAATTCTCCAGGGCATATTATCAAGACCATATTGCCGCTTTAGCGGCAGTTTTCTGCCGCTAAACCGGTGCTAATTTTTAACGCCGTCTTGATAATATACCCCGGAGTTCTTAAGACCTGTGTGGTATATAAGAAGGAGTCCTTTAGACCTGTGTGATATGTAAGAATGACGTGCTTAAGACCTCTGTGATATGTAAGAAGGGAGTCCTTTGGACCTGTGTGATATGTAAGAAGGGAGTCCTTCAGACCTGTGTGAAATGTAAGAATTGAGTCCTTTAGACCTGTGTGATATGTAAGAATGAAGTGCTTAAGACCTGTGGCATGTAAGGAGGTCCGGGTGACGCATGTGACATGTAAGAAGGAGATCCTTAAGACGTGATGCGAGCAGCGATTGAGCCAATTGTGCAGGTGTTTGTGGATAAAAGCAGAGCCGGCGACGAAGTCTTTGCTTCTTATGTGACGATGAGCGAGACATGACTACTCAGGAGGAAGACAAAGAGTGCGTCGTGACTTCCGGTTTTGAGTGAAGGTTTAACTTCAATGTGGCAGGCAGTGAGTGAGGCTTGACTTCCAATGAGAACAAACTGGTTTCTGGCAGGTGAGACGAGGAGAAAGACTTGACTCCAGAGGGCTGAGCCTTCGCTTCGGATGAGGGAGACGAGGACATGGCACTTCCACTGATGAGTTATGTTATGTTATAGGGGATTTGTAACGCGCACTAATACTCAAGAGTGTCCTGGCGTGAGTGAGGCCTTAATTGCAATGAGGCAAGCGCTTAGTGAGATGTGTCTTCCGATGAGTAAGGTTTGGCCTCCTCTGAGTGAGATAATTAGTGTGCCATTCCTTCTACTGAGTGAGATGATCAGTCAGACGTAGGGCCTGATTTCTATTTTGGCGTGCGGCCCGTCCTCCCCAGTGCAGCGGAGTAAATTACTTTGTCACCCCGATGGAGGTACTGCCCTGCAAATTATGAGATGTCAGCTGGTCAAGCAGACATTTCAAGCATTGACAGGAACTGCCGTCACTGCGGCCGCTGACCGTGCCTTGTAACTTTGCCGTACGGCTCTGTCAAACATAACGGAGCTGTACATCACAATTAATTAACATTTTTTACTTTAAAAAAGAAAATCTCATAGCTGGGTTTTTATTTTAGAAATGAGAAAACTAAGCTCCCCTTGCCATGGGAGTTTCCTTTCATGGCAATGGAGGCATTGAACACTTTTCAGTGCCCCTTACTGCATGGTTTTTCCTGGCATTTAATCCACACCTCTCTAGATTAGGTGGGTGGACATACAGCCAAACCTCCGACGGTCCTTAATCTGTGGAAGGAGTTTGACCACGGCAGAGATGGAGTACTCTCCGCTATCGTCAAACCATGGTCTACCCGAATTTAACGCTTTAACCGCGACGGTTTTTCTGCTGCGGAACGGGCTCTCTAATGGGTGGATGGGGCTCCGTCGGCCATTGGCCAGGTAGTGCTCCCGTCGGCCAATGGCCGACGGCAGCACGGAACGGGTTAAATCGGGCAGCCAGACCACAGTCTTAGGGGAGAAGGTGTGTTTTCTCTCCAACAAGATATAAATTAGGCTCTTGATTTCCAATGAGTGACACTTAACCTCTCATGACTAAGACTGCACTCGGGGAGAGTGACGCGAGTGGCACATGGCTTTGATTTTGGGTGAATGAAACAATGCCACTGATGTGGTTTCACTAGAGTGGCTTTCGCTCAGCACCACTACCCTGTGACGTGTACAGGATTCTTTGCAGTTACTTCTTAAGTCTGACAGGTGCCTGTAGAAGCATTCCTTGCCCAGTGCCTACAGGCTAAGGAGAGACCTGGGGGCCACGTGCTATGTTTCAGTGCTAGCCTATAATCCATTCTCCCATCTCACTGCCCCTACTGACACTAATATACCACGACAACGGCCGGCGGTGCCAGAGATTCCAATGTCACTTCTTTTCGTAAGGCCTTGCCTTTTTGTTACGCATTCTTTTTAATAAAAATGTACGTTTTTTTGTATCAATATGTTTTTTTATTGAAATGAATGTTTTTGTAAAAAGTACGCTTAAAAAATAAATATTTTACCAAGTACTTTGTGCCTAAGGAAGTGATTTCTGCATATGCTGTTTTGTTGTGTGATTCAGTCTTTAAAATACTCCATTCGTGGCAGCTAACGTTTTGCATCTGCTGAAGTCCTCAGGCCCAAACAGCCATGGAGCCACAATGTGCATTTGTTATGCTAACTAGTGTTTAATTTATGCAGCACTCTTTTTGAAGTAAAGCAAAGGACCATTTAATCCTAGGTGTCATAGCAATGTGAAAATAATTGTCCACAATATGCCCAATTCAGAACAGAGATCCCCAAGTTGATGTTTTCTCTTCTCATAACAGAAATAATTCTTAAGAGTCCAGAATGTTCGATGTTTCCATTGTTGCTTTATTATTTGTATAGACCAGCAAACATCAGCCGACACGTGTTTCGTCTTAATCACAAGACTTTTTCAAGGCTGGAATAAGAACAGTATACATTGTCTGGATAAAGACAACATGATAAAAAGATGGAAGCAATTTAGTTTATTTTTCATTTACTTATTCTCCAAAGAAACAGCCAGATATCTCATAGTGTGAAAAGTTAATTCTGAAAGAGAAATATTTAGAAATGAAGTGCAGTAAGTGATGATATATTTAAAGCTAAACAAAGTAAGCCAGACCCAAAGAGTCAGTGTAGCAAAAGATTTCACCCGCGTTAAAACAATCTAATCAGAATTTTTTCTTTTTATTTATAAACAAGAAAGTGTTCACAAAAGTGGGTAAAAATCTTCAAAAAGAAAGCCCTTCTCTTTCTAAAGGAAATTATGATAAAAACCCCAAATTACCGAACCCTAGTGTCTAAACAGAAAATTGTATGTGAGATAAACTCACCAGTTCGACAATTGCGATTCTCATATTAACATGACTAGAGAATCTGGATTTCATTAAAGACACGGAGGCTGACATTATGCATTATTCCTTTAATGCAGTCCAAGCAGCCGCTTACATCACAATATTAAAAGGTTCCAGAATAGAACAATAGCATCACATGACAGACATGAGCCATCAGCAATCTGCCTCTTTTAAATGTGGAGGAAAATAAGTCCATGAAACTTGAAACATCAAAAAGATCTTCTGATGAGCAGGATAAAGGAGAAGGAAGAACGAAGGTAAAACCACCAAAGGCCAGGCGACACACAGTTAAGGAGCGTTACCTGAAAAGAGAAAGAAGTAAATATCTCTTGAATGTAAAAAATAGTGTCAAGCTTATCAAGCTAAAAGGAACAAGAGATGAAACAAGTACTGTTAATAAAAAGTACAGTAGGGGGATGGCTGCGGAGGAGTTCCACGCCTCCACGTAGTTCCTGGGCTTCCTGTTCCTTTGCTCCTCCCTCTTTCCACGCTGATGGCGGCAGCTCTGTTTCGGCGTTCTGGCAGAGCCCGATGAATTCTTCCGAGCCGTTCCTGAAAATTGGTGTTTAAAAGCGCTGATTGCAACGGTTGCGGTGTGCCGATTGCAATCCTGCTGGAATGCGAACTTCAGCTATTGGCTATTCCGTGTATAGCGTACCCATCATCGTGTGTGGAGGAGGTCAGTGGTGATTGTTATCAGACGGTGTTTCGAACTATTCAGCGACAACGCCTGTGGCCCCGATAGGCTCCTGTGGTTTGGCTTTACAGTTTTCGCCTTGCTCACCCTCTGTTGCACTCATTTGAAATCCCGTTAACTCTGTTTGGTCACCCCGCCACCGCAGCCTTCTGGTCATCTGGTAGCGGCCGCAGTGGGGGTGGGACTATAAGTTCCAGCATTCCCTGTGACTTTGGTTTTGCCTTCTGGGTGTATAACGGGTGAGTGCCTGTGGCTGGCTCACGATGGGAAAGCAATTAACGGCCCGGGCAAAGGCGAGAATACGTCGCCAGCAAGTTAAAGACGGGGTGGAAGCAGCCAAAAGGGCGGCCATGGCAGCGGATAAAGAATGCTCTTCCGCCGAAGTTTCTGAGAGCTCTGGAGAGGGAGAAGACAAGTTTCCCGATGTTTTGTCTATCCCTGTTTCTCAGCTCAATCTTGGAAATCATGGCAATGATGGTGTGCAGGTGGGCTTGGAAGCGCCTTTGATGGGTGTGGATAAGTTAGTCGCTACTGGTGGGAAAGTAGTGGAGTGCCCTAATCAAAACGGCCCGCAGGCACCCCAAGAAGTGAAGTCATCTGGAGCTGTCAAAATCCCTAAACAATTTCCATTATTTGAGAAAAGATCCATAATCGCTGCGTCTAATAATATCGTTTGCCCTGAGATCGGACTGATTGCCCATTCTTGTGTACAAACACCAGCTGCTTCAATTACTATAGCCCCTCTGAAAAACTTGGAGAATTTGGGTTCTATGTCAAGCTCTATTGAAACAGTTGATATAACAGCAACTAATCCCCTATCTTCCAATGTAAAAATGTCCTTAGTCGGTGGTAAATAGAACTCTGCCCCAGTCTCCCCAGTAGTGCTACAATCCAATTCAATTTCCGTTGGTGCCACCAATGTGCAGAGCTCGATTATGCGGAGAGATTCTGAGACAACCGGCGATTCCCAAATATCAGTAAAAGACATGTTAAGCTTGATCCTGGGCGAGGTGAGAGAATTGAAGCAATTTCAAAAAGAGGAATTGGCCGTAATCAGTCAGCGTCTCGATAAAATCGAAGATTCCATGGCCTCTTTTCCTACTCGGCTTCAAGAGGCTGAGACCAGGAATTCGGGTTTGAAGGATAATATGTCGGAAATGAAGAAGGATGTCTCAAATATGTCAAAATTCTCAAGAGATTTCGAATATAAGCTTGATGAGCTGGAAAACTATAATAGGAGGTCAAACCTTAGAATAGTGGGCGTACCAGAAAATATTGAAGGATCTGATATGAGGCAATGGATTACCTCTTTTTTTCTTTAGGAGGTTATCCCTGAGTTTAAAGGAGACTTGACAATTACCCGTGCACACAGAGTCCCTGCTCGTCAGTTTACCAATTCTACGTTTCCCCGGACCATCCTGGTGAACTTTTCAGATGTGCTTGTTAAAGAAACAATTCTTTCCGTAGCTTTTAAACAAAGACAATTTGCTGCCAATCCTACTACTAAATGCCGGATTTTTTCGGATATGTCCGCTGCTGCTGCTAAGCGAAGAAAGGAATTTGTTAAGATCCTTCAGTTATTCAAAGATAAAGGCGCACAAGCTACGATTGCGCAACAATCAAAGTTAAAACTTTTGGTCAAGGGTAAATTCTATATGTTCACTGATGTGGATGAAGCACGGGAACTGCTTGGTCGGATTCCACAGGGCTAATATGACTCTTTGATTTGATTTCTGTGTTCCTCTTATCAGCTACAATTATCTGGGGCGGGATGCCCGCATTCTTTTGTCTGTCTTTATTTAAAACTTTTTGCTGAATGGAGGGGGTGCAGGATAGGAATAAGGAAGCCATGGGGTTAAGGGGTGCAATAACAAGGCACCTCCATGTTAGGGGTTAGTACCTGGTGGCTAGCGTGGTGGGGAGTAGGAAGTGTAGAGCAGGGCCACAGGGCTGGGTACAGGATGTTGGGGGGGTCACTGGTGTTGCTTGGGAAAAAAAGGTGAAAAATTGAAGTGTTTTTGGGTAGAGATGGAAAATTAATTGGACAGAAAGGATACACGATGATGGTTGGAAACTTTTTTTTTATTGCACAAATTGTTTGCTCGAAATGTCTAGTAGGGGGCTTAAAATAATTTCTTTCAATGTTAATGGGCTAAATAATAGGAAAAAATGCGAGCCATAGAACTTTGGATTAAAACAGAGAATCCAGCAGTTGTGATGCTGCAAGAAACTCATATCGCAGCCACAAAAATTGATGCTTTCTCTATGTTTAAATTGTGGGCTTCATATCGTGGGTTTTCATGCTCTGTAGAATCTCAACGAGGAGTTGCTCTTTTTATAAATCGGAATCTAGATCCGGACATTCTCCAGTTTGAAGAAGGGGGTGCTGGACGTTGGTGTTGGGTCACATGTTTAGTGAAAAATAGATACAAGCCGATTACTTTTGTTTGTTTTTATGCCCCAGTTGATGATTGCCCTCAAATTTAAGAGGGTTTGTTTCAATCATTACTTATGGTCAAAGGAGATATAGTTATTGGGGGAGATTTTAACATTCTTATGGATATAAAATTGGATTCGACTATTCCCCCTAAAAGACAACTGAAACCTAAATCACGAAGATCTATTATTCATAATATAACAGTATTAGATCTGTGCGACCCTTGGCGCCTAAAAAATCCACAAAAAAAAGATTTTACTTGTTGGTCGGGTAGGCATAAATCTTCTTCTCCAATTGACTTTTTCTTGGCCTCCAGGCAATTAAAATTTTCTTATCAAAGCTTTTTCTATAATGGGTTTTCAGACCATGCGATGTTAGCTATTGAATTTGCGGCTGGCGAAGATATTAGAACTCCTAAAAGATGGCTATTTAATAAGAAATGCTTACAGGATGATAACTGGATTTCCTCTTTAAAACTGGAGATTTCAGAGTTTATAATACGCAACTCTCATACGGCCCCTCTTCATATCATCTGGGACTCAATGAAAGCTTTTATTCGTGGCATCATATTAAGTAAGGATGCAGCGGAGTGGCTGGCTATTAAACAAGTTAGAAATTTACCATATCAAAAAATACATACCTTAACTTTTTTACGGCGATCTGATTCTTCCAGCGCCGTCCAAAGTAAATTAAACGAACTAAAACGTGAACTTAGTGCAAATTTTGTCACACAAAGTGAAGAGCAGTTCCGAAGACAATCTCAGAAAATTTATGAGGAGAGCAATTTCACCGGTAAATTTTTAGCCTGGCAGGCGAAAGAACAAGCCGCTGCGAACCAGATCCGCTCGGTGATCTGTCCGACTACACACATAGAGACATCAGAATCTGCAGCAATCGGTACCATAATGCTCTCTCATTACCAACAGATATATAGTAAACATCAAAATATAGAGCACTCAAAACTCACTAATCTTTTAGGTAGATATGAATTGCCTCTTCTTTCACAAACGGAACAGGAAGTAATGATGAGTCCATTTTCTATGGCTGAATTAGAACTAGTGGTCAAGGACTTACCAAGTGGTAAGGCATGTGGCCCTGATGGCCTTCCCGCAGAATTTTTAAAAGTTTTTTTTACCTCTTTTTTTAATTTATTACTTTCATTATTAAACTCTATGCTGGGTGGCGGTCAAGGTTGTTAGCTTTTTGAAGAAGGGTAAAGACCCTAAAGACCCTAACTCTTATAGGCCTATCACGTTATTGAACACCGACTAAAAGATCACTACTAAATTATTATCAACACGCTTTAACACTATTGAGGCGGGTCTCATCCACTCCGATCAAAATGGCTTTATTGCGGGCCGTCAACTAGTCACCAATACTCACTTTTTGATTGAAGCTTTAGATTATTTTCAGATTAAAAAAAATCCTGCTTTAATTTTTTGGGGGATGCAGAAAAAGCTTTTGATCTGGTGGTTTGGACAACATTATTCCCTATTTTAGCACACGTTGGAATTCCGTCACAAATTATTAGTTTAATTCAAAATGTATACACTGGTGCTAAAGCCAATATAATTATTAATTCAGTAATGGTAGGTACAGTGATGGTTCAGCGAGGTACCAGGCAAGGTTGCCCTTTGTCCCCTATTCTTTTTGCTTTTTTTATTGAGCCGTTAGCTGTAGCAATTCGTAACTTTGAGAATATTGCTCCCCTGATTACCTCTATGGACAAAATCAAACTTTACGCCGATGATATTATGTTATTAATTAAGCCGGATATTCAATCTCAGACTTTTGTTTTACAACTTTTTGAAGAATTCGAAGCCTTAGGTGGCTATCGGATTAATAAAAAAAAGACTGACATTTTAGTCTGTGGAGGAGCGGACTTACATTCAGATTTGGCTGGCTGTATTAACTCGAGACCTAAGAAATATTTAGGGGTCTTTTTTTCTGTTCTAGTCGCGGATTTATATAAACTTAATTTTGAACCTCTCCTTCAGAAGGTACACTCAATGTTTGTTAGATGGAATCCGTTGCCACTTTCCATTTTGGGCTGTGTGGCCCTGATCAAAATGTCCGTGCTCCCGTTCTTTAATTTTCTATTTTCAACTGTCCCATGTTTTTTGCCTGGTGCTTTTTTCTCAAAAGTTGAAACTTTGTTCTCCGGATTTATATGGGCTAAAAAAAAAACCCCGGCTAGCAATAGGGACACTATATGCAGATACTGAATTGGGAGGTCTTTCACTACCTAATATCAAAGATTATTATAGTGCATATTTTGCTCAATATTTAGATCGATTTAAAACCAGAATGTTTAGTCCAAATTTATTTATTAACTTTTTTGCTGACCGAATTTGTTGTGAGGCTCAAATTCCCTCTCCTTTACAAATTCCTAAATCTCCGAAACTTGCCCGATATAAGGTTATGTACTGGTTCTTTAAACAACGGGATACTATTCTTAAAAGATACTCTCTCCCGCAGTTTAATTCTAGAACTCCCTTAATGTATGTCTTTATTTACACGGGGATTAAAATCGGACCAGATATCGTAATGCACTGGAACCGTGCCGGGTTTAATACCTTATTAGATTTTCTAAGGGAGGGAATTTGGCTAACTCCTGGGGAGATGCAATATTTAATTTGGGGAAACTTTCTGTTAATGGGCTCTTATATTTTGATTTATAAATTGCTGGGACAATTGGACCCTAGGCATATCTGTTCTTCTATCCCATTATGGGATGATTTGTTTCTGTCAGTACAGACCAGGAAGCCAGGGGAATGGAAACGCTGTCTAGCTCATCAAATTGAGCTGGATCTGAGCTCGAAAGCCATAAAAAAAATGGCAGGAACAAGAGAACCACGTTCTCTCTGTTATCACTTGGAAGAAACTAAATAGACTTAATTTTGATGTATTGCGTGGCTCAAACTGGAGAAGAATGATATTCTTTAGTAAATGGCTTCTATATTATACCCCTGCTGTCATTACAAAAATGTACGTAAACACCTCTGCCAATTGCTTTAGATGTCAGCAATTTACCTTAGCCAATTGGTCTCACATTATAGTTCACTGCTCCAAAATTGTGCCTTTCTGGAATGAGATTTTTTTATTTTTGCAAACCTATTGTGAGATCCAGGTTACTTATAATGTTAAACTAATGTTGTATGGTTACGATTCCGATCTTGAATTGGCAGATCAGATGGTTAAATTGTTTTTTATTGCAATGGCAGTGGCAAGGTCCTTGATTTTACAGAATTGGAAATCAATACAGGTTCCTTTGTTTCATGCTTGGCTCCAAAAAATGAAGTATGTAAGAAAGAGTGAATTAGTATATGCATATTGAATTGGAAGAACGAGGACGTTTGATAAAGTTTGGAGATCTTATTTTGAGTAATTATGGACTAATGTATTAATGCTAATGATGCCCTTTCAGTCTCTCGGAAGATATTCCGTGTTTATTTGTATTTTTTTTTATTGTCAAATTGTTTTGTATTCACTTTGATGTTATGACCCAAAATACTTCAATAAAAAAATAAAAAATAAAAAAAGTACAGTAATAAACTGTAACAAAAACAGCATTAAATCATTGTAAGACCACCAAGGGGTGGGATGGGATGGATAATGTCAGCCTCCGTGTCTTTAATGAAATCCAGATTCTCTAGTCATGTTAATATGAGAATCGCAATTTCATTACAAGAACGGAGGCTACATTATGCATGTTGGTAGCTTTGTAAAACAACATCAGACATATGTTCAATAGGCTTGCAATAATGACGTGCAAAGGTGTTAGCATTTGACCAGTCAGCAGCTTTGAGAATGCCGTCCAACTTACCTCCAGACCAAAGAGATTTACTGGCCATAGCACCCCTCTAAGGGAGTGAGCTTGACATTTCTTTAAGTCAATATCTGCTAAACTCATAACAGTCTTAACCCATCTAGCAATAGAGGTTGAGGTTATGCCTTTGTGGGGTTTAACAAAGGATATAAGTAATTGGTTAACATCCTGAAGGGGAAGAGCAAACATTCTGAGATCATACTCTCTCATGCAGTCCACAACGCAAAGCTTTGGACATAAATCAAAACGTGGGTAAAAGATTGAATCAGACATAGTCTTTGTTCTTCTATAAATCTCAAATTTGACCCCGAAAATGTTAAAAGATCTATTTGTAATCTCCAGGGCTTTGACATCAGAGACCCTTCTGCATGAGATTAGGCATAGTGGAGTAGCCAGCTTAATGGAAACATTTTTATTTCCATTGAGGAGAGTATTAAGAGGGTAGTTATTGAAAAGATCAAGGATTAGTTTGACATCCCAAAGACTTTCATATTTAGGTATAAGATGTCTTCTTAAACGAATGCTTATCATCACTCTACAAACAATGACATTTTTACCTACCATTTTACCATTGACAAGGACATGACCAGCAGAAATAGCCTATCTATAGTAATGGGTAGCTCTATAGCTGAGGCATTTATCAAATTGTTTAACAAGGAAGTTAACCATGTCAACAATAGGTGCTTCCAAGGAATCCAGGTTCCTTTCCAGGCACCAACATACCCAGATTCTCCATATGTTGTTATATCTGTAGTGAGTGCCTGGGGCCCAAGACTATGAGGAGAGTTGCAACCGTCGTCGAAAGTCCTGAGATTTAATTGGATCTCCTGACACTCTCCAGGCAAGAAGGGTTAAACTCCTGTTCTGAATTAGGGGTGAACTCCTCTGTCTAATTCTGCAAGAAGATTCTCTAGGGTAGGAATTAAGAAAGGGGGGTTGCAAGCTAGTTGTAGAGTGGTGGAGAACCATGCTTGGGATGGCCAAAACGGAGTTATTAGGACAAGTAAGCACTGATCCTGTCTCACTCTCTCAATCATGGCAAAGGTAGGGAATGCGTACACCTTGGCTCCTTTCCAAGATTGTAGTAAGGCATTGACTGCTAGAGCACCCGGGTCGGGCATCCAGCTGAAGTTGTTCTCCAGTTGAAAGGTTAGTCTGCTCACAAATAAGTTTATCTCTAGAGGGCCCAGATCTTGTTTAGGGTACTGAACATGGAAACATTCAGTTTCCAATTGCTGTGATCTAACAGGAATCTTGAGTTCCAGTCTGCAGAGTATTCCGCTTTGAGAGTGATCTTATGTCCCAGACAGAAGAGCGATCTTATGTTCCAGACAGAACATCCAAAGTTTCTTTGCTAGATTCGAGAGGTCCGCAGATTTGGTGCGCTTATGAAGGCGTAAAGCCCAGCTGTTAGTTCTAAATAATTTATGTGGTGAGAGGATTCCTCCTGTGACCAGCTACCACCAGTGTTCTGATTGAGAAGGCAAGTTCTCCAGCCATGAAGGCTCGCATCTGATTGTAAAATAAACTCTGGTTTTGAACCAAAGATTACTTTTCCGTTCCAAGCGTCTAAGTTCTCGAGCCACCAGGCTAGTTCCGATTTGGCTTCTTGATCCAGACAGATCCGATCTCCGTACCAGAGGCCAGTTCTTAGGGCTCTCGCCTTTACCCTCTGGAGGTCCCGAGAGTTGAGGGGACTGGGAAAGAGGGCTTGGGTGGAGGAGGAGAGGAGACCCAGAATCCTGGCTAGCTCTCTCAGAGATAAGTATTGCTGTTTCAGGACGTGTCTTATTTCCTTCCAGATTTTGGTAATCTTTTTTGAAGGTAGTAAAAGGAGACAGTTCAATGTGTCTACTGTGAAACCTAGGAACTCCAGAGATCTGGAAGGGGACCGAATTGATTTATCTTTGTTTGTGATGAATCCTAAACTTTCTAGGAGATCCATCACAGTCTTCAGGACCTTGGCTAGTTGTGAAGGCTCTTGAGACATTATAAGAATGTTGTCTAAGTAAATGATTAAATAGAATGCCCCTTATTCTTAGAGATGAGGCAACAGGTCTCATGACCTTGGTGAAGCACCAAGGGGCAGAGGAGAGTCAAAGGGGAGAGCCTGAAATTGGTAAAGGTGATTTTCCCTAGACAAATTGAAGAAAGGGTTGGTGGGATTCGGCCATAGGAATGGTAAAGTAAGGATGCTTTAGGTCTAGTTTGACTAGCCAGTCTCCCTCCAGAGGTAAATCCCTCAAGAGATGGATGCCCTCCATCTTGAAGTGTCTGTAAACCAAATATTTGTTTAGTTCGCTTAAGTTTGACAGGTCTCCAACCTTTGTCTTTCTTTTTAACAAGAAAGAGCGTACTTATAAATCTTAAAGTTTCTAATGGGACCTCTATTATGTCTCCTTTCTAAAGCACAGAGGAGATCTGCTTCTCTATTATTTTTTGTTCCTCTGGAGAGAAAGGCAAGTCTCTTTGGAAAGAAGTTTGTTAAGGTATTTGAGTCCAATGTATCATAAACGATTTAAAGAGTAAACCTTTTGGCTTTTGCGAGGGTTCTTTATCTGCCATGTCAGTTAGTTTGGGATTTATTGTAATCAAAATGGCTCTTTGTCTTTCTGCATTAATGCTAGCGTTGGCATTACCCAGTAGAATTAATGCTCTCTAGCTCCATACACTGATGAGATTGGTGTTGAGAGGGGTGCCATTGATGTGGCTGTCTTCTGTGGACTCTAGGATTCTGGCTAAAGGTCCCAGTACGTTGAGAAGACTTCTTCAGATGAGGATGGCGAGTCATCATTAAGCTCTTTATTAAAATCAAGATCCTCATCACTGTCCAAATTAAGGACAAATTCATCCGAAGGGTCAGGTAAGAAATCCTCATTTTCAGAATCATAGTCTGTAAAAGACCGGTGTGCTCATTATACTACAGACTGTAATATAATGAGCACACCGGTCCTTTGTGCCACTAGGGACACCCATGTAAGACTTGACGCGGGGGACACCATCGTAATTTGTGATGCTTAGGACACCAAAGTAAATTGTGCCGCTAGGGACACCTTTCAAATTTGAGGTGCGGGGACCTCCCTTCATGAATGAGGTGCTACGATCTCCCAACTCATTTGAGGTGTTATGACCTCCCATGGTGCTCTTAGTATAAGGCTCGGAATAATTACATTTTTTTTGCTTTTTTACCCTGGTTAATAACTGGGGGGTTGAGAACAAGTTAGCCCTTTTTTTTTGTTGTTGTTGTTTTTTTTAGAGGACATACCCTCCTTTAATGTATCTAAAATACAAGATCTCATTTTCTTTTGAATTTTGCGACGTGGTCCTGAGGGAACCACTCAGAACTTCTTGGGTGTTTCAGATTTAATGGGGAAAACATTTCTTCCCCTAAGGGGTCAATGATAATATCCTTAGAGGATGATGGGATTTCCTCTTGTGGATTGTAAAATTCTTGATCATCTTCATCAAGATCAAGGACATACTCATCAGGTGTGCCTGAGGATTCTATATCATTAGATTTGTTATCTCCCATATTGTAAAGAGCATTATGATATTTTGTGCCGCTAAGGACACCCAGATGTTTTGTGCCACTAAGGACACCCAGAAAAGTTGTGCCGCTAAGGACACCCAGAAAAGTTGTGCCGCAAAGGACTCCCAGAAAAGTTGTGCCGCAAAGGACACCCAGAAAAGTTGTGCCGCAAAGGACACCCAGATAAGTTGTGCCGCTAAGGACACCCAGATAAGTTGTGCCGCTAAGGACACCCAGATAAGTTGTGCCGCTAAGGACACCCAGATAAGTTGTGCCGCTAAGGACACCCAGATAAGTTGTGCCGCTAAGGACACCCAGATAAGTTGTGCCGCTAAGGACACCCAGATAAGTTGCACCCAGATAAGTTGTGCCGCTAAGGACACCCAGATAAGTTGTGCCGCTAAGGACACCCAGATAAGTTGTGCCGCTAAGGACACCCAGATAAGTTGTGCCGCTAAGGACACCCAGATAAGTTGTGCCGCTAAGGACACCCAGATAAGTTGTGCCGCTAAGGACACCCAGATAAGTTGTGCCGCTAAGGACACCCAGATAAATTGTGCCGCTAGGGACACCTTGGGAGTTCGAGGTGTGAGGACCTCCATTAGAAGTTGAGGTGCTAAGACCTCCCTGAATTGATGAGGTGCTTGGACCTCCTATATTGCTGTTATCAATGTTTTTACTTTTCTTTAGTCTTTTACCCCTTAATTTATTGATCTTGTCAGAGTAGAGGTTTGGAATTTCTGAGATTTTGTCCTCATCAGGGAGTGACCTTTTAGAGGACATGATCTGACTTAAGGTCTCAAACATGCGGGACCTCAATTTCTTATTAAGGATTTTTTGCAGGGCTTCGTGGTCTAAGTTAGGAGTAGGGGCAGAAGCCTTGTCTGAGTCAGAGTCAGGCATGGTATATAGGGAATGTTAACTTGTAAAAAGTGGTTAGGCCCTTTAATGAAAGATAATTAGGGAGGATTTCCCTTAATAATAGTGACAAGGTTTATAGATGAAGGAATGTCAAGAGAATAATTCCTCTCTTATTATAATTAATTTTGTTATAGAATGTTGAAAAGGCCATTTAAATGAGGATTCCTGTTAAAACCACTTTTTTTATGAACAAGGTTGTAAAACAATAACAACTTGCGGATGAAATCCAAAATAATAAAAGGTAGCAATGCAGAGCTGCGTTGGATTGCGCAGCCTGCATCGGTGGAAAGAAGTGAAAATCAGGAGTTAAACAAAGACATTACATAAACTCATTATGGCATGAGGAAGTAGAACAAGGATGAAATTGAAGAATAATCGTTTACACAAAAAACAAAATATTAAGGTTCGATTAAACATCTAAAAATCTTTAAATATATTCAAACATTAGGAATAGTACATAAGCTGAAAGAAAAGGCAGGTTAATCTGGTCAGTCATGTAAGGATGGGACTAGGGAAGGGGGTGCAGGGAGATCTTCGTAAATTGGAGATCGGTATAGAGGCAGTAGGAAGGGGGGGGGGGTTAAGCCACACACTAGGGAACTTCAAAATAGAGATGAAACTTATTAATGGTAATGAAGGAAAATGAGCTTATCTGCTTGGAGCCGCATTTAAAAGAGGCAGATTGCTGATGGCTCATGTCTGTCATGTGTTGCTATTGTTCTATTCTGGAACTCGCTAGTTGAGCACTAAAGAGACCATTGCAAGACCAATGTCAGCCACATCTGTATGGTCCATGTCATATATTAGCGCAAACTAACCAAAAGTATATGATGTCAAATAAGGCCCAGCATTGTGTGCCCGGTCCTTACTTTATAACTACTTATATTTTCTAACGCATGGCATGCAAAAGTTGTATTTATCATTTCACTCCATTACTCATGTTAGCCCCACATTGGTCATTGCCTAAGAACTAGGCCTGTGGTACAAAAGGGGGTGGTGATGGACGGAGCATCTGAACCAATCAAACACTCACACCCAGTCAACAGATCTGGGTTTAATCCATCACCATTCTTTAGCCCACTCTGCCACCCCAGTTCAGACATGGCCATATGCAAATCAGTCTGACCCTGTGCCTCATGGGAACAGTCCAGCCCGAACTGCCAAGCCATGCCTTCCCTGGAACGGAAACAAGCTTCGTCCATCACCACCACTTGAACTGGGGTGGCAGAGTGGGCTAAAGAATGGTGATGGATTAAACCCAGATCTGTTGACTGGGTGTGAGTGTTTGATTGGTTCAGATGCTCCGTCCATCACCACCACTTTTGTACTAAGAACTAGGCCTGGGCGGTAAATTCCGTTCCGCTTGCGGAATTTGGGTAATTTCGCGTTCTGCGGGGAACGCGAAATTGCCCAAAATTCTGCATTGCGCGGCTTTGCGAAAATATTTGCTTGTTTGCGTTCTCGAATGCGTGTTTGCGAGATATTTCCCCATGAGCACGCAAACAGCGATTGCCAACAGTAAAAAACCATCGCAAACAAGCAATTCCAAATGTTCGCGAAATTTCTGCGTGTTCGCATGGATTTTTTACTGTTTCGCTGAGATTTGAGTAAGGCGATTACGCAAATTCCACCCACCCCTACTAAGAATCACCCGGTATTGTTGAGACATCGCAAAGAGTATTTCTCACATAATTAGAAATTCCCTTTGGTGTATTAGGGAAGGCAAGGCATCCTATTTACCGTTTTCCTTAGTAGGGTGTGAGTGTAATAATACGTCCTTCAATGCGCGGTCTCAAATCCTTACACCCAGGTTTATATGGCTCACGGCACAACACTGTGCGGAGTCCTTGATATGCCTCCTCACTATACAGGGAACAATAAACATGGCATGCGTTGTAATTTAAACAGCCAATATCTAATGAACAAACCATACATTAAGCGCTAAGAGAACCCAAAGAATCTAAATGTGTGACTCACCAGACCGGAGCTTGCACGGTCGTAACAAGCTCCGGTCTAGTGAGTCACAAATTTAGATTCTTTGGGTTCTCTTAGCGCTTAACGTATGCCATGTTTATTGTTCCCTCTGTAGTGAGGAGGCTTATCAAGGATTCTACCACCAAAGTAGGTTTCGTTCTTATTTAATGGTCAAATCTGAGTAGTTCCATCGTGCTTTTCTCAGAGACCCCTACTCACATTTACCCAGAGAGGTCTGGAGGGGGAAGGGAAAAAATCTGCCACAGCTGAGTAGGCATATCCTATGTGTTGGCTGTGGGTTTGTTCAAGCTTGAAGGGTTATAAGTTCGCTATTGTGCATAAAACCTTATCACATTTTCCTTGAAATTTCAGCAATGTCTGGTCAAGATAATTCCCTAAAAAAAGAGGGGGAGGTAGAGGGTATAGTGCTAGGTCAATCATCCTTTCAGTAATGAACACAGAAATACCTGAGTACCGGAATAGGGACTTAGCTATAGTGTAGTGTAGTTCCTATATCCCTGATAGGCTCTGCACATTGGAATAATATACACTACAGTTGTGGCATAGGACTGAGGTCAGTATGCCTCTGTTGAGTACATTAAATGTAATTACTTGTGTGTGCCAGCTACGTCAGAGGTCACTAGAAACTTCTCGAATAAACAAGAAGGGATTTGTTTTTGACAACTGCATAAACATGACAACATTGTTTCCCTTACAATCGGACAGTCTCAGAATCGTGGAAACAATAGATAACAGTTTCACTCAGTCAATCGTGCATGCTTTGTTTCTACAGAGTTACACAGAAATAGGTAGAGGGGCATTTCAATAAAAAGGGTTTATTGAACAGTCAAGAGATATGAACTGCTACAATCGTAAGACAGATTGCGAAGTATACATACAGCGTTAGCAGTAAGATAAAATAATACTGCAATAGCATGGTTTGTAGCTACGACATATACTCATAAAAATACATACATAAATAACAGGCTAAAATGTGAATACTCGTCTGGTGCTTCTAGCTAGTTCTACCCCAGTGTACCTAACCTAAGTATAGTATGAGGTAAGAAGTAGGTGCTGTTTTTCTATAGACTAGTTCAGCTATAGTTAGGATTGGTATTGCCAAGATTTGCCAAAAGTCCCACTGTTTCTAGTCTGCTCCATACCTAAGAGTGAGAGAGGTTGGAATCTCTTTCCGGGCCACGATCTCTAACACCCCGCAAGGAGATTCAGAAACACTGGAGCTGGATTCTCTGCAAGGAGGATGACAGCGTCTGGTCAGTGCGTCAGGCAGGGACTCGAATTCCTTCCGAACTTGCGGTGGCGAGCCGTGCAAGCATGAAGCTATGACTTGCCAAGGCAAGTGAAGGTATATTTATACCTTGAAGGTGTTTAGGAATGCCAGTATTGACGTAAAAGTCGGGCAGAGGAACGTCATGAATGAACCCCTAAGGAATAGATGATCAGGCATAATAAATGAGATCTTGGAGGAATCAATAATCCAAGCAAGGAGAAGTCCTAAAGGCTTAAGAGTCTGGTTTTCCAAGAACTCGTTGTGACGTGGATGGACGGATGTAGGTGGCCATGCCTCTATTTGGTTAGCATGGATAATGCCAAAATAAGGATTTGATTTCTTTGCCTAAATAAGGGCAATGTGAATTGTGCCTATATAAGGGCAGACGTCGGGAAACCTATATACGGTATCTAAATCGACACACAACAATGGGTGATGATAGACTTCTACTCAAGTTGAGTTAGATAGTCTAACTAAGCAAGAAAGAAGAGTTCCTTTCTTGACTCCCCTCACTCACCAGGGTTTCCCCTTGGTGACATGCTTCATCATAGGGGTCCTCTCAATCCACTGCGGATTAAGGTGTGCTACGATTTGCGAAATTACGTAGCAGCACTAATGTGAGAAAATATGTCATGCAGTGTAGTGGAGTGGAAGAAAAAAGATGTTAAAAATACCTGGCAAGTGGGCGAAATAATTTTATTCTAGCTCCTAGTCGGTATGTTTAAAAGCAGGGATACTAGAGAAAACAGTGTAACGAGTTAGACGTCTCTAGTATTGGTCAACAAGTTTCGAGCCTCCCCTAGGCTCTTCCTCAGGACCATACAAGGACCAGCCCTGTGTGTTCCACTCCTAAGTGGCCTAAAGTGAGGTAATAAAAACGCTAGTGAAATGTGAGTTGCCACACCTACTGTGTGTGCACTTCGTATTTAATAAATACGCTTTGACTCATTGGTACGTAGTATCGGTTGGAAATAAAGCAAAACCATATTAGAATCACACAAATCTGGTGTCAATGTCTATGTTTTTTAAATTTACACTTTAATCAGGATCTCCTTAGGAGACGATGACCATACGTCTTTCTACCAACAAGGTACGATGGAATAGACGATAGTGGATGAAATTTACACACAATTAAGGAGCACTATTGTGAATCATATGAACCATATTGCATACAGTATGATCCCTGCCAGTTTTATGGCAGGTTTGTGTGATTCTAATATGGTTTCCAACAGATACTACGTAACACATAAGTGCTCCTACGTAATTTCTGAAGTCGCAGTACGCCTCAATCCGCAATGGATTGAGAGGACTCCTATTGTGAAGCATGCCACCAAGGTGAAACCCTGGTGATTGAGGGGACTCGAGAAAGGAACTCTTCTTTCTTGCTTAATTAGAATGTCTAACTCAACTTGAGTAGAGGTCTCTCATTACCCATAGCTAGGTCCCTATTCTGGTTCTCCATTATTTCTGTGTTCAAGATAATGCTCACCAGCATTACATGTGAATGCAGCAGGGGAAGGGGAGCAGGAAGGTGCTATAAACATTTCAGAAAATGTCAGAAATGAACACACTTTAAAACTAGCAGAGTTTGGAGTCTCAGCATTAGGTGGGACTGTACCATTTGTGATTGAGGCACACAAGTCATTCAGAACGGAGATATTCTATTCATGGGTTAAATTCCCACCTGCATATGCACGCACAAAAGCATTCCATTCTTACACCCCAGGATGAAACACCGGAAGAATACTGTCCGTACCAAGACATTGACATTCCGCTCAGTTACCAGGAGTATATAAACTTTGTTAAAGGTGCCCTCCCACACACAACAGATAAAGTAAGACTTGGTCTGCTCAGCAGAGACGGAGCGACTTGGCCAGTTCTAGCGGCTTACACACCATATCCAGACATTTACACATTGTCAATAGCAGACCTAAGTCCATCTCACAAAGAAATAATAAAACTTTACAGAAACTTGACACCGTTCGTTATGAGAACTCTCACACTTCAACCAACTAAAATTACCATAGCAGGTCAACTTCAAGGGACTGCAACCAAAATCACCCCACAAACGCTGAACACGGTTATGGGGAAAATGCCCACTAAACGTGAGAAAATGCCATTCCGGAGAGCACATAAAATAGGATAGTAAGAGGCAGTGTTTCCACACACGGGCCCACAAGCAAAACAGAATACTGACAATTTGCTTGCCAATGGGGATAGCCCCTGATAGAGGATTGTACCTCTTGGAGTACCGTTTTCGCTGCCATCTACACCAGAACTCATGGTATCCCTTCAATTGCAGTGATACCAGAAGTATTCAGACAAATACAGACTGAGTATGGAGCAGAACCTGCTCTAAACTTGCGGATGAAAGTGTTAGGCAATTTTTCCCAGGTATCAACAATTCTGTTAGCGAACATTAAAGTGGAGGCAGCTGCAGTGGCTATATGCCAATGCCTGAGGGAATGCACTCTAGCACAACAGGAACAAGAATTACCTAAAATTAACAAGGATACATACGCCGAATTAGGTAGAGATAATTTGGGTGCGAGAGCTACAAAACCTCAAGTAATAGGTAGTCCGAAAAGGATACCATCAAGCAAATACCTGATTCTTCTAAAATGAAATGGGATAATACAAAACAAAAAAATAGAAAGAATAGATCACAATCTAGGGGTGGGTCTCCTCAACTAGATGTGAAAAACTGAGTCAGGGAGATCTTAGATCAACTTGAATACCAAGGTGTAATAGAGAATTGGACATATTCCATGAATAATCCTTAGTTTCCCATAATGAAACCCGATAATTCATATCGTCTAGTTTTAGACTATACGTGTTTGAACACATGCACAAACACATTTGCAGTACAAAATGCACACAGTGCGTGCTGCATTGAGAAATAACAGTGTGCAGAAGAAATACAAAACAACACTAGATATCTCAAATGGGTTCTTTTGCCAAAATGTAGCAGATATTTGACAGCATTCTTAGCCCTAGGCTTCCAGATTTAATTCTGTTGACTGCCCCAAGGGTATAAGAAAGAATAGCCCCAGGTTGTTTTCAGCAAGGGTAAAAGAGTTGCTTCAAACTTTTGATGAGGAGGCATTGTCTTATGTAGATGATATTCACGGATCATGAACGATTGGATGATTTGGCCAGGGTGAACAACATAATTTTGGGGTTCGCCTGTGATGGCTACAAATCCAACTTTAAAAAATCTAATATTGCCCACCTCAATGTCCTATTTTTGGGATATGAGTTGTCAAGTAAAGGAAAAAGCCTAGCAGCTAACTTTTTAGAAAAGTGTGCGCTGCTCCAACTTCCAAAGACTCTAAAACCTTACAATCCATATTAGGATTCCTAATTTTTGCCAGAACATACATTTTGGATTACGCAGAAAAAGTAAAACCTTCCTATGACTTAATCAGACCTGATTTCTCAGTCCATCATTGGACACAGGAACAAACAGAGATACATAATTTCATACAAGCTGACATGATAGCTTCCAAACTCTTACACACACGTCTAAACACTATGGGGCAGATTTACAATAACTTGCGCATCCCTGCATGAATATGCCTCTTGAATCCGCATGTCATTAGCCCGCATGCTGGCACAACGCGGTTGTAACAACGACAGCGTTGTGACAACGCATACCATTACTCCGCAAGTCATTAGAACGACTTGCGGAGGGGGGGCGCTGGATGTTGGAATAGTAAAATTTACTATTCCAATTCCAGTCTGTGCAGACTTTAGGGAAGGTGTTGGATTTTAAATCCGACACCTTCTCCCCCCCTTTACAAGTCGTTCTACCGACTTGCGGAGTAATGATATGCGTTGTAAAGACCGCGTTGTGACAGCATGCGGGCTCACGGATGCGTTGTGAAGGTGATTTACCTCCCTGCATATCAGCAGGGATGCGCCAGTTATTGTACGTAAGGGCTCCGCCACCATGGATGCGCCGCATTTACTATGCGGCATACCATGGGGCAAAAGCGGACAGATGCGTGATGCATCTGTGCTGTAAAGTCGGTGCATTGGTGGAGTTGCGTCGCAAGCGCGACGCAGCTCCAGCAAGGCTCCGGGGTGCCCTATCTGTACAATGCTGCATCAATCCTTACGCCTGCTTCAAGCAGGCGCACGGTTTTGACGCAGCATGGGCTTAAAAGTGACTGAGTGAAATCTTGTAGATTTCACTCAGCCACTTTTAGGAGGAGTTCCTGCGCCGGAACGCCCCCCCTGCGCCGGAACGCCTACTTCTGGCGCAGGGCTTTACAACGTGACGCATCTCCCCGATGCATCACGTTGTAAATACCCCGCACAATGGCGCCTCTTTTGCGCCTCTGCTGCGTCATAAAATTGATGCAACAGCGGCGTAAAAGAGGCGCAAGGGGCTTGTAAATCTGCCCCTACGAATTTGGCTATACGTGTAGTTGTGGGTCAATCTGGGTACACTTACCTAACCTTCAATGAAGGTGAAACTGTACCCATAGTATACAAATCTCATCTTTACACAAATGCTGAGATGCGCTTTCCATCCACTAAAAAGATTCTTACAGCAGTACAGACATCTGTAGTAAGAGAAAAAGCACTGACAAAGGGGAAACAAATAATTGTCATGACTCCAGTACCAGCCCTAGAGGCTGATACAAAATCTAGCATTCCGAATGCAAAAGCACTACATCCACAATGGATACAATGGGCTAATTCTCTCACTGCAACAGATGAAGGCCACAAATGTGATTCTACATTAAAAACTCAAGCATTTCTGCAGTACGAACAAGAATATCCTTTCCCGAATGAAATAATTCCTCTAAATCAGTATGAATACATAATGTACACTGATGGATCTGCTCAGCCTCCCGTATGAAGTAAACAGCAATACAGCACAGCTTGTGCGATAGTAAAAGGACATATGCAGTTCGGCAAGTTCCATCCTAACAACACGCAGACACAGTCTCTAGGAGATTGCATGGCTCAGCTGGCAGAACTAAAAGCCCTAGTACTGGAACTAAAGAATATGGATTGAGAATTCCCCACACTTATTGTATGCGATTCATTCTATTGTGTCCAGTCCTATAATGAATATCTTCACTACTGGGGTCAGATTGGTTTTAAAGACTCAAAAGTTTGCACAATAAAGCATAACCTGCTTTGGGAACAAGTGGCAGAGCTGAAAAAATGCTTGCCGTGGGCTAACGTGATTCATACGCTGAGTCATCAGCGTGTTGGCGTACACGTTGAAGGGAATGCATTGGCTGATGAAGCCGGCAAGGCAACAGTGCGAACTGCTGCCATAGCTGCAAACACTCATTCTTGCACGAGAATAGACAGACATAATGGTAGCTGTCATTGCTTCACGCAAAAACAGCTCAGCCATAACAAAAAGCTTTCCACTCAGGTACTCCTACAAGCTAGATGCACAAAATATTCCAGGAATGGGGGATGGAGTAATACCACACATGGAACACAGAATAGGTTTAATTCTAGCTGGACACGAGGGCCTGGGTTCAGCACATGTAGGGATTACCACAACAGTTTCACTACTGAAACAATGCTATTGCTGGCCAGGTTTAACAAAACAGACAAAAGCATTTGTCCCCAGGTGCGACATCTGTCAGCAGATAAAGGGTTCCATCGTAGCACATCCAGCGCAAACATCACTACTGCTATCAAACATGCCTCTCGCTTGTGTCTATTTGGACCACGGTTGGCCCTTATAATCTGAAGGGGCGTACAAGTATATCTTGGTGGCAGTAGATTCATGCTCTAGATTCCTGTGGGTTATGCCTCAGCGCTCAGCTGTTGCCCAAACTGTTCTAAAGGATTTGCGAGTCTTTATACGGACAGCCGCAATTGGCACATTACATTCTGATCATGGCCCTGCATTTAGCTCTTGGGCTTACATGGAGCCCATGGGAAGTTTGGATGTTGCAGTGCGGTACTCATCTCTGTATCATCCCGAGGGAAATTCGATGTGGAGAAGAAAAACCGGGACTTTAAGCAATCCTTAATAGCAAGGGTATTAGGCTAGGGTGGTAGTTGGGTCAATCACCTATATGGGATCCAGAGGGCACTTAATAACATACCAAGAATTTCTCTAGGAGGCCGTACTCCTTATGAGGTTCTCTTTGGGATGAGAATGTGGGTACCCGACCTCGATTGTGGCAGCAAAAACTGTTTCACATCAATAACCGTTTGGCTGTTTTACAGGAACTCAAGGTATTCAGGGCAGTACAAAGCAGCGTCCAAGTTAAATGCACTGCCACTGGGGAAGTAAAATCAGTCACAGCAAGACTTGTCTGGGTCCCAAAAGTCGGGGACGTGGTCAGGGAAAAGATTGTGGGCAAGAAAGAATTTGGGCCATCTTATAGAACGCCTGTACCTGTCCTGGCTGTCGAAGGAACAAGAACACTACTTTTTCCACCTCTTGCCGGTAAAAACCAAAAACGATTAATCTCCACTGATCTGATTAACCCCTTGGGAGCGACCGCGATTCTGCGCCTGTGCGGCGTTTTTCAAAGTGGGCGGGTTCATGACGGCCCCCAGCCGTCATCAGCACACGCCCACCGTGGTGCATGACGGACGGGGGCCGTCATCAGCACCGAAAGGGTTAAACCACACTATGTGGCTGATACTAAATAGCAGACCACGTGGGATCCTGGGTAGCCACCAATCTCCTTTTGCTACCATACAGGAGGTTCAGACAGAAAGACTAATTACATTTGTAGATTCCACTCTACGGAGTAACGGAGTTGCCAACAATGGAAAGGAACTCCTGCCTATTGAAGTTGAACAACAACAAAACACAAATGAAACACAGATTTCAATTCAGCCTAATATCAACATCTATGTGAATATGCGTCATAATGAGCTATCTACAAGTTTAACAAAACCTGCTGAGCTACCAAAGATAGATCAAACTGCATATGGCTATTTCATTGATTTTGACACATTCTCTCTGGATCCAAGTGAACCTGAGTCACCGCCAGTTCCACTTTCTCACAAAAAACAACTTCATGCTTTTTACCTTTAGCTGAAAGAGACTTACCTAGTTTCACCCTGGCTACAGCTTTGGATAGCACTTGGTCTACTGTTCCTGGTCCTCTGGATAGGCTTAGTGACTGTCTTTTTCTTACTACTGAATGGACATTATCTCCCAGAACGCTCCGTAGCATCACATGTGAACTTGGTCCTGAAACCACATACGTCATCTCATCGTGAACAAAGAGACCTGTCCTCTGTACATTACAGCAGTTCCCGTTCCTGAAGGAATAGTTAGGGATAGGTTTTCATATGATGTATTTGGTTCCACTGGACTTTTGAAAATACTACATGTAATTAAAATGTCTTTGAATGATATCATCACCTCCAGTACATTCTCTGATGATTGGGATTTTAAAACTGTAAATATTATTGTAGGAAGGTAGATCCCTGACTATGGTTGCCCCCAACTTTTTGCCTGGTGTTTTGCTGGTTTTCTGACTTAGTTGACCTGGGGCCCTGCTATTCAGGACCCCAGGCCTACTGCTCTCTCTGTAAAATGGATTCCATGTACCTTAGGTACATATCTAATTAGATACTGAGTCACCATGTCAGTCCCTGTACAGTGTACCTTAGGTACCCAGGGCATAGGTGTACCCGGGGCTACCAGGGGCTGCAGCATGTATTATGCCACCCCTGGCTAGCCATCCAAAATCTGACACAACTGGCTGCTTGACAGCTGGGGCAAGGTGGTGTAATCACCCCTTGCTTTAGATATAGTATACCTATATCTAACCCTAAAAATGGACACACAGATATCCTATCAGTCACTCCTATGGCAGGCCTTAACAATCCTGAAGGCAGAGTGCTTGGAATCGTGTGAAATGGTGCTCTGGCATGAGCTGAGCCTGTCTACGGCTTTCGGGATCCATCCCTTAACCGTTTCCATGATATCGCATACCATATACTCTTAAGTGCATTATAATCCTCGCAGTTATATGCCAACTCTGGTATCGCTTTATCAAAACATGTCGAGTAAGGTGTCATACGAATTGAAATACTAACCCCTCGCCAATTCTGGCGACGGGGTTAGCATTCCACCCTTCTAGAGGGACACGACATGTATGTAACCTGTAACCCCGGTTAAAGTCAGACATAGCCTTAGCTCCACAAAATGGATGCTGCCACCGAGACACAAGTCTACCCTCCTGCTGCTGGGAGTCCTCCCAGAGCAGGAGGCAAGGACAAAGGGTTTCCTGCCATGGGCGGTGCCAGCACCGTCCCAGACAGGATTTTGTGTATTCTAGGTAGGCAGGGCTTCAGAGGAAGGTGACTGCAAGTGGCACCCCGGAGCTCACTGTGCATAGGCCAGCTGAAACCAGTTCCAGGGGCACTCCAGCCCCTGGCCTGGGGAAAGCCCGCCAAAGGAGAGGGGTGTAACCACCCCCCTCCTAGTCCAACCCATAGGGCAGGACTTAGTCGCGTGCCAGCCCCTTTTTGCAGGATAAAGGTAGGAACTGGCCCCCTTCCAAATCAGATCATCTTTGGAATCAAGACACGACTTTCTACGAAAGGACATCAAGATTTCTTCTTCAAGATTCTCCCTTGTGACTAAGGAGTAGTCACCCTGCATCCGCAGGCACCATCTTAAGAACACTGCGGTCTGCTGCAAGTCCTTCCTCCGGAATCTGACTGCCCAGCTCGACGAGAACCGGCTTCCCTGGCACCTCTGACCTCTACCCACCTCTACAGCCAAGCTGAGAACCGTGGGTGCGACGAGACCTCGAGGGACCGGCCATCTTCAAGACTGCATGACTTCTTTCCAGCATGACCGCCGAGGGATCCTCTGGTGGGTGCTTTGGGGTCCGAGAAGCCCCGACCCTGAGCAGCCCCAGCACCGAAGTTCAGCCTCCCAGCATCTCCACGATCTGCGTGGGGCCCTTCTGCTTTTTGCTGCTCACCGCGTTGTTTGGCTACTAGCCCGCTGGCTTGTGGCCTTCTTAACGACGCCCGACGACATCACGGCTGCTGGTCTGGTTGCTCCAGACTGGCCCTTGCTCCCTTCCAAGAGAGGAGCACCCCGGACCCTCCTGGTCCACTCCAGACGCCATTTTAGGTCCACCGCGTGGGCTTGAATTTGCCAAGACTTGTTGCCCCAATCCTGGGTCCAGCGACGTCGAGAGCATCATCCATCGTGGGACAGCTCGTACCTCCATCCTGGTTGCCGACAACGCCTCCTGGTCCGTGAGACTACAGAGCCCAGCGTCGCCCACTCACCTAGCCGAGGTGACTACCATCCGGTGCCCTCCTGGTGCCACCTGACTACTGGCTAGTAGTCACGAACTTGGTCCCCTCTGCTTTCAGGTGTCATCCATCTTCGATCCAGGCTTGGATCACTCGAACAATCTTCACTGGTCGCCTGCCAGCAACTCCTTTCCTTCAGGCTCCTGGTTCGTCAACGAAGAATCCCGACGTCTTTTCAGACCTATGCAGCTGCAGCCCCTGGGCTAGGTAACTTCGGCATTTCGGTGCCCCAGCATAGCCTCACTATCCAAGGGTCCAGATCCACTTTCGTTCTTGACCTACCTAGTCGGGTTCGCCCGAGAACACTAACTTTGTGAATACTAGCTTCCATAGGCTTTTTCCCGCCTTACGCGTGAGAGTTCCCACTCTGCACGTGGTGTCCCTAGGCCTCCTGCTCCTAACCTGAGTGTTCAGTATTGTAGGCCTAGCGTTTCTAAAGCCTCTGAGAATCGTTACTTACCTGCTAGTAATTCGCATTCCACTTTTAGAGTATATGGTTTTTCGTGCCCCTCGGGCATTTGTGTAAATTGTGCGACTTGAAGTATTTTTATAAGAGTTTTGTTGTGTGCTTAGCTCCCTGTCTCATAAAGAGCCAGGGTAGTCTTGTTATAAATAAATACACTGTTTATTTTCATAACAACTTGTGTGGTGTCCTTTCACTGGGTGTTCAAGGGGTAATGTGATGGTAAAACAGCTGGCTTAACACGCCCTCTAGAGTCTTAGCCTTAGACTGCTCGTATCCATGCTACTAGGATAGCTGGTCTATAAGGTTGACTTACAACCAATCATCAATAAGGGTTGTTTGGACTGATATATAGTGATCACTCGAATAGTGAACACTGCACATCAGGCCAACTTCTCACAATTATGCTGTCTGATTTAGAGCAATCTGCTGCATTTTCGAACAATGAAATGTATGATGGTGCATCTGATTTTGACACCATGTATTGTTGCCAACCATATGGTCATACTTTTTTGCATAAAACAAGAGTCCCACCTAATATTTTCACATTATATGGTCCTGGGCGACCTCAATATTCATTTGAATGAAGTGGACAGTAAGGATACGCGTGACCTGCTGGATGTTCTACAACTGGCTCAGCTCGACCAGCATGTCAGCATCAAGCAGGGCATGTACTTGATCCTATTTGTACAAACTTTTCGATCTTATTAAAGGACCCCTGTTCGATCACCTGGTCGGACAATTTCATAACCCACTTTTCATGGGAAGTATCTAAAACTGAACCTTTAGCACATCCATGCTACAAATCTACCTTTGGTAAAATCAATCCTCTCGAGCTAAATATGGACTTGGTAGCCTCCTGGCCTTGTCTGGTAGGAGAGCTCTGGCTGGGTTCTCTAGCTGGGCTTCAAATGCAGTTGCCACAGTGGCTCCAGTACTTTCCACTAGGTTGGCTAGAGAATCGCCATCCAAACCTTGGTTTCATCCATCTCTCAAAGTCTTGAAGCATGATTGTAAAACTCTTGAACGGGCTTGACGGAGGAGTGGTTATTGCCCGGCTGATAAACGGAAGCTTAGAGATAAGCAGAAGATCTATTATGCAGCCATCATGTTGGCCAAAGGGCAATTATACTCGGACCGCATTGATTCAGCCAGTAACAACTCTAAGAAAATCTTTGCCATTGTCTAGAGTTTTACGTCTCCTGTGGCTCAAGCTAGTGTCACGCCATCGTCACTTACTTTGTGTAACATTCTCTCCTGCTTCTTCAGGGATAAAATCTTGGCTATCCAAGAAGCATTTACCTCCCGTAACATCAGTATGAGGCTCCGTTGGAGGGCCAGTCTGTTTGTACAGGTCATTCTTTATCGGAGTTTAGGCCAGTCGACCCATTGGAATGTTTTTAAATTCTTAAAGGCCTTAGGTCTGGCTCGCCTTCCGACCCTTGTCCTGCTAGGATATTGGCAGCGGTTGCTGAGGTGGCAAATGTTGAAGTAAATTGCATCATTATTGTGTCCCTCTAGAAGGCAGTGGTACTACAGGCTTGGAAGGAGGCCAAGATTCTGCCACTTCTGAAAAAGCCATCACTGGACCCCTCTGTCCGGGGAATTACCGGCCTATCTCCCTCCTTCCTGCCTTGGCGAAGGTGTGTGAGAAGGTGGTAAATAAGCAGCTCACCGATTTTGTGGATAAGGAGACGCTTTTGCACCCAGCTCAATCAGGGTTTCGGGCGTCCCACTGCACAGAAACGGTATTGGTCGAGGTGACGGAGGCCATTCGGCAGTGTTTAGACGCCGACGGGAGGGCTGCTTTAATTCTACTTGACCTCTCGGCGGCGTATGGCACGGTCCCGCACTCATTACTTCTGTCACGTCTGGCCAAGATTGGTCTGTCGGGCACGGTGTGGGGTTGGTTTTGTTCCTTCCTGGAAGGGCGGTTGGAGCAGATTTGGATTCCACAGTCCTCCTCTTTCCCTCGGGCCAGTAACAGCGGGAGTCCCGCAGGGATCCTCCCTTAGTCCCCTTCTTTTTAATATCTATGTTATTCCTCTGATATACTTGGCGGAGGAGCTGGAGGCTAAGGTGCTGGCCTATGCTGACGACACCCAGCTGCTTTTTACCTGGGACAAAGATGCGGACTCTGTACTTCTGGTTCAACATTGCCTATCACCTATCTTTAGATGGCTGGCGGGGGCACAGCTTAAGTGCAGTGAAGAAAAGTCAGACATCCTGCTATTTGGTAACTATTCCCCTCAATTTTAGAGAGCAGCTCTGGCCACCTGAGTTCCCACTACCTACCTCGTCAGGGAAGTCAGCTAAAAATGTGAGGGTTTCGTTTGATGAAGGGCTTTCCTTCTCAACACACATCAAGAAGCTGGCCGGCTGTTGCTTCGGCTTGCTTAAAACCCTTAGAAGATTCTTTCCTCCCCTGCCTGCGGTGGCGAGGAAAACGGTTTACGCCAATGCCCGTTATGTTGGCATACCAAGCTACCTGTTGAAGAAGCTACAGGTGATTCAGAACACCGCAGCCAGACTCCTACTGGGTTTGTCAGCTAGGGACAGTGTGCATCAACAGTTGCGTTCTCTCCACTGGCTCTCCATGGTGGATAGAGTGAAATTTAAACTTTTGACTTTGGCCCACTGGGCCCTCCACGGTTGCGGCCCTTTTTACTTGCAGAGGCGTCTCTCCTTCTATGTCCCTGCTCGCTCCTTGTCTTCTTCAGGTCTGTGATATGCTCAGGTTCCTCGTTTCAAGCCTCAGAGGATAGGGGGGCAGCTCTTTTGCAGTGAAAGCGGCAGTTGCTTGGAACGCTCTTCCTTTTGTCCTACGTTCCATCCAGGATCCTGTTGTGTTGAAGAAGAAACTGAAAACACATTTATTCACCTAAATCTACCCTGTTTGGTTTCGCGCCGGGCGCTCTTGAGTAGCTGTGCGCGCTATAAATTTATATAATTATAATAATAATAATACCACCAATGGTAACATTGCCCAACACCACCGAAAGGTAGTTCACAAACTTTTAGACAAAAGTTTGTTTATTTTTCTGGGTTTAATACATCTGATCTACGCTCATATTATTACAAGCTTGCACCTACATCTGCAAAGAAAAATATGCTTACTAATACGAAACAGATATACTCTGCATCCTTTATTTACCAACAGTCTGAAGAGGGTTTTGACTTAAGGAAAGGCACTACAGATATAACATCAGTCTGGGGGACTAAGGAATGGCAGGTTCAGGGAACTGAGGTATTAGAGCATGCCTCATACCACAGCAGATTATCGTTCTGAACGACACTGCACATCAGACTTCCTGTCTGGGTTAGCCAAGATGAAGGACTGGAACACACATCGTATTCCCTCACTTTCACACTTTGAGGGATGGCAAAATTATACAGAACACAGTGAGGGTACGCTAAATTACATCATGCGTAACATTTCATACAATTCATCAGACCCCAATTGGAAGGGATGGTTAGTTTGGCCTATCGACACAAATAGGAGTCAGTCAAGATTCAAGGGTACCACCTAAGGGTTTGTTTCCATAGGCAGGGCCGAACTGGCAATAGCGGGCACCGGTCAATCCCAGGGTGCGCCGCACGGGTGCGGGCCGGTTTTGGGCTCCTGGGGGCCGTTTTTGTTACAGGGCCGGTTTTGCAGCATAGCTGCAAAATCGGCCCTGTACAAAAATCGGCCAAAAACCGGCCCGGCAATGAGCTCAGCGGCACCTCCAACCCCCTTCCCGAGTGGGGAGGGGGAGCCGGCCGAGCACTTTGCCAAGGCCTGTTGTGGTTCCCAGTCCGGCCCTGTCCATAGGCCGGACCAAGGCTACATACAACAAGAACATCTTGGGGTGGTGACATCCTACAGTGTTGGGAAGTTATGTCTAGATTGGCTAAAAACCTCAAAACTGTTGTTGTCCTTACTTTCAGATTACATGGATTTACGGGATTTTTGCTGAGTCCCCAGAAACCGCGCCGTAAATGCTTCTTATACGCTATTTACAATGAAGTTTGGAAACTCTCTCAACAGGAAGCTGCAGAGAGATTGCGTAAAATTGACAGAGTTAACTTAGAAAAGGCTTTGGTTGACAATTGAATGACCACACTAACATCCAGGATTTATTCACTGGGCAACGTTGTGTCTTCTGCAATAGATATAATGGAACAGGATCTGCCCAACTTACAACACGGACAATCGCAGTTAGGATCCAATCTATTTTTAAGCTGGACGCTACAATCATTGATCTCTGGTTTTCGTACCCTGGCAAGATATCAACAGTACGTCTTTGTTCTCTGCATATAATCTAACAGAGAGACATACAACAATGGCACAAAGAGATGCAAAGTATACAATGCTGCACATCGAAAAATCAGACCAATTACCTTTCACCCTGGCAGAGTCACCATCCACAGAATGATTAATTCATGGCCACATAACATTGCCAGTAACAACTTCCCAATTTCAATATTGCCTAGAATACCAACAGGCAGGCAGATATGAAGCAATGGGTAAGGACTTCATCCATAAATCTTGGAAATTACCGCATAGATTTAGATGCTGGAATGGAGACACTGATGCGTTTCTCAGCGGTACAGACGGCGAGACTTCATTAAGTGGGTCCCTAATTTTCCAGGATATTATGCTTCACGGGGCCTGTAATGGTTCAGTTGCAAAATTATCCTTTCATTTTAAAGGGTCCCCAGCTGCCGTGTTTAATCCAGTGTTCAGGCTGCTCTTGAATGGGAGTTACTTAATGCTGAATGATCAAGACTGCTGTGGGATGCTTCCAGGCATTGCATATCTAGTCACAGTAAGTTCCAGGGTAACTTGGTGTATGCAAGTATTATTTCCACCAACCAACACAGTCAGGGTGGCGCCATTATGGTCCTTGTTGAATGTTTCTTTTATACGGTTTGATTCCCTTAGTCGAATGAAAGCCATGCTTTTACAGAAGGATGCGCCCTTAACCTCAGCCCGAAAAACGTTTGATCTTCAGATTGCAAAGTCCTCAGCTGAGATACAGGCACTAGTATAAACTAACTTGCCTTTCCTTTTCGGTGAAATGGTACAACATATCCTTAACATGTCTGATACGAAAGGTATAGTAATAGTACACCTATTTCAGACTCTAGGTTCTGGACTTTTAAGCACCTTGCAGACAGTCTTCTGAGCAATTCCAGCTTTCATACACTCCGTATTTGGAAGCGTTTTTGGAGGGTTTCCACTAATCCTGCTACTGTTAGTGGGAATCCTGGTTTAAATTTTTCTGCTATGCAATGAACGTCCCAATCACCAAAGAGATGGAAAAAACGCTCTTGGAGCAAAGTTGCCATGATCGCATGGTACTCGTCTTCAGGGGCTAAGCGAGTCTTGGTTCCTATCATTCCGACTAGTCTCTATTGACTGTGTTTTGCATGTTCTCCGCTGCCTATTCTGCGCACAAGAATGCGTGTTGGACCCCTGTCTAACACTTTCATCCGTTGTGCCTCCAGACGTGGATGTATTGCTGGACCCATTAAAGGCCCACGTAGTGCAGTGTCCTCAAGACCTGGCTCTTCGAGCAGTAGCGGCACTCCCTCCCCCCAGCGCCTTGAGACCCTCACGGGTAAGAAGCACGTTTTACAAGTACTCTGATTGATTGATTGATTGTTATTCCCATGTTGATGTCGGCATTCTGAGAGCGAACACAGGATACTCCCGCTCCTTACGGGTTGGTCGCCGGCTCTGCTACAGGCACACAGGCTTTGGAAGTTTCGAATGCTTCCTCAGCATTGTCTGTGGAAGCTGAAGAAGATCACCTTTGCTCGATTGACCTGATCTGTGAGGTGTTACAGGGACCATAGTCTGCAAAGGCAAGCAGCAGTGATGTTGCAGCTCCCACACAGGACACATAAACGTTTGGCTCTCCGTGTGCTGGGAAGAATTCGGCCTCTTTTCCAAAACAACTAAAATTGGAATTTTAAAACAACTTTTCTTTTCTCTCTCTCTTACAAGCATGCATGGGTTTCTGACGTGCTCAGTTGCTCAAACTATTTATATAGCATATTTTAAAGGACTTAGGGCCAGATGTATCTAGAAAGCATTTTGCGATTCTGAAATGGTGAACTTTACCGATTCGCTATTTTGGGATCGCAAAATGCAATGTATGTAGGAATTGCAAAATATGTTGCGATTCCTTAACATTCCCTAATAGTGAATTGCAAATTGTGATTCGCTATTAGGGAATGCATTCCCTCTTGGCCCATAGGAATGAAAGGGAATGCATTCGCAATTTGTGATTACTTAATTAGTAATCGCAATTTGCGAATGTAAATTCAAGGGTGCTAGAGGGCCTAATGCCCCCCTGATGCACCCCAAAAAAGGTAACTGTGCACATGTGGCCCTAAGGGCAGGTGTGTGATCCACATGGTACTTTGAAAAATTCACTTTTTTGCATTTTTCAAAGGATTCATAAATTACCATCAACTTGAAATTGATGGTAATTTGCGATTCCTAAATGCAAAGTAGAATTCACACAGACCATCTGAATGAATTAACCTGTACTAATGTTTCTACTGTTCTCAGCTCGTTTATAGCGCCAAGACGCCTCCGGGCATGAGCTGTGCTCTACAAATTTAATTTCAATTCAATTCATTTAGCGAATGCTACATGCATCGCATTTAGGGAGTCGTAAATTGTGATTCCCTAAATGCATTTGCAATGTAGGTAATTGCAAACAAATTGCTATGACCTATATTTCAAATGCAAAAAGGTATATACGTTGCAAAAGGCCTTTTTGCATTTGCAAACGGGCCGATTCTGAGAATCGGCGGGTTTGCGAACGCAAAAAGCCTTGATACATCTGGCCCTTAGTGAGTTTTTAGAATTTTTAAAGCATTTACTGTACCATTTTTTACATATGCCATGCTTTTTCGATATTTTTTTATTTTTTTTAACAATGTTTTCATGGTTACATTTTAAGGACATTCCCTTTTTATTTTTTAGCATATTGTCCAGTAGGGTGAGGAGTGGGTGTTATGATTTGTAATGTACCCCAATTTAGGTCTGGGTAGTCACCTAACCTTTCACCTACATTTTTCATGCCATTTTACTACATAACGGTTTTTGGTGCTGACCTTTTAACTAGTTAGGTGTTGCATAAATGTTGTGAGGTTTTCTCCGAAAAGAAGTCTCATCTATTATGCACGAAGATTCTCAAAATCACAGCAGGATTACCATCTTCTGCATAATAACTATGTATAAGGTTCGGGGCGGAGCTTGCCGGCAACCACAATGGCCGCATAGACCCGGAGCTCTGCTCGGTGGTTCAGAAAAATCCTTAAATAATCCTGCATCAGCCACAGCTGCAACACGCCATACCTACTCTACTGCCCTACGGAGGGAAGCGACGGGCCGTGCGAGACTCTCACCTCGGTGCCAGCCCGGAGCGCCAGAGAACGACGCAAAGGCGGGGAGACGCTGCGGTAGGCCGGTAAGCCGCGGCCTTGATTGAAGGAGAGGCCCGCACGACATAACACTACGTGCGGCCTCAGAGGGACGCCCTGCCGGAAGCGCCGCGGAATTGCCAGAGCCACCCACCACGGGTACTGCCCCTTGCTTCGTGCCCACCGCCAAGACGTCACTGTGACAACGCCTAGCTGCTGAGACCCCCAGGGGCACGGCTCGCGCTTCTTTGCTGCCTCGTGGTATTCTTGGATGAGAGAGGCGGAGGTCGTCGGAGAGGCCCTGGGAGGGCCCGACCGCGTGTGGTGCGTGAGGTGTTCCAGAGCCCTCGTGGGCACGTGGGTGTTGGCGCGGGTGTCGGCGCCCGTGGGAGGAGGACTGCGGGTGCAGCGGACTACCTGCTGGAACTAAGGCTGGCGAGCTGCGCCCACGGCCTGCAGTGCACCAAATATACAGTGACAACGCAGTAAAGGCCCAAGAGGGAGCCTGGACGGGTATGCTGGGGTGCGCGCTGAGGTGAGGCCTCTCGCAGCGCTACATGGAAAACTACACTGGCCGCAGATGACAGTGCACACCTGGATTTAAAAGCGGGTTGGACAGGAGTATCTTCCGCACTGTTTCAACGCGGCTGCAACAACGCCACCCACCTCTGAACTGCAACCTTGGCGGTGGAGTGGACCCCTGCTGATAGCGCGCTCCGACAGCGAGCTGGTCCTGCGGCCTGGCTCGGGCACGGGCAATTCGTCCGGCTACTTTAACTGCTGCAGTCCTGGACTGCACTACACTAAAGAGGGCTGCCCTGCTGCTATGGAGTCAGATTAAATATAACAGTGCGTGAGCGAGAGTGACATACTGCTAACGGCCGTCCTCCCAGAAGCTCTGCAGAACTCGGAGTACATTTGGCTTGGAAGCACCATTTTGGCGTCGCGGAGGGTGGAGACACTGCTGGCACCCATCAGGATGGGACGAGGGGACAAGACACAGACAAAAATTTTGTCCGAGCAGCGGCGTTCTAAGTCGCAGGACGCTGCACACTCGAAGAATGGCGCGACGCAGGAGAGTGAAGGTGATACAGGATATTCCGACATAAAATCCATACTGCTAGCGATGGATAAGGCCCTGCAGAATAGCATTGCCACCTTGGAGTCTAAAATAGACGCCCTCTCCTACCGAATGGACAGGATGGCCGAAAGGATTGATAAGCGCGCCGAAAGACTGGATATGTCTGAGCGGAGGCTAACAGAGGTTGAGAAGGCGCATACGGAACTGAACACCGATCATAAAAAAATTGAGAAATTGATGCAGGCCCTGCAAGACAAGACCGAGGACTTGGAGGCACGGTCTCGGTGCTGTAACCTAAGGATCACGGGTCTTCCAGAAACCACTCAGACAGGGAACATGGAGAGGTTTGTAGAAAAATTGCTAATCGCCCTACTAGGTGAAGAAACCTTTTCCTCGATGTTTGTGATTGAGCGCGCCCACCGCTCCCTGGGACCACGACCAAAGCCGGCGGCCCCCCCGCATTGGGTTCGGCAAGGCCAGGTTGTGGGAGGTCTGCTGTTAGAGGGGGCGGGTAAGTTTTGGTTGTTGCTGTTTAAATGAGGGGGGGGAGAAGATTGCCTTATTGTTCGCATACACTACTGACTCCAGATCTGCGTGATGCCCTCACGCATGAGATACACATACACTGTGCAGATGGCGGGCACAGCTGACACTGCTACAGGAGATACCTCAACTCAGGTTCGGGCCCTCACATGGAATGTACGGGGCCTAAATGACCACCGTAAACTTCAGAAAGTGCTGAATTATTTGCAACGACATAGGGTTGATTTAGCCATCCTACAGGGAACCCACCTCCCGCTCTCGAGTCGAATGCTACACAGCAGGGGTCTAAAGGACAATATCACAGCTGCGGGCTTTACTACACACTCCAGGGGTGTGCTCACATGGGTGAATCCTAACTCAAAACTGACGCAGACTCTTCTACCGACAGACCCTGGGGGGAGGTTCGTTATATCTCGCTGTAAAGGCCGGGGGCTAGACTTGATAGTTGTTAATATCTATGGCCCGAATTTTTACTCCCCAGACTTCTATTGTAATCTAGCAAGAGCACTTCGATCCTATTCTACCCCGCAAATACTTTGGGGGGGGGACTTTAACCTTGTCTTGAATCCAGCCCTAGACAGGTCAGGTGGTCCATCACGTAGACCGTCGGCAGCTGCTCAGGCTCTATTAGCTGAGTTCACTGGACTAGACCTGGAAGACGTGTGGAGATACAAACATCAGACACAAGGCGGATACACACATTATTCGGCGTATCACGACATCCATACCAGAATTGATTATTGGCTGGCGTCCTCGTCTCTGATGGGGAACATTAAGATCTGCATAGTCCTGACACGCACTCTTTCAGACCACTCGCCTCTTTTGATGGTAATAGAGACACCGGTGAAATCGATACCTCAGTTCACGTGGCGCTTCCCTCCTTATTCACTACTTGATCCAGTATTCAGGGGTGAACTGGCTGAGGAGATTGACGTCTTTTTTTAGGCTAACGTGGGTTCGGTTGATGATTTTAAGACGGTGTGGGAGGCCTTTAAGGTCTACATACGGGGCATAGCTATGTCCAAGCACTCTAGTGTACTGAAAGCTATTTGGCAGAGGCTGAGAGCGATAGAGGGGCGTCTGGCGGTACTGGAGGGGCGGCAGCGAAGTGCCTCGGAGCCAGCGGTGACGGAGGAAATACAAACTCTGATAGCTGAATATAACGAGGAAGCAGATAGGGAAGTCCAGCACATGGGGAAATATGCAACTGCAAGAACATATGGTGAGGGTGAGCGGCCTAGCTCACTCCTGGCTAGAATTCTGAAAGGCAGCAGAGGGAAACCCCTGATTACTGAGTTGAAATCCGCAGACGATCAGATGCTATCTGATTACACCGAGATAGCGAACAGGTTCCGGAGTTATTATTCTGACCTTTACTCCTCCAAAGGTGGTAACCTCTCATCAGTAACGACAGACTATCTGGAACATATAGATATGCCCCAACTCACGAACGCTCAGCGTGAGTTCCTTATGGCACCAATTGAAAAAGATGAAATACAAGAGGCGCTAGCGAGCATGTGCTCCGGCAGTGCTCCGGGCGCGGATGGGCTCACGGAGGGCTTCTATAAAGCCTTTAGTGACAAGCTGATCCCCCACCTGTCGATATCTGTGAGAGCGGTAGCATGCCGAGCTCCATGCGTGAAGCATTGTTAGTCACAATTCTAAAACCAGGTAAGGCGCACGATGAGTGCAGCTCCTACAGACCTCTGTCCCTACTGAACGTGGGTGCTAAGCTCTATGCAAAGGTGCTGGCTACCCGCCTGGCTCTTCTTGCCCCTAAGCTAGTTGCACCGGAACAGGCAGGGTTCATCCCTAGTAGGAACCTGACCTATAATATTCGCACAGTCCTAGGTACGATACAGCATGTGAAGCAAGACGCCCAAGCTATCGCAGTCTTCTTAGACATGGAGAAGGCTTTCGATTCTGTAGAATGGTCGTTTATGAAGCAGGTGTTGCAGCGGTTGGGATTGGGCTCGCCATTTCTGCAAATGATAGGTGCGCTGTGCCACAAGCCGACTGCCAGGGTTCGAGTAGGTGATCAGGTGACAGACCCATTCCCTATCAGCAGAGGCACCCGGCAAGGCTTCCCACTTTCCCCTATCTTATACGCGCTGGTAGCAGAACCACTGGCCTGTGCACTGAGAGAATATCACGGCAATGAGGGCATTGGTTTTCCAACATATCGAATCGTGGTATCGACTTACGCAGATGACACCCTGCTATATGTCCGCAACCCGGAACAGAATCTGACGTCTATGCTTAGAGAGGTGGTCCGTTTTGGAGCATTTTCTGGACTCAGGGTTAATTGGTCTAAGTCGCTGGTTTTTCCCCTTACACCAGCTACTGCACGGTTTGACATGTATTTCCCCCTGAAGTGGTCACAAGACCCGGTTCGATACTTGGGAGTCCGAGTACATACTGACCCTGAGCTTTTAATGAGAGAAAACTACGAGACTGCCTTTAGTAGACTGGAGGATGATGTAGAGACCTGGTGCAAGCTCCCGCTGACCATCATGGGGCGCATAGCTATTATGAAAATGGTGGTGCTGCCACGGCTCTTATTCCTGTTCCATGCTATCCCGATGTTGCTATCGAAGGTCTTCTTCCGAACGCTGACGCAGCTCATGGTTAAGCTTGCATGGGCTGGTAAGCAGACTAGAGTAAGATGGTCTCTCCTCACATTGCCGTACAACTTGGGTGGGTTAGGTGCTCCAGACTTCGAGCTTTACTATAGGGTTGCACAGGCCGCCCACCTCCACACGTGGATTCATGGAGATGGTTTGCGGACACAATACCGCTCATGCCATGATTTTCAGATCGGCAGACCGCAGAACGGGTATTCTTGACTCCATAACCTCTACTAACCACGCCTGGCACTCCCTATTACAGGCCAGATGTGGCGCGCTGTTACATTCGCCTAGCATGCCTCTGGGTTGGGCCCTGTGGCTACTGCCTGTCCGGAAGAAAGGAGTGGTCTAAGCATTATCTGCGCTGGACGTTTGCACGGTGGGTGACTTATTCCTGGACGGAACTGCTAAAACCTGGGAGCAGGAGGCGGCGAATGGTGGGGCTGCATTGCAGTTGTGTAAGTTCCAATTTCACAGAGTGCGCAGAGCCCTCTTGGGCCTGCTGGGACCAGATTTGGCAGAGCCACCGGAAGTCCCGGAATAGACCTACGTCATTAAGACGGAGTCCCCGCGTAAATTGCTGACTAACCTATATAAGAAGGCTGTGTCTGCCAAAGGTCAACAACTTGTAAAGGCCAGAGTGGCCTGACAGAGAGACCTGCAGACCACAATCGATGACGATATGTGGCGATATTGCTGTGATAATACTAGGAAATTCTCCCTGAATGGCAGACATAGACTAATCCACTTCAAGTTTCTCCAGAGAGTATATTACACCCCAGAGAGACTATGTAGATACGGTCTTCGTCAAACGCCGGAATGCAAAAGATGCCATGAGCCGGAAGCTGACTTCATGCACCTAGCGTGGCGCTGCCCGGGGATTTAAAAATACTGGGAGGCTATCTTCACCGAGTTGAGCTCAATCCTAGAGCTGGATCTGTCTCCGGACCCGGCGCTCGCGCTGCTTGGCTAATCCAGGGGTTTGCCGAGGACCGTCAGAAGACTCACTGATATGGGGCTATTGGTTGCCAGGCACGTTGTGGCGCTCTGTTGGATGAGAGGACCACTCCCGACGAAGAAGTGTTGGGCACATGATATGCTATATTGTTGTACACAATCTGAACACTATAGTGAGTTGCTTCCACCTAGTAGTCGTCCTAAGAACTTTTGGGCCCTTTACCAAACATATTTCAACGAAAGGGGTGCGGTGGAGACAGCGGTGGAGGATCTGGATATAGGGGAGCAGACGGCCAGGGCAGTGCCCACAGTAGAGGCTGGCTTGCCTGCGCGAAGCATATAATTGCATGACGAGGAGGTTCCAGAGGTGTAGCGGATTTATGAGTGAGGTAGGCCTCGCTGTGGCGAAGTTGATTTGGGCTACCGAGAATGTCGAGCCATCTCCCTGAGACCAAGCTTACGATAAGGGCCGCGTCCCTGTGGGTCACCTGCACGGTCTTCTGCCCTGTCTGGTTGGTTTGTTGTTCCATGCTAGATTTGACCTGGGAAGGCAGGGAGCTCTGGATATTGGACCACGAACAGAGGGTCAGAAGAGGTATGCGACACTGGGAGAGGGTGGGGGGGCTGGTGGGGTTCGAGCTTAGTTGGTTATAAGCATTCAGATAAAGTGTTGTCACAGAAGGATAACTAAGATGCGCAGAGATGACACACAAACATCACCATGTAGTAGTCCACGTATGTATAATACACTATGTTTTCAGATGGATTCCAACTGGTTGTAACATATTCAGATACATCTAGTACGCCGCCGGACCCCCGGGTTGTCGGCTGAGAGGCTGTGTTATCCTTGTAGATGTTGCTTGTACCTGATAATTCCTGCGATTCTTGCCTGCCGGCCCCAGGGTTGTAGGCATCCGGCTGTGTGACACATTTGCTGCGAGCAATAAAGTTTCAAACTGCAAAAAAAAACAAAAAAAACTATGTATAAGGTTCATCACTATCGTCATCCTTGGCTTTATCTATTTATTTATTTATCTTGAGTTTTATATAGCGCTGGCTAGACCCGGAGGTATCAGAGCGCTTTACATAAGGCACAGCGAGTTGCAAGTTACGAGTTTTACATGGGTTACATAATGTTTACATAGTGACGACAAGAGTACAGTCAAAGTACAATAAATTAAAGACAGTTGCACAGAAATTGACAAGGGTAGTGGGAAAATTTAAAAAAAAAGAGAGGGAGAGAAGGTAGAGGGGGACAAAAGTAGTGTTATGAGAGAGGGTGCGGGGATAAGAGGGGATGGAGTTACGGCAGACCAGAAAGAGGGCAAAACATTTTAGGATCGTCAGAGGGAGAACAAAGGAAAAGGGGAAAGGATAAGGGTTCAACAAGATGGCGGGTCCGGGTAATCGGCAGAGATCAGCAACAAAATGGCGGGCAGGGCAAAAGACAAAAAGTCAGAAAGACCATAGATGTTAATCAGGGTGCATGAATTGAATTAAAAAAAAGAAGTCAAAGGGGGGTACGCAGTTCCAAAGGCGGGAGGAAGTGGGCAGAGGTGTGCAGGCTCGGGACCGATGGGGGATCAGTGTAGGCAATCTGCCAGTTGTTGCTCCTGCGCCCCCATGCATGGAAAAGGTCTCTCAGGTCTCAGAAGTTGGGGGCGAGACGGAGCATATCCAGGCAGACAGCCAGCATGGGGAGGCAGCGAGGAGAACCCAGGCCGGACTCCTCGATAGCCGAACCAAGCGGCTCCACTGGGCATTGGCCAAGATGTCACGAAGTCCCAGAAAGAAAGGAATCATGCCATAAAGCAATCAAACGCCATCCGGAGTCATTCGAAGGAGCAAGAACTGCGCCGAGGCTGGATCGTCACTACGAGGACAGTAAGCTCCGAGTGAGGAGTTAGAGTCAGAAAGAGAGGCAGCAGCGGTGAGGTAATCCATGCCCCGATATCCGGCTGGGTAGGAGATGGCCTAAGGAGAAACCCGGGTCAGACTCCCCTATAGCCGAACCAAGAGGCTCCACTGGGCATCGGCCAAGTCATTACTGAGTCCGCTGTCAGGATACCGGAGATTAAAACAGGGAAGAAGGGGCTTTAAGTCCAGAGTGGCAAACACTGACCGGGAGCTCCCAGCCGGAGTGCCTCACCGGGCAGCCATCTTGTTTGGCTGACATGACGCAGCAAGGTAGAACCCCCGAGGGTCCCTTTTGGGTATGTAAACACCATATCTTTGCTGGGGCAGGCAGAGGAGAAAAAGACTTCCATGCTGACACGAGACGCTGAGGTTTTTGCACACAGACCCTCAAGCATGCAGTGGTCTGACATTCCTCGCGTGGTGTCCATCTCAAGACCAAGACGAGGTCCTTGATTCTCTCACATCAGGTAATGGGGTTGGCTTTATGCTAGGGGGATTCTCGGCTCTACACCTACATACATGCTCTGTACACTTAGATGCATCTAGTTAGGGTTATCATCGTCGGAGTACGCATTATTACTGTCATGTATTTATATGCCTGCAAATAGTCATTGTTTTAGCACTATGGTAGAATTCTACCATCTATTTAAGCTGTTTGGGCTTATAACAGTATACAACTGTTTCAGTCTGATGGTTGTTGCAGCACACATATTTTACACTAGAATGACGCTAGTTTAATAAATGCTTATTGAAAACGTCCCCACCAGTTATTCTGTGTATCTCTCTGAGACAAAGTGAGCACGAGTGACTGAGAGAAAAGTACTGCACTGTTTCCATGATCCCTGATCGGACAGAGTTGTCATGTTCGATAGTTTCCAATAACTATTCTCTCCTTGGTAAGAAGACTTTACAGTGGCACTGTGAGCCAGCTGATGTACAGGCGAACATACCCGGTGGACGTGTCGGGAATCAGTCTGACACCAATCCCACAGTGTATGCTGTCTAAACGCGCAGGTCCTATATAGGTTTATAGGAACTACATGACATAGTGCCGCCAATGTTGGTTTGGTATTTATTTAATGGTCAAATCTGAGTCCTTCAGTCGTGCTATTTTCAGGAACCCCTACTCACATTTTCCCAGAGACGTCTGGAGTGGGAAGGGAGCAGTCCGCCACAGCTGAGTTGGGATATCCTAAGTGCTGGCTGTAGGTGTATCAAGCTTGAAGGATAAACAGTTCCCTGTTGTGCATAAAACCTTATCTCAGTTTCCTTGAAACGTCCTCTTTTTCAATAATGGCTGACGAGGACGCTGCTGCACAAGCACAACGTGCAAATGGGATTTGATGGGGTCGGGCATGCCTTCACACAGTATGCCCTGCTCACTGCAGTTCTTCCTATAATTCAACCGGAGAAGCAGAAGCCGAGTGGAGCCAGGACCAGCAGCAGGAGAATGACACCGATTTAGGAGGCAGGTCAATCAATCAATCATAGCATTTGTATAGCGCGCTACTCACCCGGAAAGGTCTCAAGGCGCTGGGGGGAGGGGAACGTTACTGCTCGAACAGCCGGGTCTTGAGTTGCTTCCTGAAGGAGAGATGGTCCTGGGTCAGCCGAAGGTGGATGGGGAGGGAGTTCCATGTCTTGGCTGCCAGGTAGGAGAAGGATCTTCCTCCGGCGGTGGTTCTGCGGATGCGTGGTACGGCGGCGAGGTCGAGGCTGGTAGATCGTAGCTGGCGGGTGGGCGTGTAGAAGGTCAGACGGTTGTTGAGGTACTTGGGGCCCAGGTCGTGGAGAGCCTTGTGTGCGTGGGTGAGGAGCCTGAACATGATCCTCTTGCTGACGGGGAGCCAGTGCAGGTCTCTCAGGTGGCCGGAGATGTGGCTGTGTCGGGGGATGTCCAGGATGAGTCGTGCGGAGGCGTTCTGGATGCGTTGGAGTCTTTTCTGAAGGTTGGCTGTGGTTCCGGCATAGAGGGTGTTCCTGTGGTCCAGTCGGCTGGTGACAAATGCCTGGGTGACCGTCTTCCTGATTTCGGCGGGGATCCATCGGAAGATTTTACGGAGCATGCGCAGGGTGTTGAAGCATGATGAGGAGACGGCGTTGACTTGTCTGGTCATCGAGAGGGAGGAGTCCAGGATGAAGCCCAGGTTACGTGCGTGGTCCGTTGGCTTGGGGGTGGTGCCCAGGGCAGGGGGCCACCAGGAGTCGTCCCAGGCGGAGGGCAATGATCCCAGGATGAGGACTTCCGTTTTGTCTGAGTTCAGTTTCAGGCGGCTGTTCTTCATCCACTCGGCAACGTCTTTCATCCCTTCGTGGAGGCTGATTCTGGCAGTGGTGGGATTGTTGGTGAGGGAGAGGACCAGCTGGGTGTCGTCGGCGTAGGAGATGATGTTGAGGTTGTGTTGGCGTGGTAAGTCTCCCACTGCACCAGTGAACTCTGCTCCACTGTGATTGTGGAGTTTTGGAAAACTTTGCACTCCAAACAGTGTGAAGTTAATAAAACTCAACAAACTTCCCTGGCCACCCTTACTGTCCACATCTGGCACATTGTTCGCCTTTCAGTGGCCCCCCACAGTACCCACATGCTTGAGGCAGTGTTGGTGTTTTTTCTAGGCTCTTCTGTGGCATGACGGTGTTGACTGGTTCTGTTTTTACTGCTCTTTGTAGTGCCGCCTCCATGTGGGAGGTGCTAGTGAGTTGCCGGATTCCTGTAAGATATGCTCTCTAAGCTTCGCTGAGGCACAACCCTGAAATATTTGGCCTCAGATTTCTTCTCACTCATCTGAAAAACCACATGTGCTCGCGAATTCTTTCAATCTCATGTAAAACATGTCGAAAGACGCCTCTGGGTGTTGCAGAGCTTGGCGGAAGATAAAACGCTCATAGTCCTGATTGGCTATTGGCTCAAAATATGCATTAATTGCGGCTATGAGTGTGGCGCGTCTCTTTGGGGTCGCTTTGGTGATTGTCTTCGATATCTTATGGATAGTCTTGCCCCAAAGGTGGAGTGACATGTCCCTCTTCCCTTCATCTGCAACTTCTAAGGCTTCAAAATAGAGCTCCACCCTCTTTACCCAGTCTCTCCACCTGGGCGATTGCGCAGAGGGCGCCCCTTCTATGACAAACAGCTCAATCGCTGGTATGGGAGCCATGTCAGTGTCATCTGCCTAGCTGCTGGGCTGTCTGACCCCCAGGGCCCCTTCTAGGTAATGGTGGTGGGTCGCCTTCACTCAGGGTTCCCAGGCTGGGCAGGAGTTCAATGCCCCACTGTCAGGCTGAACACATCTGTTGTGTTGTGTTTTGCTACTGAAATGAATGTCATAGACACATGATGCATACTGGTTTACTGGCCACGAGCACGTGCACTGGGCCCTTTTATTAACAGGCTCACCTCACTCATGACGCCTGTGATGGATGGGTGTCAGGTGCATGTGTGTCCAGCCCTCGAGGGAGTGGCTGGAAAGACCAGTGCCTGCTGAGACACTAGAACATGTCCAGCAGGACACAACAACATCCTCGTCGCCAATGTGATGCTGGCCGCTCCAAGTGTTAAGGAGCGCCAGAAGGAGACATGACACTGCGGCCTTGCCCGTCTGGCTACAATACACGGAGCTAACATGTGGTATTATTCATGGGTCATGGCACAGGTGGTCTCCCTAGCCTAGACCATGCCTGGCCGTGCCGTTATTTATTAAGCATGGCCCACATGACTGCGAGACCGCACCAATACACCAGCAGAGCGGGAGACACAATAAACTTCCCCATGGTCACATGGGTGTGTCCCACTAATACGCTTACCAGTTACGTCACTGATACAACATACAACTCCTGAAACGGCTCCAACACATCCAGAACGTCTCTGCACGCCTGACTCTCAACATCCCCCACCACAGCCACATCAAAACCCACCTGAGAGACCTGCACTGGCTCCCGGTCAACAAGAGAATAACTTCCAAACTCCTCACCCACACACACAAGGCACTCCACAACACCGGACCAGCGTACCTCAACAGCCGTCTCAGCCTCTACATCTCCAACCGCCGGCTCCGCTCAACTCACCTCACCCTCGCCACCGCCCCCCACATCCGAAGAGTGACCGCTGGCGGCAGATCATTCTCCCACCTCGCCACCAAGACATGGAATACCCTCCCTGCCCACCTGCGGCAGACCTAAAACCTCTTAACCTTCAGGAGACTTCTCAAGATCTGGCTCTTCGAACAGTAGCAGCACCCCCACCCTCCCAGCGCCTTGAGACCCTCGCGGGTATGTAGTGCGCTTTACAAATGCTATGATTGATTGATTGATTACAGAGGGTGCTGGTCTGCACACACATGGAAACAACCACCTATCGCACTCCCTGGTGGAAGGCGTCCGCAAGCCTCTTCTTGGCCGATATGTGGCCCTGGGTCCCTCTGATGACAATTGTGTCCATGCAGAGCCAAAGTCAGGGGAGACCCCGAGGCCTAGGGTGACTAGAGGACTGACAGACACCACGTCACCTGGATTCCAGGCCTGGGCTTTCATCTAATTCTCTTGCACCGTCCACGGTGTGGTGTATCGGGTCAAGGGTGGACCTGTGCCATGTGTTTAAACCACAACCAGCCCCCATAATAAGGTACACGTGCACACAGCATTCGGGTACGGGCCAAGACCACGAGCGGTCATGCACCCCTTCATTTATCCCCTTCAGGCGAGCCCGCCCGCTGGGGTGTTACAGGGTGCAACACTGTATTGTGTGGGCTGGGTCAGGAGTGCAACACAGGCCCCCCGCAGCCCCTGCAATGCTAGTGGGCCCCGAGCTGCAGGGGCCCCCCTCAGCCCAGTACTCTGGCTTGAGACCTCCAGATTAAATCCAGAGCAGGGCCCCTCTGTGTACCTTGCAAGGGGATCTTCTGACATGTTGTTACGGCACTAGGCTGGGTGGCTCCTTGTACCACACTACACAGGGCTCTGGTTCAGCCCAACAGCAACATTTGAGCAAGTGCACAAGAAAACGATGATTCATAAAGGAAAAGTGTCGACCTGTAAATGTGGTGCCCTTCTGCAGGGAGTCACCTGGTTACCAGGCCCGGGTCTAGCGGGTGGGCCAGGCTCCCCCAATGAATACCCTGGCCCAATCTAGGCCATTCAGAACTGAAAAGCAAGCATTTTTCACCTTAATGTTTCACAGGGGCCCCAAGGGCTCTCCTTTATCGTTTGTTTTAATGATTGACAACTTTTGACACAGGATACTTCAGACCTAGGGAGAGGTGTGAAGAGAAGAGAGTTTATTAACTGCCATGACGCACAAATGACCAGCACAAATATCCTGAAAACTGAATTATGATTCTAGGATTATTGCATCGTATTTTTAAACTTCAATGCTTTGCAAATTAAAAAGCTGCCACGTTTTTCAAAACATCAAAAGCTGTAAGGTGGCTCTCTGTACGACAGCTGCTGCACATGACCAGGAGCATGCTGCAGTCTTAAAGTTCTGCATCTTAAGGATGTGACAAGCAGCATCCCCCTACCGCCCCCTCCCCCCCACACACACAAAAGCCAGAAGCCGGTCAAAGAAAGCGAAGTTTGTAGCTCTCTGGATCCTGATTATTGTTTTAAAAATTTCAAACGAGCGCAGATGCCAATACCTAAAATATCATCTCGATTAAATACTTTGCTGTTTTTTACCCCGTACCCACTTACTTTCATGGCTCACCCATGCTACAGCCCGCCCAAAAACTAGGGCCGTGCCTGCTGGTGCCCTCTTACCCTTACACTCACCCTCTAGTACTGGTCGAGACAGCGGGGCCGGGCCCCTCTGGAGTCTTTCAATTGTAATCTACAGTTTTGCCGCTGGAGGGCGCCGCAAGATCACAAACTAAGCCGAGATTTCTCTTTCTGCATCACGTTTCCAAACCGGCAGCAAAGTTTCTTGAAATCATCTTCCACTTTCATTCTTGCCGCGCGGAGAATATGTAATAAAAATGATCAGAGGTGACTGGATTGACAGAGGTGAGCTCTACTCACCGTCACCAGGATCAGAGGAGAACATGAATCTGAAGGCGCAAGAAAGTGGATATTGCTGTTCCAGCGACTGCTGCAAAAAAGTCCAGTTTTGGTGTAAATAAAAGAGGCGAGGAAGTCAGCAAATCAAGAGAGCGCTCGAGCCGAGGACCCGGCTTGGCTCTAATAGACATAACAGGAGCCGAGCTAGAGCCAAGTGAAGAGATAACCTGGCTCTAAGCACCATAACACGAGCGAGCCAGAGCCAAGTGAAAGGATAGCCTGGCTCTAAGCACCATAACACGAGCGAGCCAGAGCCAAGTGAAAGGATAGCCTGACTCTACGCCCATAACACGAGCCGAGCCAGAGCCAAGTGAAGGGATAGTCTGGCTCTAACTGCCATAACACGAGCCGAGCCAGAGCCAAGTGAAGGGATAGCCTGGCTCTAAGAGTCATAACACGAGCCGAGCCAGAGCCAAGAGAAGGGATAGTCTGGCTCTAAGCGCCATAACACGAGCCGAGCCAGAGCCTAGTGAAGGGATAGCCTGGCTCTAAGCGCCATAACACGAGCCGAGCCAGAGCCAAGTGAAGGGATAGCCTGGCTCTAAGAGTCATAACACGAGCCGAGCCAGAGCCAAGAGAAGGGATAGTCTGGCTCTAAGCGCCATAACACGAGCCGAGCCAGAGCCTAGTGAAGGGATAGCCTGGCTCTAAGCGCCATAACACGAACCGAACCAGAGCCAAGAGAAGGGATAGTCTGGCTCTAAGCGCCATAACACGAGCCGAGCCAGAGCCTAGTGAAGGGATAGTCCAGCTCTAAGCGCCATAACACGAGCCGAGCCAGAGCCTAGTGAAGGGATAGCCTGGCTCTAAGCGCCATAACACGAGCCGAGCCAGAGTCAAGTGAAGGGATAGCCTGGCTCTAAGAGTCATAACAAGCGCCGAGCCAGAGCCAAGTGAATGGATAGTCTGGCTCTAAGCCCCATAAAACGAGCCGAACCAGAGCCAAGTGAAGGGATAGTCTGGCTCTAAACGCTATAAAACGAGCCGAGCCAGAGCCAAGTGAAGGGATAGCCTGCCTCTACGCCCATAACACGAGCCGAGCCAGAGTCAAGTGAAGGGATAGTCTGGCTCTAAGCGCCATAATACGAGCCTAGCCTGAGCCAAGTGAAGGGATAGCCTGGCTCTAAGCGCCATGACACGAGCGAGCCAGAGCCAAGTGAAGGGATAGCCTGGCTCTAAGCGCCATAACACGAGCCGAGCCAGAGCCAAGTGAAGGGATAGTCTGGCTCTAAGCGCCATAACACGAGCCGAGCCAGAGCCAAGTGAAGGGATAGTCTGGCTCTAAGCGCCATAACACAAGCGAGCCAGAGCCAAGTGAAGGGATAGTCTGGCTCTAAGCGCCATAACACAAGCGAGCCAGAGCCAAGTGAAGGGATAGTCTGGCTCTAAGCGCCATAACACAAGCGAGCCAGAGCCAAGTGAAGGGATAGTCTGGCTCTAAGCGCCATAACACAAGCGAGCCAGAGCCAAGTGAAGAGATAGTCTGGCTCTAAGCGCCATAACACGAGCCGAGCCAGAGCCAAGTGAAGGGATAGTCTGGCTCTAAGCGCCATAACACGAGCCGAGCCAGAGCCAAGTAAAGGGATAGTCTGGCTCTAAGCGCCATAACACGAGCCGAGCCAGAGCCAAGTGAAGGGATAACCTGGCTCTAAGCGCCATAACACGAGCCGAGCCAGAGCCAAGTGAAGGGATAGTCTGGCTCTAAGCCCCATAAAACGAGCCGAGCCAGAGCCAAGTGAAGGGATAGTCTGGCTCTAAACGCTATAAAACGAGCCGAGCCAGAGCCAAGTGAAGGGATAGCCTGCCTCTACGCCCATAACACGAGCCGAGCCAGAGTAAAGTGAAGGGATAGTCTGGCTCTAAGCGCCATAATACGAGCCGAGCCTGAGCCAAGTGAAGGGATAGCCTGGCTCTAAGCGCCATGACACGAGCAAGCCAGAGCCAAGTGAAGGGATAGCCTGGCTCTAAGCGCCATAACACGAGCCGAGACAGAGCCAAGTGAAGGGATAGTCTGGCTCTAAGCGCCATAACACGAGCCGAGCCAGAGCCAAGTGATGGGATAGCCTGGCTCTAAGCGCCATAATACGAGCGAGACAGAGCCAAGTGAAGGGATAGTCTGGCTCTAAGCGCCATAACACGAGCAGAGCCAGAGCCAAGTGAAGGGATAGCCTGGCTCTAAGCACCATAACACGAGCCGAGCCAGAGCCAAGTGAAGAGATAGCCTGGCTCTAAGCACCATAACACGAGCGAGCCAGAGCCAAGTGAAAGGATAGCCTGGCTCTACGCCCATAACACGAGCCGAGCCAGAGCCAAGTGAAGGGATAGCCTGGCTCTACGCCCATAACACGATCCGAGCCAGAGCCAAGTGAAGGGATAGCCTAGCTCTAAGCGCCATAACACGAGCGAGCCAGAGCCAAGTGAAGGGATAGCCTGGCTCTTAGCGCCATATCACGAGCCGAGCCAGAGCATAGTGAAGGGATAGTCTGGCTCTAAGAGTCATAACACGAGCGAGCCAGAGCCAAGTGAAGGGATAGTCTGGCTCTAAGCACCATAACACGAGCCGAGCCAGAGCAAAGTGAAAGGATAGCCTGGCTCTAAGCACCATAACACGAGCCGAGCCAGAGCAAAGTGAAAGGATAGCCTGGCTCTAAGCACCATAACACGAGCCGAGCCAGAGCAAAGTGAAAGGATAGCCTGGCTCTAAGCGCCATAACACGAGCAAGCCAGAGCCAAGTGAAGGGATAGCGTGGCTCTAAGCGCCGTAACACGAGCTGAGCCAGAGCCAAGTGAAGCGATAGCCTGGCTCTAAGCGCCGTAACACGAGCCGAGCCAGAACCAAGTGAAGGGATAGTCTGGCTCTAAGAGTCATAACATGAGCCGAGCCAGAGCCAAGTGAAGAGATAGCCTGGCCCTAAGCACCATAACACGAGCCGAGCCAGAGCCAAGTGAAGGGATAGTCTGGCTCTAAGCGCCATAACACGAGCCGAGCCAGAGCCAAGTGAAAGGATAGCCGGGCTCTAAGAGTCATAACACGAGCCGAGCCAGAGCGAAAGGATAGCCGGGCTCTAAGCGCCATAACACGAGCCGAGCTAGAGCCAAGTGAAGGGATAGTCTGGCTCTAAGCGCCATAACACGAGCTGAGCCAGAGCCAAGTGAAGGGATAGTCTGGCTCTAAGCACCATAACACGAGCCGAGCCAGTACCAAGTGAAGGGATAGCTGGGCTCTAAGCGCCATAACACGAGCGAGCCAGAGCCAAGTGAAGGGATAGTCTGGCTCTAAGAGTCATAACACGAGCCGAGCCAGAGCCAAGTGAAAGGATAGCCGGGCTCTAAGAATCATAACACGAGCCGAGCCAGAGCCAAGTGAAGGGATAGTCTGGCTCTAAGCACCATAACACGAGCCGAGCCAGAGCCAAGTGAAGGGACAGCTTGGCTCTAAGCACCATAACACGAGCCGAGCCAGAGCCAAGTGAAGGGATAGTCTGGCTCTAAGCACCATAACACGAGCCGAGCCAGAGCCAAGTGAAGGGATAGCTTGGCTCTAAGCGCCATAACACGAGCGAGCCAGAGCCAACTAAAAGGATAGTCTGGCTCTAAGAGTCATAACACGAGCCGAGCCAGAGCCAAGTGAAAGGATAGCCGGGCTCTAAGAGTCATAACACGAGCGAGCAAGAGCCAAGTGAAAGGATAGTCTGGTTCTACGCGTCATAACAGGAGACGAGCCAGAGCCAAGTGAAAGGATAGCCTGGCTCTAAGCGCCATAAAACAAGCGAGCCAGAGCCAAGTGAATGGATAGTCTGGCTCTAAGCACCATAACACAAGCGAGCCAGAGCCAAGTGAAGGGATAGTCTGGCTCTAAGAGTCATAACACGACCCGAGCCAGAGGCAAGTAAAAGGATAGTCTGGTTCTAAGCGCCGTAACATGAGCCGAGCCAGAGCCAAGAGAAGGGATAGCCTGGCTCTGCGCCCATAACACGAGCGAGCCAGAGCCAAGTGAAGGAATAGTCTGGCTCTAAGCCCCATAACACGATCCGAGCCAGAGCCAAGTGAAAGGATAGCCTGGCTCTAAGGGCCGTAACACGAGCCGAGCCAGAGCCAAGTGAAGGGATAGCCTGGCTCTAAGCGCCGTAACACGATCCGAGCCAGAGCCAAGTGAAGGGATAGTCTGGCTCTAAGCTCCATAACACGAGCGAGCCAGAGCCAAGTGAAGGGATAGCCTGTCTCTAAGAGTCATAACACGATCCGAGCCAGAGCCAAGTGAAAGAATAGCCTGGCTCTAAGAGTCATAACACGATCCGAGCCAGAGCCAAGTGAAGGGATAGTCTGGCTCTAAGCGTCATAACACGAGACGAGCCAGAGCCAAGTGAAGGGATAGCCGGGCTCTAAGAGTCATAACACGAGCCGAGCCAGAGCCAAGTGAAGGGATAGTCTGGCTCTAAGCACCATAACACGAGCCGAGCCAGAGCCAAGTGAAGGGACAGCTTGGCTCTAAGCACCATAACACGAGCCGAGCCAGAGCCAAGTGAAGGGATAGTCTGGCTCTAAGCACCATAACACGAGCCGAGCCAGAGCCAAGTGAAGGGATAGCTTGGCTCTAAGCGCCATAACACGAGCGAGCCAGAGCCAACTAAATGGATAGTCTGGCTCTAAGAGTCATAACACGAGCCGAGCCAGAGCCAAGTGAAAGGATAGCCGGGCTCTAAGAGTCATAACACGAGCGAGCAAGAGCCAAGTGAAAGGATAGTCTGGTTCTACGCGTCATAACAGGAGACGAGCCAGAGCCAAGTGAAAGGATAGCCGGGCTCTAAGAGTCATAACACGAGCGAGCCAGAGCCAAGTGAAGGGATAGCCTGGCTCTAAGCGGCGTAACACGAGCCGAGCCAGAGCCAAGTGAAGGGATAGTCTGGCTCTATGAGTCATAACACGAGCCGAGCCAGAGCCAAGTGAAGGGATAGCCTGGCTCTAAGCCCCATAACACGGGCCGATCCAGAGCCAAGTGAATGGATAGTCTGGCTCTAAGCACCATAACACAAGCGAGCCAGAGCCAAGTGAAGGGATATTCTGGCTCTATGAGTCATAACACGATCCGAGCCAGAGCCAAGTAAAAGGATAGTCTGGTTCTAAGCGCCGTAACATGAGCCGAGCCAGAGCCAAGAGAAGGGATAGCCTGGCTCTAAGCGCCATCATACGAGCCGAGCCAGAGCCAAGTGAAGGGATAGTCCGGCTCTAAGCGCCATAACACGAGCCGAGCCAGAGCCAAGTGAAGGGATAGCCTGGCTCTACACACCATGGTACGAGCCCAGCCAGAGCCAAGTGAAAGGATAGTCTGGTTCTAGGCGTCATAACACGAGACGAGCCAGAGCCAAGTGAAAGGATAGCCTGGCTCTAAGCCCCATAACACAAGCGAGCCAGAGCCAAGTGAAGGGATAGTCTGGCTCTAAGCGTCATAACACGAGACGAGCCAGAGCCAAGTGAAAGGATAGCCTGGCTCTAAGCCCCATAACACGAGCGAGCCAGAGCCAAGTGAAGGAATAGTCTGGCTCTACGCCCATAACACGATCCGAGCCAGAGCCAAGTGAAAGGATAGCCTGGCTCTAAGCGCCGTGATACGATCCGAGCCAGAGCCAAGTGAAGGGATAGCCTGGCTCTAAGCGCCGTAACACGATCCGAGCCAGAGCCAAGTGAAGGGATAGTCTGGCTCTAAGCTCCATAACACGAGCGAGCCAGAGCCAAGTGAAAGAATAGCCTGGCTCTAAGAGTCATAACACGATCCGAGCCAGAGCCAAGTGAAGGGATAGTCTGGCTCTAAGAGTCATAACACGATCCGAGCCAGAGCCAAGTGAAGGGATAGTCTGGCTCTAAGCTCCATAACACGAGCAAGCCAGAGCCAAGTGAAAGAATAGCCTGGCTATAAGAGTCATAACACGATCCGAGCCAGAGCCAAGTGAAGGGATAATCTGGCTCTAAGAGTCATAACACGAGCGAGCAAGAGCCAACTAAAAGGATAGTCTGGCTCTAAGAGTCATAACACGAGCGAGCAAGAGCCAAGTGAAAGGATAGTCTGGCTCTAAGCGCCATAACACAAGCGAGCCAGAGCCAAGTGAAGGGATGGTCTGGCTCAAAGAGTCATAACACGATCCGAGCCAGAGCCAAGTAAAAGGATAGTCTGGTTCTAAGCGCCGTAACATGAGCCGAGCCAGAGCCAAGAGAAGGGATAGCCTGGCTCTAAGCGCCATCATACGAGCGAGCCAGAGCCAAGTGAAAGGATAGTCTGGTTCTAGGCGTCATAACACGAGCCGAGCCAGAGCCAAGTGAAAGAATAGCCTGGCTCTAAGAGTCATAACACGATCCGAGCCAGAGCCAAGTGAAGGGATAGTCTGGCTCTAAGCGTCATAACACGAGACGAGCCAGAGCCAAGTGAAAGGATAGCCTGGCTCTACGCGCCATAACACGAGCCGAGCCAGAGCCAAGTGAAAGGATAGCCTGGCTCTAAGAGTCATAACACGATCCGAGCCAGAGACAAGTGAAGGGATAGTCTGGCTCTAAGCGTCAAAACACGAGACGAGCCAGAGCCAAGTGAAAGGATAGCCTGGCTCTACGCGCCATAACACGAGCCGAGCCAGAGCCAAGTGAAGGGATAGCTTGGCTCTACGCCCATAACATTATCCGAGCCAGAGCCAAGTGAAGGGATAGTCTGGCTCTAAGCGTCATAACACGAGACGAGCCAGAGCCAAGTGAAAGGATAGTCTGGCTCTAAGCGCCATAACACGAGCGAGCCAGAGCCAAGTGAAGGGATAGCCTGGCTCTAAGCGCCATAATACGAGCGAGCAAGAGCCAAGTGAAGAGATAGCCTGGCTCTAAGCTCCATAACACGAGCTGAGACAGAGCCAAGTGAAGGGATAGCCTGGCTCTAAGCGCCGTAACACGAGCCGAGCCAGAGCCAAGTGAAGGGATAGCCTGGCTCTAAGAGCCATTACACGATCCGAGCCAGTGACATGTGAAGGGATAGTCTGGCTCTAAGCACCATAATACGATCCGAGCCAGAGCCAAGTGAAGGGATAGCCTGGCTCTAAGAGCCATTACACGATCCGAGCCAGTGACATGTAAAGGGATAGCCTGGCTCTAAGAGTCATAACACGATCCGAGCCAGAGCCAAGTGAAGGGATAGCCTGACTCTAAGAGTCATAACACGAGCCGAGCCAGAGCCAAGTGAAGTGATAGCCTGGCTCTAAGCGCCATAATACGAGCAAGCCAGAGCCAAGTGAAGAGATAGCCTGGCTCTATGCGCCATAATACGAGCGAGCCAGAGCCAAGTGAAGGGACAGTCTGGCTCTAAGCGCCGTAACACGAGCCGAGCCAGAGCCAAGTGAAGGGATAGCCTGGCTCTAAGCGCCATAACACGAGCCGAGCCAAGTGAAGGGATAGTCTGGCTCTAAGCGCCATAACACGAGCCGAGCCAGAGCCAAGTGATGGGATAGCCTGGCTCTAAGCGCCATAATACGAGCGAGACAGAGCCAAGTGAAGGGATAGTCTGGCTCTAAGCGCCATAACACGAGCAGAGCCAGAGCCAAGTGAAGGGATAGCCTGGCTCTAAGCACCATAACACGAGCCGAGCCAGAGCCAAGTGAAGAGATAGCCTGGCTCTAAGCACCATAACACGAGCGAGCCAGAGCCAAGTGAAAGGATAGCCTGGCTCTACGCCCATAACACGAGTCGAGCCAGAGCCAAGTGAAGGGATAGCCTGGCTCTACGCCCATAACACGATCCGAGCCAGAGCCAAGTGAAGGGATAGCCTAGCTCTAAGCGCCATAACACGAGCGAGCCAGAGCCAAGTGAAGGGATAGCCTGGCTCTTAGCGCCATATCACGAGCCGAGCCAGAGCATAGTGAAGGGATAGTCTGGCTCTAAGAGTCATAACACGAGCGAGCCAGAGCCAAGTGAAGGGATAGTCTGGCTCTAAGCACCATAACACGAGCCGAGCCAGAGCAAAGTGAAAGGATAGCCTGGCTCTAAGCACCATAACACGAGCCGAGCCAGAGCAAAGTGAAAGGATAGCCTGGCTCTAAGCACCATAACACGAGCCGAGCCAGAGCAAAGTGAAAGGATAGCCTGGCTCTAAGCGCCATAACACGAGCAAGCCAGAGCCAAGTGAAGGGATAGCGTGGCTCTAAGCGCCGTAACACGAGCTGAGCCAGAGCCAAGTGAAGCGATAGCCTGGCTCTAAGCGCCGTAACACGAGCCGAGCCAGAACCAAGTGAAGGGATAGTCTGGCTCTAAGAGTCATAACATGAGCCGAGCCAGAGCCAAGTGAAGAGATAGCCTGGCCCTAAGCACCATAACACGAGCCGAGCCAGAGCCAAGTGAAGGGATAGTCTGGCTCTAAGCGCCATAACACGAGCCGAGCCAGAGCCAAGTGAAAGGATAGCCGGGCTCTAAGAGTCATAACACGAGCCGAGCCAGAGCCAAGTGAAAGGATAGCCGGGCTCTAAGCGCCATAACACGAGCCGAGCTAGAGCCAAGTGAAGGGATAGTCTGGCTCTAAGCGCCATAACACGAGCTGAGCCAGAGCCAAGTGAAGGGATAGTCTGGCTCTAAGCACCATAACACGAGCCGAGCCAGTACCAAGTGAAGGGATAGCTGGGCTCTAAGCGCCATAACACGAGCGAGCCAGAGCCAAGTGAAGGGATAGTCTGGCTCTAAGAGTCATAACACGAGCCGAGCCAGAGCCAAGTGAAAGGATAGCCGGGCTCTAAGAATCATAACACGAGCCGAGCCAGAGCCAAGTGAAGGGATAGTCTGGCTCTAAGCACCATAACACGAGCCGAGCCAGAGCCAAGTGAAGGGACAGCTTGGCTCTAAGCACCATAACACGAGCCGAGCCAGAGCCAAGTGAAGGGATAGTCTGGCTCTAAGCACCATAACACGAGCCGAGCCAGAGCCAAGTGAAGGGATAGCTTGGCTCTAAGCGCCATAACACGAGCGAGCCAGAGCCAACTAAAAGGATAGTCTGGCTCTAAGAGTCATAACACGAGCCGAGCCAGAGCCAAGTGAAAGGATAGCCGGGCTCTAAGAGTCATAACACGAGCGAGCAAGAGCCAAGTGAAAGGATAGTCTGGTTCTACGCGTCATAACAGGAGACGAGCCAGAGCCAAGTGAAAGGATAGCCTGGCTCTAAGCGCCATAACACAAGCGAGCCAGAGCCAAGTGAATGGATAGTCTGGCTCTAAGCACCATAACACAAGCGAGCCAGAGCCAAGTGAAGGGATAGTCTGGCTCTAAGAGTCATAACACGATCCGAGCCAGAGCCAAGTAAAAGGATAGTCTGGTTCTAAGCGCCGTAACATGAGCCGAGCCAGAGCCAAGAGAAGGGATAGCCTGGCTCTGCGCCCATAACACGAGCGAGCCAGAGCCAAGTGAAGGAATAGTCTGGCTCTAAGCCCCATAATACGATCCGAGCCAGAGCCAAGTGAAAGGATAGCCTGGCTCTAAGGGCCGTAACACGAGCCGAGCCAGAGCCAAGTGAAGGGATAGCCTGGCTCTAAGCGCCGTAACACGATCCGAGCCAGAGCCAAGTGAAGGGATAGTCTGGCTCTAAGCTCCATAACACGAGCGAGCCAGAGCCAAGTGAAGGGATAGCCTGGCTCTAAGAGTCATAACACGATCCGAGCCAGAGCCAAGTGAAAGAATAGCCTGGCTCTAAGAGTCATAACACGATCCGAGCCAGAGCCAAGTGAAGGGATAGTCTGGTTCTAAGCGCCGTAACATGAGCCGAGCCAGAGCCAAGAGAAGGGATAGCCTGGCTCTGCGCCCATAACACGAGCGAGCCAGAGCCAAGTGAAGGAATAGTCTGGCTCTAAGCCCCATAACACGATCCGAGCCAGAGCCAAGTGAAAGGATAGCCTGGCTCTAAGGGCCGTAACACGAGCCGAGCCAGAGCCAAGTGAAGGGATAGCCTGGCTCTAAGCGCCGTAACACGATCCGAGCCAGAGCCAAGTGAAGGGATAGTCTGGCTCTAAGAGTCATAACACGATCCGAGCCAGAGCCAAGTGAAAGAATAGCCTGGCTCTAAGAGTCATAACACGATCCGAGCCAGAGCCAAGTGAAGGGATAGTCTGGCTCTAAGCGTCATAACACGAGACGAGCCAGAGCCAAGTGAAGGGATAGCCGGGCTCTAAGAGTCATAACACGAGCCGAGCCAGAGCCAAGTGAAGGGATAGTCTGGCTCTAAGCACCATAACACGAGCCGAGCCAGAGCCAAGTGAAGGGACAGCTTGGCTCTAAGCACCATAACACGAGCCGAGCCAGAGCCAAGTGAAGGGATAGTCTGGCTCTAAGCACCATAACACGAGCCGAGCCAGAGCCAAGTGAAGGGATAGCTTGGCTCTAAGCGCCATAACACGAGCGAGCCAGAGCCAACTAAATGGATAGTCTGGCTCTAAGAGTCATAACACGAGCCGAGCCAGAGCCAAGTGAAAGGATAGCCGGGCTCTAAGAGTCATAACACGAGCGAGCAAGAGCCAAGTGAAAGGATAGTCTGGTTCTACGCGTCATAACAGGAGACGAGCCAGAGCCAAGTGAAAGGATAGCCGGGCTCTAAGAGTCATAACACGAGCGAGCCAGAGCCAAGTGAAGGGATAGCCTGGCTCTAAGCGGCGTAACACGAGCCGAGCCAGAGCCAAGTGAAGGGATAGTCTGGCTCTATGAGTCATAACACGAGCCGAGCCAGAGCCAAGTGAAGGGATAGCCTGGCTCTAAGCCCCATAACACGGGCCGATCCAGAGCCAAGTGAATGGATAGTCTGGCTCTAAGCACCATAACACAAGCGAGCCAGAGCCAAGTGAAGGGATATTCTGGCTCTAAGAGTCATAACACGATCCGAGCCAGAGCCAAGTAAAAGGATAGTCTGGTTCTAAGCGCCGTAACATGAGCCGAGCCAGAGCCAAGAGAAGGGATAGCCTGGCTCTAAGCGCCATCATACGAGCCGAGCCAGAGCCAAGTGAAGGGATAGTCCGGCTCTAAGCGCCATAACACGAGCCGAGCCAGAGCCAAGTGAAGGGATAGCCTGGCTCTACACACCATGGTACGAGCCCAGCCAGAGCCAAGTGAAAGGATAGTCTGGTTCTAGGCGTCATAACACGAGACGAGCCAGAGCCAAGTGAAAGGATAGCCTGGCTCTAAGCCCCATAACACAAGCGAGCCAGAGCCAAGTGAAGGGATAGTCTGGCTCTAAGCGTCATAACACGAGACGAGCCAGAGCCAAGTGAAAGGATAGCCTGGCTCTAAGCCCCATAACACGAGCGAGCCAGAGCCAAGTGAAGGAATAGTCTGGCTCTACGCCCATAACACGATCCGAGCCAGAGCCAAGTGAAAGGATAGCCTGGCTCTAAGCGCCGTGATACGATCCGAGCCAGAGCCAAGTGAAGGGATAGCCTGGCTCTAAGCGCCGTAACACGATCCGAGCCAGAGCCAAGTGAAGGGATAGTCTGGCTCTAAGCTCCATAACACGAGCGAGCCAGAGCCAAGTGAAAGAATAGCCTGGCTCTAAGAGTCATAACACGATCCGAGCCAGAGCCAAGTGAAGGGATAGTCTGGCTCTAAGAGTCATAACACGATCCGAGCCAGAGCCAAGTGAAGGGATAGTCTGGCTCTAAGCTCCATAACACGAGCAAGCCAGAGCCAAGTGAAAGAATAGCCTGGCTATAAGAGTCATAACACGATCCGAGCCAGAGCCAAGTGAAGGGATAATCTGGCTCTAAGAGTCATAACACGAGCGAGCAAGAGCCAACTAAAAGGATAGTCTGGCTCTAAGAGTCATAACACGAGCGAGCAAGAGCCAAGTGAAAGGATAGTCTGGCTCTAAGCGCCATAACACAAGCGAGCCAGAGCCAAGTGAAGGGATGGTCTGGCTCAAAGAGTCATAACACGATCCGAGCCAGAGCCAAGTAAAAGGATAGTCTGGTTCTAAGCGCCGTAACATGAGCCGAGCCAGAGCCAAGAGAAGGGATAGCCTGGCTCTAAGCGCCATCATACGAGCGAGCCAGAGCCAAGTGAAAGGATAGTCTGGTTCTAGGCGTCATAACACGAGCTGAGCCAGAGCCAAGTGAAAGAATAGCCTGGCTCTAAGAGTCATAACACGATCCAAGCCAGAGCCAAGTGAAGGGATAGTCTGGCTCTAAGCGTCATAACACGAGACGAGCCAGAGCCAAGTGAAAGGATAGCCTGGCTCTACGCGCCATAACACGAGCCGAGCCAGAGCCAAGTGAAAGGATAGCCTGGCTCTAAGAGTCATAACACGATCCGAGCCAGAGACAAGTGAAGGGATAGTCTGGCTCTAAGCGTCAAAACACGAGACGAGCCAGAGCCAAGTGAAAGGATAGCCTGGCTCTACGCGCCATAACACGAGCCGAGCCAGAGCCAAGTGAAGGGATAGCTTGGCTCTACGCCCATAACATTATCCGAGCCAGAGCCAAGTGAAGGGATAGTCTGGCTCTAAGCGTCATAACACGAGACGAGCCAGAGCCAAGTGAAAGGATAGTCTGGCTCTAAGCGCCATAACACGAGCGAGCCAGAGCCAAGTGAAGGGATAGCCTGGCTCTAAGCGCCATAATACGAGCGAGCAAGAGCCAAGTGAAGAGATAGCCTGGCTCTAAGCTCCATAACACGAGCTGAGACAGAGCCAAGTGAAGGGATTGCCTGGCTCTAAGCGCCGTAACACGAGCCGAGCCAGAGCCAAGTGAAGGGATAGCCTGGCTCTAAGAGCCATTACACGATCCGAGCCAGTGACATGTGAAGGGATAGTCTGGCTCTAAGCACCATAATACGATCCGAGCCAGAGCCAAGTGAAGGGATAGCCTGGCTCTAAGAGCCATTACACGATCCGAGCCAGTGACATGTAAAGGGATAGCCTGGCTCTAAGAGTCATAACACGATCCGAGCCAGAGCCAAGTGAAGGGATAGCCTGACTCTAAGAGTCATAACACGAGCCGAGCCAGAGCCAAGTGAAGTGATAGCCTGGCTCTAAGCGCCATAATACGAGCAAGCCAGAGCCAAGTGAAGAGATAGCCTGGCTCTATGCGCCATAATACGAGCGAGCCAGAGCCAAGTGAAGGGACAGTCTGGCTCTAAGCGCCGTAACACGAGCCGAGCCAGAGCCAAGTGAAGGGATAGCCTGGCTCTAAGCGCCATAACACGAGCCGAGCCAGAGCCAAGTGAAGGGATAGTCTGGCTCTAAGCGCCATAACACGAGCCGAGCCAGAGCCAAGTGATGGGATAGCCTGGCTCTAAGCGCCATAATACGAGCGAGACAGAGCCAAGTGAAGGGATAGTCTGGCTCTAAGCGCCATAACACGAGCAGAGCCAGAGCCAAGTGAAGGGATAGCCTGGCTCTAAGCACCATAACACGAGCCGAGCCAGAGCCAAGTGAAGAGATAGCCTGGCTCTAAGCACCATAACACGAGCGAGCCAGAGCCAAGTGAAAGGATAGCCTGGCTCTACGCCCATAACACGAGCCGAGCCAGAGCCAAGTGAAGGGATAGCCTGGCTCTACGCCCATAACACGATCCGAGCCAGAGCCAAGTGAAGGGATAGCCTAGCTCTAAGCGCCATAACACGAGCGAGCCAGAGCCAAGTGAAGGGATAGCCTGGCTCTTAGCGCCATATCACGAGCCGAGCCAGAGCATAGTGAAGGGATAGTCTGGCTCTAAGAGTCATAACACGAGCGAGCCAGAGCCAAGTGAAGGGATAGTCTGGCTCTAAGCACCATAACACGAGCCGAGCCAGAGCAAAGTGAAAGGATAGCCTGGCTCTAAGCACCATAACACGAGCCGAGCCAGAGCAAAGTGAAAGGATAGCCTGGCTCTAAGCACCATAACACGAGCCGAGCCAGAGCAAAGTGAAAGGATAGCCTGGCTCTAAGCGCCATAACACGAGCAAGCCAGAGCCAAGTGAAGGGATAGCGTGGCTCTAAGCGCCGTAACACGAGCTGAGCCAGAGCCAAGTGAAGCGATAGCCTGGCTCTAAGCGCCGTAACACGAGCCGAGCCAGAACCAAGTGAAGGGATAGTCTGGCTCTAAGAGTCATAACATGAGCCGAGCCAGAGCCAAGTGAAGAGATAGCCTGGCCCTAAGCACCATAACACGAGCCGAGCCAGAGCCAAGTGAAGGGATAGTCTGGCTCTAAGCGCCATAACACGAGCCGAGCCAGAGCCAAGTGAAAGGATAGCCGGGCTCTAAGAGTCATAACACGAGCCGAGCCAGAGCCAAGTGAAAGGATAGCCGGGCTCTAAGCGCCATAACACGAGCCGAGCTAGAGCCAAGTGAAGGGATAGTCTGGCTCTAAGCGCCATAACACGAGCTGAGCCAGAGCCAAGTGAAGGGATAGTCTGGCTCTAAGCACCATAACACGAGCCGAGCCAGTACCAAGTGAAGGGATAGCTGGGCTCTAAGCGCCATAACACGAGCGAGCCAGAGCCAAGTGAAGGGATAGTCTGGCTCTAAGAGTCATAACACGAGCCGAGCCAGAGCCAAGTGAAAGGATAGCCGGGCTCTAAGAATCATAACACGAGCCGAGCCAGAGCCAAGTGAAGGGATAGTCTGGCTCTAAGCACCATAACACGAGCCGAGCCAGAGCCAAGTGAAGGGACAGCTTGGCTCTAAGCACCATAACACGAGCCGAGCCAGAGCCAAGTGAAGGGATAGTCTGGCTCTAAGCACCATAACACGAGCCGAGCCAGAGCCAAGTGAAGGGATAGCTTGGCTCTAAGCGCCATAACACGAGCGAGCCAGAGCCAACTAAAAGGATAGTCTGGCTCTAAGAGTCATAACACGAGCCGAGCCAGAGCCAAGTGAAAGGATAGCCGGGCTCTAAGAGTCATAACACGAGCGAGCAAGAGCCAAGTGAAAGGATAGTCTGGTTCTACGCGTCATAACAGGAGACGAGCCAGAGCCAAGTGAAAGGATAGCCTGGCTCTAAGCGCCATAACACAAGCGAGCCAGAGCCAAGTGAATGGATAGTCTGGCTCTAAGCACCATAACACAAGCGAGCCAGAGCCAAGTGAAGGGATAGTCTGGCTCTAAGAGTCATAACACGATCCGAGCCAGAGCCAAGTAAAAGGATAGTCTGGTTCTAAGCGCCGTAACATGAGCCGAGCCAGAGCCAAGAGAAGGGATAGCCTGGCTCTGCGCCCATAACACGAGCGAGCCAGAGCCAAGTGAAGGAATAGTCTGGCTCTAAGCCCCATAATACGATCCGAGCCAGAGCCAAGTGAAAGGATAGCCTGGCTCTAAGGGCCGTAACACGAGCCGAGCCAGAGCCAAGTGAAGGGATAGCCTGGCTCTAAGCGCCGTAACACGATCCGAGCCAGAGCCAAGTGAAGGGATAGTCTGGCTCTAAGCTCCATAACACGAGCGAGCCAGAGCCAAGTGAAGGGATAGCCTGGCTCTAAGAGTCATAACACGATCCGTGCCAGAGCCAAGTGAAAGAATAGCCTGGCTCTAAGAGTCATAACACGATCCGAGCCAGAGCCAAGTGAAGGGATAGTCTGGCTCTAAGCGTCATAACACGAGACGAGCCAGAGTCAAGTGAAGGGATAGCCGGGCTCTAAGAGTCATAACACGAGCCGAGCCAGAGCCAAGTGAAGGGATAGTCTGGCTCTAAGCACCATAACACGAGCCGAGCCAGAGCCAAGTGAAGGGACAGCTTGGCTCTAAGCACCATAACACGAGCCGAGCCAGAGCCAAGTGAAGGGATAGTCTGGCTCTAAGCACCATAACACGAGCCGAGCCAGAGCCAAGTGAAGGGATAGCTTGGCTCTAAGCGCCATAACACGAGCGAGCCAGAGCCAACTAAAAGGATAGTCTGGCTCTAAGAGTCATAACACGAGCCGAGCCAGAGCCAAGTGAAAGGATAGCCGGGCTCTAAGAGTCATAACACGAGCGAGCAAGAGCCAAGTGAAAGGATAGTCTGGTTCTACGCGTCATAACAGGAGACGAGCCAGAGCCAAGTGAAAGGATAGCCGGGCTCTAAGAGTCATAACACGAGCGAGCCAGAGCCAAGTGAAGGGATAGCCTGGCTCTAAGCGGCGTAACACGAGCCGAGCCAGAGCCAAGTGAAGGGATAGTCTGGCTCTATGAGTCATAACACGAGCCGAGCCAGAGCCAAGTGAAGGGATAGCCTGGCTCTAAGCCCCATAACACGGGCCGATCCAGAGCCAAGTGAATGGATAGTCTGGCTCTACGCCCCATAACACGAGCCGAGCCAGAGCCAAGTAAAAGGATAGTCTGGTTCTAAGCGCCCTAACATGAGCCGAGCCAGAGCCAAGAGAAGGGATAGCCTGGCTCTAAGCGCCATCATACGAGCCGAGCCAGAGCCAAGTGAAGGGATAGTCCGGCTCTAAGCGCCATAACACGAGCCGAGCCAGAGCCAAGTGAAGGGATAGCCTGGGTCTACACACCATGGTACGAGCCCAGCCAGAGCCAAGTGAAAGGATAGTCTGGTTCTAGGCGTCATAACACAAGACGAGCCAGAGCCAAGTGAAAGGATAGCCTGGCTCTAAGCCCCATAACACAAGCGAGCCAGAGCCAAGTGAAGGGATAGTCTGGCTCTAAGCGTCATAACACGAGACGAGCCAGAGCCAAGTGAAAGGATAGCCTGGCTCTAAGCCCCATAACACGAGCGAGCCAGAGCCAAGTGAAGGAATAGTCTGGCTCTACGCCCATAACACGATCCGAGCCAGAGCCAAGTGAAAGGATAGCCTGGCTCTAAGCGCCGTGATACGATCCGAGCCAGAGCCAAGTGAAGGGATAGCCTGGCTCTAAGCGCCGTGACACGATCCGAGCCAGAGCCAAGTGAAGGGATAGTCTGGCTCTAAGCTCCATAACACGAGCGAGCCAGAGCCAAGTGAAAGAATAGCCTGGCTCTAAGAGTCATAACACGATCCGAGCCAGAGCCAAGTGAAGGGATAGTCTGGCTCTAAGAGTCATAACACGATCCGAGCCAGAGCCAAGTGAAGGGATAGTCTGGCTCTAAGCTCCATAACACGAGCGAGCCAGAGCCAAGTGAAAGAATAGCCTGGCTATAAGAGTCATAACACGATCCGAGCCAGAGCCAAGTGAAGGGATAATCTGGCTCTAAGAGTCATAACACGAGCGAGCAAGAGCCAACTAAAAGGATAGTCTGGCTCTAAGAGTCATAACACGAGCGAGCAAGAGCCAAGTGAAAGGATAGTCTGGCTCTAAGCGCCATAACACAAGCGAGCCAGAGCCAAGTGAAGGGATGGTCTGGCTCAAAGAGTCATAACACGATCCGAGCCAGAGCCAAGTAAAAGGATAGTCTGGTTCTAAGCCCCGTAACATGAGCCGAGCCAGAGCCAAGAGAAGGGATAGCCTGGCTCTAAGCGCCATCATACGAGCGAGCCAGAGCCAAGTGAAAGGATAGTCTGGTTCTAGGCGTCATAACACGAGCCGAGCCAGAGCCAAGTGAAAGAATAGCCTGGCTCTAAGAGTCATAACACGATCCGAGCCAGAGCCAAGTGAAGGGATAGTCTGGCTCTAAGCGTCATAACACGAGACGAGCCAGAGCCAAGTGAAAGGATAGCCTGGCTCTACGCGCCATAACACGAGCCGAGCCAGAGCCAAGTGAAGGGATAGCCTGGCTCTAAGAGTCATAACACGATCCGAGCCAGAGACAAGTGAAGGGATAGTCTGGCTCTAAGCGTCAAAACACGAGACGAGCCAGAGCCAAGTGAAAGGATAGCCTGGCTCTACGCGCCATAACACGAGCCGAGCCAGAGCCAAGTGAAGGGATAGCTTGGCTCTACGCCCATAACATTATCCGAGCCAGAGCCAAGTGAAGGGATAGTCTGGCTCTAAGCGTCATAACACGAGACGAGCCAGAGCCAAGTGAAAGGATAGTCTGGCTCTAAGCGCCATAACACGAGCGAGCCAGAGCCAAGTGAAGGGATAGCCTGGCTCTAAGCGCCATAATATGAGCGAGCAAGAGCCAAGTGAAGAGATAGCCTGGCTCTAAGCTCCATAACACGAGCTGAGACAGAGCCAAGTGAAGGGATAGCCTGGCTCTAAGCGCCGTAACACGAGCCGAGCCAGAGCCAAGTGAAGGGATAGCCTGGCTCTAAGAGCCATTACACGATCCGAGCCAGTGACATGTGAAGGGATAGTCTGGCTCTAAGCACCATAATACGATCCGAGCCAGAGCCAAGTGAAGGGATAGCCTGGCTGTAAGAGCCATTACACGATCCGAGCCAGTGACATGTAAAGGGATAGCCTGGCTCTAAGAGTCATAACACGATCCGAGCCAGAGCCAAGTGAAGGGATAGCCTGACTCTAAGAGTCATAACACGAGCCGAGCCAGAGCCAAGTGAAGTGATAGCCTGGCTCTAAGCGCCATAATACGAGCAAGCCAGAGCCAAGTGAAGAGATAGCCTGGCTCTATGCGCCATAATACGAGCGAGCCAGAGCCAAGTGAAGGGACAGTCTGGCTCTAAGCGCCGTAACACGAGCCGAGCCAGAGCCAAGTGAAGGGATAGCCTGGCTCTAAGCGCTGTAACACGATCCGAGCCAGAGCCAAGTAAAGGGATAGTCTGGCTCCAAGCGCCATAACATGATCCGAGCCAGAGCCAAGTGAAAGGATAGCCTGGCTCTAAGCACCATAACACGAGCCGAGCCAGAGCCAAGTGAAGGGATAGCCTGGCTCTAAGCGCCATAATAAGAGCCGAGCCAGAGCCAAGTGAAGAGATAGCCTGGCTCTAAGCGCCGTAACACGAGCGAGCCAGAGCCAACTAAAAGGATAGTCTGGCTCTAAGAGTCATAACGCGAGCCGAGCCAGAGCCAAGTGAAAGGATAGTCTGGTTCTACGCGTCATAACAGGAGACGAGCCAGAGCCAAGTGAAAGGATAGCCTGGCTCTAAGCCCCATAACACGGGCCGAGCCAGAGCCAAGTGAATGGATAGTCTGGCTCTAAGCGCAATAACACAAGCGAGCCAGAGCCAAGTGAAAGGATAGCCTGGCTCTAAGCCCCATAACACAAGCGAGCCAGAGCCAGAGCCAAGTGAAGGGATAGTCTGGCTCTGCGCCCCATAACACGATCCGAGCCAGAGCCAAGTGAAGGGATAGCCTGGCTCTACGCCCCATAACACGATCCGAGCCAGAGCCAAGTGAAGGGATAGCCTGGCTCTAAGCGCCGTAACACGAGACGAGCCAGAGCCAAGTGAAAGGATAGCCTGGCTCTACGCGCCATAACACGAGCCGAGCCAGAGCCAAGTGAAGGGATAGTCTGGCTCTAAGCGTCATAACACGAGACGAGCCAGAGCCAAGTGAAAGGATAGCCTGGCTCTACGCGCCATAACACGAGCCGAGCCAGAGCCAAGTGAAGGGATAGCTTGGCTCTACGCCCATAACATTATCCGAGCCAGAGCCAAGTGAAGGGATAGTCCGGCTCTAAGCGTCATAACACGAGACGAGCCAGAGCCAAGTGAAAGGATAGTCTGGCTCTAAGCGCCATAACACGAGCGAGCCAGAGCCAAGTGAAGGGATAGCCTGGCTCTAAGCGCCATAATACGAGCGAGCAAGAGCCAAGTGAAAGATAGCCTGGCTCTAAGCTCCATAACACGAGCGAGCCAGAGCCAAGTGAAGGGATAGCCTGGCTCTACGCGCCATAACACGAGCCGAGCCAGAGCCAAGTGAAGGGATAGCTTGGCTCTACGCCCATAACATTATCCGAGCCAGAGCCAAGTGAAGGGATAGCCTGGCTCTACGCGCCATAACACGAGCCGAGCCAGAGCCAAGTGAAGGGATAGCCTGGCTCTACGCGCCATAACACGAGACGAGCCAGAGCCAAGTGAAAGGATAGCCTGGCTCTACGCGCCATAACACGAGCCGAGCCAGAGCCAAGTGAAGGGATAGCTTGGCTCTACGCCCATAACATTATCCGAGCCAGAGCCAAGTGAAGGGATAGTCCGGCTCTAAGCGTCATAACACGAGACGAGCCAGAGCCAAGTGAAAGGATAGTCTGGCTCTAAGCGCCATAACACGAGCGAGCCAGAGCCAAGTGAAGGGATAGCCTGGCACTAAGCGCCATAATACGAGCGAGCAAGAGCCAAGTGAAAGATAGCCTGGCTCTAAGCTCCATAACACGAGCGAGCCAGAGCCAAGTGAAGGGATAGCCTGGCTCTAAGCGCCATAACACGATCCGAGCCAGAGCCAAGTGAAGAGATAGCCTGGCTCTATACGCCATATTACGAGCGAGCCAGAGCCAAGTGAAGGGATAGCCTGGCTCTAAGCGCCGTAACACGAGCTGAGACAGAGCCAAGTGAAGGGATAGCCTGGCTCTAAGCGCCGTAACACGAGCCGAGCCAGAGCCAAGTGAAGGGATAGCCTGGCTCTAAGAGCCATTACACGATCCGAGCCAGTGACATGTGAAGGGATAGTCTGGCTCTAAGCACCATAATACGATCCGAGCCAGAGCCAAGTGAAGGGATAGCCTGGCTCTAAGAGCCATTACACGATCCGAGCCAGTGACATGTAAAGGGATAGCCTGGCTCTAGGAGTCATAACACGATCCGAGCCAGAGCCAAGTGAAGGGATAGCCTGACTCTAAGAGTCATAACACGAGCCGAGCCAGAGCCAAGTGAAGGGATAGCCTGGCTCTAAGCGCCATAATACGAGCGAGCCAGAGCCAAGTGAAGAGATAGCCTGGCTCTATGCGCCATAATACGAGCGAGCCAGAGCCAAGTGAAGGGACAGTCTGGCTCTAAGCGCCGTAACACGAGCCGAGCCAGAGCCAAGTGAAGGGATAGCCTGGCTATAAGCGCTGTAACACGATCCGAGCCAGAGCCAAGTAAAGGGATAGTCTGGCTCCAAGCGCCATAACATGATCCGAGCCAGAGCCAAGTGAAAGGATAGCCTGTCTCTAAGCACCATAACACGAGCCAAGCCAGAGCCAAGTGAAGGGATAGCCTGGCTCTAAGCGCCATAATACGAGCCGAGCCAGAGCCAAGTGAAGAGATAGCCTGGCTCTAAGCGCCGTAACACGAGCCGAGCCAGAGCCAAGTGAAGGGATAGTCTGGCTCTACGCCCCATAACACGAGCCGAGCCAGAGCCAAGTGAAGGGATAGTCTGGCTCTGCGCCCATAACACAAGCGAGCCAGAGCCAAGTGAAGGGATAGCCTGGCTCTAAGCGCCATAATACGAGCCGAGCCAGAGCCAAGTGAAGAGATAGTCTGGCTCTAAGAGTCATAACACGAGCCGAGCCAGAGCCAAGTGAAGGGATAGTCTGGCTCTAAGCACCATAACACGAGCCGAGCCAGAGCCAAGTGAAGGGATAGCTTGGCTCTAAGCTCCATAACACTAGCGAGCCAGAGCCAAGTGAAGGGATAGTCTGGCTCTAAGAGTCATAACACGAGCCGAGCCAGAGCCAAGTGAAAAGATAGCCGGGCTCTAAGAGTCATAACACGAGCCGAGCCAGAGCCATGTGAAGGGATACCTTGGCTCTAAGCGCCATAACACGAGCGAGCCAGAGCCAAGTAAAAGGATAGTCTGGCTCTATGCGCCATAACACGAGCGAGCCAGAGCCAAGTGAAGGGATAGTCTCGCTCTAAAAGTCATAACACGAGTGAGCCAGAGCCAAGTGAAAGGATAGCCTGGCTCTAAGCACCATAACATGAGCCGAGCCAGAGCCAAGTGAAGGGATAGCTTGGCTCTAAGCGCCATAACACGAGCGAGCCAGAGCCAAGTGAAAGGATAGTCTGGCTCTATGCGCCATAACACCAGCGAGCCAGAGCCAAGTGAAAGGATAGTCTGGCTCTAAGCGCCGTAACACGATCCGAGCCAGAGCCAAGTGAATGGATAGCCTGGCTCTAAGCGCCGTAACACGAGCCGAGCCAGAGCCAAGTGAAGGGATAGTCTGGCTCTATGCGCCATAACATGAGCCGAGCCAGAGCCAAGTGAAGGGATAGCCTGGCTCTAAGCACCGTAACACGAGCCAAGCCAGAGCCAAGTGAAGGGATAGCCTGGCTCTAAGCGCCATAACACGAGCCGAGCCAGAGCCAAGTGAAGGGATAGTCTAGCTCTAAGAGTCATAACACGAGCCGAGTCAGAGCCAAGTGAAAGGATAGTCTGGCTCTAAGCACCATAACACGAGCCGAGCCAGAGCAAAGTGAAAGGATAGCCTGGCTCTAAGCACCATAACACGAGCGAGCCAGAGCCAAGTGAAGGGATAGCCTGGCTCTAAGCGCCGTAACACGAGCCGAACCAGAGCCAAGTGAAGGGATAGCCTGGCTCTAAGCGCCATAACACGATCCGAGCCAGAGCCAAGTGAAGGGATAGCCTGACTCTAAGAGTCATAACACGAGCCGAGCCAGAGCCAAGTGAGGGGATAGCCTGGCTCTAAGCGCCATAATACGAGCGAGCCAGAGCCAAGTGAAGAGATAGCCTGGCTCTATGCGCCATAATACGAGCGAGCCAGAGCCAAGTGAAGGGACAGTCTGGCTCTAAGCGCCGTAACACGAGCCGAGCCAGAGCCAAGTGAAGGGATAGCCTGGCTATAAGCGCTGTAACACGATCCGAGCCAGAGCCAAGTAAAGGGATAGTCTGGCTCCAAGCACCATAACACGAGCCGAGCCAGAGCCAAGTGAAGGGATAGCCTGGCTCTAAGCGCCATAATACGAGCCGAGCCAGAGCCAAGTGAAGAGATAGCCTGGCTCTAAGCGCCGTAACACGAGCCGAGCCAGAGCCAAGTGAAGGGATAGTCTGGCTCTACGCCCCATAACACGAGCCGAGCCAGAGCCAAGTGAAGGGATAGTCTGGCTCTGCGCCCATAACACGAGCGAGCCAGAGCCAAGTGAAGGGATAGCCTGGCTCTAAGCGCCATAATACGAGCCGAGCCAGAGCCAAGTGAAGAGATAGTCTGGCTCTAAGAGTCATAACACGAGCCGAGCCAGAGCCAAGTGAAGGGATAGTCTGGCTCTAAGCACCATAACACGAGCCAGAGCCAAGTGAAGGGATAGCTTGGCTCTAAGCTGCATAACACTAGCGAGCCAGAGCCAAGTGAAGGGATAGTCTGGCTCTAAGAGTCATAACACGAGCCGAGCCAGAGCCAAGTGAAAAGATAGCCGGGCTCTAAGAGTCATAACACGAGCCGAGCCAGAGCCATGTGAAGGGATAGCTTGGCTCTAAGCGCCATAACACGAGCGAGCCAGAGCCAAGTAAAAGGATAGTCTGGCTCTATGCGCCATAACACGAGCGAGCCAGAGCCAAGTGAAGGGACAGTCTGGCTCTAAAAGTCATAACACGAGTGAGCCAGAGCCAAGTGAAAGGATAGCCTGGCTCTAAGCACCATAACACGAGCTGAGCCAGAGCCAAGTGAAGGGATAGCTTGGCTCTAAGCGCCATAACACGAGCGAGCCCGAGCCAAGTAAAAGGATAGTCTGGCTCTAAGCGCCGTAACACGATCCGAGCCAGAGCCAAGTGAAAGGATAGCCTGGCTCTAAGCGCCGTAACACGAGCCGAGCCAGAGCCAAGTGAAGGGATAGTCTGGCTCTATGCGCCATAACATGAGCCGAGACAGAGCCAAGTGAAGGGATAGCCTGGCTCTAAGCACCGTAACACGAGCCAAGCCAGAGCCAAGTGAAGGGATAGTCTAGCTCTAAGAGTCATAACACGAGCGAGCCAGAGCCAAGTGAAGGGATAGCCTGGCTCTAAGCACCATAACACGAGCGAGCCAGAGCCAAGTGAAGGGATAGCCTGGCTCTAAGCGCCATAACACGAGCTGATCCAGAGCCAAGTGAAGGGATAGCCTGGCTCTAAGCGCCGTAACACGAGCCGAGCCAGAGCCAAGTGAAGGGATAGCCTGGCTCTAAGCGCCATAACACGAGCGAGCCAAGTGAAGGGATAGCCTGGCTCTAAGCGCCATAACACGAGCGAGCCAAGTGAAGAGATAGCCTGGCTCTAAGCGCCATCATACGAGCGAGCCAGAGCCAAGTGAAGACATAGTCTGGCTCTAAGCGCCATAGCACGAGCCGAGCCAGAGCCAAGTGAAGGGATAGCCTGGCTCTAAGCGCCATAACACGAGCGAGCCAGAGCCAAGTGAAGGGATAGCCTGGCTCTAAGCGCCGTAACACGAGCTGAGCCAGAGCCAAGTGAAGGGATATCCTGGCTCTAAGCGCCATAATACGAGTGAGCCAGAGCCAAGTGAAGAGATAGCCTGGCTCTAAGCGCCATAACACGAGCGAGCCAGAGCCAAGTGAAGGGATAGCCTGGCTCTAAGCGCCATAATACGAGCCGAGCCAGAGCCAAGTGAAGGGATAGTCTGGCTCTAAGCGCCATAACACGAGCCAAGCCAGAGCCAAGTGAAAGGATAGCCTGGCTCTATGCGCCATAACACGAGCCGAGCAAGAGCCAAGTGAAGGGATAGTCTGGCTCTAGGCGCCATAACACGAGCCGAGCTAGAGCCAAGTGAAGGGATAATCTGGCTCTAGGCGCCATAACATGAGCAAGCCAGAGGCAAGTGAAGGGATAGTCTGGCTCTAAGCGCCATAACACGAGACGAGCCAGAGCCAAGTGAAGGGAAAGTCTGGCCCTAAGCGCCATAACACGAGCCGAGCCAGAGCCAAGTGAAGGGAAAGTCTGGCCCTAAGCGCCATAACACGAGCTGAGCCAGAGCCAAGTGAAGGGAAAGTCTGGCCCTAAGCGCCATAACACGAGCCGAGCCAGAGCCAAGTGAAGGGAAAGTCTGGCCCTAAGCGCCATAACACGTGCCGAGCCAGAGCCAAGTGAAGGGATAGCCTGACCCTAAGCGCCATAACACGAGCCGAGCCAGAGCCAAGTGAAAGGATAGTCTGGCTCTAAGCGCCATAACACGAGCCGAGCCAGAGCCAAGGGAAGGGATAGCCTGGTTCTACGCGCCATAACACGAGCGAGCCAGAGCCAAGTGAAGGGATAGTCTGGCTCTACACGCCATAACACGAGCCGAGCCAGAGCCAAGTGAAGGAATAGCCTAGCTCTAAGCACCGTGACACGAGCCCAGTCAGAGCCAAGTGAAGGTATAGTCTGGCTCTAAGCGCCATAACACGAGCCGAGCCAGAGCCAAGTGAAAGGATAGTCTGGCTCTAAGCGCCATAACACGAGCCGAGCCAGAGCCAAGGGAAGGGATAGCCTGGTTCTACGCGCCATAACACGAGCGAGCCAGAGCCAAGTGAAGGGATAGTCTGGCTCTACACGCCATAACACGAGCCGAGCCAGAGCCAAGTGAAGGAATAGCCTAGCTCTAAGCACCGTGACACGAGCCCAGTCAGAGCCAAGTGAAGGTATAGTCTGGCTCTAAGCGCCATAACACGAGCCGAGCCAGAGACAACTGAAGGGATAGCCTGGCTCTAAGCGCCATAAAACGAGCTGAGCCAGAGCCAAGTGAAGGGATAGTCTGGCCCTACACGCCATACATAATACGATCCGAGCCAGAGCCAAGTGAAGGGATAGTCTGGCCCTAAGCGCCATAACACGAGCCGAGCTAGAGCCAAGTGAAGGGATAGCCTGGCTCTAAGCGCCATAACACGAGCCGAGCCAGAGCCAAGTGAAGGGATAGTCTGGCTCTACGCTCCATAACACGAGCCGAGCCAGAGCCAAGTGAAAGGATAGCCTGGCTCTACACGTCATAACACGAGCCGAGCCAGAGCCAAGTGGAGGGATAGTCTGGCCCTAAGCGCCATAACACGAGCCGAGCTAGAGCCAAGTGGAGGGATAGTCTGGCTCTAAGCGCCATAACACGAGCTGAGCCAGAGCCAAGTGAAGGGATAGTCTGGCCCTAAGCGCCATAACACGAGCCGAGCCAGAGCCAAGTGGAGGGATAGTCTGGCTCTAAGCGCCATAACACGAACTGAGCCAGAGCCAAGTGGAGGGATAGTCTGGCCCTAAGCGCCATAACACGAGCCGAGCCAGAGCCAAGTGAAAGGATAGCCTGGCCCTAAGCGCCATAACACGAGCCGAGCCAGAGCCAAGTGAAAGGATAGCCTGGCTCTACACGCCATACATAATACGATCCGAGCCAGAGCCAAGTGAAAGGATAGCCTGGCTCTATGCGCCATAACACGAGCTGAGCCAGAGCCAAGTGAAGGGATAGTCTGGCTCTAAGCGCCATGACACGAGCCGAGCCAGAGACAAGTGAAGGGATAGCCTGGCTCTAAGCGCCATAACATGATCCGAGCCAGAGCCAAGTGAAGGGATAGTCTGGCTCTAAGCGCCATAACACGAGCCGAGCCCGAGACAAGTGAAGGGATAGCCTGGCTCTAAGTGCCATAACACGAGCCGAGCCAGAGCCAAGTGAAGGGATAGCCTGGCTCTAAGCGCCATAACACGAGCCGAGCCAGAGCCAAGTGAAAGGATAGCCTGGCTCTAAGCGCGATAACACGAGCGAGCCAGAGCCAAGTGAAGGGATAGCCTGGCTCTAAGCGCCATAACACGAGCGAGCCAGAGCCAAGTGAAGGGATAGTCTGGCTCTAAGCGCCATAACACGAGACGAGCCAGAGCCAAGTGAGGGGAAAGTCTGGCCCTAAGCGCCATAACACGAGCCGAACCAGAGCCAAGTGATGGGAAAGTCTGGCCCTAAGCGCCATAACACGAGCCGAGCCAGAGCCAAGTGAAGGGAAAGTCTGGCCCTAAGCGCCATAACACGAGCTGAGCCAGAGCCAAGTGAAGGGAAAGTCTGGCCCTAAGCGCCATAACACGAGCCGAGCCAGAGCCAAGTGAAGGGAAAGTCTGGCCCTAAGCGCCATAACACGAGCCGAGCCAGAGCCAAGTGAAGGGATAGCCTGGCCCTAAGCGCCATAACACGAGCCGAGCCAGAGCCAAGTGAAGGGATAGCCTGGCTCTAAGCGCCATAACACGAGCCCAGTCAGAGCCAAGTGAAGGGATAGTCTGGCTCTAAGCGCCATAACACGAGCGAGCCAGAGCCAAGTGATGGGATAGCCTGGCTATAAGCGCCATAACATGAGCCGAGTCAGAGCCAAGTGAAGGGATAGCCTGGCTCTAAGCGCCATAACGCGAGCCGAGCCAGAGCCAAGTGAAGGGATAGCCTGGCTCTAAGCTCCATAACACGAGCTGAGCCAGAGCCAAGTGAAGGGATAGCCTGGCTCTAAGCGCCATACATGATAAGAGCCGAGCGAGAGCCAAGTGAAAGGATAGTCTGGCCCTACGCGCCAAAACAGGAGCCGAGCCAGAACCAAGTGAAGGGATAGCCTGGCTCTAAGCGCCATAACACGATCCGAGCCAGAGCCAAGTGAAGGGATAGCCTGGCTCTAAGCGCCATAACACGATCCGAGCCAGAGCCAAGTGCAGGGATAGCCTGGCTCTAAGCGCCATACATGATAAGAGCCGAGCCAGAGCCAAGTGAAAGGATAGTCTGGCTCTACGCGCCATAACACGAGCCGAGCCAGAGCCAAGTGAAGGGATAGTCTGGCTCTAAGCGCCATAACACGAGCCGAGTCAGAGCCAAGTGAAGGGATAGTCTGGCTCTAAGCGCCATACATAATACGTTCCGAGCCAGAGGCAATTGAAGGAATAGTCTGGCTCTAAGCGCCATAACACGAGCCGAGCCAGAGCCAAGTGAAGGGATAGCCCGGCTCTAAGCGCCATACGTGATAAGAGCCGAGCTACAGCCAAGTGAAAGGATAGCCCGGCTCTAAGCACCATAACACGACCAAGCTAGAGCCAAGTGAAGGGATAGTCTGTCTCTAAGCGCCATACATGATAAGAGCCGAGCCAGAGCCAAGTGAAGGGATTGCCCGGCTCTAAGCGCCATAACACGAGCCGAGCCAGAGCCAAGTGAAGGGATAGCCTGGCCCTAAGCGCGATACATGATAAGAGCCGAGCCAGAGCCAAGTGAAGGGATAGTCTGGCTCTATGCGCCATAACATGATCCGAGCCAGAGCCAAGGGAAGGGATAGTCTGGCTCTAAGCACCATAACACGATCCGAGCCAGAGCCAAGTGAAGGGATAGCCTGGCCCTAAGCGCGATACATGATAAGAGCCGAACCAGAGCCAAGTGAAGGGATAGTCTGGCTCTATGCGCCATAACATGATCCGAGCCAGAGCCAAGGGAAGGGATAGTCTGGCTCTAAGCACCATAACACGATCCGAGCCAGAGCCAAGTGAAGGGATAGCCTGGCCCTAAGCGCGATACATGATAAGAGCCGAACCAGAGCCAAGTGAAGGGATAGTCTGGCTCTATGCGCCATAACATGATCCGAGCCAGAGCCAAGGGAAGGGATAGTCTGGCTCTAAGCGCTATAAAACTAGCCGAGCCAGAGCCAAGGGAAGGGATAGCCTGGCTCTAAGCGCCATAACACGAGCCGAGCCAGAGCCAAGCGAAGGGATAATCTGGCTCTAAGCGCCATAACACAAGCGAGCCAGAGCCAAGTGAAGGGATAGTCTGGCTCTAAGCGCTATAAAACGAGCCGAGCCAGAGCCAAGGGAAGGGATAGCCTGGCTCTAAGCGCCATAACACGAGCCGAGCCAGAGCCAAGTGAATGGATAGTCTGGCTCTAAGCGCCATACATAACACGAGCCGAGTCAGAGCCAAGTGAAGGGATAGTCTGGCTCTAAGCGCCATAACACGAGCCGAGCCAGAGCCAAGTGAAGGGATAGCCTGGCTCTAAGCGCCATAACACGAGCCGAGCCAGAGCCAAGTGAAGGGTTAGTCTGGTTCTAAGCGCCAAAACACAAGCCGAGCTAGAGCTAAGTGAAGGGATAACCTGGCTCTAAGCGCCATAACACGAGCCGAGCCAGAGCCAAGTGAAGGGATAGTCTGGATCTAAGCTCCATAACACGAGCCGAGCCAGAGCCAAGTGAAAGGATAGTCTGGCTCTAAGCGCCATAACACGAGCCGAGCCAGAGCCAAGTGAAAGGATAGTTCGGCTCTAAGCGCCATAAAACGATCCGAGCCAGAGCCAAGTGAAGGGATAGTCTGGCTCTAAGCACCATACATAATACGATCTGAGCCAGATCACACAAAGAGCAAACACAGAAGTATTCCTCACTGGAAATGAATGTGACTCTTCTGTCGGCCATTCACTTATTTGTAAACATATTACAATTCACGGAGCATATAACACAGCAGCTAATTTGGCCTGTTTCCTAAAAGGAAAACCAACCCCTTGAATTCTTCCCCAAATTATTGTACTTTCTAATGCAAGTTACTTAATGTTAAACAAAGAAGATTGTGTTAGGATGACAGCAGGAATTACATATGTCCTTACGGTTTCACAGATAGTGACTCGCTGCAATAACGTGCATTTCCTTCCAACGCACAAGGTTTCAGATGTCTTTTGGCATTCTATTCCAACTTTGAAGGCCGATTTCAACAAGCTAACAAGACTGAAAACCTTATTGTTTCAAAACATCTGCCGTTGAAAACTTTGAACTACAAGTTGCAAGGACATCCAGCGAAATACAGTCACTTCTAACTACCAACCTCCCTCTGTATTTTGGGGAGCTTGTGCCTTGTATTTTAATGCAATTAATACAGCTGGTATAACATACGTTTTTTTTTACAACAATCAGGACAGGCTTAGTCAGTACCTTCCAGAAATTCTTTGGAGTAATACCAGCCTGTATGCATTCTCTATTTTCAAGCATTTACAGAGGTATTCCTTTGGTATTATTCTTCATTTGTGGCATTTTGGTTCTATTTTTGCTGCTCCGCAATGAATGTTCCATTTCAATAGCCCACTGGTATGGAATTACCATCAGTCCAGCTGTGACATGAGCGCATGATACGACTCTTTGGAGCCCCACTGCTCAGGGAACTGAATACTAACTGGTCATTGTCTTTTAGACTCGACTGGTTTACCTGTGTGCAACCCGTGTTTCATCGTCTGGTGTCCCTTTGAATAGGCACTGGGCATCTGTCTTGCAATGCATTCGACTGCTCCTATGGAAATGGACCGATTGATGAGTCCAATAATGACCCATTTTCGCAGTTCTCCCATGAACTTACAGTTGAGTCAAGACGCCAATATGAGCCACTCCCTTCCTGGGAAATGGATGCCTTGCCTCCTATATTTTCAAACTCTGACTATAATAACATGGATGCTGCATGAGAAAATACTTCCTCATCATTGGCTGATAATGAGGATCATATCTGTTCTTTGAAGCTTCTGAATGGGGCTACCGCAGAAACATCCTCTGCGGGAGCTGAGTCCATTTTGGATTCAATAAACGACGACTGTCTGGAAGATACCCTGGGCACCTTCAGTTTGAGTTAATTTTACCCCTTTTCTCAACTGTTATGTTATTCTTATTGGACCTATTAGCTTGTTGTTATATAACACAGTATCGCATTAAATTTGCTTGGCGTGTGCTTTTAATATTTTATTCATAGCCTATTTGCTTCCACGACCAAGTAGGGGGTGTAGTGATTTCACTTATGGGCCCAGTTTGGATTTCCCTTAGTTTTGCATCTTAGATATTTTAGGCAGCCTCTGCTCTGCATGGCCACATATAACACACTTGTTTTTTTCTGAGAATAGCTGTACATGTTGTTGGTTATTGAGGGTCTCGTCTTGGGGTTGTATCTACACATTTTGTACAAGATTGCTGGGGACACATAACAACATAGAGTACTGTTTTCTTTACTAATTCAGCAACAGCTCCTAACATTTAGACATTACATTGTTGCACACCTGCATCTCCAACATAACACAATAGTTTGTCATATAAAGGAGGAGAATTCTGGCAGAGATGACTGTTCTAGAGCGATACCAGTGCCCGACATGCAGCCCTGCGTAAACTGAGTTCACACTCATGATACGGACCTCCGAACAGCATACATCAGGTATGATGTCCTAGGCCAAGCCCAGAGATCAAAAACACATCCCTGTGCTTACATAAGTAAGAGTAGATCTAGACAGATACATCATTTGTCATGGTTAGCATTTTCATTCTTTACACCCTGCTAGTGATGCTAATTACTTTGTTTAGTTGCATCTGCCTAATGATTGCTGCACATTTGCTTCATAATAGACTACGACAGTTTCAATAAATGTATTGTAAACTTCATTTGTGTCTCTCTTGTGTTTACTATGGACATGCATGAGTGAGTAGTGAAAGGGGAGGATCTGTTTCCACGGTTCCCTCACGGACTAGAGGGCCATGGGAAGTGTAGGCGTTCAGGTGAGGCACTGCGCACTAGCCATGGTTGGACTGACAGGCACTGACGCCGTAGAGAGACTCCGTCCCTACATTCTGACGTCCTGTGTTCCTAACACACAGTTCTACTTACCGGCAGAATCTATGAAACAATTCAAAGCATGCAACCTGTATATTAACAAACAGCAAATAAATCAGAAATCACAAAATAAACAAATTGAGCTTCACCTCTCAAAGTTGTTGTGCATACAACTGTAACACATCTAGAAACTGCATTACTTTTATGCATTTTCAACATATAGACAAAGTGTCGAAGCCCATCACTGTCAGTTAAACAACATGAGCTAAGCCAGGAGCCCCATGTACTAATGAGAACATGGTCTAGAATACAGTGAAGAAGAGACAAAGGGCCACAGCCTCCCTGCTGAGCTAACAGGAATCTAACTCTCTCGCTTACGAGTGCCAAGGTGCAATGAGTCTTAGGCTGTCGAAGATGAGAAGAAGTCTACATTTTGGTATAACACAGGACCACATTATAGATCCAGTTTTAGAGCAACAGGGCTGATGCAAAAGAGATATTCTAATAGATATAGCACTATTCGTACACTCAAAATTCCCTCTTTTTCACCTCTAGGTGCAAATCTAATCCAAATTTATAGCATTCAGTGTATTCATTTCTAATTCCAACTCAATTTTGTTAAATATTTCACTAATTATTTGTTGGTATCATCATCGGTGGTTAGTGGATAAGCATGGCAATGTCTTTATCAGCACCAATGTGAGGAATAATACACATCATATTTTTTATTAACATGTAACATGTCATCATAATTAATATTATTGACACACTTATATAAAAAAAATCTTTATTCCACACTTTTCAAAAGTGGCAGTAAGCCAGGACCATACCCCTCCCAAACTTTATCCCAATTCCTCCTAGGTAGTATGCAGCTTCTTAACGTTGTGTTTATTGTGATCTATCTGCTCGTGAATATTAAGAGAAGTGTTAGGAATGTAAACATAACATTCAGAACCAACAATACCATATTCACCACCCTTGGCAAGGATGAAGGCTAAAGCCATTCTGTTCTGTAGGATCACTGTTGTTTGAGGCTACCGCTTTTTATTGATCAACCCTAAAAAAACAGGTGCGGCATTGGCAATTTCTTCAACTACTTTAGCATTCAGTCCCTGCTTGATTGTTTTTTTCTGTGTGTAGGATCCCTGATTTATTGGTGATGCATTTCAGTTCAATTTTATTGTACAGTTAATTAAAACCTTACCAAAAAGGGCGGTTCATCAATATAAGCTTCAACAAACAATTAAAAACAACCTATGAGCATCCATTGTAAATGCATTAAAATGATCCCACAGCTCCAGAATAAACTAACTAAAACTTTAAAGGAGGTAAAAGTGCAAGGCCTGGTTCTAGACGTTGTTCGTGATATAGAACAGTGGAGACTAGGACTTCTTGATCTCCAAGGCGATGGTTATGGACTCCTACATGGTGTGACTCTTGGAACCATAGGAGGCACCGATGGAGTGCCACCAGAGAGCCTTGGAGAAGGTTTTGTATTGGGAGATGGTGCACGAGGCCTGGAGGGAGAGTATGCTTGAGAATACTCACAGTCTGATGTTGCAGACACTGGTCCTATTCTCAAACTTTCCAGCCAATTTGGTCAGATATTGACTGGTGACTGTGACCTGGACCTGGAAGGTGATCGGGGTATTGATTAGTCCACTGAAATAAATTGGACCTCTGGGGACATCAATTGAGGCCTTTGTGCAAAAATGTTCCCTGTCAATTTTGACGGGAAACATCACTTACAACAAAACTTTTACAACGCACTACCATTACAACGCGGTCATTACAACGCAAACCATTACAATGCATTGCGCTGGGGGGCGCTCTAGGATAGGGAATAGGTTAATTTACTATCCAATAACCTTCCCTAGTGTCCACGGGGACTGGAGTTGGAATAGTAAATTAAACTATTCACTATCCAGCACCCAAAAGCGCTATGCGTTGTAATGGTATGCGATGTAAAAACCGCGTTGTAACAGCATACGTGGTAAAAGCATGCGTTGTAACGTCATACATCCAATTTTGACACATTATTCCCCTTTGACATAGTGGAGGATTTTTCTATAGGCCTCAACATTGACTGGGGCTTTGACATTGAAGAAAGCTTTGCAGGCGGCCCCAGGTTTCCTCGATGGTGTTGTGTGTCTCGATGTCGTGCCGTGAGTCTTCGGCATTCATGGATATTGCCTAGTTGTCGATGCCGACCCTGACAGCGAAGGCTATTTCTGCGCCGAAGAGTGTCTTGATGTCGACTGAGGGTGTCTTCTTGGTGGCGATGTGGCTTTCGACGTCGAATGTTGGGTATGTTCCAATGTCGAGTGATGAGCTGAACCCACCTTCGATGGTGTCTTCGACATCAATGGCGAACATGCATGTATCTTCCTCGACGTCAATATAGACCAGGATCTAATTTTTGGTATTTTTCATGACATCTTCCTCTGTGGGTTATTTTTGGAAGAGAAGAGAGCTCTTCGGAGGAAGACCGGTGTTCTGAAAAGGTGTCTTGTGGAGGATCCTCTCTCCTGCAGTTCATGCTGCCTGATCTTCTCCCTGTGCTTGAGGGTATGTCCAGACATCTGCTGACTGTGAGGAGAGTTGTCAGGAGAGTGGGACTCTGTCAGGTAGACAATGCATACTGAATGAGGATTAGTCTGAGCCTTCTTCTTACATTAAGGAAACTTCACAAAAAGCAAAGGCACATTTGACCGAAAAAATGTTTTCTGTCTGAGAAAATGTTTTCAGTACAGCAGATACTGGCAACTACAAAGTGAGAATATTTTGAATAAGATTTAGAAAGTTTTTTCTCAAACGTTTGGTCAAAAGGAGAGCTCAGTGCTCCAGGACCCTAACTGAAGGTGCCGGAAAAATGAACTAACCTAGCTGTTACCTGTGGGGCATGATGGGATATAGGGGGTACTGTGAGGTTCTTAAAGGCATAGTGCCAGTTTTATATTTACTCTTTCACTGGCTGCCTATTGGTTAGCGATGTCTCATTTTCCTTTTTCTTCTAAATAAAGGTTTGTGGAAGGCTTCCTATGGTCAGTTTCACATTATTACCATGAACTGTATTGATTTATGTGTTTTTTTTTAAAAAAAGGAAATGTATTCAGAATATTTTTTACCCTTTCTATAGGCTGCATATATATATATATGAATGAATGAATAAATCCAGCATTTATAAAGCGCAACTGTCACACCGAAGAAAGCATCCAGATGGTGGGCGATAAGAAAGACTAGAGAACAAAAACAGAAGTTCAATCATTAAGTAAGGAAACACTGAGATCATGTCAGCAGAGCAAGGCCTTTAAGAGGAGTCATCGAATTAGAGAATGACGCAAAGAGTCAGAGGCCGCGAGTGAAGAGACCGGTCTTCAAAAGCTTCCTGAAAAGGGATTCAGAATCGATGTGTCTCAACTGCAAGGGGAGTTGTTCCTGGCCTTGGTTCCTAAGAAAGCAAAGGATCTGCCCCCTTAAGTCTTGAGCCTAAAAGTCAGAGGTTTAAAAAGGTTAACAGATGCTGATCTCAGGATCCGAGAGGTAGCATAATAAGTAAATCAGGCGGTTAGGTACTTCCGACGGCTTTGTAGGCTCTGAAAGTGAGCAGGAGGGTTTTACACAAAACCCTCTTGAGTATTGACAGCCAGCGGAGGGTTTAAACAAAACCCTCTTGAGTATTGGCAGCCAGCGGAGGGTTTAAACAAAACCCTCTTGAGTATTGACAGCCAGCGGAGGGTTTTAAACAAAACCCTCTTGAGTATTGACAGCCAGCGGAGGGTTTTAAACAAAACCCTCTTGAGTATTAGCAGCCAGTGGAGGGTTTTAAACAAAACCCTCTTGAGTATTGACAGCCAGCGGAGGGTTTTAAACAAAACCCTCTTGAGTATTAGCAGCCAGTGGAGGGTTTTAAACAAAACCCTCTTGAGTATTGACAGCCAGCGGAGGGTTTTAAACAAAACCCTCTTGAGTATTAGCAGCCAGTGGAGGGTTTTAAACAAAACCCTCTTGAGTATTGACAGCCAGCGGAGGGTTTAAACAAAACCCTCTTGAGTATTGGCAGCCAGCGGAGGGTTTAAACAAAACCCTCTTGAGTATTGACAGCCAGCGGAGGGTTTTAAATAAAACCCTCTTGAGTATTAGCTGCCAGCGGAGGGCTTTAAACAAAACTCTCTTGAGTATTGGCAGCCAGCGGAGGGTTTAAACAAAACCCTCTTGAGTATTGACAGCCAGCGGAGGGTTTAAACAAAACCCTCTTGAGTATTAGCAGCCAGTGGAGGGTTTTAAACAAAACCCTCTTGAGTATTGACAGCCAGCGGAGGGTTTTAAACAAAACCCTCTTGAGTATTAGCAGCCAGTGGAGGGTTTTAAACAAAACCCTCTTGAGTATTGACAGCCAGCGGAGGGTTTTAAACAAAACCCTCTTGAGTATTGACAGCCAGCGGAGGGTTTAAACAAAACCCTCTTGAGTATTGGCAGCCAGCGGAGGGTTTAAACAAAACCCTCTTGAGTATTGACAGCCAGCGGAGGGTTTTAAATAAAACCCTCTTGAGTATTAGCTGCCAGCGGAGGGCTTTAAACAAAACTCTCTTGAGTATTGGCAGCCAGCGGAGGGTTTAAACAAAACCCTCTTGAGTATTGACAGCCAGCGGAGGGTTTAAACAAAACCCTCTTGAGTATTGGCAGCCAGCGGAGGGTTTAAACAAAACCCTCTTGAGTATTGACAGCCAGCGGAGGGTTTTAAATAAAACCCTCTTGAGTATTAGCTGCCAGCGGAGGGCTTTAAACAAAACTCTCTTGAGTATTGGCAGCCAGCGGAGGGTTTAAACAAAACTCTCTTGAGTATTGGCAGCCAGTGGAGGGTTTAAACAAAACCCTCTTGAGTATTGGCAGCCAGAGAATGGTTTTAAACAAAACCCTCTTGAGTATTGGCAGCCAGCGGAGGGTTTTAAACAAATTTCTTGAGTATTGGCAGCCAGCGGAGGGTTTTAAACAAAACTCTCTTGAGTATTGGCTGCCAGCGGAGGGCTTTAAACAAAACTCTCTTGAGTATTGGCAGCCAGCGGAGGGTTTAAACAAAACTCTCTTGAGTATTGGCTGCCAGAGTGTATTGGCAGCCAGCAGAGGGTTTTCAGGGCTGCTGAGGACGATGTACGGCGTAGTAGTTTTAACACCAGCCTAGCGGATGCGTGTTGGACTACCTGTAGCTTGTGAAGAATTTGTTTAGTGGTACCTGCATATAGGCTATTACAATACCTGGATGTAATCAATGCAAATGCCATTGTTTTTCTTGCTGAAAAAGGAAGGTAGTCAAAGAATTTTCATAGTGATTTTATAAGGTTAAAACACATTCCTTCCACTGCCAAAGCTTGTGGGCAAAATGATAAGGAAGAATAAAATGTCGCGCACAGATGTTTTCTACCTCATGGTATATGGCGGAGAGGGTGCAGAATTCAGCCACCATACATGGTGTCTGTCATATCGGTGTTGAATTTTAAGTGGTCAGATTACATCCACCGAATACCCTCAGTTAAATAGGGTTTAAAGTTCATCTCAGAGGCAATGGGCATTTTATCCAGGGCCAGGATGAGCTGTGTGTCATCAGCATATGAAGGAGAATCAATTCCAAAAGAGGAGATCAATGAGATAAGGGGGGCCATATATATGTTAAACAATGCAGGCCTGAGCGATGATCCCTGCGGGATGTCTAAAATAATCATTTTTTTCAGGGGATATAAAAGGTCCTACTACTACTGTTTGCCTACTATCAGTAAGGAAAGATTCCAGACAGGCTAAGGCCAGATGCGAGATGCCGCACTTTTCGATCCTCTGTGAGAAGATGCCATGAAATGATTTGGACCTCTGGGGACATCAATTGAGGCCAACATTTTTCTCTGTCAATGTTGATACATGCTTCTCCTTTGACGTCGTGCAGGATTTTTCTATAGGCCTCCACGTAGCCTGTGGCTTCGACATTATTGAATGCTTTTCATGTGGCACAGGTTGCCTCGACGGTGTTGTGTGTCTTGATGTTGTGCCGTGAGTCTTCGACATTTATGAATGTTGCTTGGTTGTAGATGTCAACCTTGAGATATATGCCTCCAGCTTTTATTATTTATTTATTCATTTGTAGAGCACATGGTTACACCAACCGGTGTGTCCCCGCGCTGAGACATATCTAATGAGTCTGCTGCTGCCCCCAGTAAGGTCCGTAAAACTGTACAATATTCATTTTTTTGTGAACAGCCATGTTTTCAGCTGTCTGCGGAAGATACTTTTGCTTGGTTCCATTCTGATGGCGATTGGCAAGGTATTCCAGATTTCTGCTGCCAATTACCTGAAGGAGCGGGCCCCTATACGTGCTCTGAGGATTCTTGGAACCGTCACCAGTGCCATCCCCATGGGTCTGAGATTGTGTCCTGAGGTGTATTTAGTCAGTAGTGGATGAAGCTTCCAGGTTGATCCAACAACATCAAAAAAACATCAGGTAAGATCAAAAGAAAAGAACTGTATGTAAAAGGGACAATTCGCAGAGGAAGATCGCCATTGCTGGTGTATGTTTTTAGAGATTCCGTCATCTCGTCTCATCGATGGGTTATAGGGATTTTCCTGAGGCCAGCTCACTCCACAAAAGTCTGCTTTCAGCATTTAACCATCCAATAGTCACTTGCAGCCATCTCATGGATGTAGGCGGGTTGGCATTTTTCCAGTGCTTGGTAAAGTTGTGATGTACTAACAGCAATGTTAAGTTAATAAACTTCAGAGCTGCAATGTTGTGTTTGGGGATGCATAAGACCCAGTGCACACATTTCTAATGGACTGCACACCTGGTGCCCTGTTACTTATGGTAGTATTGTGGTGACCTCATCCCATGTAGGTATTACAGACTGGCAGGACCACAACATGTGTGGGGGTTCAGCATCAGTCGTAGTAGTAGTAGTTGGTGGTAATTTGCGAATCCTTATGGGCATTTTTGAAGTAATTTTTCTTTGATACATTGCATTTAAGGAATCGCAAAATTTGCGATTCCTTAAGTGCAATCACAAAATAAGGAATGGCAAATTTTGTGATTCCTTATTTTGCAGCTAAAATGTTTCATACATATCATTTAGCAAATTAGCATGCGAATTTCGGCCTTTGCGAATGCTAATTTGCTTGATACATATGGCCCCAATTCCTTAAATGCAATGTAGGAAGCACTTTTAAGAGTGCTTTTAGGCCTTAGGAATTCGTTAATTACCACCATCTTAAAGTTGGTGGTAATTACGGAATTCCTTAAAAAAAGCAAATTTTTGCTTTTTTAAAAGTGCCATGTGGCACACATGCACATTTCAGGGGTGCAACAGGGTGTCCTTTGGACACCCTGACACCCTTGAAATACCTCCCGGTATTACCGATTCGGTAATACCGAATCTGTAATACCGAATGTCTTCACATTCATTCCTATGGGCCTCCAAGCCCATAGGAATGAATGGGTAGGTATTCCCTATTACCGAATCGTACCGATTTGGTAATAAGGAATATTAACTATTCTGTATTTTTTATCGAATATGTACCTACATCACAAATCCCGAATTCTTAATACCAAATCGGTAAATTTCGGTATTTGGCAATTACCTACATATGGCCCTAGGTTTTATTATTTCAATGGTCAATCTGAGATTTTCAAGGTGCGCCATACATCCGTTTTTCAAGTCTTTTCTATTAATAGCTTCCTAGGATTCGGGCTTCTCATAATAGTAAGGATACCCCAGATCAAAGAAAAAACAGTGGATATATGTCAACCAGGGAATACACAAAGATGAGCTTGCCTTAAGGCAATCCCTAATAATGGCACAATTTAAGCAAGTATAGTCCGATGTCCACATTTTATGCCATAATAGAATGGGCTACAGCATTATTAAATCAATTAAAATGATGCATTATGGGATATCTTAAGAGGGCATACTAGTATCCGAGTCCACTTTGAATCATGCAGGGGTCATTGTTGATCTGTTTCCCATTGGGCTCCAAGTCTGGGTCCTTCAACAGCTATATGTTGGGTGAAAGAAGTCAACAGCCACTTTTATCAAGTGTCTAAAATCTCCCTTTGTATTTAGCATTTGGATTACTGTCTGTGTGCTTGGTTCAGCCACTCTTGCATAGTAGAAGCAACACAATTGTCCCAATCGGGGTCAAATACTGAGTCACGTGCACTAACTTTCCATCTTCATGGATGGTGTCTTAGTCAACGGTGTCTTGGGGATGGTGTCTTAGTCAACGGTGTCTTGGGGATGGTGTCTTAGTCAACGGTGTCTTGGGGATGGTGTCTTAGTCAATGGTGTCAACGGTGTCTTGGGGATGGTGTCTTAGTCAACGGTGTCTTGGGGATGGTGTCTTAGTCAATGGTGTCAACGGTGTCTTGGGGATGGTGTCTTAGTCAACGGTGTCTTGGGGATGGTGTCTTAGTCAACGGTGTCTTGGGAATGGTGTCTTCGTCAACAGTGTCTTGGTTGATTGTGTCTTAGTTGATGGTGTCTTAGTCGATGGTGTCTTCGTCAACAGTGTCTTCGTCAACGGTGTCTTAACTCTCTCTCTCTTCTTCATCATCGCTTGTATCTGCACCATGTTGGGAAATAGACTTAGGCGCCAGAGGTGAATGCTGTGATGACGGAGTTAGCGGACAGCGCCTGGATGGGAGTTGCACTGGCGTACGTGGTGTGGTCGATTGTGGTCTGGAGCCCTCTGGAGTTGTAGGTTTGCTATCTATGATTCGAAGGATTCAGCTCAGAAAATCATTTCTAATAATCAGCAGGCACAGATCCTTGAGTACCTGCTCCATCTCTTCAGGGGGTGCTTGATTTGTGTGCTCAGAAGTGTCCAATTCGTATTGTCATCGATCATCATCATCTTCATCACATCCGGATGCTGGACAAAGGGGTTGGGGAGAGCGGCCAGTGTCTGGACTGTGTATCTGGCTCTGATCCTCTGCAAACATGAGTTACTCATATTCGTCCTTCTCCTTCCTCGCGACACTGGTGTTTAACCTTCCACTGATTGCGACTTTATGATGGTCTAAAAGATACCTTTCTGTCTACGTTTTCTGTGTCAGGAACACAGTGCAGTGGATGAGGTAAAACTTTTCTTGTGGTAGCATGTTCAGTCATAAATGTCATTCTAATACCCTTTTCAAAAATCAGGATTATTTTGTGTTTTGTTGGTGTTGGTAGTATATCCATCCATTCTCAACCACAGTGTTTCCGTTGTCGGTGCAAAGGCTGACATGGTTTTGAAGACTGAAGAAGTTCGTACCTTAATAAGAGGGACAATATATATACCTTCTTGTACTTTATTTTCCGCCCGAAAGGCATCGGACTTTGTATAGTATGATTCATCCTCGTATTTGATTATTATTTGGTAGTGATATTATTCCTGTACATGATTATTGTGTGTGCTCCCCTTAAATCATTATGTTACATCTTCTTGCCAATCCCGCGCTAACCCAGGTCTGCAAATGTTCTATTACTTGTTTACCACTTGTTTAAATGCTTAGTAGAAGCCCCACATAATTCATGTTTAGACTTTACTTTAGTATTGACTTTTATTGATTCATGATCTGATTGTTACCTTTCCCTATAATTGTAAAGCTCTCTGATATCCTTCGGGATCCACTCCACGCTATATAAAACTTTATAAATAAATAATTTGTGCTGTAAGCTGCTGTACTTGTTCATGGTGTCTTACTCAATGGTGTCTTGGTGTCTTACTCAATGGTGTCTTGGTGTCTTACTCAATGGTGTCTTGGTCGGTGGTGTCTTACTCAATGGTGTCTTACTCAATGGTGTCTTACTCAATGGTGTCTTACTCAATGGTGTCTTACTCAATGGTGTCTTACTCAATGGTGTCTTACTCAATGGTGTCTTACTCAATGGTGTCTTACTCAATGGTGTCTTACTCAATGGTGTCTTACTCAATGGTGTCTTGGTCGATGGAGTCTTGGGGCTAGTGTTACATTTTACGGAGTCATTTTCGACAGCATTGGTGTGGTCAAAATTGGTGATTTTTTAATCGTAAATTATGTTGTTGACGAACAAGTGACTTACCTTCTGAAATGCCTTTTCTGGTAGCGACTCCTTCTCACTGCAGATTCCTCACCTTAGAATATTCCCCAGGTGTCAGACTAGAACCGGACAATCTTGAGTAGTACCTCTGCACACAAGTAGGTGGCGCCCATCGGCTCCACGTCTGATTTATCTGCTTCGAAATGATGTTGCGATGCCTATATAAGCATCGCCCTGGCGTTCTGTTGATGGGTTTGCACTGGATGAGATGGGGTGAAAAAAGTAGCAAGAGTGATACGCTGGCTGGCATGAAGCGTGTTGACAACCTTCAGCAGGAAGGAGACACACGTCGAGAGGACCAGTTTGTCAGGCAAATGGCTGGGGTAAGGAGGGTGGACTGACAGAGCTTGAAGCTTTCTGACCCTCCTGGCCAATGTAGTGGCCACTAAGAAGACCGTGTTTGTGAGTCAACAGCCGCTGGGACAGCTGTTCAGTGTCTCGAAGGGAGAACACATCAAAAACACGAGGGACAGATTGAGGTCCCACCGGGGCATCGCAAAGGGGGTAGGAGGAAAAAAGTGTTGTAAGCCTTTCAGAAACCAAGACACAACAGGTGACTTGAACGGGGATGGTGGTAGGCCCGATATCCACAGGATAACCAAAAAGGGAAAGGCCTTGCTGGGTAAAGATGAAACAAAAAGCAACACCTCCGACAAAGGTGCAGAAAGGGAATCCACATGACATGAGGAGCACAGGATACAAACTTACTCCAAACGCAGGTGTATGCCGTTTTGACGGAGGGATGCCTAGCTGCCAAGATAAAATCACAGACCTCAGGAGGAAGACCAAAAACTCCCAAGTGCTGACGCTTCATCTCAATGCCTGAAGATGGAGTGTGCGCAGGTTCGGGTACAGGACCGTGCCCCGCTGCTGCAACAGGAGATCCTCCTGAAGGGGAAGCCTGATCTGAGGACCAATGCTCATTCTCAGTATTTTGGAATACCATACTCCCCGAAACCAATCTGGAGCCAGTAGGATGACCTGAGCTCAGTCGGTCCTGATTTTATTGAGAACTTGGGGCAAGAGCAGTAACGGCAGAAAAGCGTACATGAGTCCAGATTTCCATTCCAAAAGGAATGCGTCTCCGAGCGAGAGCCACTTTGGAAACTCCAATGACAGAAGTACGGACATTGCGCGTTTTCATCACTGGCAAGATATTGAGCCAAGGCTGTCCGCATTCATAGAAAAAACCTTTTGCCATCTCCATGTGTAGTTGCAATTCGTGATCAATAATCATCAGCGGCTGAGATTGTCTCCCTGGCATTCAAGGAGCCAGCCAGGTGCTGTGCACTATTGTGTTTTTATCCAGGAGCCTAATTCGATATTACTATTTTATGCCCTTGTTCGGTTATAATCAATAATATCCCTATAACGGCATAATAATCATATCCATATTCAGTCGTAGCACATGCTGTCACATTAAGCAATGCTACTTCCCCGGCCCCTAGAAAGCACAACGAGTTCTCTAAACAATCCAAACCTCCAGCAACCTGGGAAATCCCCATTGCTTTTGTTTTGATTTCATCCGAGAACTCCTGTAAAGCACTGTAAGAACGGCCAGTTCTTAGTGACATCTTTATTGACGTCTTATGTCCAACCTTACGTCAAACCCGGCACCTTTCAGGTATAAATATACCAATGTTGCCTTAAGCAAACACACGGTGGTGATTTTGGAGCAGAGCAGCTATCTACTTGCCCGAGAGCCCAGCTGATGCGAGAGCCCACGGACGCTGCCCCTCCCTTTTGACGCACTGAGAGAGACGCTGTCTTTTCTCCTGCTGAGAAATCCAGCTCTGGTGTTTCCAGATACCTTCGCGGGTTACTGGGATATCGAGTCCTGAAAGAGAGATACCAGACCTCCTGCTTTCTAATACCCAGGTACGGAGCTGACTAAAACCTTGGAGAGAATTCTTGAGTCAGATTCTTGGCAAAACAAACTTAACTTAAACTGCTACTTACTTACTCCTTCCCACGTATTAGGCTTAGGTCAGGTACACCGGGGTAGGCGTATTTAGAAGCACCAGTTGAGTACGTTAGTCAATGTATATAAGTATGCATATATTTTTTCTATTTTAAAGTATCTTATGGCTAAGAAACCATATCAATGCTTTTACAGTATTATTTCTTAATCCTCCTTTTACTGTACGCACTTTACTTTACTATGAGTATTGCAATTGTGGCAATTCATTTCTCTTGTATGAGGAAGAGGACTACTCAATAAACAACAACCTTTTATTGAAAACGCCCGTCTTTCTTTTCTCTGCACTCTGGTGAAACTAAGTATGCACATTTGACTGAGCGAAATAGCCGTCTATTGTTTTCACACGACTCTAGAGATACACTCTTATTCTGAGAGAGCAAAGTTGTCATGTTATATGGTTGTCAGAAGCTAATCCCTTCTTGTCTATCCAGGGAGGTTAAACTCCTCCTCGTTTATTCGAGAAAGTTTCTAGTGACCTCTGAGCTAGCTGGCAAAAACTTAAGTCTAATATAGTCAGTAGAGACCTAGTTGAACACAGTCCTACGTCTATACTGCTGAATATATTATTCCAATGCGCAGAGCCTATTGGGACTATAGGAACTACACTACAGCACCAAGAAAAGATCCTGGCATCACCGCCAAATCCAGAGGTTCAGAGCTCTCTGTCACAGGTTCCAAGACGCCACCCAACCCTGTTTGCTGCGATACCACATAGCAGTGGTTTTGTCCAAGAACTCAGCTCCAGAAGACTGATAAGAAGCTGAGATTCTGCTGGGAACCAGATTTCTCTGATCTCCACCTCTCCCAGATGGCCACCCCAAACCCAGAAGTGATGCATCAGTCACAACTGTCAGCTCTGGGTCGGGGAAGAGAGCGGGGCATGCTACTGACCCAACTGGGGTTTGTCAACAACCACTGCAGATCTTGTGCAGTCTCCCTTGAAATCTGGATCAGGGTGGAGAGATTCCCCTGGCGCTGTGCCCACTGGAACTTCAGATCCTACTGCAGAACCCGCGTATGCCATCTGGCATGCTTTACCAGGAGGACGGAGGAGGCCATCAGAGGGAGCAGCCTCAGAGTCAGCCTCACCGCAATCCAGCACGTAGGCTGAAACATTGGGATCCTAGCCAGAATATACTGGACTCTCCACTCCGGAGGGTAGGTGCGGAACTGCACTGTATCCAGAATGGTTCGGATGAAACAGGTGCGTCTGAGAAGGAGTCTGGTGTGACTTTGTCATGTTGATAGTAAACACTAGCGAGTGTAAAAAGGTCTACCGTAATCTACAGGTGGGTGACGACTGCCTGGGGTGAGCGCGCCTTCAGTAGCCAGTCATCAAGGTAGGAAAAAACTGAAACCCCAGACCTCCAAAGATGAGCTTAACCACTGCCATCACTTTTGTGAACACCCGAGGGGAGCTGGTGAAGCCAAATGGGAGCACAGTGAACCGAAAATGCTTGTGACCCACGGTGACTGCACGTAACGCTTGTGGGCTTGCAGGAAGAGGATGTAAAAATAAGCGTTCTGTAAATCCATTGCTACCATCCATCTCCAGTGTCCGTGGCAGACACGACTCGAGCCAGAGTGAGCATTTTGAATTTCTCTTTCCACAGACAGGCATTGAGAGCCACAGAGCTAGGATAGGACGAAATCCTCCATCCTTTTTCAGCAGTAGAAAGTAGCAGGAATAGCAACAACAACCTACTTCTTCCGCAGGCACCCTCTCGATGGCTCCTTTGGCCAAAAGAGCCTGCACTTCCTGAAAGAGTATGGAGATTGATCCTCTGTCAGCCGTTCTTGGGCTGGAGACAAAGGCGGGCAGGTTTTCATAAATGGAAAGGAGTCCCCCCCTCTGCACAATCTGAAGCACCCACTTGGAGGTTTTTGCCGTCCATTGGAGCAGGTTGTCCCGGATTCTGCCATCAATGGGACGGCTGTGATGGATGCAGGGTATACTAAAGAGGTTTAGAGGCTGTGGCTGCTGGAGCGGTGAGGGACTGGACAGGTTGCTGGGCCTGGCTCCCGCATTCTTTTTGGGATCCACGGTCCTGTCCACAAACAGATGGGCAGGTTGGTGTACGGGAGGGTACATCTGGCATAGCAGATGCCTATAGGTGCCCAGGCCATGCCTGTGGTAGAGGCAAAAGGACTGCTGCTGAGATCGGGCAGATAGAGAGAGCCCGAGGGGTCTGGTGGTGACCTGGCTCTCTCGAAAGGGCTTGAACGCCGTATCAGCCTTGTTGCTAAATAAGGCATTTCATCAGGGACGCCTGGACATCCCCCAAAAACCTAGTGGACAACAACCAGGTGTGGCGGGGCAGCACCACCGTAGAGTCCATGGCTCTACTTAGGGAGTCTGCCATGTCTAGTTTGCACCTACTGGTGAACTCTGCTGCATCCCGGCCATCCACAAGCGCAAAGCACGGGAGGCAGCTGTGCAATCGAGTCCCACAATGCATGGAAGTAACAGCCCAAGAGGCAAACAGTGTTCACCAACTGCACGGGTAGGTTGATGGAAGAAAAAAGGAGCTTCTCAAAGGTGTCCAGCCTCTTTGATTCCCTGTTTGGTGGGGTGGAAGGGAGTGAACCTGGCTTGCCCTTAGAGGTTGAGGCTTGCACAACCAGGTTCTCAGGTGGTCAATCATGCGGTACACAGGAGCCCCCCCGCAAGATTTGACCCAGGCCCCCAGGAGAATGTCGGTTAGGGCTTTACGAAAGGTGGGTAAGGGGTCAGCCGAACCAGCTCCTGGGTGAAGCACCTCAGTCAACATGTTGGTCTTGACCTCCACTACCAGCGGCTGTAGTTCAAGGACCTCCGCTACCCTCCGTATTACGGTGGTGAAGGATGCAACTTCTTCCCAAACCGAGCCCGGAGGAGAAAGCATGCCAAAGTCTAGGGAAGTGTCCAAACTACTGGTGCCATCCAGCTCTCCTACCAGTTTTCAGCTGGGTCAGGGTCCTCCTTCAGGGGACCAAGCCATTCCTCCTCATCTCTCCTTTCAGGAAATTAGGGACAATCTAGTGGCGTGAAGTCCAGGGGCAGGTAGAGCCTGGATGGCGCCGTCACGGAGTTGGGGAGGAGGATGGGCTTGTTGTCATAAAGGCACCAAAGGGGAGGCAGCCGGGGTGGATTAAGGCATCCATGCCTGCGTCGGTATGGATCAGACCATGGATCCAGAGGGTGCAGATGGCGTCGGGCAGACCTGCCAGTGGTAACCCAGCCAGGGCACCTCGCGGCTCCTTGGGGCTTGAGGCACGCCAGAGGGATTCAGTGGCTCAAAGTAACATGCATGATGTCATAGAATTGTTTCAAAAGGATGGGTGTCGTTCTGGCTTCTGGGAACTGAGGGTAGTGTGGAGCAGGTCCTGATGTTGGTACTACAGGTGGATTGTGGGAGCATACCCTAGAAGCACAGCATTTGGGGCCATATGTAGGAAGCCTAATTGCGTTCGCAAATGCTGAAATTCGCAGAATTTCAGCGTTTGCGATCGCTATTTGGGCAGTGTGCTATGTAGCACACAAAAACCCACACGCAAAATAAGGAATCGCAAAATTTGCAATTCCTTATTTTGCGAATGCATTTAAGGAATTGCAAACTGCGATTCCTTAAATGCAATGTACGAAGCACCCAAGTTGTGCGAGTTTGGCTTAAGGAATTGCAAATTACCACCAACCTCAGGTTGGTGGTAATTTGCGATTTCTTTGAAAAATGCACTTTTTTTGCACTTTTCAAAGTGCCATGTGGCACACATACATGCCCTTAGGGCATGTATGTGCGCCACATGTGCACATATGTTAATTTAAGGGGTGCAACAGGGCGTTCTATTGACACCTTTGCAACCTTGAAATTGCATTCTCAATTTGTGATTCTCTAATTGGGAACCGCAAATTGAGAATGTCTTCCCATTCATTCCTATGGGCCTTCTAGCCCATAGGAATGAATGAGAAGGTATTCCTTATTTGTGAATCTCAATTTGCGATTCACAAATAAAGAATAAGTAAGATTCGCAAAATATTTTGCTAATCCTACCTACATTGCGTTTTGCGATTCTCTAATTCTGATGCCCTAAAAATCGCAATTTGAGAATCGCAAAACACGTATTACCTACATCTGGCCCTAGGACACAGAAGCCGAACACTAGTTTGACTTCTTTTTCTTGCGCTTCTTTGGCTTACCTGACATGGAGGAATAGGTCTTAGCATGCGAGGACGACCATCTGCGGTAACGGCTTCAAGAGTGGCCTTCTTTTGCCGTCATTGCCCGCTCGCCAAGACTGCACCTTGGGGTGCATTAACTTGTATTCGATGCAGCCCTTGGAGTTGTGAGTTGGCCCCAGGCCCAAGAGACAAACCAAAAGGGCATCAGTGATCAGACACCTGTCTGTGACATTACCCGCATGGTTTAAACCCTATAATTGGGCGACGGACATGTCCCGAGCACCCTGGGATCAATAGCTCAAAAAAAGGTCTAAAAAGTTGGTTAAAAAATTACTGATGTAGTTCTGCAGATCATCAATGATCGCACAGAAAAAAATGAAAATTGATGTCAGTGCTTATATGGACACAGCAACATTACTTCTGACGCAGACACGGAGCCAATCAATGGACCTACCGGTGCGCAGAGGTACTGCTCAAGATTTTCCAGATCCAGTCTGATGCCTGGGGAATATCCTAAGATGAGGAATTGAAGGTGGTACTGATGATGAATTCATCAACACTAGAGATGATGAATATTACTTTGATGGCTCTAAGGTCAGCTTTTTGTTTTTGGGGCTTGATATCATCTGAGGATGGGTATCCTTCTCTTGAAGGGTTTTTAAAAGCCTTTTAGGTGGTTTTTCAGAGATTGAGGGTTTTACCTCCAAATTTGTCTTTTGAAAAAGTTCAGTGAGAAGGCACTCTTTCACCTTCTTCCATAGAATTCTGGGCATCCTTTGCTTTTAACCGCATGCGTGCGGCCGTTGTTCCCGCAGTGTGCGGCATTTTTGTAATTACCGCGTTACATGACGAGCTCAGCTCGTCATAACCACACGGTAGGTAACGCTGATGGCGAGCTGAGCTCAACATCAGCATGGAAGGGGTTAAGTTCTGGAGCCACAATAATAATCTTGCCCCATTGATCTTTGGAGTTTTTGCAGAGAATGTTCTACAAATTTTTGTCTTTTGCATTATGAGCTGGTTAAAAGTAAAATATATTCATTCCTTCTGGGGGTTCTCAGATGGAGCCTATTATTCAACAAATTCCACATGGTCCAAAATGACCTTTTCTCACAAGACTCAGATCCAGGATATAGTAAGCTTAACAAGCTGATGAGGCAATGTGGAATCCTTCAGAAATGCTGACGGAAATATGAATAAAGTCACTATCTGACTATGCAGAGCTCAAGGGGACTCCCCCCACATACAATGTGCAGTAGATTCCTGAACTATAAGTGAGTGGGGAGGAGTGAATGTTGTGCTTTCTCTGATTGGCTAAGGTGTGGATCATTTCAAATGATGTGAATAGGTTACTGTTGTGACTATGCTAAAGCTTTCTTTTCTGTGTACCTTTGACATTGTACTGCTCACTGTGTCCACCCTGAGACTCCCAGTTCATCAATGAGGATGAATCAAGCATGTGAATCTATGACAGATCCAATATTGGAGAAAATCTATAACAAATGCAATGGATATCTCTGCCACACAAGGCGGACAAAATCCCCCAGATGCATCAAGCATCCAATTTGCGATTCCTTATTAGCGAAAAATAAGGATTCGCTAATAAGGAATTGCAAAATGCCATGCATCAAGAACTCGCTTTAAAAATAGTGATTTCTTAAAATTCCTTAATTGCGACTCGCAAATTGCGATTCGCAATTAAAGAATACCTCTCCATTCATTCCTATGGGCCTAGAGGCCCATAGGAATGAACGGGAAGACATTCTCAATTTGCGATTAGCAATTAGCGAATCACAAATTTAGAATGCAATTTCAAGGGTGCAGGTGTGTCCAAAGGACACCCTGTTGCACCCCTGAAATCTGCATATGGGTACATCTTGCACACACACATGCCCTAAGGCCATGTGTGTGTAAAATGGAACTTTGAAAAATGCACTTTAGTGCATTTTTCAATGTTTTTGCAAATTACCATGAAGTTCAACTTCATGGTAATTTGCTACTAGTATTTGCGAAATCGCTATTTTTTTTAGTTTGATGCATAGCATTTAAGGAATCTCAATTTGGGATTCCTCAAATGCAATCGCAATTTAAGGAATCTCAATTTAGAGATGCCTTAATTGCGATTTTTGCATTTGGGATGATGCATCCCAAATGCAAAAATACCGGTCGCAAAGGGGCAGATTCTGAGAATCTGCCCGTTTGTGACCTGTTTTTTGCTTGATGCATCTGGGCCAATGTCTACAACACTGATGAGGATATTGTGTGCCGCACTAAGTATTCTGTGACACAAATTGTGCTATTCTGTATGTCTCATTGTTGGACAAGTCTACGTCACATGATTAGGATATTGCATTACATGGGTGAGACGGTAGTATTTACTGATAGAATGATGCTGATAACATGGGTCAATTCGTTACTTTATCGAGGCTAGATTGGTGGCTAAAATTATGTGCAAATATTTCATTGTAACCACATCTGGGGTGGTGGGCACACTTTTCTCTTTGAAATAATATCCTACACAAACCTTACCCTTGCGTCTGTGAAATGCTGGGCACTCTATCCATACACAGAAGGCATAAGTAGAATAAACCCCAGGAGAATGCATGGAACACATTTTTGAAGAAAGAAGGGATATATAATTTTTCCCAAGAAGCTTCTGTAATGAAAAAGAAATGGGTAAGGGATGCCCACCGGAATTCTTGTTGCATCCAAGATTCCTAATTTAAGGTAACATTGAAAAATTACCCACCCATTTTCCCTGTGTAGAAAAATGTTTCCGCTGCCTTTTGCTGTATTTGAAAGGTAACAACCACACAAATTAATTTACAGAGAAATGCATACTTTTTATATACAATTTCAATTTATAGAAACATCAAGTTTTATTAACAACACTTATTATTTTGTCTATCCCTCTAATTAAAAGAACAACAATTAATTTAAAATAATTTTAATAATTTTCTGTTGAACAAGGTCAACTTTTGAGTCTTCTAGTAACTCTTACACCCTTTGACTAATAATCCCCACTTGTCAAACTATCTGAATAACTTTCATAAAGTTTTAGTTAACATTGTTAACTTTTTTCCCCAAAGCTTTTTAGCAAATAAAGAACCACACCAAGAGCACATGTTAGCTGGTGAAGCTGAGATTCCCTGCCACTCATAGAACACTCTCAGCTTGTGCCAAGTGGCACATGCCTTGGATCAATCATCAGCCTGAAGAAGGGGTAACCCCAGTAGCGCCAGGACCCATCAACCGCAACAACCTCCACACCATGGCCAACCTTCACACCCAAAGGACTCCTCCTTCTTTTTAGTAGACAGTCTTAAAAGAAATGAGAAATCCCACTGAAACAATTTTTATAATCATGTAGCAATGCTACGACTGCCTTTGAAGTCTTTGCATGTAGCACCATCGCTGAACGGCTCAGGCTGCAAGCGCCGTAGAGAGCGACTGAAGGGTCTCAAGGAGCTTGGAACCCACATCGCTCACCTTTAGGATTTCATTAAGACCCTGACACAATGTGGGGTTCTGCCAACTGGTAGATCCTTCTCATGAATCCCTTCCAGATGTTGGGCCGTCTTCAAATGGCGACCCAGCAGCAGACGCAGTCTCTGGAGGGGTTTTTCTCATGCATCTCTCATGCGACTGTGGCTGATATCTGTGAAACTTTGAACTTCAGCCATAGTGTTCCTTCTGTGCCCTTAATGACTAGGTTTCTTGGTCAGCATCATGGAATATGAGAGGGGCAGCAAAGTCTGAAGAAGGTCACAGCCATGGTTGAATTTTCATCCAAGTGATACTGGATCCCATTTTCCGGCTCTTTGTCCCGGCTCCCACGACACCGGCTCCTGGGATTACAAATAAGGAGCCATAGCATACAGGATCTGCAGCCCCATGGAAAAGCATGGCACCTGGGCGATGGTGTAAGACGCGGACCGCATGGGGGCCTTGAACGCCAGGAGATAGGCCACCGTGTGGAACATGCGTGCCACGAAGAAAACCAGGAAGTGGATCCTGGCCACGGTGAGATTAGGCTCCAGCAGGGAGTAGACGGCCCCCAAGAAAAGGAAGGGGTAGATGTTCTCCATGTCATTGTGGTGGCATCTGCAAGAAGAAGCAACAGCATCAGATCTTTATTCACAGAGCCCAGGCGTCTGCAGAAGGGCCGCGTTCTCAAAGCCCCTCACTGGTGACTAATTACTCAGCCTTGCACCCTGCCCCCCTGCCAGCCTGCCACCCTGCTCCCCTCCCAGCCTGCCATCCTGATCCCCTGCCATCCTGATCCCCTGCCATCCTGATCCCCTGCCACCCTGCTCCCCTGCCACTCTGCTCCCCTGCTCCCCTGCCACCCTGCCATCCTGCTCCCCTGCCACCCTGCCATCCTGCCACCCTGCCATCCTGCTCCCCTGCCACCCTGCTCCCCTACCACCCTGCCACCCTGCCATCCTGCCACTCTGCTCCCCTGCCCCCCTGCCACCCTGCCAGCCTGCCATCCTGCCATCCTGCCACCCTGCCACCCTGCCATCCTGCCACCCTGCCATCCTGCCACTCTGCTCCCCTGCTCCCCTGCCACCCTGCCACCCTGCTCCCCTGCCACCCTGCCACCCTGCCACCCTGCCATCCTGCCACCCTGCCACTCTGCTCCCCTGCCACCCTGCCATCCTGCTCCCCTGCCACCCTGCCATCCTGCCACCCTGCTCCCCTGCCACCCTGCCACCCTGCCATCCTGCCACTCTGCTCCCCTGCTCCCCTGCCACCCTGCCACCCTGCTCCCCTGCCACCCTGCCACCCTGCCACCCTGCCATCCTGCCACCCTGCTACTCTGCTCCCCTGCCACCCTGCCATCCTGTTCCCCTGCCACCCTGCCATCCTGCCACCCTGCCACCCTGCTCCCCTGCCACCCTGCTCCCATGCCACCCTGCCAGCCCACCACCCTGCTCCTTTGCCACCCTGCCAGCCTGTCACTCTGCTCCCCTGCCACACTGCTCCCCTGCCACCCTGCTCCCCTGCCACCCTGCCACCCAGCTCCTCTTCTTTCTGACCTTATGTCTACTTTTCAAACACACCTGTTCCCTCTGACAAGGCAAGGATGTTATGCATGCTTTCTTTAATAAATTCAAAGAGGGGACAGAGAACAGCAATTTTTTTTAAAAAAATGCATCCAGTGCAGAGCAAAGATGCTTTCTCCAGATCTGGGTGAAGCAGAGGCGCGAATGAAGGCTTCCTCCAGATCTGGGAAGTGTTCAGCTCCATATGGAACGGGCATTTTGCTTCCCTGAATGAACACTTTTGCCAGATTCAAACACAGTACAGGTCCGTTTAGGACTGATCCTACCTCTCACTGAAAAAACTTTCTCCTGAACTTGAATAGTATCCCTCCCTGAAAATGAACTTTTGCCTGCAAAGCATCAGACGGCAGGGATGACTTGCAAAGACTCCAGAGGTGGGTCGACTCTGAGGTGGCAGACGTGACTGTGACGTCAGAGATCAAGAGTAGTAACGTACTGGAGTCTACGAATGATAACTGACCTTATGAGGACAGAACAGAACTCTAATACAGAGTTCCGCACCTGTACAAAAACGACATACACTTGAAGTTCTGCGGCATTGGCATCTTTTATAAATTTCCATGCTTGAAATATTTCCTGTCATCAGGCTGGGATACCTTGCAGTCAATGTTTAAATAACAGCATACATATACTCTCAGGGCCAGATCCACAAAAGTAATCTGAGATAAACTTAAGTTTAACTGAGACAAAATCCTAGTCGTAAAGTTAGGATTTAGGCTCAGTTAGAGTTAAGTTTGTCTTAAGTTTAATTTAAGACCAAAACTTAAGATTAACTGAGACAAAATCCTAACTTTAGTACTCCTAAATGCCTTCTGTGAATACTGAAAGTCGTAAAGTTAGGATTTTGACTCAGATTACTTTTGGGAATCGGGCCCTCAGTAAGCTTTGCAGTAGCACATACTATATTCAGTCTATCGACCTCATGGAAAATGGCCATATCTATCTACAAAAAAGAAATCTTTTCCACCAAAGCAGAGTATTTTGCAGAGATCATTATGAACTCACCAAATAAGTCTAAATGTATTTTTTAAATAGTTGATGACATCACTAATCCGAAGTGTTCACAAAACATAACTCAGCCAACCCAAGATCTCTGTGATAGTTTAGCTACCTTTTTCAAAGAAAAAATTAACACTATCATTAATGGTCTCAAAACAAATTTGCCAGCAGGGGAAGAAGTTATGACTAGTGGAGTAGTAGCCGCGACCAATGGTGTAGAAAAGGTATCTTTTGCAGGAATTCAGCCTGGTGTAGGGACTGCCAATCTGAATCTCCTGGATCACTTTGAGCTTCCTTTGGAGGAGGAATTCTGCAGGATCGCTTTGGGTGTCTCCTCTGGCTCACAACTGGATCCCCTTCCACATAAAATCTGGGAGAAATTTTCCTTAGAACTTTTTCCCAGTCTTCAGCAGATCTGCAATCAATCACTATCCAGTGGGGTTGTACAATCCGGCTGGAAACAGGCTGTGGTTACGCCACTTTTGAAGAAGGCCACTCTTGACCCAACCTGTCCGGGAAGTTATCGGCCCATTTCTCTCCTACCCTACCCAGTGAAGATCCTTGAACGATTGGTCAGCAGATCTCTGTCACAGTTCCTAGAACTTAATAACAAGTTGGCGGATGTACAACTTGACTTCCGCCCGGAACATGGAACAGAGACTGCTCTGGTAACTGTGATGGACGATCTTCGTATATTTGGCAGACAGGGGACAATCGGTGATACTTATTTTGCTTGACCTTTCTGCCGCTTTTGACACGGTTAACCATGGCATCTTGCTGACCCATCTAGAGGAGGTAGGAATAGTGGGCACTGCCCTGGATTGGTTTCGATCCTATCTTTCCGGCAGGTGTCAGGCAGTGGCTCTTCCTCCGTTTCAATCTGCCTTTTCCAACATCTGGCATGGTGTTCTTCAAGGGTCTGCTATCAGCCCGATCTTGTTCAATATATATCTGAGTCCATTGATTGATATAATTCGGGCTCACGATGTGAAATTGGTCAACTATGCTAATGACACCCAGATTATCTTATCCTTGGATGGAACCCAGTCTAACGCCTTAGAGGATTTTGCCTGTATGCATGAGAGTGCGCAGTAGCTACGGAACAACTTTCTACAATTCAATTTGAATAAGACCGAAATGTTATACTGTACAGTTGGAAAGGTCCCTCTGCCCCTCCCTCATAATTTCTGGCCCCTTGTAACTTCTTCTCCTCTGGTTCCGACTAAGACGGCGCAAAATTTGGGAGTCACATTTAGCGCCAACCTGTCTTTGGAGATGCAAGTGAATAAAACTGTGGGATGCTCCTTTGGTCGGATCAGAGCTCGCTCTGAGAAAGATCCTCCCGTTGCTTCCAAACTCGGCCAGAGTATTAATAGTACGAGACGTTATTTTAAGCAGACTTGATTATTGCAACGCCCTACTGTTGGAGTCACCAAAGTATCTGGTTCAGCGACTGCAACGCGTCCAAAATGCGGCAGCAAAATTGGTGCTGCCCAGACCACGAGACTCTTCTGCATCACTGTGTTTAGCTGAGTTACATTGGCTCCCAGTGCTGCAAAGAATACATTTCAAGCCCTAATGTATAGTTTTCAGGGTTCTGCATGGATCTGGCCCTAAGCCTCTACAGAGAAACTGGTTTGGTACACTCCCACTCGGACACTCCGCTCCTCTTCTGCTTGTTTGGCGAAGGTCTCTAGTTTCAACAAGGTTAGAATGGGAGGGAGGGATTTTAGCACTGCTGCTGTGAGGCTTTGGAACGAGCTACCACTTGAAATTAGACAATGCAACATCCTGTCTCTGTTTAGAAAAAGCATTAAAACGTGGCTGTTCCCCAGAAACCGATCTCTTGTCTTTAACCTCATCACTGTGGCGCGAATTCTGCCGCATTGCTGAACATTCCGATCGCGGGCGTGGTCATCAGCACATGCCCACCGTAACTCATGGCGGCCGGGAGCCGTCATGAGCATGGAAGAGGCTAAGTGCTGTCTAATAGGGTTCTACCCTCTTTGTTCTATGATGGTTTGCATCACGTACCATAGCACCAGGGTACCCGTGAGGTGTTTGTTGCGCTTTATAGATGCTATATACAATACAATACTCAAACTGAGCTAATGAGAGAGAGAAACAGAGCTCGCTCCCCTCAGAAGCTAAAGAGAGCAGAGACTCAGAGTATACCCTGAGTGGGTCATTATTGGAATGTATGAAAGGGACTCACAGACTCCATGAAAGATGCCAATGCGAGAAAGTTGTATTACCAGGTGGTAGTAAGTGCTTCTCTGGCATTGGACCTTCCAGAGATCCAGGCGCCTCCGATAGGACCAGAAGAGCAGTAGCAGCACAAGTAGTGGTAGAGTGAGGGAAGCACTGTCACTCCCTCTGCACCCTCCCTCTGGTCTGTACATCACCACAATAATGTTTGGCTTTAAATCAGTCTCTCTGGAGACATCTCTCAAGGGTACCACAGCTAAGAGAGTAATCCTCGTCTACATGGCTTTGGAAGAGTGAGGCTCAAAATGAGACGTCATTAAAGTGACAACAGGGTGTTAATTTCTCATGATGAGCTAAATTTTGTTTTTGGTGGAAAAGTTTGAGTCCCTTCAGAAGTTCCTTGACTTTTCTAGAACAGAATAAAAATGGGTGACTTGGCTCCTTCATGAGAGTTTGATGGAGAGAGGAAAGACGTAAACTTGAAGTCCACCGACACCCCAGACCCTTGGTTCCCCCGTCCAGAGGAAACAAACAGAGGTTTTGCTGGCTCCCCAGGTCTGCTGGAGCAAAGTGGCAGTCACCTCGCCCTAAGGAAGGGGCCACATTACTGTTTCTCCCTGCTCAGCCACCATGCCTGGCATGGCAGACGTGGGTAGGGAAAATGTAGAACAACACTGACGTTCAGGGACTTCACGTCAATTAGGGGCCCCTAAGCCACCTGTTGGGACCCCTGCCACCTTACTTGTGACCCTTGGCTGACAATCACTCAGCCAGTGTGAGCAGTGCTCGATTGCACTGCTGAAGGAAGCTCCGAGTGCCTGCATCATGGTTGCAGAGTGCCTGCAAGCTGGCTGGGCCCGCCGGCCTGGGCAGAACTTGGCCCCGCTACAGTGCTATGGCGGCCCCAGGCCATGCGGCGCTTAGTCCTAAACTTCTTGATACTTGTGCATGTATCTGCTGCGCTGCATGCCTGGGCCTCGCCTCAGTCTCTTGCAGGGCCGTCAATCTAGTAGCACGCGAAAGTGCTGCTACCAATGACGAACCTGGCAAGATTCATTGGCCAGCCCCAACAGGTCTCTCTCTTGAAGGCGGGCTCATGTGACGACACATGTGTCAGACTCCAGTGAGTGACCAACAGTGACCAAGTTACGGCCAGGTATGTAGTCTCTGCACCTCTCCGATTACAAAAGGCCTCCGTGTCTTCCCGTTATATGAAATGCTAAATGATTGCTTAGAAAGCAATTTTCCAAAGGGTGTGTGTTTCAGTACATTGTGATCAGGGAAATTCCAGCTTTAATTTCCTAAATTTGAAGCGACATTTCACATTTAAAGCTTTCTGGATCTCAAAACAAAAGCAATGCAATGAATATGAAAAAGTAAAGTCACATCATCGTTTGATGCACACAATATAATGTACAGATGCATTATTCACATACTGGCATATGCATCATCAATGCCATTTGCGATTCCTTATTAGCGAAAAATAAGGATTCACTAATAAGGTATAGCAAAAGGCTATGCATGTAGAAATCACTTAAAAAATAGCGATTTCTAAACATTGCTTAATTGCGACTCGCAAATTGCGAGCCGCAATTAAGGAATACCTCCCTAGAGGCCCATAGGAATGAATGGGAAGACATTCTCAATTTGCGATTCTCAATTAAGAAAGCAATTTCAAGGGTGCCAGGGTGTTGAAAGGACACCCTGTTGCATCCCTGAAATCTGCATATGAGTACATCTTGCACACACACATGCCCCAAGGGCATGTGTGTCTGTAAAATGGAACTTTGAAAAATGCACTTTAGTGCATTTTTCAAAGTTTTTGCAAATTACCATGAAGTTCAACTTCATGGTAATTTGCACCCCCTATTAGCGAAATCGCAGTTTTTTTTTACTTTAATGCATTGCATTTAAGGAATCTCAATTTGCGATTCCTTAAATGCAATGGCAATTTATGTAATCGCATTTAGAGATTACTTAAATTGTAATTTTTGCATTTGGGATGATGCATCCCAAGTGCAAAAATAACATTTGCAAAAGGGCAGATTCTGAGAATCTGCCCATTTGCGACCGGTTTTTGCTTTGACGCCTTTGGGCCATAATGCTTTTTCCTAATGAGAATGAATGTTGTCAATAGCTTGTTCAGCAGACTTTCTTTTTTTTTCAAACCCGTAGAGAGTAACATTTAAACACTATACTCATTTTTAAAAATCAGTCTGTAGAAAACAACGAATTGATTTGGAAAGCCTCAGGGGTAAAGCGTGTTTTATACTTAGTTTAAAAGTCTGCCTGTTGGCACCAGTGCAAGGTGTCACAGCTCACTGTTGTCTGAATTGTGTCCAACAAGTTGGTAGTTTTGTAAACAGTGCTAATCTGGATAATGAAGTTTTTGCAAACTAGTACTAGTTCTGTGCTCAGGTGGATGGATGAGGCCCCTGGTCAATTGACTATATGGTGGTGGTAATTGGCGAGGTTTTCCATTGTTCATATAGCATATGTTTAGGCTACGTTATTATTCATAATCATAATACTATTTTTGAGAGGGAATTTTGTATAGCATGGACTCGACCCGAAGGTATCGGAGCGCTTTACATGATCACCAGTTGCATTACAGACATGCTCATTCATTTTTTAGGAACAGTGAGACTACTACTAGGCCCTGGCCCAATTGGCAGCATTTAACTTACTTGTAAGACCCCAGTATATGGTACAGGGGTACCTAGAGCCTGCAGGTTAAAGTGTCTGATGCGGTTTGCAGCATTACTTGCACCAACACAGCTGTGACAAAGCATGACCGCCAGCCTACCATTACTGGCTGGCAGCGCCGTTTTAAACAACCAATTCAACTTTTTTAACCTTTTTGACGCAGATGACGGAACCGCTCCGTCATCAGCCGCGGTGACGCTGTGCTGATGACGGAGCGGTTCCGTCATGGCCCGCCGGCCGCGCCTGCGCGGCGCTGATTTCGTGCCTGCGCGGCGCGTTCTATTGAGCGGGGGGGCCATGACGGAACAGTTCCGTCGCGGAATAGCCGCCCCAGCGAAGGTGTTAAACAAAGGCCACAGTCCAAGCCTTCTGAGCTCTAAAGGCCAGGTGCATTATATTAAGGTGGGAGGGCCCCAAGCAGCACATTGGCTAGTGACCACCATATCCCCAAGGGCACTTTCCGGGTATTCATGTGGTACACTTGGCATACAGATCTCATATTTTGTCTGTACTGAAGAAAAGGATGGAAAAAGACTACCCTGTTGACCTTGGACCTGGCAAAGCGAGGATACATGGATGTTGGACTGCACCTGCTAATCCTTGGACCTGGCAAAGCGAGGATACATGGATGTTGGACTGCACCTGCTAATCCTTGGACCTGGCAAAGCGAGGATACATGGATGTTGGACTGCACCTGCCGATCCTTGGACCTGGCAAAGCGAGGATACATGGATGTTGGACTGCACCTGCCGATCCTTGGACCTGGCATAGCGAGGATACATGGATGTTGGACTGCACCTGCTAATCCTTGGACTAGCAAAAAAAGGACTGTGACTGTTGTGCCCCGCTTGAGGAGTCGTCGGCCCTGAGCCTCAGCCAGAAGAGACTCCAAGAGTCAGTTGGCTGACATCTTGTTCAGGCACCATGGAACAAAATGCCTAAAATTTAATTCCGGCAAGACGGAGGTCATGTTTTTCTGAAATGATGCCAATTTTTGGACCCCCAGCTGGTGGCCAGTAGCAATGGGCTCTCTTCCCACACCTTCGAGGAAAGTAAAAAACGTATTTTTTTATGGTTGATGAGAAACTTAACTTTGGCGACCAGATTAATGCAGTGTCAATGTCAAGTGTCAATGTCAGCGCCAAGACGCCCCAGGGCATTCGTGCGCTCTATAGATCTATAAATCAAATCAAATCACCAGCCACCTTCTATGTGCTCAGAATGATTAAGAAAATTCTTCCCTTTTTGCCGGTTGACAGTCAGCGGACAGTGGTCACAGCGCTTATCCTGTCTAAACTCGATTATTGTTATAACCTTTATCTGAGCCTGCAGGAACGCATTATGAACAAACTCCAACTGTTGCAAAATGCAGCAGCGAGATTGCTTTCTGGCCTACCTAAATATGCTTCCATCTCCAAGGAAATTATACAACTTCACTGGCTGCCTGTTAGGAAACGGGTGTGCTCTAAAACCCTTTGCACCGTTTTCAAGGCTCTCCAAGGCACAGGCACAGATGATCTGAAACAGCATCTGCAGTGGTACTTGCCTAAAACAACCCTGCGTTCCCAAGTTGGTGGTTGTACCACCCAACAAAAAAAGCCACTTGGGGTGGAAGAAGCTTTATTGTGCGCGCTGCAAAAGCCTGGAATGACCTTCCTTTTTTCCTGAGAAACATCACAGACATCCTGACATTCGGGAAGGGATTAAAGACCTGGCTTTTTAACCTGTAATTGCTGTGTACTACTTATTTACTCAGGGGATTGTAGCTAGTGCCAGGACACCTTCGGGTAACCGTCGCGCTTTATAAGTTCCTATAACATAACATAACATGGCCACAAAAGCTGAAGAAGCCCATAGTGGTGAGTTGCTAGCCAGGATCACTGGACCGTCAATCACCACAGTAGTGCAGCTTGCCAGACCGGGTTCTGACGCTCAAAAGTTGCACCTAACTCCACTGGCTCTGGGAGAGTAATCTGAGTGTAGTTTGGTCATCCAAAAGGAAAGTTATTGCCAGAAGAAGGGAACCTCTGGTTTAGTCGCCATTGGAGACCGGTAGACCAGTGGCAACTGTTTTACTTTCCACTAGACTTCACCCGGACTTCGAGGGACATGTAAATGTAAATGTATTGCGACTTATATAGCGCACGTATCACCCAAAGGCATCAAGGCGCTTGCCTTGGGAACCCGTCCTGGCTTTTTCCCTGTGAGATAACCCCTACTGGGTATCCCCAGGGTGAAAGCCAGGCATCCCGCAGCGGGGTGGGCCGCCGTAGTGGAGATTAAGCAACTATTGCCCAGAGTTGCAGCGTGGGACCCCATGATTAGAATAGGCACCGAGGCGAGAATTATCGAGTCCGTGGACATTTTTGGGCTCAGGACCCTGCCGCGTCGGGAATTGAACCCTGGTCCCAGGCCAGACATCTGCATCAGAGTCTGCCGCTCTAATCAGTGAGCCACCCTCCTCCTCTGTTGCCAAAGTTGTACCACCATGTTCATGGACTGAAACATGGTACTAGGAAGACGCCTGTCACCAGAACGACAACCACATCTTTCGGCCTTTTTTTGATCCTCCTGCATCAGGAGCACTTCATCAAAGTCAATGCCAATTTGCCATTAATGCTGAAACTGAACGGGAGACTGATTTTCCTTGGGACTTTGTTAGTTCCCCTGACCTGCTCCCTGACAGACTTTGTTGCCTAAAGTCACTGCAGTGACCACATACAACTTTCTCAAAGTTTAATAAAAGTTTTCAAAAAGTCCTGTTTTCTCCATACTTAACAATGCTTGGTTGCGATTGAGTAAACATCTGTCATTTACTGTTTCTTCAAGTATTAATATCTCAGGAACCATGTGGTGGGTCTTGTTCATTTTAGTGTCTATAAATTCAAACAAACACGGTCTATTTTTATAAGTGAGTGTCAGATTTCTTGAGAGTCTTGTTTCCTTCTTATCCTATTGGTTTGGTACTTCTTAATGCTGTACACTTGTTCCTTTGGTCAAGCCCGACTGCTTGAAGCCACAGCTACCCAGGGTTGAGGTAAGGTTTTTACAAGCAAGCTTGACTGGACTCTAGACGGAGTGTAATGCACGGTGGTTAAGATTTACTATTCCCACTCCAGAGAGTGCAACAGTAGGGAAAGCATTGGATAGCATAGGGGTAAAAATTACTATTCCCACTCCAGTGAGTGCAACAGTAGGGAAAGCGTTGGATAGCATAGGGGTAAAAATTACTATTCCCACTCCAGTGAGTGCAACAGTAGGGAAAGCGTTGGATAGCATAGGGGTAAAAATTACTATTCCCACTCCAGTGAGTGCAACAGTAGGGAAAGCGTTGGATAGCATAGGGGTAAAAATTACTATTCCCACTCCAGTGAGTGCAACAGTAGGGAAAGCGTTGGATAGCATAGGGGTAAAAATGACTATTCCCACTCCAGAGAGTGCAACAGTAGGGAAAGCGTTGGGTAGCGTAGGGGTAAAAATTACTATTCCCACTCCAGAGGGTGCAACAGTAGGGAAAGCGTTGGATAGCATAGGGGTAAAAATTACTATTCCAACTCCAGAGAGTGCCACAGTAGGGAAAGCGTTGGATAGCATAGGGGTAAAAATTACTATTCCAACTCCAGAGAGTTCAATAGTAGGGAAAGAGTTGGATAGCGTAGGGGTAAACATTACTATTCCCACTCCAGTGAGTGCAACAGTAGGGAAAGCGTTGGATAGCATAGGGGTAAAAATGACTATTCCCACTCCAGAGAGTGCAACAGTAGGGAAAGCGTTGGGTAGCGTAGGGGTAAAAATTACTATTCCCACTCCAGAGGGTGCAACAGTAGGGAAAGCGTTGGATAGCATAGGGGTAAAAATTACTATTCCAACTCCAGAGAGTGCCACAGTAGGGAAAGTGTTGGATAGCGTAGGGGTAAAAATTACTATTCCCACTCCAGTGAGTGCAACCGTAGGGAAAGCGTTGGATAGCGGGTGAGTAAAAATTACTATTCCCTCTCCAGTGAGTGCAAAAGTAGGGAACGCATTGGATAGCGTAGGGGTAAAAATTACTATTCCCACTCCAGTGAGTACAACAGTAGGGAAAGCGTTGGATAGCGTAGGGGTAAAAATTACCATTCCCACTCCAGAGAGTGAAAAAGTAGGGAAAGCATTGGATAGCGTAGGGGTAAAATTACTATTTCCACTCCAGTGAGAGCAACAGTAGGAAAAGTGTTGGATAGAGTAAGGGTAAAATTTACTATTCTCACTCCAGTGAGTGCAACAGTAGGGAAAGTAATGATTTAATATTTAAATAAAAATACATTAATTATTAATACCAATAAAAAATAATTATAATTAATTACCAAATACAAAATATATAATAATTAATTAATTATAAATACCAATGAATATTATTTGTTAAAAATTAATTACCTATTAATAATTGATTAACAACCAAATAATTTTCAATACCAAAAATGCAATAAGTAATTACAAATTAATAATTAATTAACAGTACATTAATTATTAATACACAAAAATAATTTTAATAATTACTTAATTACAATTAAATTATTTCCCACCCTATTCCCCTATGAACCCACAACCTGCTCTGAATAATAACTTAATACAATTAACATAATTATCAATTAATCAATTAATCAAAATGAATTACCAATTGACAAAAATGAATTACCAGGTAATAATTAACAATACATTATCAATACCAATAATTTAAATTACATATTTACTTAATTACAATTAAATTACTTCCCACCCTATTCCCCTATAAACCCACAACCTGCTACAGAACTAAAATGCTAAATTAAATTTAAAATAATTAATAATTCCTAAAAATTAACATTTCATTTACTATAATTAAATTAAATTACTTTCCACCCTATTCCCCTATAAACCCACATAGGGTCCAGGAAATCTTTTAAGAGCAGTACCCCTGTACGCCGGTAGGTGGCATCGTTCGGCATTGTGGGGTGCGCCAGAAGTGAAGTGCAGGGTGCCTGTATAAATGCCACCTCTGCGCGCTGACATCAGTTTCTTTTTGCGATTTTCCACACCAGGAGCACAGAGCCATGAGGAACACAGGCTACTGGTGTGGAAAACTAGGGGCCTGAAAGGGGAACAGCCCTGTCCCCAGAAATCCATTCACAGAGTGGGGAGGATGGATGGGTAGGGAAGGAATCTGCATCTAGATAGAGTTCTACCAGATAAGGCATTACAGAAGGTAAGCAACTTGTTCACCTAATAAAGAGCGCTAGCTGCAGATTCCTTACCGCAGAATAGATACCCAAGGAATACCTCCCCAGCGGTGAGTCTGCAAAACTGTTTCACACTAGAATGTCTTGCAGGACCAAACAAGCAAAGTGTCCGTCCCATCGGAACTGACTATCCAGGCAGTAACGCTTTGTGAACATATGGAGAGAAGCCCACATTGCTGCTTAGCAGATATCTAGGACTGGAACTCTGCAGGCTAATGCAGTGGTAGCAGCCTTAGATCTGGTGGAATGAGCCTACAAACCCTCAGGAGGTTGCTTCTTGGCCAATGTATAGCATATCTTAATACAGAGCACGAGCCACTGGGAGAAAAGCCGCTTCAGCACGGCCTTTCTCTTCTTCACTCCGACATACACCATGAACAGTTGGTCGTCCACCTGGAACTCTTTCGTTCAGTCAAGGTAGAACGTCAACGCTCTTTTTGGGTCCAGTCGGTGAAATCGCTCCACTTTCTTAGAGGGATGTGTCGGAGCGTAAAAAGTAGGCAGAGTGATGGGGTGCCCTACATGAAAAGGAGTAACAACTTTCAGCAGAAAGGAAGTTCTAGTGTGAAGAACCAGTATGTCTGAGTGGATGTTCAGGTATGGAGGCTTGGATGAAAAAGCCTGAAGCTCACTGACCCTCCGGGTAGATGTTACTGCCACCAGGAAGGACGTCTTGATGGTAAGGGGTCTGAGAGGACAGTTGTGTAAGGGCTCAAAGGAAGAGCACATCAGAAAAGTTAGGATTAGATTAAGGTCCCATGGAGGCATGATGAAGGGCGAAGGAGGAAAGTTGAAATTACTGCCCCCAGTGCCCTTCTCAGACAGGCCTATGTTTTCCAAACTTGCTTCACTTTCTGCCATACAAAAGTGATGTTTTGAGAAATGTACTGAAGTTGAGATGTCATACTGATAGTATGTACCTTTCAATAAATGTGCATGGATAAAAAACTTCCATGGGCCTCTGTTTGACTAGGAAGGCAGCCTTTCAAATTGTCCCCTCCAGCTGAGAAAATCTTTACGATTTGAAGTTGCTTATGCCTGCCACCTTCAGCCTCCGTCAGTAAGTGGCTCCCAGAATGACAAGTGCATTACAGTCAGAGCACTATACATAACGGTGGGCAAGACATATGCCACGTTGTCATAGACTACCCCATGTGTCAAAATCTAAAGCCCTTGATAGTTTGGGGTATGCTATTTAGGGAATCAGGAAGTTTTCACCAGAATGAGTAGCTTAGTTTCAAAGGTAGGGTCACACAGTCCCAGGAATGTTAGTCAAATCCTGAAGCTATCCCCGTACACCCCCCCCAGCTTACATCCACAAACTGAAAGACGTTGGATTTGTCACAGTGAGTCCATTAAATGTGATTGACAGATACGTTTCTGAGTTTCTGTGGCTGTCACAGGAGGAATTTGTCAATATTTACTTGTCACGCATACAGTATCACTCAGGACTTTGACAGGTAGTAAACATTTAGGGGTCGATTCCGATGCGGTAAAAAGCGCGCCGAATCGTCGTACGGAGAGTTTTTCCCCCGTACGAATCGTACCTATAAACGTCCCATACGTACGATGAAGTACAATTCATACCAGGAGCCGTACTCCGTACGAGTCGTACAAAACACCGTACAACTCTAATCTCCGTACGATTCTCCCTCGGAACCCGCTGTACGCGACATCTGTATGGTTCGCGACTGGTTTTTACGACCCAGCAAGTACGATACGTGTCGGGTACGCACCGTACGACCCTTTTTCTATGGGAGCTGAAACAGCCGTAAAAGCAGAGTTCGTGCCTCGGTGTACGAGCCGTACCCCCATTGTACGATCGGTGTACGAGCCGTACCCCCATTGTACGATCGGTGTACGAGCCGTACCCCATGTACGATCGGTGTACGAGCCGTACCCCATGTACGATCGGGGTACATGGGGTACGGCTCGTACACCGATCGTACATGGGGTACGGCTCGTACACCAATCGTACAATGGGGGTACGGCTCGTACACCCCGGCTCGTACACCCCATGATCGCAGGGGTACGGTGCGTACCCCTGCGATTATGGGGGGTACGGACCGTACGGTGTGTATGTGTTTGTGTGCTTTTCCGTACGACTCGCCCTTACCTGACGTGGACAGTACGAATCGCGTCCTCATACCCCGGTCTGGATCGTACTCGTCGGGTCGTACAGCATGTGTACAAGTCGTACGGTATGTGTACGAGTCGTACAGTTCACGGTTTCAGCCTTGCAATACGTACGGATCGCGACGATTCGGACGGATTCACGGAATACGGATCGTACTTCGTGACTCGGACGGACGGGTACGATTTGTACGGAGAGGGCTCCGGATACAAATCGTACGGACGGTTTTTTTCCCGAATCGGAATCGACCCCTTAGTGTAGGTTTCTTTCATGTGGGATGTTGTGAAGCTAATGAGGCCCTGACCTACAACATGTCTGGCACAATGTGTGCAGAGGTTTGCTGGCTATGTGTCTGTTTGCAGTTGGTCGGTGAGTGGGTGAGAGGAGGTGTGATTATCCTAGACCCCGAACTCAAAAGGGACAGCCAAGTCAACACCATCACCTCCTCCTGCTGGGAAACAACCTTTACATCGCAGTCATTACATCGCACTACCTTTACAACGCAGTCATTACAACGCAACATCCTTTACATGGCATGCCATTACAATACAGCCATTACATGCATGTCACTACAACACATGTCATTACAACGCATGTCACTACAACGCATACCATTACAACACATACCATTACAATGCATAGTTTTTACCCCTACACTATCCAAGACTTACCCTACTGTTGCACTCACTGGAGTGGAAATAGTAATTTTTACCCCTACACTATCCAACACTTACCTTAAATGCAATGTAATGGTATGCGTAGTAATGGTATAATGTGATGTAATGGAATGCGTTGTAAATGTAGTTTCTAAAAATGCGCTGTGATGGCATGCAATGTAAAATCATGCGTTGTAATGAATGTTGCGATGTAAAAACTGCGCTGTAAAGGCATGTATTGTAAATGTTTGCGTTGTAACGTCATACATTCCCTCCTGCTACCACACTCTCCGCCTCTTCTGCAGGACCTTCAAGTATATTCCCCCGAACACAGGAAAATGGTCACACGCCCTCATCATCAGCAGACTGGACTAGGGCAACGCACTTACATTACAGCACCGAAGAGAAACTAATTTATAAAAATGCTTTGGCAATATACAAAAGAGCTATCCTGAAAACTAAAAGGGACTACTTTTCATCCCAGATCGACTTGGCTCAGAATTCAGCTAGGAAGCTGTTCCAAGTTGTCGACTTCCTCGCTAGTCCCCCAACAGGCCCCCCAATGGAGGCATCTCAAGACCTCTGCAATTCTGTAGCTTCATTCTTCTCAACTAAGGTCGCCAATATATACTCCACTTTCACTATCCCTAACTCTCTGGAAATTGCTCGGTCTTACCTTCAGCCCCCTGTCCCCAGACCTACTTTCTCTGCTTTTCACCCGGTCACATCTCAACAAATTAGTAAACTCATTACATCCATAAAGTCAGGATCCCTCCTAGACCCTTGCCCACCCTCCATATCTAACTCTATTGTGGAAGTTATCACCCCCCCTTTGACAGATATTTGCAATTCCATTTTCCAAACTGGAGCCTACCCAGAAATATGGAAGAAGGCAATTATCAAAACTTTGCTTAAAAAATCGTCCCTTGGCCCTAGTGAGTCTGTCAATTACAGACCGATTGCCTGTCTCCCGTTCCCCGCTAAAATCTTTGAATCTGTGATGAACCAACAGCTGTCAGAATTTATTGACACGCATCAGCTTCCTGATGACACGCAGTTTGGTTTCAGGAAGGGCCACGGAACAGAAACCACCCTGATAAAGGCCTCTGATGAAATTAGGAACATCTTAGACCATGGTGGGGCGGCGGTCCTTATACTTTTAGATCTATCCGCCGCCTTCGACACAGTTGATCACAACATCTTGATCAGCCGTGTCGCAGCCTTGGGGGTCAACCATTTGGCCAAGGGCTTGCTCACCTCTTTTTTGGCCAACCGTACGCAGGCGGTGAGGTTGGGGGAGTTTCACCCTACCCTGTGGGGTACCCCAAGGCTCATCGTTAAGCCCTACATTATTTAACATATATATAGCGGACTTCGCGAGCGTTATAAAAGCGCACGGACTATCCTTAACCACCTACGCCGATGACACACAGCTGGTGTTGGCGGTACACAGGGACGGACCGGCAGTTGCCTCGAGATTCCAGGAGGGGATGCTAGCCATCTGCTCCTGGATGTGGAGGAACTGCTTGGAACTTAACTCGGCCAAAACCGAGGTTATGACCTTTGGCACCCTTTCACCGGATTGGTCCCCCATCTGGTGGCCCAAGCAAATGGGGCCTCCACCGATCCCGGTGACCAAGGTCAGAAACCTGGGAGTCATTTTCGACGATAGGTTGTCATTTAAACATCATGTCAATTCAGTAGTCTCTTCCTCTTTTTTCATACTGAAGAAAATAAAAAAACTACTCCCATACCTGCCAGCTTCAGCTGGAAAAACTTTGATCACCACCTTGGTTTTTTCAAAAATGGACTACAGTAATGCGCTATTTATTAATACGCAAGAACAAGTCCTAAACAAGCTGCAGTCCATTCAAAACGCGGCAGCCAGAGTTCTGCTCGGCATACCCAAACATCACTCTACTTCTTTGGCAATACGCCATCTCCATTGGTTACGAGTCAGGAACAGGATCAAATTCAAGGCACTCTGTATCGCCTATAAAGCCATACATGAGACTGGGCCTCGTTTCTTGAGGAATGCATTTCAGATCTATGCCCCAAAAAGACTGCTACGATCAGCCTCTACTTTCCTGCTACCCGTTCCCCGCACCAGAACTTCAACTTGGGGAGACAGACGTTTTCTGGTGGTGACCCCCAAACTTTGGAACTCCCTACCCCTGTCGATCAAAATCAGTCCCACGCTTATCTCCTTCCGAAGAGCCTTGAAGACCTGGTTATTCGATCAATGATCCCATCCGCTGGTCCTGTCCCTCAAAGATCAAAAGCGCCGAGACACCCTAGGGTATTTGTCGCGCTATACAAATTGCGCAAACATAAACATAAACACTTTACACCGGGATCAACAAGAACCTCACCCACAAACTCCAGAACGTCTAGAACGCCGCCACCAGACTTGTGCTCAACCTACAGCGCCACTGTCACATCAGCCAACACCAACGGACCCTACATTGGCTCCCCGTGGAGAAGAAAATCACCTTCAAGCTTCTCACCCATGCACACAAGCCCCTCCACAACACCAGACCCACCAACCAGAACCACCGCCTCACGTTGCAGGCTCCCCAATGCTCCCTCGCAACTGTACCTCGAATCAAGAAAAGCAGGACAGGAGGGCGCTCCTTCTCCTTCCTCGCGGCCAAGGCATGGAACTCCCTCCCTCTCCACCTCCGACAGACTGCATCGCTCCCTAAGTTCCTAAAGGCCCTCAAGATCTGGGTCTTTGACGGAACTCAGTAATCCAGCTGGATCTGCGACACCCCCGACCCTCCTCTCTCTCAGCGCCTTTAGACCCGTTCTGGGTGAGTATTCGCGCTCTACAAATCCATTGATTGATTGAGTTTCCACTACATACCTTATAATGGCTGTCCCTCACTTACAAAGCCCAGAAAATGGAGTCCGGGTTTGTTAGGGCACCTCTGCTCATGCAGGGGCACCCTGGCACTTAGAACTATGCACCCTGCCCTTGGACTGAGGGCCTACCTTAGGGGTGACTTATAGGTTTAAAGTGCAGTGACCGGGATGTAAGGGAACCCATATATCCAAAGTGAAAGGTGCAAGCACCCATTCACGCAGACTGCGAAAGCAGCTCTGCAGACACAGTTTACACGGGCTCCCATGGGTGGAGCAATATGGCTGCAGCTCATGGGAGACCCCTGGCGCACCAATGCATTGGGTACCTCAGAACCATATACTAGGGACTTACGGTGGTACTCCAGTATGCCAATTGTGTGGTGTACAAAGTACTTACCGTTGAATTTAGAGGAGAGAGCACTCACACTGGGGACCTGGCTAGCAGGATGCAAGCGAAGTACAGTCAAAACACCCTGACAGCAGGCAAAAAGTGGGCGCCAGTGAGAGGTACCGGACCTGATATAATGTTTGTCAGCCTGCTCAGCAAACCCCAAAATACAAGACTGTATTCTCTACTGATGACGGTTAATAAACCAGAAACACGTGTCTAGAGATCAGCACCATCTGCGCCAACCTTTGCGAAATACTCAAAAATATCGGAGCGAGCTACAAGAGACTGCATTTCCCAGAATGCCAGGGGCGAACCTTGCCTAAGAGGTCAGCGGTGTGCTCCCACATCCTGTTGTCTATTTAAAGTACTCCCGTGAGTCACTGAGCTGACGAGCTCGTGGATTAAGCACCTGCGCACCAGTGAGAGGTACCGGACCTGATATAATGTTTGGCAGCCTACTCAGCAAACCCCAAAATACAGGACTGTATTCTCTACTGATGACGGTTAATAAACCAGAAATACGTGTCAGCGGTGTGCTCCCACATCCTGTTGTCTATAAAAAGTGGGGGTATCTAGGCCATAAAGTCCCTACTTTCCAACAGGCCCTATATTGGAAGCGTGAATGAGACAATCTTTCTTGAAATTGCAAATCCAGTGAAAGGAATCGAAGGACGCCCACAGTCGTGTGTACGCAAAATATTAATTCAGAGTGAACGGACCTGGCGTTCTCTAGACCTACCAGTTTTCACTGTGTGAGCAATTTGAAAAAATAATCTCTGCTGTCGCCTGCTCTCTCGATGCAAGGCCTATGTTTGATGAATATGTATATTTACTTTAACTTTTCTCATCAATCCTACCCTTGCTTCCAAGGAACGCAGCCAAGTTATGCAGTGCTCCTGCCGACAGCTGGCTCCCATCGGCCTCCCAGCTAAGGAGCAACAGCGCATGTGCGCTCTGGTCACTTCCTGTTTCCTACCGTCAGCCGCGTGTTCAGGCTTGGGTGGGAACATAAACAAATGGGGCATGGGCTTCAGACCACGCAATCGCTAAATGTTTCCAAGAAACCTAATACACCCTTGTGGGTTTGATAAACGCTTGAGACACTACCACCATTTGTCACCCCGAGTGGGCTGGGTATGCTCAGACGTGAGTCCCGTGCTCTCCAGGGGCCACTGGAGTCAAGCAAGCCGGGCTGATGAGGGCTGAAAGCCCGAAACCGGTCCTTGGATGCTTGTTTCCAGTCCAGGGAGGACCTGGCCTGGCAGTTGGGGCTGGACTGTTCCCATGAGGCACAGGGTCAAGACTGATTTGTATTTGGCCATGTCTGAACTGGGGTGGTCTGGTGAGCAAAATAACGATAGATTTAACCCAGATCTGTGACTGGGGGTGAATGTTCTGCCATTTTGCAACATTCCGTCCATCAATTGTTGTTTTTGCATGAGTTAATACCACGGCACAATAGTGAGATGTAGGGCTCAAAAACTCCTCCCAGATTTCAGCCTCTTTGCATCTCATCAGCGAGCTGTGTCTTATCGGCTGTGGCTCAGCACGCATGGAACCTGCGTGGTCATGGGTGGAATCCTTACATGAGTCCAGAAAGTTACAGATGAAAATGTTGTCACAAAAGGCTCAATTTCCTACTCATTTTTCTTTATTTCAACAGTTAGTTTCTTTGGGAAACCCTCGAGGGATTTACACATATAACATTCACAGTGTCTAAATAAGCACCACAGAGGCATGCTGACAGTTACTTTACGTGCCATTCCAAGCCAGACGGACAGAGCCACGAAGTACACTGACCACAGGTGTGGAAATCTATGGCCCTCAAAGGGGAAAGCCCTGTCCCTAGACTAGAAATCCGTTCGCAGAGCGAGGAGGATGGGTGTGTCGTAAGGAATCTGCTGCTATATAGAGTCTATACCAGATAAGGCGTTACCGAAGGTAAGTCACGTGTTTATCTAATATAGACTGCTAGCCACTGATTCCTTTACCTTAGAATATATATCCAAGCAATACCTCCCTTGAGAAGGTTCTGAAGTTCAATTTCACAGGAGGAAGTCGTACAAGGCCAAACAGGCAAAGTCCCCATCCCTACAGACCTGACTGGCAGTAGAGTTTGGTGAACGTGTGCAGGGACGCCCATGTCGCTGCCTGGCCGATGTCCAGGACTGGAACTCTGTGTGCTAACACAGCTTTAGCTCTGGTGGAATGAGCACGCAAACCCTTGCTTCTTAGCCAAGCGCAGCAGATTTTGATACAGAGAACAGTCCATCAGGAGATGGTTCTCTTCTGTACTGCCCATCCTTTCTTTGCTCCGACATACCCCAAGAGGAGTTGTCCGTCCACCAGGAATTCTTTCTTGTGGTCAAGGTAGAACTACAATGCTTTTCCTTCGTTGGAGGGATGAGGTGGAGTGTAAAATGTAGTCAGAGTGAGGGTTTGGCCTACGTGAAATGGAGTGACCACTTTCGGAAGAAAGGAAGCTCTCGTACGAAGCATCAGTTTGTCTGGGCAGATGTTCAGATAAGGAGGTTTGAATGACGGGGTTTGAAGCTACTGACCTTCTGGGCAGATGGTACTGCCGGCAGGAAGGCCATCTTGATGGTAAGGAGCCTGAGAGCACAGTTATGCATGGGCTCAAATTAAGGTCCAACCAAGGTATAATGAAAGGAAGGGGACGAAACATATGTTGCCAACCTTTCAAAAACCTATGTACAATTAAGGATTGGAAAAGATAAGGTTGGTCAGGCAACCGAAGAGAAGCAGCAATTGCAGAAAGATACCCCTTAACAGTGCCCAGAGCGGAGCCCTGCTGGGCAAGGGAAAGTACGTACAGGAGAACCTGCGAATGGAGGGCAGAAAGGGGATGAATGTGTCCTTCTGTACACCATGCCACATATTTTGCCCAACAGCAGCCCCCCTACTATGATAAATGCAATTAATATTTTAGATTTTAGATTTATCTAACAAAAACAGGTCCATGAAACCGGATAAGTAATGCAAATGTGACGGCGCCAGGTGTGTTAAAAGTGCAAAGGTCACATAAAAGAGAAACAAGGAAAGGGCGCGACTCACTCTGGACAGCAATGTCACCCCATATTCTCTTATTCCACAATATTACCAATTATCTTCCATTGCCTCTTGCAGTGCAAACGTAGAGTGCGGGTTTGACAAAAGACGTTTTTTTTATTTGCTAAAAGAGGTAGTGGAGACATCAAGCTAAGGAAAAAACACATTGCTCGGCCCCCCTCAAACTAAACTATATGCACTCAACATTGTATCTTGATAAGCGACCTGTCCACTTTCCAGTTGGTGCAAAATTTGCAGTCAAAGTCGAAAGGTATTGATAAGAATCGTCCAATCAGGATATTAAGATGTTCCCTTGGACCTCGCTGTTCCGCGTCATGCTCTGAAATGCCACTTCCATTTTGTCTAGAGAGTAAAGTGCTAAAGTGCCTGTGCAAAGCGCTGAACGAGTGCAACGGAGGACCTTGGAAACACTGCACAGCAGGAGTGTGGGACATTCCTCGTGCTCCCTTCACACTGCGGCGTCTGCACCTTTATCTGACGTCAGCCTCTCAGCTATTATAATCCATGTTATGAAGGGGCAATCCCTCGGGGACATCCGCCTTTAAACTCAGGAGTGGGGCGCGGGGGCAGGTCCTGATGCCCTTCTGATTACATACATCGCCCCTGAGAGCTTTATGTTCAGTCAACAGCTCGGGCCGTTGATGCGATGAGTCAGGCCTCCTTCCGTGTGTCGACACAGAGTCTGCCTTTGTCACACAAAGGTTCCTTCACCACAACGACAGCAGGTGATGGCTTGACCCGGGTCGGACCGCGCCTGAAGCAGGTCGCTTCTATGAAAGACTTTAAGTCAATCCGATAAGTAGATTGAGGCGGAGTTGTTGATAAGAGTCGACGGCTGTCCACGCGCGGCTTCTTTTGCTAAAGTCTCTCTTATCCTACTCTAATACATCTTCTCCATGTGCTTGTTTAGAGATATTCTAAAGAGGGCGCGTGGGAGTCTTAATTCTTGTTGTTCTTTTGCCTCCAGGACGCTAGTGGCCAGATCAGAGACTGCGACCTACTATTTGTTTTTGGTAATGCGGGTTGGATTTCTTACTTGGCCACAGCACCCAGTGTGGACTGATAGTAGTGACGTATATTTAAGTACTAAGCCGTGCTGTACGAACACTTGGTTTAGCAGAACACATTCCAGCCACAATTGGGTCAGAAGAGGCGGGAAAGAATGCGGAACGCCTTTCTTTGAGCAGAATTTAAAAAGGCTGCAAACTTCCCCAGAAAAACCCTTGTGCAGAAGCCGATTGTCGGAATAAGTTTGGCTTTTATCACTGCGAGAAGAGGCGCCAGGGTTGGGGTTTGCAATTTGTGGAGTAAGCAATGAAATGCTGCAAACAATGAGGCGGTCGTTGGGTTAAATGAATGTAGATGCAAACGAAAAGAGAGGCATTCCTGCAGCCAGGCATGGAGGGAGGTATTTATACCAAGTACCTCGAGAGACTGGCAGACCGCTCGGGAGCCAGCTTCCTTTCTTCCTGACCTTCCTTCCAAACACCAGGTTTGGGTTTTTGTGAGCTTCACCACCATTTAATTTTTTGGCCCAATAAGCTTGGAGTCTCTTTAAAAGCCTCTGAAGCCCAATGCTTGGCAACCTCATCAGAATGACATCATCAGCGTACTGTGATGACGTCACCTGAGGATGTCCACGCCTTGGTGGTTGGGGTTCAGCTGCCTCAAGGAATGCACTTGGACCCGATATCAACAGATTGAAAAGCACTGGGGCCAGAACGCACCCTTGTTTCGCGCTCCTTTTGCCTTCTTTTTTGGTCATATATTGCTTTTCCAATATTGTTCTGTGTATGGAGCGGCGCCAGAGAGCCTGGCCTCAAGATGGCCGCCGTTCAGTGACGCTCAGCCGGCCGACTATGTAATCCGTCAAAAACCCTGTGAATGAGCACCTAATACTGCATTTAAGACTCGGAGGAAGATTAATTGTGAAGACGTGCTGCTCTTGACCCCGGGCCAACACTATTTCATCAAATGCAGAGCAGCGCCTGCAGAAGCGGCCTACTGTTACATGAATTGGTGGGGGCCTGGGAGCTAAGGCTGTCGGCCGGGCATGCTGTGCCACAGAGGCACGGCGGAGGTGGAGTGAGAGGCACTGTCCAACCTGTTGCCCCATCCCGACCAAGCTGTGGCCGAACTATCATGGTCCTGGGCTACCGAGATGTGAAAACCTGGAATGTGATCTTTGTGTGAAGATGCGGGCGGACTGGTGGAGAGGAATGGATGTGGAAGCAGTGATGGTGCTCCCAGCCTGATTGGCATAGCTCGTGACATGTAGTTGAAACGACAGAGGCACGGTGGCGCCCTTGCTCAACCCCTCATGCACCTCAGCTGAGGCCCACTGGTTAGTGCACAGCAAGCCGATACGAGCATGCTTTGGGGTCCAGCAATACTACCCATGGTGGTGGGAGAACTGACCCGCAGTGTGGGTGACGCAGTTGGAGTGTATTGCTCGGGGTCATTCCTCAGGAGGTGAACGGTAACCCTTCCTCTCCCTGTGGGTGCCCTCACATCAGGAGTTTACTATAGCACTTCATAACTCTGGCTGCAACTTACAACTCTGGGGCCCACATCGTTTCCATGCTTCAGAGGCCTATCAATATATGGCTTTGGGCATGGAGGGGTAAGACGGCAGACCCAGGGTGCGCTTACAGGCAGCAAATGTGATTTATTGCCATATGGCCTCACCGCCTTAGTGCCTTGAGTATTATATACATTGTGTGCCTTGAGAAGAGCTGCGCTACTGAGCTGCTCAAGCCCCTCTGCCTTCGGCATCTCATAGTCTTTGTGTGGCGGGACCACATGACTTTTAGATCAAATCCTTATGATACTGCTGCCTTGAGGGGCCATACCCCAGTCCTGGCCCTGTACTTTGGTGTTGCTGTAGTGCTTGGAATAGCGGGATTCTCCTCACAGTACATTGAAATGGGTATGCAAGACCAAAAGCAGTCCAAGTTACTTTCTGAAAGCAAGAGGCCTACAAGAACCGCGAGCGGTGCCCGGAACCAGAGCGCCTTGCCAACTGTGGCAACTGGAGATCCCTCTTCAGAAGATATTAGACGTCCGCTCACTGACATGAAGCGTAGCCTGCAAAAAACAACAAGTGATGGACTGAATGTGGATCAATGTCACACACTCCCCCAGTCAAAAGATCTGGGCCCAAATCCATCGTTTTTTTGCACTCCACACCACCCTGGGTCAGATAATGGCTTTATGCAAATCAGCTCTGACCCTGTTGCCCCATGGGAACAGTCCAGTCCGAACTACAACAGCCATATCTTTCCCAGACCGGAATCAAGCATCCGAGGACCGGACCGGTTTCGAGGTAACACCTCTCTTCAGCCCGGCTAGCTTGACTCCAAGTGGTGTGGAGTGCCTGGGACCCACGTCTGGGCATCCCCAGCGCACTTAGGGCGGCAATTGCAAAAAACAACAAGTGATGGACTGAATGTGGATCAATGTCACACACTCCCCCAGTCAAAGTAATGCCAGAAACTGGTCCCCGGAAGCTTGTTTCCTTTCCAGTGAAGAATTGGCTTGGTAGTTTGGTCTGCCCTGTTCCCATGATGCACTGGGCCAGGGACAGACTAATTTGCATATAGCCAGGTTCTGAACTGGGATGGTGCAGTGAGCTAAAAAACGGTGATGGATCAAGCCCTGATCTGTTGACTGGGTAGGAGTGTTCTGATTAACTCAGATACTCTGTCCATCACCACCCCCTTTTGAAATTATTTTGGCCACCACAAGTGTGGAAGGGTATGCTCAGACGTGAGTCCCTTGCTCACTGCACCATCAGGATTCAAGCAAGCCGGGCCGAAGACGGCTGTAATGCCAGAAACTGGTCCCCGGAAGCTTGTTTCCTTTCCAGTGAAGAATTGGCTTGGTAGTTTGGTCTGCCCTGTTCCCATGATGCACTGGGCCAGGGACAGACTAATTTGCATATAGCCAGGTTCTGAACTGGGATGGTGCAGTGAGCTAAAAAACGGTGATGGATCAAGCCCTGATCTGTTGACTGGGTAGGAGTGTTCTGATTAACTCAGATACTCTGTCCATCACCACCCCCTTTTGAAATTATTTTGGCCACCACAAGTGTGGAAGGGTATGCTCAGACGTGAGTCCCTTGCTCACTGCACCATCAGGATTCAAGCAAGCCGGGCCGAAGACGGCTGTAATGCCAGAAACTGGTCCCCGGAAGCTTGTTTCCTTTCCAGTGAAGAATTGGCTTGGTAGTTTGGTCTGCCCTGTTCCCATGATGCACTGGGCCAGGGACAGACTAATTTGCATATAGCCAGGTTCTGAACTGGGATGGTGCAGTGAGCTAAAAAACGGTGATGGATCAAGCCCTGATCTGTTGACTGGGTAGGAGTGTTCTGATTAACTCAGATACTCTGTCCATCACCACCCCCTTTTGAAATTATTTTGGCCACCACAAGTGTGGAAGGGTATGCTCAGACGTGAGTCCCTTGCTCACTGCACCATCAGGATTCAAGCAAGCCGGGCCGAAGACGGCTGTAATGCCAGAAACTGGTCCCCGGAAGCTTGTTTCCTTTCCAGTGAAGAATTGGCTTGGTAGTTTGGTCTGCCCTGTTCCCATGATGCACTGGGCCAGGGACGGACTAATTTGCATATAGCCAGGTTCTGAACTGGGATGGTGCAGTGAGCTAAAAAACGGTGATGGATCAAGCCCTGATCTGTTGACTGGGTAGGAGTGTTCTGATTAACTCAGATACTCTGTCCATCACCACCCCCTTTTGAAATTATTTTGGCCACCACAAGTGTGGAAGGGTATGCTCAGACGTGAGTCCCTTGCTCACTGCACCATCAGGATTCAAGCAAGCCGGGCCGAAGACGGCTGTAATGCCAGAAACTGGTCCCCGGAAGCTTGTTTCCTTTCCAGTGAAGAATTGGCTTGGTAGTTTGGTCTGCCCTGTTCCCATGATGCACTGGGCCAGGGACAGACTAATTTGCATATAGCCAGGTTCTGAACTGGGATGGTGCAGTGAGCTAAAAAACGGTGATGGATCAAGCCCTGATCTGTTGACTGGGTAGGAGTGTTCTGATTAACTCAGATACTCTGTCCATCACCACCCCCTTTTGAAATTATTTTGGCCACCACAAGTGTGGAAGGGTATGCTCAGACGTGAGTCCCTTGCTCACTGCACCATCAGGATTCAAGCAAGCCGGGCCGAAGACGGCTGTAATGCCAGAAACTGGTCCCCGGAAGCTTGTTTCCTTTCCAGTGAAGAATTGGCTTGGTAGTTTGGTCTGCCCTGTTCCCATGATGCACTGGGCCAGGGACAGACTAATTTGCATATAGCCAGGTTCTGAACTGGGATGGTGCAGTGAGCTAAAAAACGGTGATGGATCAAGCCCTGATCTGTTGACTGGGTAGGAGTGTTCTGATTAGCTCAGATACTCTGTCCATCACCACCCCCTTTTGAAATTATGAAGCGTAGCCTAGCACAACTGATTCAAAAGCAGACTATGCAACCAACAGGCTCGATCCATTGAACCAACTGATTGATAAACTCCTGACTGACCAGCATAAGAGCCAAGTTTCTGTGCCACATCCTGTAATGAACCGCTGCTGCGTATGGAAATGGTATTAAATGTCATATAGGCAAAAAATAAGAATCTAGAAGAACGATCAGTGTGCAATAATGTGTGCATTGTCGGCCTCCCAGAATCCCCAGCCATGGACAAGATGGAAGGTGAAGTTGAAACAATGTTTCGCTCCCTGTTCGGAGAGGCTCTGACGTTCATGTTCTCTGTAGAGCGAAGGCATCGCTGCCATGGACCCGCACCCCCCTCTGGTAGCACTCGCACAGCACGCCTGCTATACTACAAAGATCGAGAGACCACACTGCGATTAGCAAGGGAGAAAAGAGAGATACATTACTATGGCAATCGACTCTCTTTATACCCAGAGCTCACCGTTGCTTTCCAGCAGCTGTAGTTTCTCTCAGCTAAATAAGTGCTCATGAAGGCTGGAGTCCAACAGGCACTGGTGTATCCCACCAGGCTTCATGGCACCATGAATGGTAAGACCCACTTCTTCACCAATCCCAAAATGGCTCTCAGTTTCTGTCGCCCACATGCCCATCCCCTTCCAAGGAGAGCACCGCAGCGGATGAAGATACCCTAAGCCGCCTCAGCGACAGTGACCATGGGATCATACTGCGTTGGGACATCGCTTCTGGTCCGTATCAGCCCCTTTCCTCATTTTGAGACTAGGACACCTAAGGGGGGCATCGAATGGAAGTAGCCAGCGGGAAGTATCATTCGCTGAGGTTTAACACTGTATTCATCTCTTCACTCCTTCCATACATTTATGTTTCAAGTTTGGTTTTTTACTCACATTTACTGATAGTTATCTCGGCCCCATCTCCCTGTGAGAGGGGGCATCTGCCTACATTCCTGGAATGAATCCCAATGACAGGTTCTGGCTTTTGAACACATAATATTTAAATTTGCATAGGAGCAAAAGTCATGAGACCTATCAGCATAGTGACAAATGTATGTTGTGGCTATTGCTATTAGATGACAAGATCACTAGGCAGTACATATTGTTGGAACCAAGTAGAGGAGTCCCATGCGAAGATACTGTGAGAACTGGGTCACATATTTGTTAGCAAATCTGACGTGCCCATAATATCAGCATTTATTGTTAAAAACAGAAAGGGTGAGGGACCCGCCCCATTCCCCACACCCATGAAGCACCTAGTGTCAATACAAGCAGCTGTATATAGCACGTATCAGTGTTGAAATGCATAATGGGGGCACAAGTGCGACCAGGGGTCTATGGAGTCCCTCACAGTGGTATCCCCCGGTGCTTGTTCACTCCTTGGTGGAGAGGATACTGTGCAGTGCAAGGGCCCAGGCGTGCACCGAGGAGGAGAGCTGCTCCGAGATGCTGCACCCTCCTCTTTCATTGGTTCCCTCAATCCCTCCTGTGCCCATGCACAGTCCAGGGAACCTCTGCCCTTTGTGGCACCTGTGGACACCACCCGCCTGATGAGTCCTTGCTCCACTTCTCTACCTGTGGGTCCCCTGCTGCTTTCCATCCCTGTATTATTTGTTGTCTGTCCAGGATAAGAGCTGGACCGATAAACCTCATTGTGACCTCATTAGCAGGCGTGAATTGAGGCCCAACTGACACATTGCAGGGGACAGCTCTATATTTTGATCTGTGACGTCATTATCAAAATGAAGGACTTCTGCCCAGTAGTCAGAAAGATGTGAGCCTGTGGGACATCTCTGCCCCTGTGGTAGCACACCTGAAGCAAGTGTGCTGAGCATCTGTTAATCCTACTGGGTATAATATATGCCCTGTGGATGAAGTAGGAATTAATTTATTTAAGTTGTGCACTCCTAGAGACTCTTGGAACCTCATCCGGCGCTTTTACCCAACCTACCTCTGTAATGGGGACCCCCCCCCCCACATCCTACGCCCATTGATCTTTGAGGGCGTTTACGCAAGTATTCATATGTGCTCTCAGTGCTCCATAAAGTCCTGAGGCAGCCTTGTACGTACCCAGGGTGGAACATATAAAGTGGCATAACTGGTGTGTCATGGGTTCACCGCCACCTGCCCCTTCCCCCTCCAGTCCTCTTTAAGAGCTTCTACCAGGGAACCATGCAGCAGAAACTGCCCAGCCGGGAGGTGGAACTCCACCCTTAAATCCTCAAAGGGCAGGACTTCATTGGTCCAGAATAGATGACCCAGAGTCCCGAACAGTTGCCCTGTCCTCTCAAGTAGTCACCTCCAATTGCCCTTATGAAGGAGTAGAGTCAGGTACTGTCATGGGATATTGGGTGAGTAGGGGGCCGGGGCCTCTGTACACCTTTTCTACAGGCATCCAACCCAAGAGTCTCTGACCACTTTCCGCAGTCCATGGTCTTCTGTTCTGGTCAGTTTCGGGTCTAATAGTATTCGCATCAATAACCGCAGTGGTCGGTGTAGACCTTGACTGTCCACCACCCCACACAGCCAAAATATACCCATCCCATAGGCCACTGCAGCTGTGCCGCCAGGTAGTACCTTTCAAAGTCTGGGTACAGTGTCTCGACGGTGAGCATGTGGCTACAGTACCTGTTCTCGACGTCAAGCGGGAATGCCGTTTTTATGCCCTTTCTTGGACACTTTAGATATACCTCTTGGGCAGTCACTAGTGTAAGATGAAGGTGTAGAGGTAGATGGATAATTTGTTCGTCACCCCTCTTGACATTTTAAGGCTGGTTCTTGATGCCTTTCTTGCAGACCACGCAGTCTGATCCTCGGCCTATCCTTCGTTTTGCCAGGTCTGCAGTTTTCTTGGCGGTCATCTTCAGGAAGACGTAAGATAAAGAGTTCATCAGGGTCTGAATGGATTTCTTTCTCGTCACAGACAGGGCACTTCACAAACAGTGATGTCATTCTGACTGAGAAATATAGTACATTTCTGTCAGAAAGTATTGCCGCTCGTGCTACTGACGCTGTTGCAGCCTGCTTTGTTTGCCTTTTGTGACTGGAGAAGCACTCACTCTGAAACCTCGCTGCTGGATTTGGCAGAGACACCTTGTGGCCGCAGAGGAGAGAGAGGCGCCGGCCCCGGGACTGCGAGGACCAACATACAACACCTTCAGCTGGTCCTCTTCCCGCGTGAGCCGCGCCCCCTCCCAGTGCCACGCCCCCAGCCAAGTCCTTTAACTTCTCGCGGCCCCCGCTTCGCGGGAGCCGCTCGTGCTACTGACGCTGTTGCAGCCTGCTTTGTTTGCCTTTTGTGACTGGAGAAGCACTCACTCTGAAACCTCGCTGCTGGATTTGGCAGAGACACCTTGTGGCCGCAGAGGAGAGAGAGGCGCCGGCCCCGGGACTGCGAGGACCAGCATACAACACCCTCCAGCTGGTCCTCTTCCCGCGTGAGCCACGCCCCCTCCCAGTGCCACGCCCCTTACGATACTCCATTTAATCATACCCTGTTACGCGCATCGCGGGACGCGCGCAGGTCGGAGCTCGGGGCGAAGCCCGGGCAAAGGGCGGGCCGTCTGTGGCCGTCCGGGGACGTATAAGGACGGGCCACCTTATTTTCATTTTAATTTCTACCTCAACCAATATGATTATGTTACCATAGGGTCCTTGGATCGAGCAACAACCGACATCAGCGCGGTAAGTGTAACTTCCGTCTACATGATAGTCGACTCTCAAAGCTGTCAAAATATTTAAACAACCATAGAGCGATAAATATCATTTAAAATCTTCACAAATTTGACTAAGGAAAATTTTATGGCTTTCAAAAAACTCAGATCTCGCACTATATTTATGAAGAGAATGGGCACCGAGGAAGCAGTCAGAAAATCTTCTGACAAGGCAATAAAACAAGGTCAGATAACTGGAACACCTGCAATCAGTAACTACTTTTTAGCTTTATCACCAAAAAAGAAAACTCCTTCACACGTCCAAGAAATTCCTTTAAAAACTGAAATAACAACATCAAATGAGGCAACAGAGCTGCCCCTCCTAGACTTACAAACCACTCAAATCTCAAGTGTTTCGGGCTTCGAATTCAACCAGAAGATTTTATTTTCAACACAGGAATCACAAATCCCGATTCACGAGTCCTCACATCTAACATCTTTAACACCCATAAAACGACTAGGTAGCCTCTCTGGTTCTGAGGATCCTTTTCAAAATGACATAAAGCTGATGGAAAATATCTCAAATCTTCAGTTAAATCCTGACAATTTATTTACCAGGTCCCAGGATCAATCTTTAGAACATAAAACAGACCTGGATATATCATTGGACCCATTTCTCCCTAACGACATTAATTCATCAAATACCGTGACACCTATTTCAAAGGCTCTTTACACCTTACAGGAAATACTGGAATTGGTTCTATCCTTTTTAGGTAATATTTTGGAAAATTCCGATCAAACTTTGGATGTTCAAATTGGTATATTAAAATTTTTGGTAGAAGAAAAGAGGAAAAAAGATCTTTCTGATGCAACAAACAACAAACAGATAATTGATGCGAAGCAGGATAACTACAATACTTCTTCTAATAATATCATAAGTCCTGAATCTAAAATCAAATGTGATATCAGTACCCAAACAACCGATCTAAAAACACTAGATCAATCCAACAAAAAGATACGGAAAAAGCCCAAGGATGTTAAAATATATTCCTTGAAGAATCTTTTTAGAGAAGAGCCTTTATCCACAGCTAAAGAGTTCTCTATTTTTTCGGTTGCCAAAAAACAAAATTTGCAAAAAAAAGGAACCGATGAAGAAGAACAAGGAACCTCCACTAAACTTTCACCTGATGAAGTTGGAGACGACAAGATCCCCCAAACAAAACTTAATAAAGGAATAAAGGGAAAAAATAGAAATAGGAAGCCGTTAAGAAGAATAAATAAAAAGAAATCCCGAAAGCTCAAATTCAAAAATGCAATCACCCCTCAAAATAACAAAGAGGGTCAAAACGATAAAATAATACTCGATTATTCTTCGGTAGAGGCAACTAGTGATACAACAAATACACCATCAATAAAGGTATTGAACCACAAAGCGATTGAATATATACCTTCCAAAGTAACTGATAGAGCAGGTCAAACAAACAAGGAAATAACTGAGAAGAATAAGAAGTTGTCTCTAGGCGGGGAACTAACCGTGACTAATCGTTTACAGTTTGAAGAACTTTTTCCTATTGATAATCTACCATTAAATCGAGGAAGGATAATTAATTTGCTACAGCAAATACATTCTTTACAAACTATAACTAGCAAAGAAATAGATTTGGTGACCTTCCCCATAAAGGAAAATCGTAAAATAGCGGAAGTAATTTTTTGGTCATCAGTTCTTCCTGGGATTATCATAAAGGAACAAGAAATATTACATAAATGCGGCTACGATGTCATCGAAAGATCCCCACCGGAGAACATTAAAATCAAAAACAAGTTTACTGGCCTCCTAGGAACTAACTTGAATATCCCAATTAACAACTGGTATTCCAATAACTCCAATTATGCTGATTCAGGACTAACTTGTTCAAAATTCAGGTAAATAAAGGAGAAAGGAAAGTGTGGAACCAAGACCAAGAAGAAAATGAGGTCAAAAAAACATCAAAGTCTTGGGCTTGGGTCTCGGAGACCATAAATAGTAATAAATTAGATTACCAACAACAACTCACTGTTTAACAATGGTTTAAAGATCACCTCATGGAACATAGCCGGAAAAACAAACAATAAAATGAATGAAGCACTTAATAACTATCCTGATATTTTAGCTATACAGGAAACATGGGCAATAAAATCTTTTAACCAGACGGGCTATTATGTTTACAATATTCCGGCTATAGCAACGAACAGAGGCCATGCTAAGGGCGGATTGGCAATTCTACTGAGTGAGGAGCATTCATGGTTCCAAGCAGTTATCGAGTCCAAATCCGACAACTTCCAATGTATCAAGGTCTCACTGAAGACTCATAACCTTGACCAAAAAAAGGCCTTTCTACTTTTTAATGTGTATATTCCTCCAGGCACCAACCAGGACGTCACCCTGGTGGAAACCATGGATGCAATTGCACAGATAATTGAAGATCGAGCAAATATGTCATATTTAATCATGGGTGACCTGAATGCAAAAATCTCTAATGCCGAGATCAGAAAATGGGCAAATCTATATGAAGAAGAAACGCTGGAATTATCTATCCCAATATTCCCTAAAGGGAAAGCTTCTGACAAAAGAGGAAAATTGTTACTAGCATGCTTGCCAAATTTAAATGGGACAATCCTGAATGGTAATGTGGATGGTGATAGACCGGCGTCTTTTACAAGACGAGGGAATGGATCTCTATCAATAATTGACTATTTAATTTGTGGTATGGAGCTAGTGGATACAGTTTTACACTTGAGCATTAACTTTTCAGATGATAGCGACCATGCTCCTTTAAACTTAAATACTGGTTGGTCGGTAAAGTCCTCCTCGTCGAACCGAATTATGTTCCATAAAAGCAATATTGAAATTAATAACAAACAGAGACGGATCTTTTGGAATTCGGCGACCTTAGACCACATTACTGAAATGATCTCACAAAATCAACTTTTAACTAGTATATACTCCGAAGATCAAATAACAAACTTTGAATGTATTATTACCAACCTTAAAAGAGCACTCCTAAGTAGGATCAAACAAGATAAAAAGAGAAACCACAAGATGTCCAACAAAAATACAATCAGGAGGAAGCTCAATAAACTCATTCGAGGGCAATACCTGAATTTTTCACCTGTAATCCAGCAAGAAATAAACAAATTAAAAAATCAATTAAGAAGAGAGAAGAACAGTCAAAAAAGAATGTTGCAGGATAAAAATTGGGTGGATATTCAAGAGGCGGCGAAAAAATATAATCAAAGAAAATACTGGTCTCTGATTGCCAAAACGACTGGAACAAAAAAGAAACTGCATGCTATACCAGTTCCACCACAAGAATGGGAAATTTATCTAACTGACCTATATAAAGAAAATGTAATTGAATCAGACAGAAATGATACTGATATTACTTCGGAAAACAAATCAAATTCGATAGTAAAAACTACTGCATTTTCTATAGAAATGCATATTAGAAAAGCAAGAAGTACTGCAGCGTCAGGTCCTGATCAAATACCCATTAAGGTTTTGCAGTTATATCCTAAAGAATGGAGTCAGATGCTATCACCATTTTTTAATTATATCTTCTGCACTGGGAGACTACCTAAGTAGTGGCAGGGGAGTATTATAATTCCAATATATAAAAAGGGGAGTCAAAATATCGCTGGCAACTACCGCCAAATAGCGTTGATGGACGCTACTGGAAAAATCTTCGCTGCGGAGGTCTTGGATAGACTAAAAGACTGGTCCTTCTCGCAGGGTCTAATACCTAAGTACCAAGCTGGCTTTCGTCCCAATCATTCAGTCACTGATAACATATCCATTCTCCAGACTATTTTAGACAAATACATCGGGCTGAAATCACAACCAGTGTACGCGGCGTTTATTGACTATTCTACAGCGTTCGATCGCGTAGACAGACCTACATTATGGAAAAAATTGAGGAGACTGGGGATTTCCGAAAATTTACTGCAGATTGTAATTGAGCTCCATACTAACACTTGGTCCCAGGTACAAATGGGGAGTGAAAAAGGACTGACTAAACCGATTAAAACTTCTAATGGCCTTAAACAAGGGTGCCTTCTCGCACCAATTTTATTTTCATTATATCTGAGTGATTTACCATACCATCTGCAACAATGCTCTAGTTTGCCGCCAAAGATTGCTTTGCAAAGCATTCACGCTCTGTTATATGCAGATGATATAGTAATGCTGGACCTTACACCTTTTGGTCTTCAAAAACTACTGGACTCTCTAAATGTCTATTCTAAGGATCATTTTTTAATCCCAAACTTATCAAAAACCAAAGTGGTAGCTTTTTCAGGTAGGAAAAAAAGTGTCAAATACTGTTGAAATCTTGATGGGATCAGAGTAGAGGAAGTAGAAGAATATACTTACCTCGGCAGGATTTTCACAAAGAACTTGTAAAACTCAAAACAAATAAACAACCTAAAGAGAAAATCAGAATTACATGCCGGGGCTCTCTCTAGATTGTACACTGCCACCGGTAATAGGCACTTCTCTTCATTACTAAAAGTGTACAGAGTAAAAATCCCCCCGGTTTTATCTTATGCCACTGAACACATACCAACAAAGCAATGGTCCTATATGGACATAACCGAAGGAAACATTTTGAAGAAAATATTAAAGGTTCCAAGATCAACACCTGTACAAGCTCTCAGATTGGAATTTTCATTAACAAGCACCTATGCTACAGCAATGGCCAATGTCATCAGATGGGCTTATAATATACTGCATGCAAAGGAAGGAACACTGCGATTCTTGTTAAAGACCGAGACATTCGAATTAGAAGCTTTAAAACTTAATTTTTTCAGGAATATGTCTGCGGCATTTAAAATTGCTAATCTTACCAAAGACATTTTGCTTACCTGGTCAAATTCCCAATTGAAACTCTTTTTGAAATGCTTCACACCAAGACTGAGTTTTGACCTTGATCTTGCATATTGTAGTAAGTTATCTACATACAAACCCTTTACCGAGACATTGGAATATAAGCAAATGCGGCCATATTTGGGATTTTGCCTTACGCACGGAGCTAGAAGGGCCATAATAATGTTGCGCTTAGGCATTTTACCTGTATCTACCTTTACCTCCAGAAGGTCACTAGCAGGTTCCCCGATATGTAAATTCTGTCAAGGAGGTGATCAGGACATTGAGCATATTTTATTTGTTTGTCCCCATCCAAATATAGTAATAGCACGAGCAAGATACCTTGACCCGATATATCGGAAATGTAAAATTACTACGGTAAATAATCTGTTATTAGTAGGTAAACAACCACCCAGTGAATGGGTTTGCTACAATTTTTACAAATTTCTAAAGTCTTTTTTAATACTGTATTAATTTCTAATGATCTTCCTTTTGTAAATTTTTTCTTAAGTTTGTGGTCCTCAGTTGAGTACCAAAGCAAATAAAAATCTTTTGAATCTTGAATCTTTGAATCAGAAAGTATTGCAAAAAAACTCCAGTCCTTAAGGACGTCGAGTGAGGTTGGTTAGACTAGGTTTGAAAAATGTTTCTAGAGAAAATAAGACCACAAGGCCAAGCTCATTGCTCCAAGATCCTGTTGACAAGAACCAGAAAAATTAACCAAACCCAACGGTCACGTCTGGCGCGTGATGGGATGCTGAAAGTCACAGAGGCAGTTTTAATGCCTACCTGCTAGCATTGTCCTGCTGTACCTTTATTTTCCTTTATTTAAAAAGAGGTGTATGTCCAATGTTTCTAGTCACTTTAGAAACTGACTATTATAAAACAACTGGATTTTTTTTTCTTAAACAAAAATAAAATGTTGCCATTTCGAGCCCTTTTTGGACTGCAAAGCCTATTATTGTCAATGTATTTATGCTGTATGATTTTTAAAAGAACTTGCACAAATATAGATATATGTTTTGTAAAGTGCTTAGTGATCCCACACGTGGTCAGGACAATTCAGTGCATACGACTAAGGAGGAGGATCCCCTGGAAGAGAACCATGTTGTAATAAAGAGTCAAACAAAAAGGACCCTGCCGTTAGCTGTAACACAGCATCCCCAAGTGTAACACAGTGCAAACAAGGAGGACCCATATTGCAACGAAGTGTCAAACAAACAGGGCCCTCCTTCCCACTGTAAGAAAGCAGCCCACAAATACAACCCCAACAGTAACAGACTCACAAAATGCACCCTCATTGGAAAGGATTATCAAGCAAAGAAAGTCATACCTAAGCCTGGGCGGTGAATTCCGTTCCGCTTGCGGAGTTTGTTGAGTTTATCGCACTCTGCGTTACGTAGAGCTTGCGGAGTTCCGAAACACTTCGTTCAACGGAGCGAAGTTTTTTACCTCGCTCGCGCACGTCAATATCAAGTTGGCGAGCGTGAGCAAGGAAAATCCACCTCCCGACAAGGTTTTTCCTCATTTGCGCTCGTCGTTGGCGAGCGTGAGCGAGGGAAATCAACGTCCCGGTGAGATTTCTCAACGTGGGCCGTTGGATTTCTCAATGCGAGTGGCCACATATGCATACGACCGCTCGTGTTGAGAAACTGTTAGTTCGCGTTGAGAAAGCTGCCACTCGAGTAAGAAATCTACTCAAGCGGCAGAAAGGAAACAGCGCCTGCTTGCGCTGTGCATGGTGCCATTCGTGATAATTTCACAGCGCGAAGAAACACCCGGTGCTGAAAATTACAGCAAACAGCATTTTTCTAATGCACTCTGCCGTTTGTGGAGCTCCTCGTATCGTGGCTGAGTAGCGGATCTCTGCAAACTCCACCCAGGCTTAGCCATACCCACCCTTCAGAGGGTCTTTTTTATCTTGCCATACCTTCATCAGTGTAATAAACCTCTCTCTACCACAGTGAGAGACTCACACCACACCCCAGTACACTTCAGAAGAGTTCTGCTAAGATAAGTATCACAATCCCTATCGGTACTTGCCTTCTGGTGCGCTCCACCTCTGGATCTTCACGGACAAACTCCAGGCCGCCATGCCTCATGGCATCTTCTGGGTTAAAAAACGCCTGTGGACATCAACAAAATAAATCACTCAGCGCCCACTACGCATCATATCATTCTTTATTTGTTATTGTCAAAGGCAAAACACATCACAAGGAGCAGCCCTGCGCTGAACAACATCTTAATCACACCGAAAGCAAAGATACAATTAAGATTAAATACATAAAGAAAAGAAGATTATTACATACATAATTACTATACACATAATACAACTCTCAACAATTTCTAAAGTGCAAAGTAGAGCTAGCATAGTAGCCCTAGAGTGTACTCCAGAAAATAAGAGAAGGCATGGGATGCTGGCTTTCCTCTATGTAAAGACAGCTTCACTGCAGTTCAAAGGTCCTGTGTGACTAAATGGTACTCTGGTAACCTTAACCAGTGAAGACAATTCAGTTCTAGTCAAGACCCTCCAAGCCAGTGAAAACCATCAATAATTAGATAAGACTCTAAAAGTCCAATGAAGGTCATCAAGGACCAGTGAAGACACTTTAGGACCAGCAAGGAGCCTCTTAAATCAGCCAAGACTCTCTCAGGCCTTGGAAGACCCTCAACGATCGATGAAGACCCTTGAGGGAAAGTGAAGACACTTTAGGGCCGGTGGAGACCCTCCAGCGTGACAGAATGGCCAACGGCAAGTGAAAGTCTTCAAGGGCATGAAAACACATTAGGACCAGCAGAGATCCCCTAAATCCAAGGAAGACTTTCTAAGGTTCATTGATGACCCTTTAAGTCCGGTGAATGGCCTCTTAAACCAACGAAGACCATCTTAAACCACTGACGATCCATCTATAACCACTGGAGAGTCTTCAAGACCAGCAAACACTCTTTAAGATCAGGTAAAGCCCCCTACAAGAAGTAAAGACCCTCTAAAAACAGTAGAGACAAGATAAAACCAGGGTAGATCCTCTAAGCCCAGTGAAGTCCCTCTATGGTCAGAGAAGACACTGCATTGAAGGTGAAGAAACTCTAGACTCGACAAACAGCCACTAGGAAGATAACAGGTCTTCTAGGAGCAGCCGAGACCCTCTAATGCTGGTGAAGGCACGGTGGGGACATCAAACATCCTCTGGAACTAATAAAGGTCATTTGGGGCCTATGAAGACCCTCTAGGACTAGCAAAGCCAATTAGAGCCAGTGTGTAGCAAATACCATGTTTTGTCTTCCCTTTTAGGGTTTGAATTCCGCTTCTCTGAATTCGCATTTTGTAAATAACCTGTGCATGCTAATTAATTAATCAAAAGTCAATAGTGTGATCAAAGCAAATGCATATTCTTTTTCACAATGTTCTGTTCTTGCACATATAATAATGAAGCTCACATGAATATACTTGTAGAATTTAACCATCACTTCTGATTATTTAGGTTTCGTCATTATTGTGAAACAATAGGGTTTCTAGAAGGATGTTAATTGCGTCTTACATTTGTTGCCTTTACAAGCGAACACTGTCTGTTAGATTGAAAATGGCTGGAAGTGTATAAGGCCACTCTCCGTTGAATATTTATCTTAAAAAGTCTTAAAAAAACCTGAAATAAGCTGCTATATTAACCAGATGAACAAATTACTTACCTTCGGTAATGCCTTATGTGCTAGAAACTCGCTCTAGCCGCAGATTCCTTACCCTAGATTTCTACCCAGGCATTAGACTAAATACCGTAATTTGAGCAGTCCCCTTGCACGCTGGTGGGTGACGTTGTTTGGTTCCGCATGGCAATGTCAGCATCATCTGTGCCAGCAATGCTGTGTTCAGTGCATATATAGATGCCACCCCAGCGTGTTGACCCCAGCTTTGTCACTATTTTTTCACGTCAGAAGCACGGAACCATACAGAGATAGGGTGAACCAGTGTGCCCGAGTGAGGTCCTTTTGGTGTGTGAGGGGTATTTTTAAAACACTATGTGCTCCCCACCACAGTAGGGAACACATCACCAATTTTGGTGGATTCTTACTGTTTATTTAAATGCAGAGATATCATCTGTAGAATCCTGTGGAATTGGCCCAGCATAATTTCCACATGGGACAAAGGGATTCCCACCCATTATCATCTTGTGTCACCATCTGGTGGAAGCTCGCCTTCCTCTTCATCGAAAGCAAAATATACAGAACCATTGGAGTAAACATCATCCGTGTCCCCTCCTTGACAGATCTCCTTGGCGTTGGAGGAGGAGGCAGTGGGGGCGATGGCTGCCGATGAGGTGAACCCAATAAAGCAGCAGATTAAGGAGGTGGCAGATTGGGAGTAGCAGGTAACCCCATGTTAGGATTGTTAGTTGGTTGCTGTGGTAATAACTTGTTGAAAATATCCATCATCTGTTCCAACATTGATAAAAAATTCCATCGGCACTTGGACCACATCTGGTTCTTTATCATATCATGGCGGTTTCAGCCTCATGGCAGTTCGAGTACTTTCCCACTTATTTGAGCTGGAGGTAAATTTGTCACCCTTAATGGTGAAAAAACATTTATATGTTTTTGGTTGACTGCGTGGCTCTCAACGGTGAGATCAACGATGATATGTTCGACGTCAACGGTGTTGTCATCAATGGGATGCTTGACGACAGAGTTGATATCATTAACGGTCTCATCGTCGGCGAGGTTTCCTTTGAAGATGAGTTTTTGGAAATTTCTTCTTTACAAAAGGTAGATCCTCTCTATAGCTCTTAGACACATACTTATTTGGTTTGTTACCAGAGGAGTACCAAATAAATCATGCTCAGGAAACTATGCAAGCCTCCTCTTATGCACTGCCTTTGTGGGTCACTTTTCACAGAATCCAACCCTGAAGAGGGGGCATCTCTTCGAAGAAGTAAAATTCTCTTTATCCATAAAGATAAATGCCAACCTTTCTTCTCTATCCTTAAGTGTTTTAGTTGAAAAAGACTTACAAATATTGCATTCTGATGACTTGTGAATGGATAAAAAGCAGAGAGAGGAGTTGGCCTAACGGCTAGGGCACTCGACCTCGGACCTGGGGATCTGGGTTCGAGTCTCGGTAACGATGCCAAAACCTCCTGTGATTCTGGGCAAATCACTTAATCTCCCCGTGCCTAAAAATGAATGTGTGTCCGTCCTCATGTAACGTAACTGGTGCTATGTAAAGCGCTCTGATACCTGATTCGGTTCGGGTCTAGTTCGCGCTATATAAAACTCTGCAAAAAAAATACAACACGTTGAGGCATGGGTCATCTATGTAAATGAATGTTCTTGTTTCCACAACATAACAAGGTTTAAATAGAGATTTCTTCTGTCTGTCAGCCATGGTGACAGTTGCATGATCCAATGATCTCTCTGGTCCAGACAATATAGTAATTTACCCTAAAAACAACTCACAGTTCCACAGTGCTGAAGACAGGGCTAGTTCAAATCCAGGGCAGACCAATATAGTAACAATTTCAGGTCCGCTGAAAGGTTAGAGCAGAGCTCTGATAGGATACTCCCTCACGCACTAAGTGCAAAACTATGGTGGCCTCTAGGGGGAGTGGGAAAGATTAAGCTTCCACCTCATTGGCTGAAGTTTGGGTTCTTTCAAATGAGGTGAATATGTTACTAAATATACTATGTTCTTTCAGACCTATGGCCATTTTACACTATATATCTGCATATTTTACACTGTACACTGCATTTTTAATGCACCGAGGATTCCCCGCCAGACGACGGGGAATGATTCGAGCATGTGAATATATAAAAGATCCAATACTGGAGAAATATCGAGTCTACATATAGGGGGCACACGGTCCCTCCTTTGCCTCTTAGTTCACTGATAGTAGTGTCTTTCCAGCTGGGGCAGGAATGTTGCTGATTTCATTAATGAAAATTCCAACTTTTTATAATACTTCTTGAAGCAAAGATATCATCTGATGTGCTAAGGTGACACGCATCCGCGTGTAAAAGAAATACACTTTTTGGAATTTACAGGACACCCTATCATATTCCAGCATGATCTTTGGCCCACATGCATCATTGTAGGGATTTGCGATTCCTAAATTGCGAAAATTAAGGAATCGCAATTTAGGAATTGCAAATTCCTATGCATCAAGAAATCGCAAAAGTTTTTGCGATTTCTTAATTTTCCTTTTTTGCGATTCCTTAATTGCAAATAGCAATTAAGGAATCACTTTACATTGATTCCTATGGGCCTAGAGGCCCATAGGAATCAATGGGAAGGCATGCTCATTTTGCGAATTCGCAATTAAGGAATCGCAACATGAGAATGCAATTTCAAGGGTGCAGTGGGGGGTCCAAAGGATCCCCCCTGCACCCCTGAAATGTCACGTAAGTACATTTAACTCACACACATGTCCCAAGGGCATGTGTGTGTGTAAAATATAGGTTTCAAAAATGCACTTTTGTGCATTTTTGAAACTTTTCGCAAATTACCATGAAGGTTTACTTCATGGTAATTTTTCCCTTCATAATTGCGAATTCGCAATTTAAAAAAATCATGCATAGCATTTAAGAGATCACAAAATTTGCGATTTCTTAAATGCTGTCGCAATTCCAGAAATCGCAAAAAATTGCGATTTCTTAAATTGCGAAAAATGAAAAAAAAGTGATGCATCCCAAAAATGTTTTTTGCATTCGCAAACGGCCGAATTTTGCGATTCGCACCGTTTGTGAATGCAAAAACGCTTGATGCATGTGGCCCTTTATTGACATGCAATACAATTATTTTTGAGGCTCAACTTATGTACAGGCGCTGAGAGCCAGAGGTTCACCCGCCTCTAATGCCAGTGTCTTCATTAGTACATATGAATTGCCTTCAAATTTATGAACTCAAGATGTGCGCTGTGCCAGCAAGCAATCCTGTTTGTGTTCCTGAGGTCACATATTTTAAGGCACTCTCATATGTGCAAACCCCTTCATTCAGACATATGAGGACGCCTTGTAGAGGTGGGTGAGCCAAAAAATGAACTGGGTGGGCAGAGCCAGGGGCGGCTCAGGCTTTACGAGTCTGTGCACGACCAGAGACTCAAAAATATTTGGGCCCCGATGTAGGTAAATCCAATTTACCGACTCATAAATACCGAATTTTAGCGATTCGGTATTTATGAATCGGTAAATTGGAAGGAGGCAGATGTAGGTAATTTTTAAATTACAATTACCGAATCTGTAAGATTCGGTATTTACCGATTCGGTAAATACCGAATCGGTATTTCCCATTGTTTTCTATGGGCTTTGAAGCCCATAGGAATCAATGGGAAATACCGATTCGGTAATTACCGAATCGGTAAAATTACCGATTTTACAAGGGGGACAGGGTGTCACTTTGACACCCTGTTTCACCCCTGTTTCGGGCTTGTGTGCCATGTGACACACAGACATGCCCTTAGGGCATGTACACTGGAATTCGTTATTTACCATGGAATAGTATTCCATGGTAAATAACGATTCGGTAAGGGCCTTTGGCACTGATTACAGTGCCACCTACATATTGATTTACAGAATCGGTAATTTTACCGATTCGGTATTTTACCGACTCTTTATATTTACCGAATCGGTAAAATTACCGATTCTGTAAAACAATGGCCCCCTACATGTCAATTCTCAATTACCGGTCGGTAACGGCCGAAATCGGCCGTTACCGACCGGTAATTGGCGAGCTACATCTGGCCCTTGGTATGTAAATCATGCAACAAACACCATGTTAGAATATGATGTGGTGTCTTCGAAATTCAATTTTTTTTATTTCTTTTAACATTCAGAAGCATTTCAACATAGTATATTAGATTGTATCTCTGATTTCAGAAGTATTTAAAAGTGAGAGTTTTTAAACATGTACTGAGAAACATTCCTGCCCCCGCCGTGATGAAAATACTATTAGTAAACTAAGGGGCAAAATATGGGTCAAGTGTACGCCATGCGGCCTAGATTCTTATTATAGATAAAGCAGGTTCATAAGCTATTAAATCAAACACAGATGAGGTTTTTGTACAGCACACATCGCAACTAACACATTTTGCAGCCAGATTCATGAAGGAAAAATCGCCTCGCAAAGGGCCAGAATCTGCAAATCTGGCCCTTTGCGAGCGCTTTTTTTGCATTTGGGATTCATTATCCCAAATGCAAAATTCGCAAATTCTGAAATCGCTAAATTGCAAAGAATTGCATTTAAGGAATTTCTATTTGAGATTCCTTAAATGCAATTCATGAACCATTTTGGAATTGCGAAATCGCAATTTTTGGCCGCTATTTACCCCGAAGTCTGATTTCGTGGTAAATAGCGAAAACTTAGAAAAATGCACTTTAGTGCATTTTTCTAAGTTGGATGTCACACACACACATGTCCTTTGGACATGTGTGTGCGCAACACCAGTGTAAATCACCATTTCAGGGGTGCTACAGGGTGTCCTTTGTCCTGCATTCCTATCATTGTGGCGGGCGGTGCACTCAGCACCACCCGCCAAAATGCTAGGAAGGCATGTCGTGCACTTCCAAGCACAACATGGCAGGGACTGCGTGGTGCCTGCCATGTGGTGCATGGAACTGCAGGGGGGTACCATAGGTACTCTCCATCTCCACCCCCCACCCACCTGGAGTCCCTGGGGGCCCGCAACGGGCTCCCCAAGCAGACTCCCCATGCCTTTCCGAAAGGCATTTCAAAACCCACATTCTAATATGGCTGGCGGTGTCTTTCAGATACCGCCACCATATTGAACCCTTTTCCACCCGGTCGACATGTTGACCGGGTGGAAAAGCGACGGACGGTCTTTCTGTCCGCCGCGGACCCCCAGTCATTGTAATTTGGCGGGGGTCATTTCTGCACGGATGGCGGGCGGATCGCCCGGCGTCCTAATGGGGCCCATAGTGTCAGGTATATCGTAGTAGCATAATGACAAGTACATATGCTATTTGCATACGGCTTTTAATCACACTTGCTATTTGCACAAAACGTTGAACCCTGTAATAGACGACTGATAACCGGAGGTCTTGTAATATTAAGTTTACATTTGAACTTTGCACATGACTGGTGGCTGTCGAGCCTTGGCCCCACCCCCATTCCTTGTAAGGAGGCCACAAATCTGGGGGTGTGGGTAGATCCAGCACTTTCCTATGAAGGGCACATAGGTAAGGTGGCCGGCAAATGTTTCGGAGTGTTAAAGTCCCTGCGTAAGACCCTGGACTTGCTCCCGTTAGAGGCACGCAAGACCATGGTTCATGCGCTTGTAACGTCGCGCCTCGATTACGCCAATATTCTGTACTTAGGGGCCACTGAACATAGTCTTAGTCGATTACAGGTTCTGCAAAACTCGGCGGCGCGGCTTTTGCTCAATCAACCCAGGAGGGCGGCTTCTAAGAAAGCCCTCACCTCCCTGCACTGGCTACCCGTCAGACAAAGGATTATATTTAAGTCTCTTTGTACCTGCCATTGCATTCTTAACAACGCTAGCCCGGCCTACTTAAGTGACTTGGTCACCAGATATGTGCCCCAAAGGTCGTTACGGTCCGTCGGCACTGGAATGGTGGTCATTCCCAAGGTCAAGAAGGCCAGGATGGGTGGTCGCTCATTTAGGTTCCGGGCTGCGCAGTATTGGAATAAGCTCCCTTTAAATCTCAGGCTGGAGGGCTCAGAACGGAATTTTAGAAGGTTGCTGAAGACTCACCTGTTCTCGTGCAGCAGGTAGTGGCGGAAGGAGTAGCTCTGTTTACAGTCAACTCACCCAGCGCGTGGACACGCCGAGATGGCGGAACCATTGCGCTTTACAAATGCTTTGTTATTATTATTATATGACTTCAGTCAAGTATTTGAGGACTTATGCACACTTAGCACCTCAAATGCACAGCCATTGCTAAACACCTTATTTTAGCAACATCATTGAGGATCCGCGCGCATTCGCACTTTTCGCACACTATCATTACAAAGAAAGTTGATGACCGCCAACAGTGAGCGACAGCATTGTATTGTGAAAATGCAACCCTGCCTATGATTTTAGCACATGATTTTAGACATATGTCAAAAGATGGACAAAATAGAGAAATAATTTATACACATATTATTGTTGATTTACGTTGATGAATGTAGAATTTTGAAAAAAGGACTTTTCCCACTTTTATTAACGCCTTAACTGCGGCGGCAATTCTGCCGCCGTGCGAGGCATTCCATTGAGTGGGCGGGGCCACGTCAGCCAACAGACGTGCGCAGCACTACCGAGGTAGTGCTCGCGACGGCCGTTGGCCAACGGGCGCTATTAAAGGGTTAATCATTCATTGTTTCTGACAAGTCAATGATTTTTAACACAAATTGTAATGGTTTTAATTAACTATATGCAATAAAAATAACTTTACAAAATGTCCCAGAATACAATGTGATGTCTATTAAACGTTCAGGGCGGTTATAGGTGTGAAATTTCCATGGGGACACTTGTCAGCTATGAATGCCCACACAACAGCAGCAACACCCCAGTGTATTCAGGCAAAAAGTGTCGAAAAGCGGTGGCAAGCAGGCTTGAAAAGCAAGCTTCAGTGCCTTAGAATGTAGGGCTAAAAATTCATCTCGTTTATTTTAAAAACGTTTAAGTATTTTGCAAGGAACTGTGGTTGGCAGGGTTAATAGTTCTGTAAACCAGAGTCCTGAAAGAGTGAGCTAGAGAGGTGAGGAGATGTGAGTGAGTGTATTGAGATGTGAGTGAGTGTAATGAGATGTGAGTGGGTGTAATGAGATGTGAGTGAGTATAATGATATGTGAGTGAGTATAATGAGATGTGAGTGAGTGTAATGAGATGTGAGTGGGTGTAATGAGATGTGAGTGAGTATAATGATATGTGAGTGAGTGTAATGAGATGTGAGTGAGTATAATGAGATGTGAGTGGGTGTAATGAGATGTGAGTGAGTGTAATGATATGTGAGTGAGTGTAATGAGATGTGAGTGAGTATAATGATATGTGAGTGAGTGTAATGAGATGTGAGTGAGTGTAATGAGATGTGAGTGGGTGTAATGAGATGTGAGTGAGTATAATGATATGTGAGTGAGTGTAATGAGATGTGAGTGAGTGTAATGAGATGTGAGTGGGTGTAATGAGATGTGAGTGAGTGTAATGATATGTGAGTGAGTGTAATGAGATGTGAGTGAGTATAATGATATGTGAGTGAGTGTAATGATATGTGAGTGAGTGTAATGAGATGTGAGTGAGTGTAATGAGATGTGAGTGAATATAATGATATGTGAGTGAGTGTAATGAGATGTGAGTGAGTATAATGATATGTGAGTGAGTGTAATGAGATGTGAGTGAGTGTAATGAGATGTGAGTGGGTGTAATGAGATGTGAGTGAGTGTAATGATATGTGAGTGAGTGTAATGAGATGTGAGTGAGTGTAATGAGATGTGAGTGAGTGTAATGATATGTGAGTGAGTGTAATGAGATGTGAGTGAGTGTAATGAGATAGCGTCCTGTTGTTGTTATTGAGCCCACCATTTTGTTGTGCCTGCAGCCCGTCCCTCCCCCTTCGCTACCGCCTCCCAGCTCCCCCTCCCACGCCCCGCCCCCCTCCTCTTCCCAACTTATGTCAATAGGACCTACGGGCAGCGTTCACGTGCAGCGACCGCGCGCCGAAGGTGCGCCAAAGGTAAGCCCGTCTACGCCTGTCCGCGCCTGGACCGCGCCCAGCGCCAGACCCCCTGGCCCCCGTCCCACCCACCCCACCCGCATTGCATACGGCCCCTCCACCCTCCTAGCCCTAAACCCCGGTCGACTCCCCAACTGCGCCCAAGCCGCTCCTGGACACACCCATGGACCCTTCACATGCAACTCCTGCAAGTTTGACGGCACCAAGACCAACTCCTCATCCACTAACACCAAACAGAGACCTGACACCACTCACCTAAAATGCATCCTGCTCAACACCCGCTCGGTCCACAGACACGCCATCGACCTCTGGAATCTACTAGACACCATCTCTCCGGACGTCGCCTTCCTAACTGAAACATGGATGAACGCCTCCTCAGCCCCAGACATCACCATTGCCATCCCGGAAGGCTACAAGATCATCCGAAAAGACCGCTACAAGCAAACAGGAGGAGGCATCGCTATCGTCCACAAGAATTCCATCCGCATCTCAACCAGCTCTGACGTCAACCTCGCTAGCACCGAACACCTTCACTTCCAGATCCACACCTACCCCAAGACCACACTCAGAGGCACCCTTCTCTACAGACCACCAGGACCCCGTGCACAATTCTGTGAAGACATCACTGACTTTATCACCCCTCACGCCCTCCCCTCCGAGGACTACATTCTATTGGGAGACCTCAATTTTCACCTGGAAAAGAGCATCGACTGCAACACCATCACCCTTCTGGACAATCTCGCCAACATCGGACTCAAACAACTTGTTAATACCCCCACCCACATTGCAGGGCACACACTCGACCCCATCTTCACCTCCAGCAAACATATCTCCTTCAGTCACACCACTGCTCTCCATTGGACGGACCACAGCTGCGTCCACTTTGTCTACAAAAAGACCACTACCCACAACCACCCCCAACCTACTCTGCAAAGAAACTGGAACAAAATCACCATCGACCAGATCTCCTCATCGCTTCTTCAAAACCCCCCTGCCCACTCTTCGAACGCCAACCAAGCAGCCATTAACCTCACTCAATGGCTAACCAACAGCGCCGACATCCTAGCACCCCTGAAAAAACATCAAAGCAAACTTGGCAACAAAAACGCCCCTTGGTTCAACGATGATCTTAAGAAATCCAAGAAACTCTGTCGCTCCCTTGAGAAGACCTGGAAAAAAGACCCAAACACCAGCTCTAGGGATGCCTTCAAAAACGCCACCCGCACACACCACCAACTGATCCGGACTGCCAAGAAAGCCGCCTTCAAAGACCGACTTGACAAAAACGCACACAACAGCAAGGAACTATTCAACATCGTCAAAGAGTTTACCAACCCCACTGCCAACTCCAACGACATCACTCCCTCTCAAGCCCTTTGCGACTCCCTAGCTTTGTTCTTCCACGACAAAATCGCAGATATCCACAACAGCTTCGACTACCAACCCGGAGACCAACCCACCCAACCTTCCACCGTACCTTCACCCCCCTTGAACATCCTTAATGACTGGAACCCAATCTCCACTGAGGACACCATCTGCCTGATGAACTCCATCCACTCAGGATCCCCCACAGACCCATGTCCTCACCACATCTTCAACAAAGCTGACTCCGTCATCGCACCACACCTTCGAAATGTCATCAACTGCTCCCTTAACTCCGCCACCTTCCCGGAAAGCTGGAAACACGCCGAACTCAGCGCCCTTCTGAAAAAACCCACAGCGGACCCCACCGAACTCAAAAATTACCGCCCCATCTCGCTCCTTCCATTCCCGGCCAAAGTCATCGAGAAAGCTGTCAACAACCAGCTCGCCGCCTTCCTCGAAACCAACAAATCCCTCGACTCATCACAGTCCGGCTTCCGAGCCAAACACAGCACTGAGACCGCACTCATCGCAGCAACAGACGACATTCGAACTCTACTGGACAATAGAGACACAGTCGCCCTCATCCTCCTCGACCTCTCCGCAGCCTTTGACACAGTCTGTCATAACACCCTGTTACACCGCCTCAGAAACATCGGAATCCAAGGAAAAGCACTGGAATGGATTACCTCGTTCCTGGCCGGAAGAACCCAGAGAGTCCGCCTCCCACCATTCAAGTCAGAGGCCACTGAAGTCATTTGCGGCGTGCCACAAGGATCCTCACTCAGTCCCACCCTCTTCAACGTATACATGAGCCCCCTCGCGACCATCGCACGTCAACACAACCTCAACATCATCTCCTACGCTGACGACACTCAACTGATCCTTTCACTCACCAAAGACCCGAACACCGCCAAAACCAACCTGCATGAAGGAATGAAAGAAGTAGCCGAGTGGATGAAGCACAGCCGTCTGAAACTGAATTCTGACAAAACAGAAGTCCTTATCTTAGGCACCTCCCCCTCTGCCTGGGACGACTCTTGGTGGCTAGAGTCCCTCGGAAAAGCACCCATCCCGACAGACCACGCACGGAACCTGGGCGTCATTCTGGACTCCTCACTCTCGATGACCAGACAAGTCAATGCCGTTTCATCTTCCTGCTTCAACATTCTTCGCATGCTCAAAAAAACATTTCGCTGGATCCCCACCGAAACCAGAAAAACGGTCACCCACGCACTGGTTACAAGCCGACTGGACTACGGAAACACCCTATACGCCGGTACCACCGCAAAATTTCAGAAAAAGCTCCAACACATCCAGAATGCTTCAGCCAGACTCATACTAGACATTCCGCGCAATGACCACATCTCTGGTCACCTGAAAAGCCTCCACTGGCTCCCCGTCAATAAGAGGATAACATTCCGCCTCCTAACCCACGCACACAAAGCCCTCTACGAACTTGGACCCGAATGCCTCAACACACGACTTTCCTTCTACACCCCCTCCCGCCAACTACGCTCCTCCAACCAAGCCCTGGCTGCTGTACCTCGCATCAACAAAACCATCATGGGAGGAAGATCCTTCTCCTACCTGGCGGCAAAAACCTGGAACTCACTTCCCATTCACCTTCGCCTCACTCAAAACCACCTAGCTTTCAGAAAACAACTTAAAACCTGGATATTCGATAAATAATTCCCCACCCCTCCCTAAGCGCCTTGAGACCCTCTGGGTATGTAGCGCGCTATATAAATTCTGAATTTAATTGAATTGAATTGAATTGAATTGAGTGAGTATAATGATATGTGAGTGAGTGTAATGAGATGTGAGTGAGTGTAATGAGATGTGAGTGAGTATAATGATATGTGAGTGAGTGTAATGATATGTGAGTGAGTGTAATGAGATGTGAGTGAGTGTAATGAGATGTGAGTGAATATAATGATATGTGATTGAGTGTAATGAGATGTGAGTGAGTATAATGATATGTGAGTGAGTGTAATGAGATGTGAGTGAGTGTAATGAGATGTGAGTGGGTGTAATGAGATGTGAGTGAGTGTAATGATATGTGAGTAAGTGTAATGATATGTGAGTGAGTGTAATGAGATGTGAGTGAGTATAATGATATGTGAGTGAGTTTAATGATATGTGAGTGAGTGTAATGAGATGTGAGGGAGTGTAATGAGATGTGAGTGAGTGTAATGAGATATGAGTGAGTGTAATGAGATGTGAGTGGGTGTAATGAGATGTGAGTGAGTGTAATGATATGTGAGTGAGTGTAATGAGATGTGAGTGAGTATAATGATATGTGAGTGAGTGTAATGAGATGTGAGTGAGTGTAATGAGATGTGAGTGGGTGTAATGAGATGTGAGTGAGTGTAATGATATGTGAGTGAGTGTAATGAGATGTGAGTGAGTATAATGAGATGTGAGTGAGTGTAATGAGATGTGAGTAAGTGTAATGATATGTGAGTGAGTGTAATGAGATGTGAGTGAGTGTAATTACGTGAGTGAGTGTAATGAGATGTGAGTGAGTGTAATGATATGTGAGTGAGTGTAATGAGATGTGAGTGAGTGTAATGAGATGTGAGTGAGTGTAATGAGATGTGAGTGAGTGTAATGAGATGTGAGTGAGTGTAATGAGATGTGAGTGAGTGTAATGAGATGTGAGTGAGTGTAATGAGATGTGAGTGAGTGTAATGAGATGTGAGTGGGTGTAATGAGATGTGAGTGAGTGTAATGATATGTGAGTGAGTGTAATGAGATGTGAGTGAGTATAATGAGATGTGAGTGAGTGTAATGAGATGTGAGTGGGTGTAATGAGATGTGAGTGAGTGTAATGATATGTGAGTGAGTATAATGAGATGTGAGTGAGTATAATGATATGTTATGTGAGTGAGTGTAATGAGATGTGAGTGAGTATAATGATATGTGAGTGAATGTAATGAGATGTGAGTGGGTGTAATGAGATGTGAGTGAGTGTAATGAAATGTGAGTGAGTGTAATGAGATGTGAGTGAGTGTAATGAGATGTGAGTGAGTGTAATGAGATGTGAGTGAGTGTAATGAGATGTGAGTGAGTATAATGATATGTGAGTGGGTGTAATGAGATGTGAGTGAGTGTAATGAGATGTGAGTGAGTGTAATGAGATGTGAGTGAGTGTAATGAGATGTGAGTGGGTGTAATGAGATGTGAGTGAGTATAATGATATGTGAGTGAGTGTAATGAGATGTGAGTGAGTGTAATGAGATGTGAGTGGGTGTAATGAGATGTGAGTGAGTATAATGATATGTGAGTGAATGTAATGAGATGTGAGTGGGTGTAATGAGATGTGAGTGAGTGTAATGAGATGTGAGTGAGTGTAATGAGATGTGAGTGAGTGTGCACTACACAGACTTTCTATGCTTAAAACAGTCTAATATAAGTTCACTGGACACCCTGCAAGTGGAAGGCACCATAGATCCTGTATGACTCCTCCTTTAAATTATACATGTCCTTTGTAACAAGTTCTGCTAAAACAACATGTCTTGTAAACACTGGAAAAATACAGCTTCTTTCCATTTTGCAGGTTCAGAAAACCAAATAAACACTGATCAGCAATGCCTTCAGCATTGAAACCACAGAAAGGACACACTGAAAACAGGACAGCGTCCATGTGTGATAACGACATAAAGGAGGTTCGATAAAATAAATAATGTGCCTAACATCACACAGTTCGGTGATGCACAGAAGCCGGAACTGATCTTAATTTTCCCAGTTCCACACTGTGTAATTCCGTCCCTAGATGGGCAGCTCTTGACACCAAAGATTGATGCGTTGTTCAGACCTGTGTATGGACGATACTACAGAATGGGGGATAGACAGAATCCATGCTGTATGTTGTCGATACTATAGAATGGGGGATGGGCAGAATCCATGCTGTATGTTGTCGATACTATAGAATGGGGGATGGGCAGAATCCATGCTGTATGTTGTCGATACTATAGAATGGGGGATGGGCAGAATCCATGCTGTATGTTGTCGATATTACAGAATGGGGGTAGGCAGAATCCATGCTGTATGTTGTCGATACTATAGAATGGGGGATGGGCAGAATCCATGCTGTATGTTGTCGATACTATAGAATGGGGGATGGGCAGAATCCATGCTGTATGTTGTCGATATTACAGAATGGGGATAGACAGAATCCATGCTGTATGTTGTCGATACTACAGAATGGGGGATGGGCAGAATCCATGCTGTATGTTGTCGATACTACAGACTGGGGGATGGACAGAATCCATGCTGTATGTTGTCGATACTACAGAATGGGGGATAGGCAGAATCCATGCTGTATGTTGTCGATACTACAGACTGGGGGATGGGCAGAATCCATGCTGTATGTTGTCGATACTACAGACTGGGGGATGGGCAGAATCCATGCTGTATGTTGTCGATACTACAGACTGGGGGATGGGCAGAATCCATGCTGTATGTTGTCGATACTACAGACTGGGGGATGGGCAGAATCCATGCTATATGTTGTCGATACTACAGAATGGGGGATGGGCAGAATCCATGCTATATGTTGTCGATACTACAGAATGGGGGATGGGCAGAATCCATGCTGTATGTTGTCGATACTACAGACTGGGGGATGGGCAGAATCCATGCTGTATGTTGTCGATACTACAGAATGGGCGATAGGCAGAATCCATGCTGTATGTTGTCGATACTATAGAATGGGGGATGGGCAGAATCCATGCTGTATGTTGTCGATACTACAGACTGGGGGATGGGCAGAATCCATGCTATACTTTGTCGATACTACAGAATGGGGGATGGGCAGAATCCATGCTATATGTTGTCGATACTACAGAATGGGGGATAGGCAGAATCCATGCTGTATGTTGTCGATACTACAGACTGGGGGATGGGCAGAATCCATGCTATATGTTGTCGATACTACAGAATGGGGGATGGGCAGAATCCATGCTATATGTTGTCGATACTACAGAATGGGGGATAGGCAGAATCCATGCTGTATGTTGTCGATACTACAGACTGGGGGATGGGCAGAATCCATGCTATATGTTGTCGATACTACAGAATGGGGGATAGGCAGAATCCATGCTATATGTTGTCGATACTACAGAATGGGGGATGGGCAGAATCCATGCTATATGTTGTCGATACTACAGAATGGGGGATAGGCAGAATCCATGCTGTATGTTGTCGATACTACAGACTGGGGGATGGGCAGAATCCATGCTATACGTTGTCCATACTACAGAATGGGGGATGGGCAGAATCCAGGTTATATTTGGTCACAAAGCACACACCGTGCCCAAGGATTAAGATCACTTCACAACAGACTACATTGCACCTTTATTTCAGCAAAAGTTTCTTCTTCGTTATCGTTTGTACGAGAGTACTTTCAAGTATGAGTACCACTTGTATGAAAGTATCCCTTTTAGTGAGTACTTCTCAGGGCAGTGGTATGATGCGCCCTTTCAATGTCAAAGACTCCACGGGGCAGATTTACAAGCCCCGTACGCCACTTTTGTGCCGCCATTTCATCACTTCTGTGACGCAACGGTGGCGTAAAGTCAGCGTCATGCTGCGGGGTATTTACAACGTAATTGTCATGTTGTAAAGCCCTGCGTCACATGAAACCTGCATCAGGTTTCATGTGGGCTTTCCAGCACAGGGTGTGCGTTCCGTCGCAGGAACGCCTCGGAAAAGTGACGCAGTGAAATCTACAAGATTACACTCCGTCACTTTTCTGATGCCGCTGCGTCAATTTTTTGCGCCTGCTTGAAGCAGGCGTAAGGTGTGACGCACCATGTTGGACATAGGCAGGGTTGGAACAGTGCTGGAGTTGCGCCCACGACGCAACTCCAAGACTGCGTCAACCTTACGCTGGCAGATGCAACACGCATCTGTTTATCCTTGCGCCACCACAGATGCGCTGCATTGTTGTTTTTGCAATTTTCACCCCGAGTGGGCTGGGGATGCTCAGACGTGAGTCCCAGGCTCTCCACACCACTGGAGTCAAGCTATCCAGGCTGATGAAGGCTGATAGCCAGAAACCGGTCCTTGGATGCTTGATTCCGGTCTGGGAAAGACATGGCTTGGCAGTTCGGGCTGGACTGTTCCCATGAGGCACAGGGTCAGTGCTGATTTGCATATAGCCAGTGTCTAACCCAGGGTGGTGTGGAGTGCAAAAAAACGATGGATTTAGGCCCAGATCCTTGTACTGGGGTGAATGTATGACATTGTCCTACATTCTGTCCATCAACTGTGTTTTTTGCAATTTTCACCCCGAGTGTGCTGGGTATGCTCAGACGTGAGTCCCAGGCTCTACACACCACTGGAGTCAAGCTATCCAGGCTGATGAAGGCTGATAGCCAGAAACCGGTCCTTGGATGCTTGATTCCGGTCTGGGAACGACATGGCTTGGTAGTTCGGACTGGACTGTTCCCATGAGGCACAGGGTCAGAGCTGATTTGCATATAGCCAGTGTCTAACCCAGGGTGGTGTGGAGTGCAAAAAAAACGATGGATTTAGGCCCAGATCCTTGTACTGGGGTGAATGTATGACATTGTCCTACATTCTGTCCATCAACTGTGTTTTTTGCAATTTTCACCCCGAGTGTGCTGGGTATGCTCAGACGTGAGTCCCAGGCTCTTGGATGCTTGATTCCGGTCTGGGAACGACATGGCTTGGTAGTTCGGACTGGACTGTTCCCATGAGGCACAGGGTCAGAGCTGATTTGCATATAGCCAGTGTCTAAACCAGGGTGGTGTGGAGTGCAAAAAAACGATGGATTTAGGCCCAGATCCTTGTACTGGGGTGAATGTATGACATTGTTCTACATTCTGTCCATAAAACGATGGATTTAGGCCCAGATCCTTGTACTGGGGTGAATGTATGACATTGTTCTACATTCTGTCCATAAACTGTGTTTTTTGCAATTTTCACCCCGAGTGGGCTGGGTATGCTCAGACGTGAGTCCCAGGATCTCCACACCACTGGAGTCAAGCTATCCAGGCTGATGAAGGCTGCCAGGATCTCCACACCACTGGAGTCAAGCTATCCAGGCTGATGAAGGCTGATAGCCAGAAACCGGTCCTTGGATGCTTGATTCCGGTCAGGGAAAGACATGGCTTGGTAGTTCGGACTGGACTGTTCCCATGAGTCACAGGGTCAGAGCTGATTTGCATATAGCCAGTGTCTAACCCAGGGTGGTGTGGAGTGCAAAAAAACGATGGATTTAGGCCCAGATCCTTGTACTGGGGTGAATGTATGACATTGTTCTACATTCTGTCCATCAACTGTGTTTTTTGCAATTTTCACCCCGAGTGGGCTGGGTATGCTCAGACGTGAGTCCCAGGCTCTCCACACCACTGGAGTCAAGCTATCCAGGCTGATGAAGGCTGATAGCCAGAAACCGGTCCTTGGATGCTTGATTCCGGTCTGGGAAAGACATGGCTTGGCAGTTCGGACTGGACTGTTCCCATGAGGCACAGGGTCAGAGCTGATTTGCATATAGCCAGTGTCTAACCCAGGGTGGTGTGGAGTGCAAAAAAACGATGGATTTAGGCCCAGATCCTTGTACTGGGGTGAATGTATGACATTGTTCTACATTCTGTCCATCAACTGTGTTTTTTGCAATTTTCACCCCGAGTGGGCTGGGTATGCTCAGACGTGAGTCCCAGGCTCTCCACACCACTGGAGTCAAGCTATCCAGGCTGATGAAGGCTGATAGCCAGAAACCGGTCCTTGGATGCTTGATTCCGGTCTGGTAGTTCGGACTGGACTGTTCCCATGAGGCACAGGGTCAGAGCTGATTTGCATATAGCCAGTGTCTAACCCAGGGTGGTGTGGAGTGCAAAAAAAACGATGGATTTAGGCCCAGATCCTTGTACTGGGGTGAATGTATGACATTGTTCTGCATTCTGTCCATCAACTGTTGTTTTGCATTGTAAATGTCGTGCATCTGTGGTGGCGCAAGGGTAAACTTGCGTCACGCATCTTTCCTGGCGCATTACCGCTGATATGCGCCAGGAAACGTAAATCTGCCCCCACGTGTTAAAGAAATGCACTTTTTGAGCTTTAGACAATCATATTTGACGATGCTTGTTGAATGGTTCACACTCCCAGGGGCTCTCCCTGTTACTCTGTTGGCTCGCCCACCGCAGGAGGTGACCCCGCCCCAAGGCCGTCTGCTGCCCCCCTCGTGCTCAGGCGTGAAACAGTAGTTTCTTTTGGTGATGCCTGGCTGTGTCGTGTTTTATTGCTCGCGCGTCATGGATGTGCCGGTCAGGAAAGCTGAACATTGTCTGGATAAAGACATGTTTGGTTTCTGGGTCCCGTGGCAGTCACGGGCGCTGCACTTCAAGGGGGGGCTGGCACTTACTCCGGCACTTCCTGGCAGTCTGGAGCGGGCACCGCTGCTGAGAGCGAGGGGTGCAATGACTGCCAGTGTCTGGCGGCAGCGGTGCCCGCGCGAAAACACCTCAATCAGTTATGATTTGTTGAGCAGGAACACTTTTTTAAATCTGATGAAGTGCAGATGGTGAATCAAGACGCGAGCGCACGTGCAGGGGTGTGTCTGCAGAGGCCCAGGCTGGAGAAAAGAAAGGAATGGATACTTCCACTTATCTTGTGATGTATTCCGATTGATAACACCCGATGCTAGGGGTTTAATTCCTCTATGGTGCGGGGGTTTAATTCCTCTATGGTGCGGGTCGTGTGGTGTGAGGCTGTGCTCCTGGAGCACTAACACCCGATGCCAGGGGTTTAATTCCTCCATGGTGCGGTTTGTGTGGTGTGAGGCTGTGCTCCTGGAGCACTAACACCCGATGCCAGGGGTTTAATTCCTCCATGGTGCGGGTCGTGTGGTGTGAGGCTGTGCTCCTGGAGCACTAACACCCGATGCCAGGGGTTTAATTCCTCCATGGTGCGGGTCGTGTGGTGCGAGGCTGTGCTCCTGGAGCACTAACACCCGATGCCAGGGGTTTAATTCCTCTATGGTGCGGGTCGTGTGGTGTGAGGTTTTGTGGTGTGAGGCTGTGCTCCTGGAGCACTAACACCCGATGCCAGGGGTTTAATTCCTCTATGGTGCGGGTCGTGTGGTGCGAGGCTGTGCTCCTGGAGCACTAACACCCGTTGCCAGGGGTTTAATTCCTCTATGGTGCGGGTCGTGTGGTGCGAGGCTGTGCTCCTGGAGCACTAACACCCGTTGCCAGGGGTTTAATTCCTCTATGGTGCGGGTCGTGTGGTGTGAGGTTTTGTGGTGTGAGGCTGTGCTCCTGGAGCACTAACACCCGATGCCAGGGGTTTAATTCCTCTATGGTGCGGGTCGTGTGGTGCGAGGCTGTGCTCCTGGAGCACTAACACCCGTTGCCAGGGGTTTAATTCCTCTATGGTGCGGGTCGTGTGGTGCGAGGCTGTGCTCCTGGAGCACTAACACCCGTTGCCAGGGGTTTAATTCCTCCATGGTGCGGGTCGTGTGGTGCGAGGCTGTGCTCCTGGAGCACTAACACCCGATGCCAGGGGTTTAATTCCTCCATGGTGCGGGTCGTGTGGTGTGAGGCTGTGCTCCCGGAGCACTAACACCCGATGCCAGGGGTTTAATTCCTCTATGGTGCGGGTCGTGTGGTGTGAGGCTGTGCTCCCGGAGCACTAACACCCGATGCCAGGGGTTTAATTCCTCTATGGTGCGGGTCGTGTGGTGTGAGGCTGTGCTCCCGGAGCACTAACACCCGATGCCAGGGGTTTAATTCCTCTATGGTGCGGGTCGTGTGGTGCGAGGCTGTGCTCCTGGAGCACTAACACCCGATGCCAGGGGTTTAATTCCTCTATGGTGCGGGTCGTGTGGTGCGAGGCTGTGCTCCTGGAGCACTAACACCCGATGCCAGGGGTTTAATTCCTCTATGGTGCGGGTCGTGTGGTGCGAGGCTGTGCTCCTGGAGCACTAACACCCGATGCCAGGGGTTTAATTCCTCTATGGTGCGGGTCGTGTGGTGCGAGGCTGTGCTCCTGGAGCACTAACACCCGATGCCAGGGGTTTAATTCCTCTATGGTGCGGGTCGTGTGGTGCGAGGCTGTGCTCCCGGAGCACTAACACCCGATGCCAGGGGTTTAATTCCTCTATGGTGCGGGTCGTGTGGTGCGAGGCTGTGCTCCCGGAGCACTAACACCCGATGCCAGGGGTTTAATTCCTCTATGGTGCGGGTCGTGTGGTGCGAGGCTGTGCTCCTGGAGCACTAACACCCGATGCCAGGGGTTTAATTCCTCTATGGTGCGGGTCGTGTGGTGCGAGGCTGTGCTCCTGGAGCACTAACACCCGATGCCAGGGGTTTAATTCCTCTATGGTGCGGGTCGTGTGGTGCGAGGCTGTGCTCCTGGAGCACTAACACCCGATGCCAGGGGTTTAATTCCTCTATGGTGCGGGTCGTGTGGTGCGAGGCTGTGCTCCTGGAGCACTAACACCCGTTGCCAGGGGTTTAATTCCTCTATGGTGCGGGTCGTGTGGTGCGAGGCTGTGCTCCTGGAGCACTAACACCCGTTGCCAGGGGTTTAATTCCTCTATGGTGCGGGTCGTGTGGTGCGAGGCTGTGCTCCTGGAGCACTAACACCCGATGCCAGGGGTTTAATTCCTCTATGGTGCGGGTCGTGTGGTGCGAGGCTGTGCTCCCGGAGCACTAACACCCGATGCCAGGGGTTTAATTCCTCTATGGTGCGGGTCGTGTGGTGCGAGGCTGTGCTCCCGGAGCACTAACACCCGATGCCAGGGGTTTAATTCCTCTATGGTGCGGGTCGTGTGGTGCGAGGCTGTGCTCCTGGAGCACTAACACCCGATGCCAGGGGTTTAATTCCTCTATGGTGCGGGTCGTGTGGTGCGAGGCTGTGCTCCTGGAGCACTAACACCCGATGCCAGGGGTTTAATTCCTCTATGGTGCGGGTCGTGTGGTGCGAGGCTGTGCTCCTGGAGCACTAACACCCGATGCCAGGGGTTTAATTCCTCTATGGTGCGGGTCGTGTGGTGCGAGGCTGTGCTCCTGGAGCACTAACACCCGTTGCCAGGGGTTTAATTCCTCTATGGTGCGGGTCGTGTGGTGCGAGGCTGTGCTCCTGGAGCACTAACACCCGTTGCCAGGGGTTTAATTCCTCTATGGTGCGGGTCGTGTGGTGCGAGGCTGTGCTCCTGGAGCACTAACACCCGTTGCCAGGGGTTTAATTCCTCTATGGTGCGGGTCGTGTGGTGCGAGGCTGTGCTCCTGGAGCACTAACACCCGATGCCAGGGGTTTAATTCCTCTATGGTGCGGGTCGTGTGGTGCGAGGCTGTGCCCCTGGAGCTTCCATTACTTACCGGGGGAAACAACCTTTACAACGCAACGGTCATTGCGTTACTCCGAGGAAGGTTTTCACCATCATTATATAACCCCTCCCTCCCCCCCTGTTGGGACCAGGCCAACTTTACTGGGGGGGGGAGGGGGTTTGGTGTCAAATAAAACAGGAGGTGTCCTGGGGAGGGGGGGCTTTTCTACTTTTTGGAAAGGGAAGTGGGTGCGTCCGTGAGGCGCGGCGGCCTCATTAAGTAATTAACGGGGTGGGGGGGTAACGAGGAGGTAATGTCCCACATCCTATTAAAGGTCGCTGGGTTCACGGCGTGACACATAGCGCTAAGCAGATGCTTCGCGGCGCTGGCACGAAGCAGCAGCAAACGAGGAGCAAGGAAGGGGGGACAGCTCGGCGCCTCTGGCCGCTATCTTTACGCGGACTTTGTGCAGCGCCTCTTTGGGCTTCGAAGCGCTACAAGCTAAAGGCTTACACCAGAGTACTGTGGAGCCGGACCGACGGACAGGAGAAGGAAAGAGCCGGCTCCAGGCTGAGAGGAAAGAGTCTGGACAGCATCCTCGGGGGAAATATACACAACTCAGTCCCCACACATAAACAACCGGGGACCGAGATGGAAGGCCCCGCCGCAGACAGACAGACGACGAGGCAGGCAGGAAAGCATACACAAGCGCACGTGACGTACAGACACATGGACAACCTCACCGACACCGGCAAAACCTCACACCCACTCTGAGCACAGTCACACAACCACACACCCGGCACCCCACGACCTCACACCCACTCTGGCCACAGTCACACCCCGACAACCACACACCCGACACCCGGGCGACCACACTCACGCACACATGCCACAGGGGGTGCCAGGCTCACTCACGCACACATGCCACAGGGGGTGCCAGGCTGGGTCACACTCACGCACACATGCCACAGGGGGTGCCAGGCTCACTCACGCACACATGCCACAGGGGGTGCCAGGCTGGGTCACACTCACGCACACATGCCACAGGGGGTGCCAGGCTCACTCACGCACACATGCCACAGGGGAGGTGCCAGGCTGGGTCACACTCACGCACACATGCCACAGGGGGTGCCAGGCTCACTCACGCACACATGCCACAGGGGGTGCCAGGCTGGGTCACACTCACGCACACATGCCACAGGGGGTGCCAGGCTCACTCACGCACACATGCCACAGGGGGTGCCAGGCTGGGTCACACTCACGCACACATGCCACAGGGGGTGCCAGGCTCACTCACGCACACATGCCACAGGGGAGGTGCCAGGCTGGGTCACACTCACGCACACATGCCACAGGGGGGTGCCAGGCTCGGTCACACTCACGCACACATGCCACAGGGGGGTGCCAGGCTCGGTCACACTCACGCACACATGCCACAGGGGGGTGCCAGGCTCGGTCACACTCACGCACACATGCCACAGGGGGGGCAGGCTCGCTTACACTCACGCACACATGCCACGGGGGGTGCCAGGCTCGGTCACACTCACGCACACATGCCACAGGGGGGTGCCAGGCTCACTCACGCACACATGCCACAGGGGAGGTGCCAGGCTGGGTCACACTCACGCACACATGCCACAGGGGGGTGCCAGGCTCGCTCACACTCACGCACACATGCCAGCTGGGGGCGTCAGGCTCGTTCACACTGAAGTTTGAAGTTTGTTAACTTGTATAGCGCTGTAATCACCCATGAGGGTATCTCGGCGCTTAGATGCCAGCAGGAGGCGTCAGGCTCGTTCACGCACACCTGCCAGCACGGGGATGTTAGGCCGAACACTCTCACATGCCACAGGGGGGTGTCAGGCCGATCACGCGCACATGCCAGCAAAGGGGGGGGGGGGTGGGGGGGGCAGTGGGCACCCACCTTCCTGCGCAGGCGCAGCTGGCCGGTCAGCACCGCCAGCAGGTACATCTTCAGCACCAGGGCGGCGCCGTAGAAGGCGAAGCAGCAGAAGACCCGGTTCTCCATCCCCGGGCCGGGCGGGCTGCTGTCTGCCGAGGATCACCGAGGAGTGCGGGGCTGCGCCGGGAAGAGGAGCCACTTAAAGAAGAGGAGGGAGGGAGGGAGGAGAGGGGAAGGCGTACCGAGCCCGAGGGAGGCGAGGACCGCCAGCAGGAGAGGGAGAGGGGGGCGAGAAGAGGCAGGAAGGGAGAGAGAGGGGGAGCGAGGGAGGAAAGGACACAGGAGGGAGAGGAAGACACAAGGTACTCAAAGGGGGGGACTCAAAGGGCAGAGAGGAAGACAAGAGGGGGTCGAAGAGGAGGAGGGGAGAGAGAGAGCGAGGACCGAGGGAGGAAAAGAGGGGGCCACAGCGGGGGCGGGAGAAACGGAAAGGAACGAGAGAGGCGAGAAAGAACCGAGGAGAGGAGAGAAGAGGAAGAAACAGGGCGAGAGCGGAGGGGGCGAGGGGAAGAGTTTGAGAAGAAGGGTAGGTGTGAGGGGAGGGAGGGAGAGAGAAGGGAGGGGGAGTCACACAGGAGGGGGAGGAAAAAAAGGAACTGAGAGGAGAGAAGGGCGACAGAAGGGTGAGGAAAGAAGGTGAGGTAAGAATCAAGGGGGGGAGATGCAAAGAGGGGGGCTGATTCGAGAGGAGTGAGAGAGAGGAAGAAAGGAGGGGAGGGGGGACAAGGCACAATTACACCGTAATGAACTGCAGTCACACGCAGCATATTTAGGAAAAGATAATAACTCTGAAATGCCCTGACCTGCAGCTGTGCCCCCGTCTAGAGTAAGCAGGAGACTCGCAAGGCTGACGTGAAGCTTCTTTGATTGACAGCACCCCACGTCTGTCTGTCAGGATCCCAAGATGCCAGACAGCCGACAGAGCTGGAAGGCCGGCACAAGGCGCCCTGCACCCTCCAGCATTCCCATTCCCACCCACACCAGCCCTCACTCCCTGCCCACCACACACACCCATCCACTGATAGTCAAGGGTGGAGGGTGCCTTCCCTTTATTTTGTGTCCCAAAGGCAGCGAATAGAGAATTGGATTTCCTGAAATGTTTATTCCTGTTGGAGGTAAATCAATAAGGGACGCGTCCATCACTTCCAGCCCCATATACTAGAAAAACGGTTTCCTGCATGCTTTTACCACGCATGCCTTTACAATGCAGTTTTTACAACGCATGCTGTTACAACGCATAGCGCTTAGGGGTGCTGGATAGTGAATAGTTTAATTTACTATTCCAGCTCCAGTGCCCGTGGATAGTAGGGAAGGTGTTGGATAGTAAATTAAATCTATTCCCTATCCTAGAGCGAGCCCCAGCGCAATGCGCTGTAATGACATGCGTTGTAATAGTTGCGTCGTAAAGGCACTGCGTGGTAAAAGTTGCGTTGTAAAGGATGTTTCCCGTTTAGGGAACCGTGACTGTACTTTTGAATGAAAGTTTGGGCCTCACTTGACAATAACAACTAGGAGAAAAAAAATAATGTACAGCTCTGAAGCCAAAAGGGCTCCTAAGTCCCCCAAGCTTCCAGCTGACGTTATAGCCACCAGGAAGCATTTGACCACTGACCACTGCAGCGATACCAAGTCCAAGGGTTCAAAAGGAGGGTCCCAGTGACCCTTACGAAGAGTCGGTAAGTCCTAAGAGGGTACTACAGAAGATTGGATACGTCTTTTACTCCTAAAACGATCAATCAACCTCCTAACAGGAGGAGCAACTTTAGTCAACTCTAGAAGTGAGGTTCCAAAACCTCTAATGGCTGCCACTGTGCGGACACCGTTGAAAGACTCGATCCTTTTTGAAAACCTTCTTTCAAAAACTGTAACAACTTAATAAGATCACGTGAAGAGGCCACACAGGGCCTAACTCACAGAACTAACTTAAGGCAAAATCCTAAACTTACTACTTTTGGTATTCACAGAAGGCATTTAGTAGTCTTAAATCAGGATTTTGTCTTAAATTAGGATTTTGTCTTAAATTTGGATTTTGTCTTAAATTTGGATTTTGTCCTAAATTAGGATTTTGTCTTAAATTAGAATTGTGTCTTAAATTAGGATTTTGTCCTATGTTAGGACTTTGTCATAAATTAGGATTTTGTACTAAATTAGGATTTTATCTTAAATTAGGATTTTATCTTAAATTAAACTTAAAGACAAACTTAAGTTAAACTTAAATTTAACTTAAAACAAAATCCTAATTTAAGACAAAATCCTAATTTAGGACAACATCCTAATTTAAGACAAAATCCTAAATTAAGACAAAATCCTAAATTAAGACAAGATCCTAATTTAGGGCAAAATCTTAATTTAAGACAAAATCCTAATTTAAGACAAAATCCTAAATTTACTACTTTTGGTATTCACAGAAGGCATTTAGTAGTCTTAAATTAGGAGTTTGTCTTAAATTAGGATTTGATTTAAATTAGGATTTTGTCCTAAATTAGGATTTTGTCTTAAATTAGAATTTTTTCTTACATTAGGATTTTGTCCTAAATTAGGACTGTGTCATAAATTAGGATTTTGTACTAAATAGGATTTTGTCTTAAATTAGGATTTTGTCTTAAATTAAATTTAAGACAAACTTAAGTTAAACTTAAATTTAACTTAAAACAAAATCCTAATTTAAGACAAAATCCTAATTTAGGACAAAATCCTAATTTAAGACAAAATCCTAAATTAAGACAAAATCCTAAATTAAGACAAGATCCTAATTTAGGACTAAATCTTAATTTAAGACAAAATCCTAATTTAAGACAAAATCCTAATTTAGGACAAAATCCTAATTTAAGACAAAATCCTAATTTAAGACAAAATCCTAATTTAAGACAAAATCCTAACTTAGACAAACTCCTAATTTAAGACTACTAAATGCCTTCTGTGAATGCCAAAAGTAGTACGTTTAGGATTTTGTCTTAAGTTAGTTCTGTGAATCGGGCCCATCGTTTGTTAAGTAAACACCACGTTTAAAAATGGCCCCAGTGTTTCGCATAAGCCGGCAGAGTTGGTGGGTTTTGTGACTCCTGAATAGATATGGCCACTTCCGGGAACAACGGAAGGCCGGCGCCTCCTCCTCTCTAGTGCCAGGCTGCTAGCTTTAACATTTGAAGAGCTTCATGGGAAGGATGGGGAAAGCTGATTGGAGGAGGGGATAGTGGAAAGAGTACTACTTGCTGATCCATCAGCCATGCCAGAGTTGAAACCTCCTCCTTCCTATGGTATTATAGAATGGAGCTATTAAAACTGTTGTTGCATGTGTGCGTTAACCCTGGGCGTAGTGTGCGGAGTGGGGCTCCGCGGAGCTACGCGAAATGGGCGCAAAACTACGCCCACCCGCGCACTCCGCGTAGCCCCACTACGCACCGCCCGCCTCCTTCCCGCCCTCCCTAAATATTTAAATAAAAAGATAGAAAGGTTTTAAAAACACTTACCTTGTCCGCCGCGTCCCCGGGGCTCCCTCTCGCCGTCCCTGGATTCGCGCCGCCGCCATTTCCGATACTAATGCGCTGCGCGGGTGCCCGCGCATGCGCATTTCTCATGAGAAATGCGCATGCGCGGCCACCCGTGCATGCGCATTAGTATCTGAAATGGCGGCGCGAATCCAGGGACGGCGAGAGGGAGCCCCGGGGACGCGGCGGACAAGGTAAGTGTTTTTAAAACCTTTCTATCCTTTTATTTAAATATTTAGGGAGGGCGGGAGGGAGGCGGGTGGCGGCCGGCTACGCACCGTCTGCGGAGCGCGCGTAGTGCCGCCTGGCTACGCCCGCTACGCAAAATGCGTAGGAGACGGCACTACGCGCACTCCGTGCACGGAGCGTAGCTGGCCGCCCACCCTTAGTGTGCGTACAGTATGATATTATGCCTGATCTTGATGCCTTTATGAATTTGTGGCTTAAAAATTCAATAAACTTGATTACCAAAAAAAATTGTTGCCACTCTCTTTGCTCCACTCTCTGCGGCCCCTGTGGAGAGGGGATTGGGAGGAAGGGATACATGATACCCATTGGCCACTGGAAGGACAGCGCACCCGCTCACATGCTGTTTGTTTCTCGTCTCTGTTTAGTAATGGCAAAGATAGCATTGGTCAGGGTCAGGGAGGCAAAAAAGACCCACCATGGTTGGCCAGATATGCCCAGGGTCTGGTGGACGGCGTCCTGCCCCAGCTGGAAGTTCACGGGCGATGACATGTTTCTGCTCAGCGAGTCTGCCTGGAAATCGTCTTTGTCTGGTATACCCATTGCTGAGTTTGCCCAGAGACAAACTCTCTGTTCCAGCATCCACAGTGATCTTATCTAGGTTCCCCTTCTGCTGATGTATTTGGCTTTTGGTCACCCGGTTGTCTGTCCTGACCACCAACTCTTTTTGTAGAAACCAAGGAGAAAAGGCCTGGAGAGCTCTCTCTATGGTAGATAACTCTCTGACATTCAAGAACTGACCCGCCTCTGCACGGGACCACTGAATTTCATCTCCGTCCACTAACGTGGCCCCACTGACTCACAGTGGTCAGAATTACAAGCAGAAAGGGAGGAAGAAATGCTGCCCCTTTTTGTATGTTTTATATGTAAAAATGTAAATGTATACTTGTAAAGCACACTGTTACTCCATCTCTCAGTGTCCTGGCGCTGTATACCGCTGGGGAACCCGTCCTGGCTTTCCCTGTGAGATGGTCCCTCCTGGGCACCCCCAAGGTGAAACCAGGCATCCCCGGCGTTGCTGGGGCCGTTGTGGAGACTAAGCAAGCTTTTGCCCAGAGTTGCAGAGTGGGACCCATGATTAGACTAGGCACCGAGGCGAGAAATATCAGGTCCGTGGACAATGACCCAAGACCCTTCCGCGTCGGGAATTGAACCCTGGTCCCGGGCCGACCTCTGTTTCATGGTCTGCCGCTTCTAACCAGTGAGCCACACTTCTCCACATGTCCAAGCACCACTCAGATTATGAGCACATGTTTGTTTGAGAAACCGGCACCATGGAATTGCAAGCCGGAGTCACTGGGGACCAATGGGCCAGCACGTGATGGAGGAAAGGAAGGCTTTAGATGGAGACGAGCCCATGGGACCACTGTGTCCTCGTCGCCATCACCCCCTGCAGGGCCCATTCGGCAGGACAAGAGATGAGTGAAAGTACTTTGTAACATCTGGGTCCTTGTCTCTGGTAGACACACCCATGCTTTCACCAAATCGGACACGGCTCCAATCAGTGGCGTAGCGAAACTTGAGACCCCCCTCCAACCCACCTGGAAAGTACATACAGGGTCCCCCCTCCGGACTCACTCAGGAGCTCTTAGGCCAGAGTACTGTGCTGAGGGGGCTCCTTGGACCTCGGGGCACCCCCAGACTGCGGGGGCTGCGGCGGCCTTTGTTACGCCGCTGGCTCCAATAAATAGTCTCTTGTGATGGCGTCGGCTGTGAGTTCTTTCTGTTAAGGATAAACCCCAGGTTGACGAGACACTCGAAACATCTCTCCACATTGATCAAGGCCTCAGAAAGAAACACATTCAGCCAGTCCCCCAGGTAAGCATCACCTGAATGCCAACTAAGGTTCTCATTACAATGGAGGAGGACCCGCCACCACCAGCCGGTCGGTGGCGGGCCCTCCGCCATCGTACTGCTGTTTTCCCCCCGCGATATTATGATGGCGGGGGAATCGTTGGTTAGGCGTGGCAGTCGTATAGACCGCCCTCCACGGTACCGACAGGAGGCCGCCTGTCGTAACCAAAACATTGACTTACATTGCGGCGGTGCCTTGTGGCCGTAGGGAATATGATATCCCTTTCCTCCGTTCATTTTGCGGTGGACAAACTGCAGCAAAACTAATGACAGAAACGGATTTTTGGGGGCCCCCCCTTAGTCTATGGTTCAGGGACATGTACCCTGGGGGGCACCTATGGTGCTCCCCTACATATCCCTGCACCATGTGGCAGGCATCGCAGGGAAGGGTGTGGTGGCAAGGGTGTTGGCAAGGATGTGGTGACAAGGGTGTGGGCAAGGATGCAGTGGCAAGGGTGTGTTGGCAAGGGTTGTGGTTCCTCCACTGGTATGAAACAGGCACTTCTTGCTATTGAAAGAACCCACTTGTCTTTGACTATTTGCTTCCATCTGGTGTGATATTGGGGCAGCCTCGCCCCCACAATCTCGCCTTCATAGTCACGACTCGTGGTTTTGGGATAAGGGCACCTCGCTAGCGCTCTGACCTCGGGCTTAGCCTCAAAAGGCGTGTGACGTCACTGCGCAGCTTGTGCTGACGCTCTCTGAAAAAGGGTATTCTCAGAGAAAATGATCTGAGAGGTTGTACAATCGTTTTTCTTCAGCTGATCTATGAACCAAAAGACTCAATTCAGCCCCAAAATGTGTTTAGCTTGCAAAGGGCAGCCTATGAAAGAGTGCCCTCTGAGTGGGGTCTAACGTCTATGATTGCCGCTGCAGCATCCTTCTAGCTGTCACCTACGCCCTGATGTTGTTGAAGAAGACAACAAAGACCTAGGCGCTTTGTCGGAAAGAAGCTTTGCTAGAAACTCCATTATACCTAGGGCTCCCAGTTTTATGGTATTTATTTTTTGGCCATTTCCGTCTGTATTTAACCATATTTATTTTTTGGCCATTTTATCTGTATTTATCCACATTTATTTTGTGTTTTGCGTATAAATGAAGTTCTAAAACTGTACATTTCCATATCTATTTAACTGATAAACACGCAATCATACTTTGATGTCTGTTGTGTTTTAGCTATTGCAGCTGCCATATATTACATAACAATAGAGCCACTGGTAAATACTAGCATTATACCATAAATGTATGTTGACATATGCCTTAGTTTAAAGAAATTCCATCCCTTTTTTTAAGTTCCAATGCTGTCCATCTCCTCAGCTGCTGGCCTCTAATTCATGAAAGACAGCACAGACAATCGTTTAAAAGGACCACAATTTTCTGTATTTATCCACTTTTAAAAATACATGCAGACAGAAAACACATTGTTTTCTGTCTGCATCTATCTGTAAAAATCCGTAAAAACGGAAAACAGGGAGCCTTAATAATACCTAATTCATGTGAACAATCAAACAGGAAATTAAAGCCCTTTAATAGGGTTTGTTCCCCATGTGATGCCTGTGACCTCGTCTTAATAGCAAAGTTTGATGTTCTAGGGCACTTACGGCTTTCTTGTCAAAAGAATCCATCAACGGAGACTCCTAGGAGGCCGGGGACCATATTATCCTCCTCTTCCTCTTCTATGTATATATATATATATATATATATATATATATATATATATATATATATATATATATATATATATATATATATATATATATGGTGCGTTTTTTGTGAGCTCTTGTACAAGCTCATGGTTTAAGATTTTGCGGTGCACTTCCATTACCCACTCTTCCATCACTGGCTTCCTGTTTTTGAGAGGTTTCTAAAGCCGCAATATACGCTACGGTAAAGCAGGACTGGAAATTAGAAGAACTGGACTCGGGAGAAAATTGGATACAAGCCATGAAGCTGGAATGCAAGCGTCCCTCACATTCAACCTTGTGGAAGTTACTGATTTTAAATATTTATATCCGCCCCGGAAAGAAGAAGAAAAGGGAAAGAGTGTCATATCTGATAAACCTGATAAAAGCCATGCAAGTGACACATCAACTTTACGAGATGATTTTCTCAGGCGATTTTATCTGCAATTTAACAGGGGTCTACCTGAACAGGAGAGAGCGGCAAACGGGGTCTGAAGTAAACAAATGAAAGCGAGAACTGGAATCCCTAGGTTTTACCATATTGAACGGAAATACAAAGGGGGATCGACCAGCTGGCATTACATTTTTTAGTGGAAAGAAACAATCCACCATAGATTACACTATAATCAGTAAGGACCTTTTGCACCTAGTTGACTATTTTCGCATTAATATTTGTCCGGAGAGTGACCATTTCCCTCAAGAAACAGCACTACACATAAACCTGCTTAATAAAAAGAACACAGCAGCTTTAGCCAAAATGCCAGAAATACACAATTAAAGGAGACTTAAGTGGAGAGGAACAAACATCAAACAAATAATGGACTTACAGCCTGATTCATGAAGCTAAATTGCACTCGCAAAGGGCAAGATTCTCAGAATCTTGCCTTTTGCGAGTGCAATTTTGGCATTTGGGATTCACAATCCCAAATGCAAAAATCGCTAATGAAGAATTAGCTAATATGCGAGGATTAGCATTTAAGGAATCTCTATTAGAGATTCCTTAAATGCTATTCATGACACTTTCAAAAATTGCGATTTTGCAAATTTGGGCCGCTATTTACCGAGAGGTCAGACCTCTCGGTAAATAGCAAAAACTCAGAAAAATGCTTTTAAAAGCATTTTTCTAAGTTGCATGTTGCACACACACATGTCCTTTGGACATGTGTGTGCGCAACACCTGTTCAAATGTGCATTTTAGGGGTGCTACAGGGTGTCCTTTGGACACCCCTGGCACCCTTAAAATCTCTATCTTATTTGCGAGTAGTAAATTGCTACTCGCAAATAAGGGATACTCCCCATTCATTCCTATGGGCCTTTTGGCCCATAGGAATGAATGGGGAGTTATTCCTTTTTTTGCGAGTAGGAAATTTCTACTCGCAAATAGAGAACATGTAGGAATCGCTATTTATTTAGCAATTCCTACATGAATACCGTTTTGCGTGTCCTCAATAGCGAGTCGCTATGATTCGCTATTAGGGCCACGCAAAACGGCCCGTACATGAATCAGGCTGTAAGTGCATAAACATGTAGAGAACACCGGGTCACAGAGCGCCCATTTATTAGAAGAAGATTGGCAGAACCTAGGAACGACCTTGATAAACAAATTCCCAGTTATCCCAGCAAGCCAATTGACTTATTGCGCCAGAAAAGAACCATGGTACAACATACAGCTGCGAGATCAGAAGAGGAAAATTGCAAAGGAGGCAAGAGCCAAGGCCGCAGCAGCCAGAATGGGAATAGCTACAGACAATAGTAAAATTATAAAAATGAGAAAGGAATATAAGGACATGTGCAGGGACGCAAAAAGGGTGCATACTGAAAACCTTTGGGAGAAATTGCTGTGGGCAAGCAAATTGCCAAGCAGCAGCGAATTATGGGGGCTAATAAATAATCTAACAAAAGGAATAGGAACACACCAAAATGCGGGAATAAATGAGCCAGCTTGGATGCAACATATTGACAAATTGTATAATAACACACAAACTGGTACTTATACGTGGGCAGAAACAGGTTTTAATATATTGGAAGACGCACAGCAATATGCAACTGCAATAGGTCATTCCAAACTGGAAATAGTGCAATTGGAAGGACACCAAATGAAACCCTTTACTCAAGATGTAAAAACCCTTACAACTAAACACATAAAAGTAGTAATTAAAAAATTGAAAACTGCGGGCGCCGCAGGACCAAACGGTCTCCCAAATGCACTTTTTAAGCAAGATTCTGATTTCTGGGCCAACTGCCTCACACCACTTTTTAACCACCTATACTGTGAAAATAAGACGCCATATTCCTGGAGAGGTAACCTATTTCACCCAATCTATAAAAATGGCAGTCGTACTGAGCCTAGAAATTAAAGGCGCATTGCCCTGATTGACGTTGAGGAAAAACTTTTCTTATCATGTATTTTACAACAATTACAGGGGTGGATGGAGGAAAAAAGAATGCTCCTGAAATACCAAATAGGCTTCAGACAGGGCATGGGTACCATCACGAACCTGGCAGCATTGACGATCCTAATTGAAAAATATATGTCAAAAGTCTGGACTCTTTGCATGCTATATCGACCTAAAATCAGCTTTTGATAGAGTGCTGCGAGATCGTCTTTGACTGAAACTGAAAGCATGGGGATTACCTCAAAAATTAATTGACATTATAATATCCCTATATAGCGAAACCTGGGCCAGGGTGAAGCTCGGAGACGGCAGCAGAATATCCCCCAAGATAAACATAACCAACGCACTAAAACAAGGCTGTGCCTTTCATCGTGCCTATTCAACCTATATCTAGCCGACCTAAACAACTACCTGTTAAAAATAAATGGTCATCCTCCTAAACTGGCAAACAAGCCAATCCACTTCCTGCAATATGCGGATGATATTGTGGTCGTGAGCCTAACCCCAATCGGGTTGCAAAGCGTCACCAACAACCTGACTGATTATTTTGATTACTTAGGCTTGGAATTAAATAAGAAGAAAACTAAGGTGGTGAGACTAGCAGGTCCCAGGCCTGGAAAATACAAATGGTACGCGAAGGGTGCACAAATTGAGGAAATTAGCTCATATAAATACTTGGGTATTAAACTGGGCCGAAGTATGTCCTTTACGGATCAAAAAACAGACATAAAAGCAAAAGCCCAATCTTTAATTTTTGCCTACAAACAGCTGTATAAGAAACTGCGCTGTCCTTCCCACAGTCACCTTTTGAAAATAATGGCAGCACAATTATTCCCAACTCTGGCCTATGGCCTAGAAATATGGCATGGTCAAGAAATCGACATTTTAAATGAGTTGCAGACAAAGGTATACAAAGCAATTTTTAACCTTCCTGAAGGAGCATCTCCAGCACAGATAAGCTTGGAATTTGGCCTTCCGAATTAGGAATATCAAAGAAAAGCAACCTTTGCAAAATTGTGCTGGAAATTCCGAGCGTCAGAATCTGGATCTCTGAATAACCTATGCTAGACCGAAATAAGGTCCCAGTTTGAGCAGAAAACACCAAACACATGGGGCGAACATCTGAGTAAAGCCCTGGAAGTTTTAGACATCGACGAAGCTTGGAATAGTAAGATGGAAAGAACAGCATTCAACAGAGTGTGCAACGCCACGGCCAAGAAATTATCCTTTATGGAAGACCAAAGTAGATTAACCAAATGTCAACATGCCTGGTCTGCAATAAATTCATACACAAAGCTAAAACTGCAAGCCTATTTAGCGTCTCTTTTCCGACTAACATTAAAAAAGAGATTCATGCTGTACCGACTAGGAGATCATAACTCGAAGGACTCGGTTCCTTCCGGGAAAAGTAAAGATCAAGTCGAAAATTGTCGTTTATGTGGTTACCGCAAAGAATCCATATGCCACCTGATGTGCACTTGCCCTACAGTAAAAGACGAAAGAAGGAAGTGTCTAAAAGTAATCTTAAATTAATTAAACATACGCACTTGCAGGTAGGCCGTAATAAGCTGGATGGGAGGCTCATCAAACATTTTAATTTGCCGTGGGGTAAAGTTCTTGACACTGGTCGATAACCTTTTACTAAAAGCGGACTTGGAATAAATAATTGGGGCTGGAACAGGACTGGAAATTTTATAAAAATCGTAAATATTTTAAAAACTCATTACATTTTTGGGAACTACTATGGGGCCCATTAGGATCTTGGGCGGATCGCCACCGCCCGCATCCACCCGAGATCCGGCCACCCATTTCCCCCATCATATTACTATGGCGGGGGGCGGACCGCAGTGGACGGAAAGTCCATACACCGCTTTTCCGCCCAGTCAGCAAGTCGACCGGGCGGATAAGAGTTTAACACAGTGGCGGTGTCTGTTAGACACCGGCAGCCATATTATAATGGGGGCGGAAACATGCCTTTCCGTGGCAGCCTCGGAAAGGCATGCGGGAACTGCTTGTGGGGGCCCGTTGCGGGCCCCCAGGGACTTAGGGGGGTGGTGGGTGCACATGGGGGGTACCTATGGTACCCCCCTGCAGTTCCATGCACAACATGGCAGGCACAGCGTGGTGCCTGTCATGTTGTGCATGGAAGTGCACAACATGCCGTCCTGGCATTGTGGCGGGTGGTGCTGAGTGCACCGTCCGCCACAATGTCAGGTATGTAGGATGCGCCCGCCAATATGGTGGGCGCATCCTAATGGCCCCCAGGGGACGCCTGTCCTTATGGCGAGCAGTTCCATTTCCCGATAGGATGGTGGGCGGACTCCTAATGACCCCCTATGCATTTAAATTTTGACTGTCTTAAATATTTATTGTGTGCTTTATGGTTGTGATAAACCAAATAAAGTTTTTGGTTTTTTTTTACTTCTTTTTTTTTGGAGAGGTTTCTATAGTGACAGGATCTCGTTATACAAGATCTCACCATCTTACAACCTCCCCTACCATACCCCGGTTCACAGATAGAATATCAACACCTAAAATATCTCCTTACCATGAGATCGTGTCATAAATATCCATGTCAAAAATATCGTCATCCTAGATTTATAATAGTAAGTACAAAAATATCAGAAAAAAATATTGGTCATCCATATAGTTGTACAAAATATAGCTTTTTAGATATATATAAAATATAATATTACATTTTAAATATATTTAATTTACTATTCCCACTCCAGTGAGTGCAACAGGAGGGAAAGAGTTGGATAGTGGAGGGATAAAATGGACTATTCTTATGCCAGTCAGTACCACAGTAGGGAAAGCGCTGGATAGTATAGGGGTAAAAATTACTATTCCCACTCCAGAGAGTGCAACAGTAGGGAAAGCGTTGGATAGCGGAGGGGTAAAAATTACTATTCCCACTCAAGTGAGTGCAACAGTAGGGAAAGTGTTGGATAGCGGAGGGGTAAAAATTACTATTCCCACTCAAGTGAGTGCAACAGTAGGGAAAGTGTTGTATTGCGGAGGGGTAAAAATTACTATTCCCACTTTACTATTCCCACTCCACTGAGTGCAACAGTATGGAAAGTGTTGGATAGCGGAGGGGTAAAAATTACTATTACCACTCCAGTGAGTGCAACAGAAGGGAAAGTGTTGGATAGTGAAGGGATTACAATTACTATTCCCACTCCAGTGAGTGCAACAGTAGGGAAAGCGTTGGATAGCGTAGGGGTAAACATTACTATTCCCACTCCAATGAGTGAAACAGTTGGGAAAGTGTTGGATAGTGGAGGGAAAAAAATTACTATTCCTACTCCAGTGAAAGCCACAGTAGGGAAAGTGTTGGATAGCAGTGGATAAAATTTACTATTCCCACACCAGTCAGTACAACAGTAGGGAAAGAGTTGGATTGCGTAGGAGTAAAAATTGCTATTCCCACTCCAATCAGTGCAACAGTAAGTAAAATGTTGGATAACAGAGGGGTAAGAATCACTATTCCCACTCCATTCAGTTCAAAATTAAAAACAAACAAAATATCAGAAAAATATATTCAAACCAAAGTAAAAAAATATAAATATGTTTGAAAATAAAAATGAAATATATTTAATATTAAACATATAAAAAATAAAAACATAATATAGCGTTGAAATACATATCACAAATACCTACAAATATTACATTAAATAAAAAAATAAAAAAATTCAGACAAATAAATATTTTTATTTAGAAATTATTTAACAAAAACATTAATCATCACATATATTTCAGTTCAGTTCAAATAATCTTTATTTCGGTCATATACCATAAAAGATGCAAGCATATAATCGATAAAAAACATCATTTAAGACAATGTACATCAGCATTAAAAAGAAATACTCAGATGGAGATCATAAAAGCTAAAAATGTAGATAAAAACGAAGTACAAAAGTTAAAAAAGTAAAAAAATTAAAAGGAGGAACAACAAGGACAGATACTAAGCAAATAAGACACATATAGGGCACCTAAAATGGGCTGGGGATAACAGTTTCATCGGGAGATGTTATTAATGAATGACCAGCGCCTACGCCACATGGCGAGCAAGAAGCGGGAAACTGAGAATACCACAGGAGGAGAAGTCTCACATTTCAGGATTCTGAATGCGTGATGGTAATGTTCAAACCCCAGATTTCTACATAGTTGAACAAGCCAACGCTGCCTGATAGGCTTGTAATATGGGCAGAAAAAGAAGACATGGGGCTCAGTTTCCTCCTGTTCGCCACATGCTGGACAATTTAGTAGCCTAGTTTGGGACCATTTATGGGAGAGTACCCTAAGTGGTAATGTGCCATGCCTAAATTGTACATAGAGTTTCCTTGCTAGACTGGGCAAAATCATATCCAAAAAGGGCTCCAGCCTATACTCCTCTTTAATACTAAGAAACTCTATGGTTAAAGGACCCAGCATATATTTAGTTTATTTACTTCATACCCCATAACACCACAAATTTCGCAACCGACATCTAAAATCTAAAAAACAAAAAAATGATTTACACAATTAACATAATTAACTATCAATTAAACAAATATTATTAATTAAAAACCAAATAAAAATTCATGAAAATTAACTGCCCACTCTTTACCCCTATTAACTGAAAACCCTGACAAAAATAAGGTAATTAAACAATTCACATAATTAATTATCAATTAATTAGTATTAATTTATAATTGCTTATTAATTAATTGAAAATAAATAACTCTCCCACCTTTAACGCCTCTATACCCAAAACCCACACCCCAAAAATGTAAACAATTAACATAATGATTAATTAATTAATAATTATCAACTAATTATTAATTAATTAAAAATAAATGACTTCCCACCATTTACCCCTATAAACTCCACAACCCGCACCTAATATGAATTACACAATTTCCATATTTAATTATCAATTAATTAATATTAATTAACAACTTATTATTAATTAATTAATTAAAAATAAAGTACTTCCCACCTTTTACCCCTTAAAACCCAAAAGCCACAATTTAATATAATTAAATGAATTCCTACCCTATTCCCTTATAAACCCACAACCTACTACGCAACTAAATAATACAAAATGTTATTAAAATTAAATTAATAACTACAAAAAATGTAACACAAATATTAAAAAACATAAACCCTACTTCTACAATAAATTACATCACATACATTTAAAATATATACGTAAATACATAACACTAATTAAAAAATCGATATTTTAAACAGCTATATATTTGCAAATGATATTAACCCGTTGCGTGCTCGGGACAGAACTGTTCCGTCACGAGCTTCACATGGGCTGTGCTGGTGACGGAACGGTTCTGTCACGGCCCGCTGGCCGCGCCTGCGCTGAGCGTTCTAACGAGCAGGCGGGGCCGTGACGGAACAGTTCCGTCACAAGCACAGCTCACCTGAGGGCCGTGACGGAGCGGTTCCGTCATGAGTGCGGGAGTGCCGCGTGGCCCCGCCTCCCCCTTAGCGCTGCGGCGGAATAGCCGCCGTAGCTAAGGGGTTAATGACTTCTATTTTTTTTTAAATCGATATTACTTACCTTAAAATTGATATTCTTGTCCACGATATTCTTGCTGTCGATATTTCTGCGTCACGATATTTACAACTCGATAATTGTGTCAGTCGATAATACAAACTCGATATTTTGTCTGAATACCCCAAGCCCAGTGCCTGGACTTACTGCCCGACTCGCGCTTGTGAAGAAGGCTGCCCAACATGGTCAAATCCTGCCGCGGTTTGTGCAGGTAAGAGCAGTGGAGCTGGGGGGAAGGGGGAATTTCGATAGACAATTAAAAGGGACAATTAATCATTTATTTAATTTTCCCTTGTAGTCTTCTGTCAAATCCCCCCCACCCCCAAACTGGCCCCACCGCACATGGGGACTGAGACAACCTGTTGCACCTTGCGGTGCTCGCTCAAGCACGACTCTGAACCATACAACGTCACTGCAAAAAGTAGTTTTTACTTGAGGAACGCAATCCTGTCAAGAGACTGAATCTAAAAAAGTGAGGTTATTGAGAAAGAAGATCCTTGTGTGGAGGGTAGCAACAGAAGGGTTCTTCCTGTGTGAAAAGGGAAGAAAGACTTCAGTGATAACAGGGTTCTGGGGAGGAGGTGCAGCTTCTCAGAGTGATGAACTGTGAGGGGGAGGACAGTATTTGGGGTAATGATCATTCATGTATCATTAAATCAGGGTTCTATGTGGAGCCCGAGTAATGGCGCCTTTTGCCCTACCTCCACCAACCACCGAATATCGGGTAACATCTGTGTGGGATCTGCATACATGAACAAGGTGCAGCCCAAGGGGTGAGAGGAATCAGGTAAGTGTGGGACAAGGGGCTGATTGGCTGCACTGGGCCTTCCAGCGCCCGCGACATCTTAGGAGTGAAGACCGCCACCTCTACAGGTTGAGTCCAACCTTATCGAATGAGGATGCCGCACTCAAAGCACTGCCCCTCACTCAAAAACCATGGAGGAATGTAGCAGAGCGCTGTGGTCGATGGCTTTGAAGGCACATGATGGTTCAAGAAGAACACGGCCGCACCCACAGTCCCCAAATACACTCACACTATTTGCAGTTCCCCCAGGTTTATCCTCATACAGACGCAACCACTGCCCATGAGGGCAGAGCGTTGTTGAGCTCTAGGAGGACAGACAGTACCCGACAAGACCAGCGCTTTGCCCTTGATGAGGAGAGGGCTGGCTGTCTCTTGGATCCGCAAGAGAGCCCCAGCGGGACAGACAGCATTAGGGTGGACATTGCTGTTGACAAGGAGAGCGCTGACTGTCTCTTGGGTCCGTAAGGGAGCCCCAGCGGGACAGACAGCATTAGGGTGGACATTGCTGTTGACAAAGAGTGGGCTGACTGTCTCTTTAATGTGGAAGGGAGGCCCAGCGGGAGAAACCAGATTAGGCGAGACATTGCTGTTGATAAGGAGAGGGCTGACTACCTCTTCGGTCCAGAGAGACCCTGAGAGGGACAGACAGTATGAGGCGAGACTTTGCTGTTGACAAGGAGAGGGCTGACTTGGGCACCATTTCAGCAACCCCTGATGACTTTTCCCTGCTCTATATTACTTTTGCTCTCTACTGATGAAGGGCTAAACCCAGAAACCCAGGTCTAGAGATAACACCATCTTTGGTGAAGAACTGCAGCAACTTTGAAAGTAAGCGCAGTGCATTTACCAGGATGCAATGGGGAGAACTGTGCTGGGATGAGAAGCAGTGTGCTCCCTCCCCCCTTGTGTTTGAAGGGCTCCCTTGAGCCAACGAGCTGTCGAGCTCTCCTGGGATGCACCTGTGTGCCTGTGGAGTGGTTCTGTGACCTGTGAAGACATGGGCACCCTTTCAGCAACCCCAGATGCCTGATGACTATTCTCTGTTCTACATTACTTTTGCTGTCTACTGATGAAGGGCTAAACCCAGAAACACGTGACTAGAGATAACAGCGCTATCTGTACCATCTTTGGTGAAAGACTACAGCAACTTTGAAAGTAAGCGTACTGCATTTACCAGGATGCAATGGGGAGAACTGTGCTGGGATGAGAAGCAGAGTGCTCACTCCCCCCATGAGAGCTGACTGTCTCTTCGGCTCGAAGAGACCCTGTGCAGGACAGTCAGTATGAGGCGAGACTTTGCTGTTGACAAGGAGAGGGATGACTGTCTCCTTAAAACAGAAGAGAGCCCCAGCGGGACAGCCTGGATTAGGCTAGACATTCCTGTTGACAAGGAGAGAGCTGACTGTCTCTTTAATCTGGAAGAGAGCGCCAGCGTGGCAAGACAGGGTAAGCAAGAACTTACTGTTAACAAAGAGAGGGCTGACTGTCTCTTTGATCCGTAAGAGAGCCCCGCTGAGAAAGACAGGATTAGGTAGGACGTTGCTGCTGGCAAAGAGAGGGCTGGTGTAGCTCAGGTCTGTTCCTGCACTCTACACACTCCTGTCTACACCAACAGAGTCAGTGGATGTCATCAGGGAGGGAGCGGCAGGGGGCCATCTCTGCCCCACTCTCTTCCTCATGGGTCCACTCGAGGCCATCTCTGCCCCACTCTCTTCCTCATGGGTCCACTCGAGGCCATCTCTGCCCCACTCTCTTCCTCATGGGATCCACTCGAGGCCATCTCTGCCCCACTCTCTTCCTCATGGGTCCACTCGAGGCCATCTCGGCCCCACTCTCTTCCTCATGGGGTCCACTCGAGGCCATCTCTGCCCCACTCTCTTCCTCGTGGGTCCAATCGAGGCCATCTCTGCCCCACTCTCTTCCTCATGGGATCCACTCGAGGCCATCTCTGCCCCACTCTCTTCCTCATGGGGTCCACTCGAGGCCATCTCTGCCCCACTCTCTTCCTCGTGGGTCCACTCGAGGCCATCTCTGCCCCACTCTCTTCCTCATGGGTCCACTCGAGGCCATCTCTGCCCCACTCTCTTCCTCATGGGATCCACTCGAGGCCATCTCTGCCCCACTCTCTTCCTCATGGGTCCACTCGAGGCCATCTCTGCCCCAGTCTCTTCCTCATGGGGTCCACTCGAGGCCATCTCTGCCCCACTCTCTTCCTCATGGGTCCACTCGAGGCCATCTCTGCCCCACTCTCTTCCTGATGGGTCCACTCGAGGCCATCTCTGCCCCACTCTCTTCCTCGTGGGGTCCACTCGAGGCCATCTCTGCCCCACTCTCTTCCTCATGGGTCCACTCGAGGCCATCTCTGCCCCACTCTCTTCCTCGTGGGGTCCACTCAAGGCCATCTCTGCCCCTGTCTCTTCCTCATGGGGTCCACTCGAGGCCATCTCTGCCCCACTCTCTTCCTCATGGGGTCCACTCGAGGCCATCTCTGCCCCACTCTCTTCCTCGTGGGGTCCACTCGAGGCCATCTCTGCCCCACTCTCTTCCTCATGGGTCCACTCGAGGCCATCTCTGCCCCACTCTCGTCCTCATGGGTCCATTCGAGGCCATCTCTGCCCCACTCTCTTCCTCATGGGTCCACTCGAGGCCATCTCGGCCCCACTCTCTTCCTCATGGGGTCCCCTCGAGGCCATCTCTGCCCCACTCTCTTCCTCATGGGTCCACTCGAGGCCATCTCTGCCCCACTCTCTTCCTCATGGGTCCACTCGAGGCCATCTCTGCCTCACTCTCGTCCTCATGGGTCCACTCGAGGCCATCTCTGCCCCACTCTCGTCCTCATGGGTCCACTCGAGGCCATCTCTGCCCCACTCTCTTCCTCATGGGATCCACTCGAGGCCATCTCTGCCCCACTCTCTTCCTCATGGGGTCCACTCGAGGCCATCTCTGCCCCACTCTCTTCCTCATGGGTCGCCTCGAGGCCATCTCTGCCCCACTCTCTTCCTGATGGGTCCACTCGAGGCCATCTCTGCCCCACTCTCTTCCTCATGGGTCCACTCGAGGCCATCTCTGCCCCACTCTCTTCCTCATGGGGTCCACTCGAGGCCATCTCTGCCCCACTCTCTTCCTCATGGGTCCACTCGAGGCCATCTCTGCCTCACTCTCGTCCTCATGGGTCCACTCGAGGCCATCTCTGCCCCACTCTCGTCCTCATGGGTCCACTCGAGGCCATCTCTGCCCCACTCTCTTCCTCATGGGTCCACTCGAGGCCATCTCGGCCCCACTCTCTTCCTCATGGGGTCCACTCGAGGCCATCTCTGCCCCACTCTCTTCCTCGTGGGTCCACTCGAGGCCATCTCTGCCCCACTCTCTTCCTCATGGGATCCACTCGAGGCCATCTCTGCCCCACTCTCTTCCTCATGGGTCCACTCGAGGCCATCTCTGCCCCAGTCTCTTCCTCATGGGGTCCACTCGAGGCCATCTCTGCCCCACTCTCTTCCTCATGGGTCGCCTCGAGGCCATCTCTGCCCCACTCTCTTCCTGATGGGTCCACTCGAGGCCATCTCTGCCCCACTCTCTTCCTCAAGGGTCCACTCGAGGCCATCTCTGCCCCACTCTCTTCCTGATGGGTCCACTCGAGGCCATCTCTGCCCCACTCTCTTCCTCATGGGTCCACTCGAGGCCATCTCTGCCCCAGTCTCTTCCTCATGGGGTCCACTCGAGGCCATCTCTGCCCCACTCTCTTCCTCGTGGGGTCCACTCGAGGCCATCTCTGCCCCACTCTCTTCCTGATGGGTCCACTCGAGGCCATCTCTGCCCCACTCTCTTCCTCGTGGGGTCCACTCGAGGCCATCTCTGCCCCACTCTCTTCCTCATGGGTCCACTCGAGGCCATCTCTGCCCCACTCTCTTCCTCGTGGGGTCCACTCAAGGCCATCTCTGCCCCTGTCTCTTCCTCATGGGGTCCACTCGAGGCCATCTCTGCCCCACTCTCTTCCTCGTGGGGTCCACTCGAGGCCATCTCTGCCCCACTCTCTTCCTCATGGGTCCACTCGAGGCCATCTCTGCCCCACTCTCTTCCTCATGGGTCCACTCGAGGCCATCTCTGCCCCACTCTCGTCCTCATGGGTCCACTCGAGGCCATCTCTGCCCCACTCTCTTCCTCGTGGGTCCACTCGAGGCCATCTCTGCCCCAATCTCTTCCTCATGGATCCACTCGAGGCCATCTCTGCCCCAATCTCTTCCTCATGGGTCCACTCGAGGCCATCTCTGCCCCACTCTCTTCCTCATGGGTCCACTCGAGGCCATCTCTGCCCCACTCTCTTCCTCATGGGGTCCACTCGAGGCCATCTCTGCCCCACTCTCTTCCTCATGGGGTCCACTCGAGGCCATCTCTGCCCCACTCTCTTCCTCATGGGGTCCACTCGAGGCCATCTCTGCCCCACTCTCTTCCTCGTGGGGTCCACTCGAGGCCATCTCTGCCCCACTCTCTTCCTCATGGGTCCATTCGAGGCCATCTCTGCCCCTGTCTCTTCCTCATGGGTCCACTCGAGGCCATCTCTGCCCCACTCTCTTCCTCATGGGTCCCCTCGAGGCCATCTCTGCCCCACTCTCTTCCTCATGGGTCCACTCGAGGCCATCTCTGCCCCACTCTCTTCCTCATGGGTGCACTCGAGGCCATCTCTGCCCCACTCTCTTCCTCATGGGTCCACTCGAGGCCATCTCTGCCTCACTCTCGTCCTCATGGGTGCACTCGAGGCCTTCTCTGCCCCACTCTCGTCCTCATGGGTCCACTCGAGGCCATCTCTGCCCCACTCTCTTCCTCATGGGATCCACTCGAGGCCATCTCTGCCCCACTCTCTTCCTCATGGGTCCACTCGAGGCCATCTCTGCCCCACTCTCTTCCTGATGGGGTCCACTCGAGGCCATCTCTGCCCCACTCTCTTCCTCGTGGGGTCCACTCGAGGCCATCTCTGCCCCACTCTCTTCCTCATGGGTCCACTCGAGGCCATCTCTGCCCCACTCTCTTCCTGATGGGGTCCACTCGAGGCCATCTGTGCCCCACCCTCTTCCTCATGGGTCCACTCGAGGCCATCTCTGCCCCACTCTCTTCCTCGTGGGTCCACTCGAGGCCATCTCTGCCCCACTCTCTTCCTCATGGGTCCACTCGAGGCCATCTCTGCCCCACTCTCTTCCTCATGGGGTCCACTCGAGGCCATCTCTGCCCCACTCTCTTCCTCATGGGTCCATTCGAGGCCATCTCTGCCCCACTCTCTTCCTCATGGGTCCACTCGAGGCCATCTCTGCCCCACTCTCTTCCTCATGGGGTCCACTCGAGGCCATCTCTGCCCCAGTCTCTTCCTCATGGGTCCACTCGAGGCCATCTCTGCCCCACTCTCTTCCTCATGGGTCCACTCGAGGCCATCTCTGCCCCACTCTCTTCCTCATGGGTCCACTCGAGGCCATCTCTGCCCCACTCTCTTCCTCATGGGTCCACTCGAGGCCATCTCTGCCCCACTCTCTTCCTGATGGGGTCCACTCGAGGCCATCTCTGCCCCACTCTCTTCCTCGTGGGGTCCACTCGAGGCCATCTCTGCCCCACTCTCTTCCTCATGGGGTCCACTCGAGGCCATCTCTGCCCCACTCTCTTCCTCATGGGTCCACTCGAGGCCATCTCTGCCCCACTCTCTTCCTGATGGGGTCCACTCGAGGCCATCTCTGCCCCACTCTCTTCCTCGTGGGGTCCACTCGAGGCCATCTCTGCCCCACTCTCTTCCTCATGGGGTCCACTCGAGGCCATCTCTGCCCCACTCTCTTCCTCGTGGGGTCCACTCGAGGCCATCTCTGCCCCACTCTCTTCCTCATGGGTCCACTCGAGGCCATCTCTGCCCCAGTCTCTTCCTCATGGGTCCACTCGAGGCCATCTGTGCCCCACTCTCTTCCTCGTGGGGTCCACTCGAGGCCATCTCTGCCCCACTCTCTTCCTCATGGGTCCACTCGAGGGCATCTCTGCCCCACTCTCTTCCTCATGGGGTCCACTCGAGGCCATCTCTGCCCCACTCTCTTCCTCATGGGTCCATTCGAGGCCATCTCTGCCCCACTCTATTCCTGATGGGGTCCACTCGAGGCCATCTCTGCCCCACTCTCTTCCTCGTGGGGTCCACTCGAGGCCATCTCTGCCCCACTCTCTTCCTCATGGGGTCCACTCGAGGCCATCTCTGCCCCACTCTCTTCCTCATGGGTCCACTCGAGGCCATCTCTGCCCCACTCTCTTCCTGATGGGGTCCACTCGAGGCCATCTCTGCCCCACTCTCTTCCTCGTGGGGTCCACTCGAGGCCATCTCTGCCCCACTCTCTTCCTCATGGGGTCCACTCGAGGCCATCTCTGCCCCACTCTCTTCCTCGTGGGGTCCACTCAAGGCCATCTCTGCCCCACTCTCTTCCTCATGGGTCCACTCGAGGCCATCTCTGCCCCAGTCTCTTCCTCATGGGTCCACTCGAGGCCATCTGTGCCCCACCCTCTTCCTCATGGGTCCACTCGAGGCCATCTCTGCCCCACTCTCTTCCTCGTGGGGTCCACTCAAGGCCATCTCTGCCCCATTCTCTTCCTCATGGGTCCACTCGAGGCCATCTCTGCCCCACTCTCTTCCTCATGGGGTCCACTCGAGGCCATCTCTGCCCCACTCTCTTCCTCATGGGTCCATTCGAGGCCATCTCTGCCCCACTCTCTTCCTCATGGGTCCACTCGAGGCCATCTCTGCCCCACTCTCTTCCTCATGGGGTCCACTCGAGGCCATCTCTGCCCCAGTCTCTTCCTCATGGGTCCACTCGAGGCCATCTCTGCCCCACTCTCTTCCTCATGGGTCCACTCGAGGCCATCTCTGCCCCACTCTCTTCCTCATGGGTCCCCTCGAGGCCATCTCTGCCCCACTCTCTTCCTCATGGGTCCACTCGAGGCCATCTCTGCCCCACTCTCTTCCTCATGGGTCCCCTCGAGGCCATCTCTGCCCCACTCTCTTCCTCATGGGTGCACTCGAGGCCATCTCTGCCTCACTCTCGTCCTCATGGGTCCACTCGAGGCCATCTCTGCCACAGTCTCTTCCTCATGGGTCCACTTGAGGCCATCTCTGCCCCACTCTCTTCCTCATGGGGTCCACTCGAGGCCATCTCTGCCCCACTCTCTTCCTCATGGGTCCACTCGAGGCCATCTCTGCCCCACTCTCTTCCTCATGGGGTCCACTCGAGGCCATCTCGGCCCCACTCTCTTCCTCATGGGATCATCTCGAGGCCATCTCTGCCCCACTCTCTTCCTCATGGGTCCACTCGAGGCCATCTCTGCCCCACTCTCTTCCTCATGGGGTCCACTCGAGGCCATCTCTGCCCCACTCTCTTCCTGATGGGGTCCACTCAAGGCCATCTCGGCCCCACTCTCTTCCTCATGGGTCCACTTGAGGCCATCTCTGCCCCACTCTCTTCCTCATGGGGTCCACTCGAGGCCATCTCTGCCCCACTCTCTTCCTCATGGGGTCCACTCGAGGCCATCTCTGCCTCACTCTCTTCCTCATGGGGTCCACTGGAGGCCATCTCTGCCCCACTCTCTTCCTCATGGGTCCACTCGAGGCCATCTCTGCCCCACTCTCTTCCTCATGGGTCCACTCGAGGCCATCTCTGCCCCACTCTCTTCCTCATGGGGTCCACTCAAGGCCATCTCTGCCCCAGTCTCTTCCTCATGGGTCCACTCAAGGCCATCTCTGCCCCTCTCTCTTCCTCATGGGTCCACTCGAGGCCATCTCTGCCCCAGTCTCTTCCTCATGGGTCCACTCAAGGCCATCTCTGCCCCTCTCTCTTCCTCATGGGTCCACTCGAGGCCATCTCTGCCCCACTCTCTTCCTCATGGGTCCACTCGAGGCCATCTCTGCCCCACTCTCTTCCTCATGGGGTCCACTCAAGGCCATCTCTGCCCCAGTCTCTTCCTCATGGGTCCACTCAAGGCCATCTCTGCCCCTCTCTCTTCCTCATGGGTCCACTCGAGGCCATCTCACCCCACTCTCGTCCTCATGGGTCCATTCGAGGCCATCTCTGCCCCAGTCTCTTCCTCATGGGTCCACTCGAGGCCATCTCTGCCCCACTCTCTTCCTCATGGGTCCACTCGAGGCCATCTCTGCCCCACTCTCTTCCTCATGGGGTCCACTCAAGGCCATCTCTGCCCCAGTCTCTTCCTCATGGGGTCCACTCGAGGCCATCTCGGCCCCACTCTCTTCCTCGTGGGGTCCGCTCGAGGCCATCTCGGCCCCACTCTCTTCCTCATGGGTCCACTCGAGGTCATCTCTGCCCCACTCTCTTCCTCATGGGGTCCACTCAAGGCCATCTCTGCCCCAGTCTCTTCCTCATGGGGTCCACTCGAGGTCATCTCTGCCCCACTCTCTTCCTCATGGGTCCACTCGAGGCCATCTCTGCCCCACTCTCTTCCTCATGGGTCCACTCGAGGCCATCTCTGCCCCACTCTCTTCCTCATGGGTCCACTCGAGGCCATTTCTGCCCCACTCTCTTCCTCATGGGTCCACTCGAGGCCATCTCTGCCCCACTCTCTTCCTGATGGGTCCACTCGAGGCCATCTCGGCCCCTCTCTCTTCCTCATGGGATCATCTCGAGGCCATCTCTGCCCCACTCTCTTCCTCATGGGTCCACTCGAAGCCATCTCTGCCCCACTCTCTTCCTCATGGGATCATCTCGAGGCCATCTCGGCCCCACTCTCTTCCTCATGGGTCCACTCGAGGCCATCTCTGCCCCACTCTCTTCCTGATGGGGTCCACTCGAGGCCATCTCTGCCCCACTCTCTTCCTCATGGGTCCACTCGAGGCCATCTCTGCCTCACTCTCTTCCTCATGGGGTCCACTCGAGGCCATCTCTGCCTCACTCTCTTCCTCATGGGGTCCACTGGAGGCCATCTCTGCCTCACTCTCTTCCTCATGGGGTCCCCTCGAGGCCATCTCTGCCCCACTCTCTTCCTCATGGGTCCACTCGGGGCCATCTCTGCCCCACTCTCGTCCTCATGGGTCCACTCGGGGCCATCTCTGCCCCACTCTCGTCCTCATGGGGTCCACTCGAGGCCATCTCTGCCCCACTCTTTTCCTCATGGGGTCCACTCGAGGCCATCTCTGCCCCACTCTCTTCCTCATGGGTCCACTCGAGGCCATCTCTGCCCCACTCTCTTCCTCATGGGGTCCGCTCGAGGCCATCTCTGCCCCACTCTCTTCCTCATGGGTCCCCTCGAGGCCATCTCTGCCCCACTCTCTTCCTCATGGGTGCACTCGAGGCCATCTCTGCCCCACTCTCTTCCTCATGGGATCCACTCGAGGCCATCTCTGCCCCACTCTCTTCCTCATGGGTCCACTCGAGGCCATCTCTGCCCCACTCTCTTCCTCATGGGTCCACTCGAGGCCATCTCTGCCCCACTCTTGTCCTCATGGGTCCACTCGAGGCCATCTCTGCCCCACTCTCTTCCTCGTGGGGTCCACTCGAGGCCATCTCTGCCCCACTCTCTTCCTCATGGGTCCACTCGAGGCCATCTCTGCCCCACTCTCTTCCTCATGGGGTCCACTCGAGGCCATCTCTGCCCCACTCTCTTCCTCATGGGTCCACTCGAGGCCATCTCTGCCCCACTCTCTTCCTCAAGGGTCCACTCGAGGCCATCTCTGCCCCACTCTCTTCCTCATGGGTCCATTCGAGGCCATCTCTGCCCCACTCTCTTCCTCATGGGTCCACTCGAGGCCATCTCTGCCCCACTCTCTTCCTCATGGGATCCACTCGAGGCCATCTCTGCCCCAGTCTCTTCCTCATGGGTCCACTCGAGGCCATCTCTGCCCCACTCTCTTCCTCATGGGGTCCGCTCGAGGCCATCTCTGCCCCACTCTCTTCCTCATGGGGTCCACTCGAGGCCATCTCTGCCCCACTCTCTTCCTCATGGGTCCACTCGAGGCCATCTCGGCCCCACTCTCTTCCTCATGGGTCCACTTGAGGCCATCTCTGCCCCACTCTCTTCCTCATGGGGTCCACTCGAGGCCATCTCTGCCCCACTCTCTTCCTCATGGGTCCACTCGAGGCCATCTCTGCCCCACTCTCTTCCTCATGGGTCCACTCGAGGCCATCTCTGCCCCACTCTCTTCCTCATGGGTCCACTCGAGGCCATCTCTGCCCCACTCTCTTCCTCATGGGTCCACTCGAGGCCATCTCGGCCCCACTCTCTTCCTCATGGGTCCACTCAAGGCCATCTCGGCCCCACTCTCTTCCTCATGGGTCCACTCGAGGCCATCTCTGCCCCAGTCTCTTCCTCACGGGTCCACTCGAGGCCATCTCGGCCCCACTCTCTTCCTCATGGGTCCACTCGAGGCCATCTCGGCCCCACTCTCTTCCTCATGGGTCCACTCGAGGCCATCTCTGCCCCACTCTCTTCCTCATGGGTCCACTTGAGGCCATCTCTGCCCCACTCTCTTCCTCATGGGTCGCCTCGAGGCCATCTCTGCCCCACTCTCTTCCTCATGGGTCCACTCGAGGCCATCTCTGCCCCACTCTCTTCCTCATGGGTCCACTTGAGGCCATCTCTGCCCCACTCTCTTCCTCATGGGTCCCCTCGAGGCCATCTCTGCCCCACTCTCTTCCTCATGGGTCGCCTCGAGGCCATCTCTGCCCCACTCTCTTCCTCATGGGTCCAATCGAGGCCATCTCGGCCCCACTCTCTTCCTCATGGGATCATCTCGAGGCCATCTCTGCCCCACTCTCTTCCTCATGGGTCCACTCGAGGCCATCTCTGCCCCACTCTCTTCCTCATGGGATCATCTCGAGGCCATCTCTGCCCCACTCTCTTCCTCATGGGTCCACTCGAGGCCATCTCTGCCCCACTCTCTTCCTCATGGGTCCCCTCGAGGCCATCTCTGCCCCACTCTCTTCCTGATGGGTCCACTCGAGGCCATCTCTGCCCCACTCTCTTCCTCATGGGGTCCACTCAAGGCCATCTCTGCCCCACTCTCTTCCTCGTGGGGTCCGCTCAAGGCCATCTCGGCCCCACTCTCTTCCTCATGGGTCCACTCGAGGCCATCTCTGCCCCACTCTCTTCCTCGTGGGGTCCACTCGAGGCCATCTCTGCCCCACTCTCTTCCTCATGGGTCCACTCGAGGCCATCTCTGCCCCACTCTCTTCCTCATGGGTCCACTTGAGGCCATCTCTGCCCCACTCTCTTCCTCATGGGTCGCCTCGAGGCCATCTCTGCCCCAGTCTCTTCCTCATGGGTCCACTCGAGGCCATCTCGTCCCCACTCTCTTCCTCATGGGTCCACTCGAGGCCATCTCTGCCCCACTCTCTTCCTCATGGGTCCACTCGAGGCCATCTCTGCCCCACTCTCTTCCTCATGGGATCCATTCGAGGCCATCTCTGCCCCACTCTCGTCCTCATGGGTCCACTCGAGGCCATCTCTGCCCCACTCTCTTCCTCATGGGTCCACTCGAGGCCATCTCTGCCCCACTCTTTTCCTCATGGGGTCCACTCGAGGCCATCTCTGCCCCAGTCTCTTCCTCATGGGTCCACTCGAGGCCATCTCGGCCCCACTCTCTTCCTCATGGGTCCCCTCGAGGCCATCTCTGCCCCACTCTCTTCCTCATGGGTCCACTCGAGGCCATCTCGGCCCCACTCTCTTCCTCATGGGTCCACTCGAGGCCATCTCTGCCCCACTCTCTTCCTCATGGGGTCCACTCGAGGCCATCTCTGCCCCACTCTCTTCCTCATGGGTCCACTCGAGGCCATTTCTGCCCCAGTCTCTTCCTCATGGGGTCCACTCGGGCCATCTCTGCCCCACTCTCTTCCTCATGGGTCCACTCGAGGCCATCTCTGCCCCACTCTCTTCCTCATGGATCCACTCGAGGCCATCTCTGCCCCACTCTCTTCCTCATGGGTCCACTCGAGGCCATCTCTGCCCCACTCTCTTCCTCATGGGGTCCACTCAAGGCCATCTCTGCCCCTGTCTCTTCCTCATGGGCCCACTCGAGGCCATCTCTGCCCCACTCTCTTCCTCATGGGTCCACCCGAGGCCATCTCTGCCCCACTCTCTTCCTCATGGGTCCACTCGAGGCCATCTCTGCCCCAGTCTCTTCCTCATGGGTCCACTCGAGGCCATCTCTGCCCCAGTCTCTTCCTCATGGGGTCCACTCAAGGCCATCTCTGCCCCTGTCTCTTCCTCATGGGTCCAATCGAGGCCATCTCTGCCCCACTCTCTTCCTCATGGGTCCACTCGAGGCCATCTCTGCCCCACTCTCTTCCTCATGGGGTCCACTCGAGGCCATCTCTGCCCCACTCTCGCCCTCATGGGTCCACTCGAGGCCATCTCTGCCCCACTCTCTTCCTCATGGGGTCCACTCGAGGCCATCTCTGCCCCAGTCTCTTCCTCATGGGTCCACTCGAGGCCATCTCTGCCCCACTCTCTTCCTCATGGGGTCCACTCGAGGCCATCTCTGCCCCACTCTCGTCCTCATGGGTCCATTCGAGGCCATCTCGGCCCCACTCTCTTCCTCATGGGTCCACTCGAGGCCATCTCGGCCCCACTCTCTTCCTCGTGGGGTCCACTCGAGGCCATCTCTGCCCCAATCTCTTCCTCATGGGTCCATTCGAGGCCATCTCTGCCCCACTCTCTTCCTCATGGGTCCACTCGAGGCCATCTCTGCCCCACTCTCGTCCTCATGGGGTCCACTCGAGGCCATCTCTGCCCCACTCTCTTCCTCATGGGTCCCCTCGAGGCCATCTCTGCCCCACTCTCTTCCTCATGGGATCCACTCGAGGCCATCTCTGCCCCACTCTCTTCCTCATGGGGTCCACTCGAGGCCATCTCTGCCCCACTCTCTTCCTCGTGGGGTCCACTCGAGGCCATCTCTGCCCCACTCTCTTCCTCATGGGATCCACTCGAGGCCATCTCTGCCCCAGTCTCTTCCTCATGGGTCCACTCGAGGCCATCTCGGCCCCACTCTCTTCCTCGTGGGGTCCACTCGAGGCCATCTCGGCCCCACTCTCTTCCTCATGGGTCCACTCGAGGCCATCTCGGCCCCACTCTCTTCCTCGTGGGGTCCACTCGAGGCCATCTCGGCCCCACTCTCTTCCTCATGGGTCCACTCGAGGCCATCTCTGCCCCACTCTCTTCCTCATGGGTCCACTCGAGGCCATCTCTGCCCCACTCTCTTCCTCATGGGATCATCTCGAGGCCATCTCTGCCCCACTCTCTTCCTCATGGGATCCACTCGAGGCCATCTCTGCCCCAGTCTCTTCCTCATGGGTCCACTCGAGGCCATCTCTGCCCCAGTCTCTTCCTCATGGGGTCCACTCGAGGCCATCTCTGCCCCACTCTCTTCCTGATGGGATCCACTTGAAGCCATCTCTGCCCCACTCTCTTCCTGATGGGATCCACTCGAGGCCATCTCTGCCCCACTCTCTTCCTCATGGGTCCACTCGAGGCCATCTCTGCCCCACTCTCTTCCTCATGGGATCCACTTGAAGCCATCTCTGCCCCACTCTCTTCCTGATGGGATCCACTCGAGGCCATCTCTGCCCCACTCTCTTCCTCATGGGTCCACTCGAGACCATCTCTGCCCCACTCTCTTCCTCATGGGGTCCACTCGAGGCCATCTCTGCCCCACTCTCTTCCTGATGGGATCCACTTGAAGCCATCTCTGCCCCACTCTCTTCCTGATGGGATCCACTCGAGGCCATCTCTGCCCCACTCTCTTCCTCATGGGTCCACTCGAGGCCATCTCTGCCCCACTCTCTTCCTCATGGGTCCACTCGAGGCCATCTCTGCCCCACTCTCTTCCTCATGGGTCCACTCGAGGCCATCTCTGCCCCACTCTCTTCCTCATGGGTCCACTCGAGGCCATCTCTGCCCCACTCTCTTCCTCATGGGTCCACTCGAGGCCATCTCTGCCCCACTCTCTTCCTCATGGGTCCACTCGAGGCCATCTCGGCCCCACTCTCTTCCTCATGGGATCCACTCGAGGCCATCTCTGCCCCAGTCTCTTCCTCATGGGGTCCACTCGAGGCCATCTCTGCCCCAGTCTCTTCCTCATGGGGTCCATTCGAGGCCATCTCTGCCCCAGTCTCTTCCTCATGGGTCCACTCGAGGCCATCTCGGCCCCACTCTCTTCCTCATGGGGTCCACTCGAGGCCATCTCGGCCCCACTCTCTTCCTCGTGGGGTCCACTCGAGGCCATCTCTGCCCCACTCTCTTCCTCATGGGATCCACTCGAGGCCATCTCTGCCCCACTCTCTTCCTCATGGGGTCCACTCGAGGCCATCTCTGCCCCACTCTCTTCCTCATGGGTCCACTCGAGGCCATCTCTGCCCCAGTCTCTTCCTCATGGGATCCACTTGAAGCCATCTCTGCCCCACTCTCTTCCTCATGGGTCCACTCGAAGCCATCTCTGCCCCACTCTCTTCCTGATGGGATCCACTCGAGGCCATCTCTGCCCCACTCTCTTCCTCATGGGTCCACTCGAGGCCATCTCTGCCCCACTCTCTTCCTCATGGGTCCACTCGAGGCCATCTCTGCCCCACTCTCTTCCTCATGGGGTCCCCTCGAGGCCATCTCTGCCCCACTCTCTTCCTGATGGGATCCACTTGAAGCCATCTCTGCCCCACTCTCTTCCTCATGGGTCCACTCGAGGCCATCTCTGCCCCACTCTCTTCCTGATGGGATCCACTCGAAGCCATCTCTGCCCCAGTCTCTTCCTCATGGGTCCACTCGAGGCCATCTCTGCCCCACTCTCGTCCTCATGGGTCCACTTGAGGCCATCTCTGCCCCACTCTCGTCCTCATGGGGTCCACTCGAGGCCATCTCTGCCCCAGTCTCTTCCTCATGGGTCCACTCGAGGCCATCTCTGCCCCAGTCTCCGCCTCATGGGTCCACTTGAGGCCATCTCTGCCCCACTCTCTTCCTCGTGGGGTCCACTCGAGGCCATCTCGGCCCCACTCTCTTCCTCATGGGTCCACTCGAGGCCATCTCTGCCCCTCTCTCTTCCTCATGGGTCCACTCGAGGCCATCTCTGCCCCTCTCTCTTCCTCATGGGTCCACTCGAGGCCATCTCTGCCCCACTCTCTTCCTCATGGGTCCACTTGAGGCCATCTCTGCCCCACTCTCTTCCTCATGGGTCCATTCGAGGCCATCTCTGCCCCACTCTCTTCCTCATGGGTCCACTCGAGGCCATCTCTGCCCCAGTCTCTTCCTCGTGGGGTCCACTCGAGGCCATCTCTGCCCCACTCTCTTCCTGATGGGTCCCCTCGAGGCCATCTCGGCCCCACTCTCTTCCTCATGGGATCATCTCGAGGCAATCTCTGCCCCACTCTCTTCCTCATGGGTCCACTCGAGGCCATCTCGGCCCCACTCTCTTCCTCATGGGATCATCTCGAGGCAATCTCTGCCCCACTCTCTTCCTGATGGGGTCCACTCGAGGCCATCTCTGCCCCACTCTCTTCCTCATGGGTCCCCTCGAGGCCATCTCTGCCCCACTCTCTTCCTCATGGGTCCACTTGAGGCCATCTCTGCCCCACTCTCTTCCTCATGGGGTCCACTCGAGGCCATCTCTGCCCCACTCTCTTCCTCATGGGGTCCACTCGAGGCCATCTCTGCCCCACTCTCGTCCTCATGGGTCCATTCGAGGCCATCTCTGCCCCACTCTCTTCCTCATGGGGTCCACTCGAGGCCATCTCTGCCCCACTCTCTTCCTCATGGGGTCCACTCGAGGCCATCTCTGCCCCACTCTCTTCCTCATGGGGTCCACTCGAGGCCATCTCTGCCCCAGTCTCTTCCTCATGGGTCCACTCGAGGCCATCTCGGCCCCACTCTCTTCCTCATGGGTCCACTCGAGGCCATCTCTGCCCACTCTCTTCCTCATGGGATCATCTCGAGGCAATCTCTGCCCCACTCTCTTCCTGATGGGGTCCACTCGAGGCCATCTCTGCCCCACTCTCTTCCTCATGGGTCCACTTGAGGCCATCTCTGCCCCACTCTCTTCCTCATGGGGTCCACTCGAGGCCATCTCTGCCCCACTCTCTTCCTCATGGGGTCCACTCGAGGCCATCTCTGCCCCACTCTCGTCCTCATGGGTCCATTCGAGGCCATCTCTGCCCCACTCTCTTCCTCATGGGGTCCACTCGAGGCCATCTCTGCCCCACTCTCTTCCTCATGGGGTCCACTCAAGGCCATCTCTGCCCCACTCTCTTCCTCATGGGGTCCACTCGAGGCCATCTCTGCCCCAGTCTCTTCCTCATGGGTCCACTCGAGGCCATCTCGGCCCCACTCTCTTCCTCATGGGTCCACTCGAGGCCATCTCTGCCCACTCTCTTCCTCATGGGATCATCTCGAGGCCATCTCTGCCCCACTCTCTTCCTGATGGGATCCACTTGAAGCCATCTCTGCCCCACTCTCTTCCTGATGGGATCCACTCGAGGCCATCTCTGCCCCACTCTCTTCCTGATGGGATCCACTCGAGGCCATCTCTGCCCCACTCTCTTCCTCATGGGTCCACTCGAGGCCATCTCTGCCCCACTCTCTTCCTCATGGGGTCCCCTCGAGGCCATCTCTGCCCCAGTCTCTTCCTCATGGGTCCACTCGAGGCCATCTCTGCCCCACTCTCGTCCTCATGGGTCCACTTGAGGCCATCTCTGCCCCACTCTCGTCCTCATGGGGTCCACTCGAGGCCATCTCTGCCCCACTCTCGTCCTCATGGGGTCCACTCGAGGCCATCTCTGCCCCAGTCTCTTCCTCATGGGTCCACTCGAGGCCATCTCTGCCCCAGTCTCCTCCTCATGGGTCCACTTGAGGCCATCTCTGCCCCACTCTCTTCCTCGTGGGGTCCACTCGAGGCCATCTCGGCCCCACTCTCTTCCTCATGGGTCCACTCGAGGCCATCTCTGCCCCTCTCTCTTCCTCATGGGTCCACTCGAGGCCATCTCTGCCCCTCTCTCTTCCTCATGGGTCCACTCGAGGCCATCTCTGCCCCACTCTCTTCCTCATGGGTCCACTTGAGGCCATCTCTGCCCCACTCTCTTCCTCATGGGTCCATTCGAGGCCATCTCTGCCCCACTCTCTTCCTCATGGGTCCACTCGAGGCATCTCTGCCCCAGTCTCTTCCTCATGGGTCCACTCGAGGCCATCTCTGCCCCACTCTCTTCCTCATGGGTCCCCTCGAGGCCATCTCGGCCCCACTCTCTTCCTCATGGGATCATCTCGAGGCAATCTCTGCCCCACTCTCTTCCTCATGGGTCCACTCGAGGCCATCTCTGCCCCACTCTCTTCCTCATGGGTCCACTCGAGGCCATCTCTGCCCCACTCTCTTCCTCATGGGGTCCCCTCGAGGCCATCTCTGCCCCACTCTCTTCCTGATGGGATCCACTTGAAGCCATCTCTGCCCCACTCTCTTCCTCATGGGTCCACTCGAGGCCATCTCTGCCCCACTCTCTTCCTGATGGGATCCACTCGAAGCCATCTCTGCCCCAGTCTCTTCCTCATGGGTCCACTCGAGGCCATCTCTGCCCCACTCTCGTCCTCATGGGTCCACTTGAGGCCATCTCTGCCCCACTCTCGTCCTCATGGGGTCCACTCGAGGCCATCTCTGCCCCAGTCTCTTCCTCATGGGTCCACTCGAGGCCATCTCTGCCCCAGTCTCCTCCTCATGGGTCCACTTGAGGCCATCTCTGCCCCACTCTCTTCCTCGTGGGGTCCACTCGAGGCCATCTCGGCCCCACTCTCTTCCTCATGGGTCCACTCGAGGCCATCTCTGCCCCTCTCTCTTCCTCATGGGTCCACTCGAGGCCATCTCTGCCCCTCTCTCTTCCTCATGGGTCCACTCGAGGCCATCTCTGCCCCACTCTCTTCCTCATGGGTCCACTTGAGGCCATCTCTGCCCCACTCTCTTCCTCATGGGTCCATTCGAGGCCATCTCTGCCCCACTCTCTTCCTCATGGGTCCACTCGAGGCCATCTCTGCCCCACTCTCTTCCTCAAGGGTCCACTCGAGGCCATCTCTGCCCCACTCTCTTCCTCATGGGTCCATTCGAGGCCATCTCTGCCCCACTCTCTTCCTCATGGGGTCCACTCGAGGCCATCTCTGCCCCACTCTCTTCCTGATGGGATCCACTTGAAGCCATCTCTGCCCCACTCTCTTCCTGATGGGATCCACTCGAGGCCATCTCTGCCCCACTCTCTTCCTCATGGGTCCACTCGAGGCCATCTCTGCCCCTGTCTCTTCCTCATGGGTCCAATCGAGGCCATCTCTGCCCCACTCTCTTCCTCATGGGTCCACTCGAGGCCATCTCTGCCCCACTCTCTTCCTCATGGGTCCACTCGAGGCCATCTCTGCCCCACTCTCTTCCTCATGGGTCCACTCGAGGCCATCTCTGCCCCACTCTCTTCCTCATGGGTCCACTCGAGGCCATCTCGGCCCCACTCTCTTCCTCATGGGATCCACTCGAGGCCATCTCTGCCCCAGTCTCTTCCTCATGGGGTCCACTCGAGGCCATCTCTGCCCCAGTCTCTTCCTCATGGGGTCCATTCGAGGCCATCTCTGCCCCAGTCTCTTCCTCATGGGTCCACTCGAGGCCATCTCGGCCCCACTCTCTTCCTCATGGGGTCCACTCGAGGCCATCTCGGCCCCACTCTCTTCCTCGTGGGGTCCACTCGAGGCCATCTCTGCCCCACTCTCTTCCTCATGGGATCCACTCGAGGCCATCTCTGCCCCACTCTCTTCCTCATGGGGTCCACTCGAGGCCATCTCTGCCCCACTCTCTTCCTCATGGGTCCACTCGAGGCCATCTCTGCCCCAGTCTCTTCCTCATGGGATCCACTTGAAGCCATCTCTGCCCCACTCTCTTCCTCATGGGTCCACTCGAAGCCATCTCTGCCCCACTCTCTTCCTGATGGGATCCACTCGAGGCCATCTCTGCCCCACTCTCTTCCTCATGGGTCCACTCGAGGCCATCTCTGCCCCACTCTCTTCCTCATGGGTCCACTCGAGGCCATCTCTGCCCCACTCTCTTCCTCATGGGGTCCCCTCGAGGCCATCTCTGCCCCACTCTCTTCCTGATGGGATCCACTTGAAGCCATCTCTGCCCCACTCTCTTCCTCATGGGTCCACTCGAGGCCATCTCTGCCCCACTCTCTTCCTGATGGGATCCACTCGAAGCCATCTCTGCCCCAGTCTCTTCCTCATGGGTCCACTCGAGGCCATCTCTGCCCCACTCTCGTCCTCATGGGTCCACTTGAGGCCATCTCTGCCCCACTCTCGTCCTCATGGGGTCCACTCGAGGCCATCTCTGCCCCAGTCTCTTCCTCATGGGTCCACTCGAGGCCATCTCTGCCCCAGTCTCCGCCTCATGGGTCCACTTGAGGCCATCTCTGCCCCACTCTCTTCCTCGTGGGGTCCACTCGAGGCCATCTCGGCCCCACTCTCTTCCTCATGGGTCCACTCGAGGCCATCTCTGCCCCTCTCTCTTCCTCATGGGTCCACTCGAGGCCATCTCTGCCCCTCTCTCTTCCTCATGGGTCCACTCGAGGCCATCTCTGCCCCACTCTCTTCCTCATGGGTCCACTTGAGGCCATCTCTGCCCCACTCTCTTCCTCATGGGTCCATTCGAGGCCATCTCTGCCCCACTCTCTTCCTCATGGGTCCACTCGAGGCCATCTCTGCCCCAGTCTCTTCCTCGTGGGGTCCACTCGAGGCCATCTCTGCCCCACTCTCTTCCTGATGGGTCCCCTCGAGGCCATCTCGGCCCCACTCTCTTCCTCATGGGATCATCTCGAGGCAATCTCTGCCCCACTCTCTTCCTCATGGGTCCACTCGAGGCCATCTCGGCCCCACTCTCTTCCTCATGGGATCATCTCGAGGCAATCTCTGCCCCACTCTCTTCCTGATGGGGTCCACTCGAGGCCATCTCTGCCCCACTCTCTTCCTCATGGGTCCCCTCGAGGCCATCTCTGCCCCACTCTCTTCCTCATGGGTCCACTTGAGGCCATCTCTGCCCCACTCTCTTCCTCATGGGGTCCACTCGAGGCCATCTCTGCCCCACTCTCTTCCTCATGGGGTCCACTCGAGGCCATCTCTGCCCCACTCTCGTCCTCATGGGTCCATTCGAGGCCATCTCTGCCCCACTCTCTTCCTCATGGGGTCCACTCGAGGCCATCTCTGCCCCACTCTCTTCCTCATGGGGTCCACTCGAGGCCATCTCTGCCCCACTCTCTTCCTCATGGGGTCCACTCGAGGCCATCTCTGCCCCAGTCTCTTCCTCATGGGTCCACTCGAGGCCATCTCGGCCCCACTCTCTTCCTCATGGGTCCACTCGAGGCCATCTCTGCCCACTCTCTTCCTCATGGGATCATCTCGAGGCAATCTCTGCCCCACTCTCTTCCTGATGGGGTCCACTCGAGGCCATCTCTGCCCCACTCTCTTCCTCATGGGTCCACTTGAGGCCATCTCTGCCCCACTCTCTTCCTCATGGGGTCCACTCGAGGCCATCTCTGCCCCACTCTCTTCCTCATGGGGTCCACTCGAGGCCATCTCTGCCCCACTCTCGTCCTCATGGGTCCATTCGAGGCCATCTCTGCCCCACTCTCTTCCTCATGGGGTCCACTCGAGGCCATCTCTGCCCCACTCTCTTCCTCATGGGGTCCACTCAAGGCCATCTCTGCCCCACTCTCTTCCTCATGGGGTCCACTCGAGGCCATCTCTGCCCCAGTCTCTTCCTCATGGGTCCACTCGAGGCCATCTCGGCCCCACTCTCTTCCTCATGGGTCCACTCGAGGCCATCTCTGCCCACTCTCTTCCTCATGGGATCATCTCGAGGCCATCTCTGCCCCACTCTCTTCCTGATGGGATCCACTTGAAGCCATCTCTGCCCCACTCTCTTCCTGATGGGATCCACTCGAGGCCATCTCTGCCCCACTCTCTTCCTGATGGGATCCACTCGAGGCCATCTCTGCCCCACTCTCTTCCTCATGGGTCCACTCGAGGCCATCTCTGCCCCACTCTCTTCCTCATGGGGTCCCCTCGAGGCCATCTCTGCCCCAGTCTCTTCCTCATGGGTCCACTCGAGGCCATCTCTGCCCCACTCTCGTCCTCATGGGTCCACTTGAGGCCATCTCTGCCCCACTCTCGTCCTCATGGGGTCCACTCGAGGCCATCTCTGCCCCACTCTCGTCCGCATGGGGTCCACTCGAGGCCATCTCTGCCCCAGTCTCTTCCTCATGGGTCCACTCGAGGCCATCTCTGCCCCAGTCTCCTCCTCATGGGTCCACTTGAGGCCATCTCTGCCCCACTCTCTTCCTCGTGGGGTCCACTCGAGGCCATCTCGGCCCCACTCTCTTCCTCATGGGTCCACTCGAGGCCATCTCTGCCCCTCTCTCTTCCTCATGGGTCCACTCGAGGCCATCTCTGCCCCTCTCTCTTCCTCATGGGTCCACTCGAGGCCATCTCTGCCCCACTCTCTTCCTCATGGGTCCACTTGAGGCCATCTCTGCCCCACTCTCTTCCTCATGGGTCCATTCGAGGCCATCTCTGCCCCACTCTCTTCCTCATGGGTCCACTCGAGGCATCTCTGCCCCAGTCTCTTCCTCATGGGTCCACTCGAGGCCATCTCTGCCCCACTCTCTTCCTCATGGGTCCCCTCGAGGCCATCTCGGCCCCACTCTCTTCCTCATGGGATCATCTCGAGGCAATCTCTGCCCCACTCTCTTCCTCATGGGTCCACTCGAGGCCATCTCTGCCCCACTCTCTTCCTCATGGGTCCACTCGAGGCCATCTCTGCCCCACTCTCTTCCTCATGGGGTCCCCTCGAGGCCATCTCTGCCCCACTCTCTTCCTGATGGGATCCACTTGAAGCCATCTCTGCCCCACTCTCTTCCTCATGGGTCCACTCGAGGCCATCTCTGCCCCACTCTCTTCCTGATGGGATCCACTCGAAGCCATCTCTGCCCCAGTCTCTTCCTCATGGGTCCACTCGAGGCCATCTCTGCCCCACTCTCGTCCTCATGGGTCCACTTGAGGCCGTCTCTGCCCCACTCTCGTCCTCATGGGGTCCACTCGAGGCCATCTCTGCCCCAGTCTCTTCCTCATGGGTCCACTCGAGGCCATCTCTGCCCCAGTCTCCTCCTCATGGGTCCACTTGAGGCCATCTCTGCCCCACTCTCTTCCTCGTGGGGTCCACTCGAGGCCATCTCGGCCCCACTCTCTTCCTCATGGGTCCACTCGAGGCCATCTCTGCCCCTCTCTCTTCCTCATGGGTCCACTCGAGGCCATCTCTGCCCCTCTCTCTTCCTCATGGGTCCACTCGAGGCCATCTCTGCCCCACTCTCTTCCTCATGGGTCCACTTGAGGCCATCTCTGCCCCACTCTCTTCCTCATGGGTCCATTCGAGGCCATCTCTGCCCCACTCTCTTCCTCATGGGTCCACTCGAGGCCATCTCTGCCCCACTCTCTTCCTCAAGGGTCCACTCGAGGCCATCTCTGCCCCACTCTCTTCCTCATGGGTCCATTCGAGGCCATCTCTGCCCCACTCTCTTCCTCATGGGTCCACTCGAGGCCATCTCTGCCCCACTCTCTTCCTCATGGGATCCACTCGAGGCCATCTCTGCCCCAGTCTCTTCCTCATGGGTCCACTCGAGGCCATCTCTGCCCCACTCTCTTCCTCATGGGGTCCGCTCGAGGCCATCTCTGCCCCACTCTCTTCCTCATGGGGTCCACTCGAGGCCATCTCTGCCCCACTCTCTTCCTCATGGGTCCACTCGAGGCCATCTCTGCCCCACTCTCTTCCTCATGGGGTCCCCTCGAGGCCATCTCTGCCCCACTCTCTTCCTGATGGGATCCACTTGAAGCCATCTCTGCCCCACTCTCTTCCTCATGGGTCCACTCGAGGCCATCTCTGCCCCACTCTCTTCCTGATGGGATCCACTCGAAGCCATCTCTGCCCCAGTCTCTTCCTCATGGGTCCACTCGAGGCCATCTCTGCCCCACTCTCGTCCTCATGGGTCCACTTGAGGCCATCTCTGCCCCACTCTCGTCTTCATGGGGTCCACTCGAGGCCATCTCTGCCCCAGTCTCTTCCTCATGGGTCCACTCGAGGCCATCTCTGCCCCAGTCTCCGCCTCATGGGTCCACTTGAGGCCATCTCTGCCCCACTCTCTTCCTCGTGGGGTCCACTCGAGGCCATCTCGGCCCCACTCTCTTCCTCATGGGTCCACTCGAGGCCATCTCTGCCCCTCTCTCTTCCTCATGGGTCCACTCGAGGCCATCTCTGCCCCTCTCTCTTCCTCATGGGTCCACTCGAGGCCATCTCTGCCCCACTCTCTTCCTCATGGGTCCACTTGAGGCCATCTCTGCCCCACTCTCTTCCTCATGGGTCCATTCGAGGCCATCTCTGCCCCACTCTCTTCCTCATGGGTCCACTCGAGGCCATCTCTGCCCCAGTCTCTTCCTCGTGGGGTCCACTCGAGGCCATCTCTGCCCCACTCTCTTCCTGATGGGTCCCCTCGAGGCCATCTCGGCCCCACTCTCTTCCTCATGGGATCATCTCGAGGCAATCTCTGCCCCACTCTCTTCCTCATGGGTCCACTCGAGGCCATCTCGGCCCCACTCTCTTCCTCATGGGATCATCTCGAGGCAATCTCTGCCCCACTCTCTTCCTGATGGGGTCCACTCGAGGCCATCTCTGCCCCACTCTCTTCCTCATGGGTCCCCTCGAGGCCATCTCTGCCCCACTCTCTTCCTCATGGGTCCACTTGAGGCCATCTCTGCCCCACTCTCTTCCTCATGGGGTCCACTCGAGGCCATCTCTGCCCCACTCTCTTCCTCATGGGGTCCACTCGAGGCCATCTCTGCCCCACTCTCGTCCTCATGGGTCCATTCGAGGCCATCTCTGCCCCACTCTCTTCCTCATGGGGTCCACTCGAGGCCATCTCTGCCCCACTCTCTTCCTCATGGGGTCCACTCGAGGCCATCTCTGCCCCACTCTCTTCCTCATGGGGTCCACTCGAGGCCATCTCTGCCCCAGTCTCTTCCTCATGGGTCCACTCGAGGCCATCTCGGCCCCACTCTCTTCCTCATGGGTCCACTCGAGGCCATCTCTGCCCACTCTCTTCCTCATGGGATCATCTCGAGGCAATCTCTGCCCCACTCTCTTCCTGATGGGGTCCACTCGAGGCCATCTCTGCCCCACTCTCTTCCTCATGGGTCCACTTGAGGCCATCTCTGCCCCACTCTCTTCCTCATGGGGTCCACTCGAGGCCATCTCTGCCCCACTCTCTTCCTCATGGGGTCCACTCGAGGCCATCTCTGCCCCACTCTCGTCCTCATGGGTCCATTCGAGGCCATCTCTGCCCCACTCTCTTCCTCATGGGGTCCACTCGAGGCCATCTCTGCCCCACTCTCTTCCTCATGGGGTCCACTCAAGGCCATCTCTGCCCCACTCTCTTCCTCATGGGGTCCACTCGAGGCCATCTCTGCCCCAGTCTCTTCCTCATGGGTCCACTCGAGGCCATCTCGGCCCCACTCTCTTCCTCATGGGTCCACTCGAGGCCATCTCTGCCCACTCTCTTCCTCATGGGATCATCTCGAGGCCATCTCTGCCCCACTCTCGTCCTGATGGGATCCACTTGAAGCCATCTCTGCCCCACTCTCTTCCTGATGGGATCCACTCGAGGCCATCTCTGCCCCACTCTCTTCCTGATGGGATCCACTCGAGGCCATCTCTGCCCCACTCTCTTCCTCATGGGTCCACTCGAGGCCATCTCTGCCCCACTCTCTTCCTCATGGGGTCCCCTCGAGGCCATCTCTGCCCCAGTCTCTTCCTCATGGGTCCACTCGAGGCCATCTCTGCCCCACTCTCGTCCTCATGGGTCCACTTGAGGCCATCTCTGCCCCACTCTCGTCCTCATGGGGTCCACTCGAGGCCATCTCTGCCCCACTCTCGTCCTCATGGGGTCCACTCGAGGCCATCTCTGCCCCAGTCTCTTCCTCATGGGTCCACTCGAGGCCATCTCTGCCCCAGTCTCCTCCTCATGGGTCCACTTGAGGCCATCTCTGCCCCACTCTCTTCCTCGTGGGGTCCACTCGAGGCCATCTCGGCCCCACTCTCTTCCTCATGGGTCCACTCGAGGCCATCTCTGCCCCTCTCTCTTCCTCATGGGTCCACTCGAGGCCATCTCTGCCCCTCTCTCTTCCTCATGGGTCCACTCGAGGCCATCTCTGCCCCACTCTCTTCCTCATGGGTCCACTTGAGGCCATCTCTGCCCCACTCTCTTCCTCATGGGTCCATTCGAGGCCATCTCTGCCCCACTCTCTTCCTCATGGGTCCACTCGAGGCATCTCTGCCCCAGTCTCTTCCTCATGGGTCCACTCGAGGCCATCTCTGCCCCACTCTCTTCCTCATGGGTCCCCTCGAGGCCATCTCGGCCCCACTCTCTTCCTCATGGGATCATCTCGAGGCAATCTCTGCCCCACTCTCTTCCTCATGGGTCCACTCGAGGCCATCTCTGCCCCACTCTCTTCCTCATGGGTCCACTCGAGGCCATCTCTGCCCCACTCTCTTCCTCATGGGGTCCCCTCGAGGCCATCTCTGCCCCACTCTCTTCCTGATGGGATCCACTTGAAGCCATCTCTGCCCCACTCTCTTCCTCATGGGTCCACTCGAGGCCATCTCTGCCCCACTCTCTTCCTGATGGGATCCACTCGAAGCCATCTCTGCCCCAGTCTCTTCCTCATGGGTCCACTCGAGGCCATCTCTGCCCCACTCTCGTCCTCATGGGTCCACTTGAGGCCATCTCTGCCCCACTCTCGTCCTCATGGGGTCCACTCGAGGCCATCTCTGCCCCAGTCTCTTCCTCATGGGTCCACTCGAGGCCATCTCTGCCCCAGTCTCCTCCTCATGGGTCCACTTGAGGCCATCTCTGCCCCACTCTCTTCCTCGTGGGGTCCACTCGAGGCCATCTCGGCCCCACTCTCTTCCTCATGGGTCCACTCGAGGCCATCTCTGCCCCTCTCTCTTCCTCATGGGTCCACTCGAGGCCATCTCTGCCCCTCTCTCTTCCTCATGGGTCCACTCGAGGCCATCTCTGCCCCACTCTCTTCCTCATGGGTCCACTTGAGGCCATCTCTGCCCCACTCTCTTCCTCATGGGTCCATTCGAGGCCATCTCTGCCCCACTCTCTTCCTCATGGGTCCACTCGAGGCCATCTCTGCCCCACTCTCTTCCTCAAGGGTCCACTCGAGGCCATCTCTGCCCCACTCTCTTCCTCATGGGTCCATTCGAGGCCATCTCTGCCCCACTCTCTTCCTCATGGGTCCACTCGAGGCCATCTCTGCCCCACTCTCTTCCTCATGGGATCCACTCGAGGCCATCTCTGCCCCAGTCTCTTCCTCATGGGTCCACTCGAGGCCATCTCTGCCCCACTCTCTTCCTCATGGGGTCCGCTCGAGGCCATCTCTGCCCCACTCTCTTCCTCATGGGGTCCACTCGAGGCCATCTCTGCCCCACTCTCTTCCTCATGGGTCCACTCGAGGCCATCTCGGCCCCACTCTCTTCCTCATGGGTCCACTTGAGGCCATCTCTGCCCCACTCTCTTCCTCATGGGGTCCACTCGAGGCCATCTCTGCCCCACTCTCTTCCTCATGGGTCCACTCGAGGCCATCTCTGCCCCACTCTCTTCCTCATGGGTCCACTCGAGGCCATCTCTGCCCCACTCTCTTCCTCATGGGTCCACTCGAGGCCATCTCTGCCCCACTCTCTTCCTCATGGGTCCACTCGAGGCCATCTCGGCCCCACTCTCTTCCTCATGGGTCCACTCAAGGCCATCTCGGCCCCACTCTCTTCCTCATGGGTCCACTCGAGGGCATCTCTGCCCCAGTCTCTTCCTCACGGGTCCACTCGAGGCCATCTCGGCCCCACTCTCTTCCTCATGGGTCCACTCGAGGCCATCTCGGCCCCACTCTCTTCCTCATGGGTCCACTCGAGGCCATCTCTGCCCCACTCTCTTCCTCATGGGTCCACTTGAGGCCATCTCTGCCCCACTCTCTTCCTCATGGGTCGCCTCGAGGCCATCTCTGCCCCACTCTCTTCCTCATGGGTCCACTCGAGGCCATCTCTGCCCCACTCTCTTCCTCATGGGTCCACTTGAGGCCATCTCTGCCCCACTCTCTTCCTCATGGGTCCCCTCGAGGCCATCTCTGCCCCACTCTCTTCCTCATGGGTCGCCTCGAGGCCATCTCTGCCCCACTCTCTTCCTCATGGGTCCAATCGAGGCCATCTCGGCCCCACTCTCTTCCTCATGGGATCATCTCGAGGCCATCTCTGCCCCACTCTCTTCCTCATGGGTCCACTCGAGGCCATCTCTGCCCCACTCTCTTCCTCATGGGATCATCTCGAGGCCATCTCTGCCCCACTCTCTTCCTCATGGGTCCACTCGAGGCCATCTCTGCCCCACTCTCTTCCTCATGGGTCCCCTCGAGGCCATCTCTGCCCCACTCTCTTCCTGATGGGTCCACTCGAGGCCCTCTCTGCCCCACTCTCTTCCTCATGGGGTCCACTCAAGGCCATCTCTGCCCCACTCTCTTCCTCGTGGGGTCCGCTCGAGGCCATCTCGGCCCCACTCTCTTCCTCATGGGTCCACTCGAGGCCATCTCTGCCCCACTCTCTTCCTCGTGGGGTCCACTCGAGGCCATCTCTGCCCCACTCTCTTCCTCATGGGTCCACTCGAGGCCATCTCTGCCCCACTCTCTTCCTCATGGGTCCACTTGAGGCCATCTCTGCCCCACTCTCTTCCTCATGGGTCGCCTCGAGGCCATCTCTGCCCCAGTCTCTTCCTCATGGGTCCACTCGAGGCCATCTCGTCCCCACTCTCTTCCTCATGGGTCCACTCGAGGCCATCTCTGCCCCACTCTCTTCCTCATGGGTCCACTCGAGGCCATCTCTGCCCCACTCTCTTCCTCATGGGATCCATTCGAGGCCATCTCTGCCCCACTCTCGTCCTCATGGGTCCACTCGAGGCCATCTCTGCCCCACTCTCTTCCTCATGGGTCCACTCGAGGCCATCTCTGCCCCACTCTTTTCCTCATGGGGTCCACTCGAGGCCATCTCTGCCCCAGTCTCTTCCTCATGGGTCCACTCGAGGCCATCTCGGCCCCACTCTCTTCCTCATGGGTCCCCTCGAGGCCATCTCTGCCCCACTCTCTTCCTCATGGGTCCACTCGAGGCCATCTCGGCCCCACTCTCTTCCTCATGGGTCCACTCGAGGCCATCTCTGCCCCACTCTCTTCCTCATGGGGTCCACTCGAGGCCATCTCTGCCCCACTCTCTTCCTCATGGGTCCACTCGAGGCCATTTCTGCCCCAGTCTCTTCCTCATGGGGTCCACTCGGGCCATCTCTGCCCCACTCTCTTCCTCATGGGTCCACTCGAGGCCATCTCTGCCCCACTCTCTTCCTCATGGATCCACTCGAGGCCATCTCTGCCCCACTCTCTTCCTCATGGGTCCACTCGAGGCCATCTCTGCCCCACTCTCTTCCTCATGGGGTCCACTCAAGGCCATCTCTGCCCCTGTCTCTTCCTCATGGGCCCACTCGAGGCCATCTCTGCCCCACTCTCTTCCTCATGGGTCCACCCGAGGCCATCTCTGCCCCACTCTCTTCCTCATGGGTCCACTCGAGGCCATCTCTGCCCCAGTCTCTTCCTCATGGGTCCACTCGAGGCCATCTCTGCCCCAGTCTCTTCCTCATGGGGTCCACTCAAGGCCATCTCTGCCCCTGTCTCTTCCTCATGGGTCCAATCGAGGCCATCTCTGCCCCACTCTCTTCCTCATGGGTCCACTCGAGGCCATCTCTGCCCCACTCTCTTCCTCATGGGGTCCACTCGAGGCCATCTCTGCCCCACTCTCGTCCTCATGGGTCCACTCGAGGCCATCTCTGCCCCACTCTCTTCCTCATGGGGTCCACTCGAGGCCATCTCTGCCCCAGTCTCTTCCTCATGGGTCCACTCGAGGCCATCTCTGCCCCACTCTCTTCCTCATGGGGTCCACTCGAGGCCATCTCTGCCCCACTCTCGTCCTCATGGGTCCATTCGAGGCCATCTCGGCCCCACTCTCTTCCTCATGGGTCCACTCGAGGCCATCTCGGCCCCACTCTCTTCCTCGTGGGGTCCACTCGAGGCCATCTCTGCCCCAATCTCTTCCTCATGGGTCCATTCGAGGCCATCTCTGCCCCAATCTCTTCCTCATGGGTCCACTCGAGGCCATCTCTGCCCCACTCTCGTCCTCATGGGGTCCACTCGAGGCCATCTCTGCCCCACTCTCTTCCTCATGGGTCCCCTCGAGGCCATCTCTGCCCCACTCTCTTCCTCATGGGATCCACTCGAGGCCATCTCTGCCCCACTCTCTTCCTCATGGGGTCCACTCGAGGCCATCTCTGCCCCACTCTCTTCCTCGTGGGGTCCACTCGAGGCCATCTCTGCCCCACTCTCTTCCTCATGGGATCCACTCGAGGCCATCTCTGCCCCAGTCTCTTCCTCATGGGTCCACTCGAGGCCATCTCGGCCCCACTCTCTTCCTCGTGGGGTCCACTCGAGGCCATCTCGGCCCCACTCTCTTCCTCATGGGTCCACTCGAGGCCATCTCGGCCCCACTCTCTTCCTCGTGGGGTCCACTCGAGGCCATCTCGGCCCCACTCTCTTCCTCATGGGTCCACTCGAGGCCATCTCTGCCCCACTCTCTTCCTCATGGGTCCACTCGAGGCCATCTCTGCCCCACTCTCTTCCTCATGGGATCATCTCGAGGCCATCTCTGCCCCACTCTCTTCCTCATGGGATCCACTCGAGGCCATCTCTGCCCCAGTCTCTTCCTCATGGGTCCACTCGAGGCCATCTCTGCCCCAGTCTCTTCCTCATGGGGTCCACTCGAGGCCATCTCTGCCCCACTCTCTTCCTGATGGGATCCACTTGAAGCCATCTCTGCCCCACTCTCTTCCTGATGGGATCCACTCGAGGCCATCTCTGCCCCACTCTCTTCCTCATGGGTCCACTCGAGGCCATCTCTGCCCCACTCTCTTCCTCATGGGATCCACTTGAAGCCATCTCTGCCCCACTCTCTTCCTGATGGGATCCACTCGAGGCCATCTCTGCCCCACTCTCTTCCTCATGGGTCCACTCGAGACCATCTCTGCCCCACTCTCTTCCTCATGGGGTCCACTCGAGGCCATCTCTGCCCCACTCTCTTCCTGATGGGATCCACTTGAAGCCATCTCTGCCCCACTCTCTTCCTGATGGGATCCACTCGAGGCCATCTCTGCCCCACTCTCTTCCTCATGGGTCCACTCGAGGCCATCTCTGCCCCTGTCTCTTCCTCATGGGTCCAATCGAGGCCATCTCTGCCCCACTCTCTTCCTCATGGGTCCACTCGAGGCCATCTCTGCCCCACTCTCTTCCTCATGGGTCCACTCGAGGCCATCTCTGCCCCACTCTCTTCCTCATGGGTCCACTCGAGGCCATCTCTGCCCCACTCTCTTCCTCATGGGTCCACTCGAGGCCATCTCGGCCCCACTCTCTTCCTCATGGGATCCACTCGAGGCCATCTCTGCCCCAGTCTCTTCCTCATGGGGTCCACTCGAGGCCATCTCTGCCCCAGTCTCTTCCTCATGGGGTCCATTCGAGGCCATCTCTGCCCCAGTCTCTTCCTCATGGGTCCACTCGAGGCCATCTCGGCCCCACTCTCTTCCTCATGGGGTCCACTCGAGGCCATCTCGGCCCCACTCTCTTCCTCGTGGGGTCCACTCGAGGCCATCTCTGCCCCACTCTCTTCCTCATGGGATCCACTCGAGGCCATCTCTGCCCCACTCTCTTCCTCATGGGGTCCACTCGAGGCCATCTCTGCCCCACTCTCTTCCTCATGGGTCCACTCGAGGCCATCTCTGCCCCAGTCTCTTCCTCATGGGTCCACTCGAGGCCATCTCGGCCCCACTCTCTTCCTCATGGGGTCCACTCGAGGCCATCTCTGCCCCAGTCTCTTCCTCATGGGGTCCACTCGAGGCCATCTCTGCCCCACTCTCTTCCTCGTGGGGTCCGCTCGAGGCCATCTCTGCCCCACTCTCTTCCTCATGGGTCCACTCGAGGCCATCTCTGCCCCACTCTCTTCCTGATGGGATCCACTTGAAGCCATCTCTGCCCCACTCTCTTCCTCATGGGTCCACTCGAAGCCATCTCTGCCCCACTCTCTTCCTGATGGGATCCACTCGAGGCCATCTCTGCCCCACTCTCTTCCTCATGGGTCCACTCGAGGCCATCTCTGCCCCACTCTCTTCCTCATGGGTCCACTCGAGGCCATCTCTGCCCCACTCTCTTCCTCATGGGGTCCCCTCGAGGCCATCTCTGCCCCACTCTCTTCCTGATGGGATCCACTTGAAGCCATCTCTGCCCCACTCTCTTCCTCATGGGTCCACTCGAGGCCATCTCTGCCCCACTCTCTTCCTGATGGGATCCACTCGAAGCCATCTCTGCCCCAGTCTCTTCCTCATGGGTCCACTCGAGGCCATCTCTGCCCCACTCTCGTCCTCATGGGTCCACTTGAGGCCATCTCTGCCCCACTCTCGTCCTCATGGGGTCCACTCGAGGCCATCTCTGCCCCAGTCTCTTCCTCATGGGTCCACTCGAGGCCATCTCTGCCCCAGTCTCCTCCTCATGGGTCCACTTGAGGCCATCTCTGCCCCACTCTCTTCCTCGTGGGGTCCACTCGAGGCCATCTCGGCCCCACTCTCTTCCTCATGGGTCCACTCGAGGCCATCTCTGCCCCTCTCTCTTCCTCATGGGTCCACTCGAGGCCATCTCTGCCCCTCTCTCTTCCTCATGGGTCCACTCGAGGCCATCTCTGCCCCACTCTCTTCCTCATGGGTCCACTTGAGGCCATCTCTGCCCCACTCTCTTCCTCATGGGTCCATTCGAGGCCATCTCTGCCCCACTCTCTTCCTCATGGGTCCACTCGAGGCCATCTCTGCCCCAGTCTCTTCCTCGTGGGGTCCACTCGAGGCCATCTCTGCCCCACTCTCTTCCTGATGGGTCCCCTCGAGGCCATCTCGGCCCCACTCTCTTCCTCATGGGATCATCTTGAGGCAATCTCTGCCCCACTCTCTTCCTCATGGGTCCACTCGAGGCCATCTCGGCCCCACTCTCTTCCTCATGGGATCATCTCGAGGCAATCTCTGCCCCACTCTCTTCCTGATGGGGTCCACTCGAGGCCATCTCTGCCCCACTCTCTTCCTCATGGGTCCCCTCGAGGCCATCTCTGCCCCACTCTCTTCCTCATGGGTCCACTTGAGGCCATCTCTGCCCCACTCTCTTCCTCATGGGGTCCACTCGAGGCCATCTCTGCCCCACTCTCTTCCTCATGGGGTCCACTCGAGGCCATCTCTGCCCCACTCTCGTCCTCATGGGTCCATTCGAGGCCATCTCTGCCCCACTCTCTTCCTCATGGGGTCCACTCGAGGCCATCTCTGCCCCACTCTCTTCCTCATGGGGTCCACTCGAGGCCATCTCTGCCCCACTCTCTTCCTCATGGGGTCCACTCGAGGCCATCTCTGCCCCAGTCTCTTCCTCATGGGTCCACTCGAGGCCATCTCGGCCCCACTCTCTTCCTCATGGGTCCACTCGAGGCCATCTCTGCCCACTCTCTTCCTCATGGGATCATCTCGAGGCAATCTCTGCCCCACTCTCTTCCTGATGGGGTCCACTCGAGGCCATCTCTGCCCCACTCTCTTCCTCATGGGTCCACTTGAGGCCATCTCTGCCCCACTCTCTTCCTCATGGGGTCCACTCGAGGCCATCTCTGCCCCACTCTCTTCCTCATGGGGTCCACTCAAGGCCATCTCTGCCCCACTCTCGTCCTCATGGGTCCATTCGAGGCCATCTCTGCCCCACTCTCTTCCTCATGGGGTCCACTCGAGGCCATCTCTGCCCCACTCTCTTCCTCATGGGGTCCACTCGAGGCCATCTCTGCCCCACTCTCTTCCTCATGGGGTCCACTCGAGGCCATCTCTGCCCCAGTCTCTTCCTCATGGGTCCACTCGAGGCCATCTCGGCCCCACTCTCTTCCTCATGGGTCCACTCGAGGCCATCTCTGCCCACTCTCTTCCTCATGGGATCATCTCGAGGCCATCTCTGCCCCACTCTCTTCCTGATGGGATCCACTTGAAGCCATCTCTGCCCCACTCTCTTCCTGATGGGATCCACTCGAGGCCATCTCTGCCCCACTCTCTTCCTGATGGGATCCACTCGAGGCCATCTCTGCCCCACTCTCTTCCTCATGGGTCCACTCGAGGCCATCTCTGCCCCACTCTCTTCCTCATGGGGTCCCCTCGAGGCCATCTCTGCCCCAGTCTCTTCCTCATGGGTCCACTCGAGGCCATCTCTGCCCCACTCTCGTCCTCATGGGTCCACTTGAGGCCATCTCTGCCCCACTCTCGTCCTCATGGGGTCCACTCGAGGCCATCTCTGCCCCACTCTCGTCCTCATGGGGTCCACTCGAGGCCATCTCTGCCCCAGTCTCTTCCTCATGGGTCCACTCGAGGCCATCTCTGCCCCAGTCTCCTCCTCATGGGTCCACTTGAGGCCATCTCTGCCCCACTCTCTTCCTCGTGGGGTCCACTCGAGGCCATCTCGGCCCCACTCTCTTCCTCATGGGTCCACTCGAGGCCATCTCTGCCCCTCTCTCTTCCTCATGGGTCCACTCGAGGCCATCTCTGCCCCTCTCTCTTCCTCATGGGTCCACTCGAGGCCATCTCTGCCCCACTCTCTTCCTCATGGGTCCACTTGAGGCCATCTCTGCCCCACTCTCTTCCTCATGGGTCCATTCGAGGCCATCTCTGCCCCACTCTCTTCCTCATGGGTCCACTCGAGGCATCTCTGCCCCAGTCTCTTCCTCATGGGTCCACTCGAGGCCATCTCTGCCCCACTCTCTTCCTCATGGGTCCCCTCGAGGCCATCTCGGCCCCACTCTCTTCCTCATGGGATCATCTCGAGGCAATCTCTGCCCCACTCTCTTCCTCATGGGTCCACTCGAGGCCATCTCTGCCCCACTCTCTTCCTCATGGGTCCACTCGAGGCCATCTCTGCCCCACTCTCTTCCTCATGGGGTCCCCTCGAGGCCATCTCTGCCCCACTCTCTTCCTGATGGGATCCACTTGAAGCCATCTCTGCCCCACTCTCTTCCTCATGGGTCCACTCGAGGCCATCTCTGCCCCACTCTCTTCCTGATGGGATCCACTCGAAGCCATCTCTGCCCCAGTCTCTTCCTCATGGGTCCACTCGAGGCCATCTCTGCCCCACTCTCGTCCTCATGGGTCCACTTGAGGCCATCTCTGCCCCACTCTCGTCCTCATGGGGTCCACTCGAGGCCATCTCTGCCCCAGTCTCTTCCTCATGGGTCCACTCGAGGCCATCTCTGCCCCAGTCTCCTCCTCATGGGTCCACTTGAGGCCATCTCTGCCCCACTCTCTTCCTCGTGGGGTCCACTCGAGGCCATCTCGGCCCCACTCTCTTCCTCATGGGTCCACTCGAGGCCATCTCTGCCCCTCTCTCTTCCTCATGGGTCCACTCGAGGCCATCTCTGCCCCTCTCTCTTCCTCATGGGTCCACTCGAGGCCATCTCTGCCCCACTCTCTTCCTCATGGGTCCACTTGAGGCCATCTCTGCCCCACTCTCTTCCTCATGGGTCCATTCGAGGCCATCTCTGCCCCACTCTCTTCCTCATGGGTCCACTCGAGGCCATCTCTGCCCCAGTCTCTTCCTCGTGGGGTCCACTCGAGGCCATCTCTGCCCCACTCTCTTCCTGATGGGTCCCCTCGAGGCCATCTCGGCCCCACTCTCTTCCTCATGGGATCATCTCGAGGCAATCTCTGCCCCACTCTCTTCCTCATGGGTCCACTCGAGGCCATCTCGGCCCCACTCTCTTCCTCATGGGATCATCTCGAGGCAATCTCTGCCCCACTCTCTTCCTGATGGGGTCCACTCGAGGCCATCTCTGCCCCACTCTCTTCCTCATGGGTCCCCTCGAGGCCATCTCTGCCCCACTCTCTTCCTCATGGGTCCACTTGAGGCCATCTCTGCCCCACTCTCTTCCTCATGGGGTCCACTCGAGGCCATCTCTGCCCCACTCTCTTCCTCATGGGGTCCACTCGAGGCCATCTCTGCCCCACTCTCGTCCTCATGGGTCCATTCGAGGCCATCTCTGCCCCACTCTCTTCCTCATGGGGTCCACTCGAGGCCATCTCTGCCCCACTCTCTTCCTCATGGGGTCCACTCGAGGCCATCTCTGCCCCACTCTCTTCCTCATGGGGTCCACTCGAGGCCATCTCTGCCCCAGTCTCTTCCTCATGGGTCCACTCGAGGCCATCTCGGCCCCACTCTCTTCCTCATGGGTCCACTCGAGGCCATCTCTGCCCACTCTCTTCCTCATGGGATCATCTCGAGGCAATCTCTGCCCCACTCTCTTCCTGATGGGGTCCACTCGAGGCCATCTCTGCCCCACTCTCTTCCTCATGGGTCCACTTGAGGCCATCTCTGCCCCACTCTCTTCCTCATGGGGTCCACTCGAGGCCATCTCTGCCCCACTCTCTTCCTCATGGGGTCCACTCGAGGCCATCTCTGCCCCACTCTCGTCCTCATGGGTCCATTCGAGGCCATCTCTGCCCCACTCTCTTCCTCATGGGGTCCACTCGAGGCCATCTCTGCCCCACTCTCTTCCTCATGGGGTCCACTCGAGGCCATCTCTGCCCCACTCTCTTCCTCATGGGGTCCACTCGAGGCCATCTCTGCCCCAGTCTCTTCCTCATGGGTCCACTCGAGGCCATCTCGGCCCCACTCTCTTCCTCATGGGTCCACTCGAGGCCATCTCTGCCCACTCTCTTCCTCATGGGATCATCTCGAGGCCATCTCTGCCCCACTCTCTTCCTGATGGGATCCACTTGAAGCCATCTCTGCCCCACTCTCTTCCTGATGGGATCCACTCGAGGCCATCTCTGCCCCACTCTCTTCCTGATGGGATCCACTCGAGGCCATCTCTGCCCCACTCTCTTCCTCATGGGTCCACTCGAGGCCATCTCTGCCCCACTCTCTTCCTCATGGGGTCCCCTCGAGGCCATCTCTGCCCCAGTCTCTTCCTCATGGGTCCACTCGAGGCCATCTCTGCCCCACTCTCGTCCTCATGGGTCCACTTGAGGCCATCTCTGCCCCACTCTCGTCCTCATGGGGTCCACTCGAGGCCATCTCTGCCCCACTCTCGTCCTCATGGGGTCCACTCGAGGCCATCTCTGCCCCAGTCTCTTCCTCATGGGTCCACTCGAGGCCATCTCTGCCCCAGTCTCCTCCTCATGGGTCCACTTGAGGCCATCTCTGCCCCACTCTCTTCCTCGTGGGGTCCACTCGAGGCCATCTCGGCCCCACTCTCTTCCTCATGGGTCCACTCGAGGCCATCTCTGCCCCTCTCTCTTCCTCATGGGTCCACTCGAGGCCATCTCTGCCCCTCTCTCTTCCTCATGGGTCCACTCGAGGCCATCTCTGCCCCACTCTCTTCCTCATGGGTCCACTTGAGGCCATCTCTGCCCCACTCTCTTCCTCATGGGTCCATTCGAGGCCATCTCTGCCCCACTCTCTTCCTCATGGGTCCACTCGAGGCATCTCTGCCCCAGTCTCTTCCTCATGGGTCCACTCGAGGCCATCTCTGCCCCACTCTCTTCCTCATGGGTCCCCTCGAGGCCATCTCGGCCCCACTCTCTTCCTCATGGGATCATCTCGAGGCAATCTCTGCCCCACTCTCTTCCTCATGGGTCCACTCGAGGCCATCTCGGCCCCACTCTCTTCCTCATGGGATCATCTCGAGGCAATCTCTGCCCCACTCTCTTCCTGATGGGGTCCACTCGAGGCCATCTCTGCCCCACTCTCTTCCTCATGGGTCCCCTCGAGGCCATCTCTGCCCCACTCTCTTCCTCATGGGTCCACTTGAGGCCATCTCTGCCCCACTCTCTTCCTCATGGGGTCCACTCGAGGCCATCTCTGCCCCACTCTCTTCCTCATGGGGTCCACTCGAGGCCATCTCTGCCCCACTCTCGTCCTCATGGGTCCATTCGAGGCCATCTCTGCCCCACTCTCTTCCTCATGGGGTCCACTCGAGGCCATCTCTGCCCCACTCTCTTCCTCATGGGGTCCACTCGAGGCCATCTCTGCCCCACTCTCTTCCTCATGGGGTCCACTCGAGGCCATCTCTGCCCCAGTCTCTTCCTCATGGGTCCACTCGAGGCCATCTCGGCCCCACTCTCTTCCTCATGGGTCCACTCGAGGCCATCTCTGCCCACTCTCTTCCTCATGGGTCCACTCGAGGCCATCTCGGCCCCACTCTCTTCCTCATGGGTCCACTCGAGGCCATCTCTGCCCCAATCTCTTCCTCATGGGGTCCACTCGAGGCCATCTCTGCCCCACTCTCTTCCTCATGGGTCCACTCGAGGCCATCTCTGCCCCACTCTCTTCCTCATGGGGTCCACTCGAGGCCATCTCTGCCCCACTCTCGTCCTCATGGGTCCATTCGAGGCCATCTCTGCCCCACTCTCTTCCTCATGGGGTCCACTCGAGGCCATCTCTGCCCCACTCTCTTCCTCATGGGTCCACTCGAGGCCATCTCTGCCCCACTCTCTTCCTCATGGGGTCCACTCGAGGCCATCTCTGCCCCACTCTCTTCCTCATGGGGTCCACTCGAGGCCATCTCTGCCCCAGTCTCTTCCTCATGGGTCCACTCGAGGCCATCTCTGCCCCAATCTCTTCCTCATGGGGTCCACTCGAGGCCATCTCTGCCCCACTCTCTTCCTCATGGGGTCCACTCGAGGCCATCTCTGCTCCACTCTCTTCCTCATGGGTCCATTCGAGGCCATCTCTGCCCCACTCTCTTCCTCGTGGGGATCACTCGAGGCCATCTCTGCCCCACTCTCTTCCTCGTGGGGATCACTCGAGGCCATCTCTGCCCCACTCTCTTCCTCATTTATTTATTTATTTATTTATTATTACATTTATTGAGCGCGCAGCTACCCGGAGGTTTCCCGGCGCTAGAGCAAACTGAGCAGTGGAAAGGAGGGAAGGACATTAGTTGTTGAAGAGCCAGGTTTTTATTCCCTTACGGAATTTCAGAAAGCACGATTCCGTGCGCAGAGACTGAGGAAGAGAATTCCATAAGGATGGGGCCAGCAGAGCAAACGAACGGCCTCCCATTTTGGCTCTGTTGATCCGTGGAATTTTAAATTTGTTCTGTGATGAGGACCTGAGTGTACGGGGGGGGATGTATTGCTGAACCAGAGCAGAGAGATAGCGGGGGGCTCTATCAGTCATGATTTTATGCATGTAGCAGAGTGCTTTGAAGTGCACTCTGCTTTCAATGCGCAACCAGTGCAGGTTCCGCCTGTGGTGAGTGACCGAAGATCTGGCAGGAAGGTGACAAATCAGGCGGACTGCCATATTCTGTACCACCTGGTACTTCCTGGTTACCTCTTTGGCAGCACCTAAGAGAAGGATGTTCCCATAGTCCAGGCGTGAGATGACAAGAGCCTGGACGACGGTCCTCAAGGTGTCTGTAGGCAGCATCCATGTGATCTTTCTCAGCCACCTGATGATGGTAGTACAGGTGGCTGCAACCTTCACAGCGTGTTGTTTGAAAGTAAGTTGGTTGTCGAAGATCACACCAAGATTGCGAGCAGACACTGATGGAGTGGGTAGAGGACCCATCTCCGGAGGCCAATGGTGTGGGCCCCAGAGAGAGGTGTCAGGGCCAAACAGGAGCAGCTCTGTTTTATCCCCGTTAAGCTTTAGTTTGTGCTTCAGCATCCAGTCCGATATATGCTTCAGCCCAACTTGGAGAGAGGAAGAGGGGAGGTTTTTATTAGTAGACAGTGAGTAGATGACTTGGGTGTCATCAGCGTAGGAGTAAATTGTGAGGCCAGCCTGTTCAGCCAGGAACGCAAGAGGCCTCACATACAGGTTGAAAAAAAGGGGACTGAGGATAGACCCCTGGGGAACACCGTGAGAGGAAGGGAGAGTAGATGATACAGATGTGGAAGAAAAAACTTGAAACGTGCGGTCAGACAAAAAGTTAGCAATCCAGGCCAGGGCGGTACCACCGACACCAACTGCCTCCAAGGTGGACAATAAGATGGAATGGGAGACGGTGTCAAAAGCGGCACTCAAGTCAAGCAAGATGAGTGCCACCGTCTCACCATTATCCACTTGGCGTCTGATGGTTTCTGACACGCCAAGAAGAGTAGTTTCTCATGGGGTCCACTCGAGGCCATCTCTGCCCCACTCTCTTCCTCATGGGTCCATTCGAGGCCATCTCTGCCCCACTCTCTTCCTCACGGGGTCCACTCGAGGCCATCTCTGCCCCAGTCTCTTCCTCGTGGGTCCACTCGAGGCCATCTCTGCCCCACTCTCTTCCTCATGGGTCCACTCGAGGCCATCTCTGCCCCAGTCTCTTCCTCGTGGGTCCACTCGAGGCCATCTCTGCCCCACTCTCTTCCTCACGGGTCCACTCGAGGCCATCTCTGCCCCACTCTCTTCCTCATGGGTCCACTCGAGGCCATCTCTGCCTCACTCTCTTCCTCATGGGTCCACTCGAGGCCATCTCTGCCCCACTCTCTTCCTCATGGGATCCACTCGAGGCCATCTCTGCCCCACTCTCTTCCTCATGGGATCCACTCGAGGCCATCTCTGCCCCACTCTCTTCCTGATGGGATCCACTTGAAGCCATCTCTGCCCCACTCTCTTCCTCATGGGATCCACTCGAGGCCATCTCTGCCCCACTCTCTTCCTCATGGGTCCACTCAAGGCCATCTCTGCCCCACTCTCTTCCTGATGGGATCCACTCGAGGCCATCTCTGCCCCACTCTCTTCCTCATGGGATCATCTCGAGGCCATCTCTGCCCCACTCTCTTCCTCATGGGTCCACTCGAGGCCATCTCTGCCCCACTCTCGTCCTCATGGGTCCATTCGAGGCCATCTCTGCCCCACTCCACTCGAGGCCATCTCTGCCCCAGTCTCTTCCTCATGGGTCCACTCGAGGCCATCTCGGCCCCACTCTCTTCCTCATGGGGTCCACTCGAGGCCATCTCTGCCCCAGTCTCTTCCTCATGGGTCCACTCGGGCCATCTCTGCCCCACTCTCTTCCTCATGGGTCCACTCGAGGCCATCTCTGCCCCACTCTCTTCCTCATGGGATCCACTCGAGGCCATCTCTGCCCCACTCTCTTCCTCATGGGTCCACTCGAGGCCATCTCTGCCCCACTCTCTTCCTGATGGGATCCACTTGAAGCCATCTCTGCCCCACTCTCTTCCTGATGGGATCCACTCGAGGCCATCTCTGCCCCACTCTCTTCCTCGTGGGGTCCACTCGAGGCCATCTCTGCCCCACTCTCTTCCTGATGGGTCCACTCGAGGCCATCTCTGCCCCACTCTCTTCCTCGTGGGTCCACTCGAGGCCATCTCTGCCCCACTCTCTTCCTCATGGGGTCCACTCGAGGCCATCTCTGCCCCACTCTCTTCCTCGTGGGTCCACTCGAGGCCATCTCTGCCCCACTCTTTTCCTCATGGGGTCCACTCGAGGCCATCTCTGCCCCACTCTCTTCCTCATGGGGTCCACTCGAGGCCATCTCTGCCCCACTCTCTTCCTCATGGGTCCACTCGAGGCCATCTCTGCCCCACTCTCTTCCTCATGGGTCCACTCGAGGCCATCTCTGCCCCAGTCTCTTCCTCATGGGTCCACTCGAGGCCATCTCTGCCCCAGTCTCTTCCTCATGGGTCCACTCGAGGCCATCTCTGCCCCACTCTCTTCCTCGTGGGGTCCACTCGAGGCCATCTCGGCCCCACTCTCTTCCTCATGGGTCCACTCGAGGCCATCTCGGCCCCACTCTCTTCCTCATGGGGTCCACTCGAGGCCATCTCTGCCCCACTCTCTTCCTCATGGGTCCACTCGAGGCCATCTCTGCCCCACTCTCTTCCTGATGGGTCCATTCGAGGCCATCTCTGCCCCACTCTCTTCCTCATGGGTCCCCTCGAGGCCATTTCGGCCCCACTCTCTTCCTCATGGGTCCACTTGAGGCCATCTCTGCCCCTCTCTCTTCCTCATGGGTCCATTCGAGGCCATCTCTGCCCCACTCTCTTCCTCATGGGTCCATTCGAGGCCATCTCTGCCCCACTCTCTTCCTCATGGGTCCACTCGAGGCCATCTCTGCCACAGTCTCTTCCTCATGGGTCCACTCGAGGCCATCTCTGCCCCACTCTCTTCCTCATGGGGTCCCCTCGAGGCCATCTCTGCCGCAATCTCTTCCTCATGGGGTCCACTCAAGGCCATCTCTGCCCCACTCTCTTCCTGATGGGTCCCCTCGAGGCCATCTCGGCCCCTCTCTCTTCCTCATGGGATCATCTCGAGGCCATCTCTGCCCGACTCTCTTCCTCATGGATCCACTCGAGGCCATCTCTGCCCCTGTCTCTTCCTCATGGGGTCCACTCGAGGCCATCTCTGCCCCACTCTCTTCCTCATGGGTCCACTCGAGGCCATCTCTGCCCCACTCTCTTCCTCATGGGTCCACTCGAGGCCATCTCTGCCGCAATCTCTTCCTCATGGGGTCCACTCAAGGCCATCTCTGCCCCACTCTCTTCCTGATGGGTCCCCTCGAGGCCATCTCGGCCCCTCTCTCTTCCTCATGGGATCATCTCGAGGCCATCTCTGCCCCACTCTCTTCCTCATGGATCCACTCGAGGCCATCTCTGCCCCTGTCTCTTCCTCATGGGGTCCACTCGAGGCCATCTCTGCCCCTCTCTCTTCCTCATGGGTCCACTCGAGGCCATCTCTGCCCCACTCTCTTCCTCATGGGTCCACTCGAGGCCATCTCTGCCCCACTCTCTTCCTCATGGGTCCACTCGAGGCCATCTCGGCCCCACTCTCTTCCTCATGGGTCCACTCGAGGCCATCTCTGCTCCAATCTCTTCCTCATGGGGTCCACTCGAGGCCATCTCTGCCCCACTCTCTTCCTCATGGGGTCCACTCGAGACCATCTCTGCCCCACTCTCTTCCTTATGGGTCCACTTGAGGCCATCTCTGCCCCACTCTCTTCCTCATGGGTCCATTCGAGGCCATCTCTGCCCCACTCTCTTCCTCATGGGTCCACTCGAGGCCATCTCTGCCCCACTCTCTTCCTCATGGGGTCCACTCAAGGCCATCTCTGCCCCTGTCTCTTCCTCATGGGTCCACTCAAGGCCATCTCTGCCCCACTCTCTTCCTCATGGGTCCACTCGAGGCCATCTCTTCCCCACTCTCTTCCTCATGGGTCCACTCGGGGCCATCTCTGCCCCACTCTCTTCCTCATGGGTCCACTCGAGGCCATCTCTTCCCCACTCTCTTCCTCATGGGTCCACTCGGGGCCATCTCTGCCCCACTCTCTTCCTCATGGGTCCACTCGAGGCCATCTCTGTCCCACTCTCTTCCTCATGGGGTCCACTCAAGGCCATCTCTGCCCCACTCTCTTCCTCATGGGGTCCACTCGAGGCCATCTCTGCCCCACTCTCTTCCTCATGGGTCCACTCGAGGCCATCTCTGCCCCACTCTCTTCCTCATGGGTCCACTCGAGGCCATCTCGGCCCCACTCTCTTCCTCATGGGTCCACTCGAGGCCATCTCTGCTCCAATCTCTTCCTCATGGGGTCCACTCGAGGCCATCTCTGCCCCACTCTCTTCCTCATGGGGTCCACTCGAGACCATCTCTGCCCCACTCTCTTCCTTATGGGTCCACTTGAGGCCATCTCTGCCCCACTCTCTTCCTCATGGGTCCATTCGAGGCCATCTCTGCCCCAGTCTCTTCCTCATGGGTCCACTCGAGGCCATCTCTGCCCCACTCTCTTCCTCATGGGTCCACTCGAGGCCATCTCTGCCCCACTCTCTTCCTCATGGGATCCACTCGAGGCCATCTCTGCCCCACTCTCTTCCTCATGGGTCCACTCGAGGCCATCTCGGCCCCACTCTCTTCCTCATGGGTCCACTCGAGGCCATCTCTGCCCCACTCTCTTCCTCATGGGTCCACTCGAGGCCATCTCGGCCCCACTCTCTTCCTCATGGGTCCACTCGAGGCCATCTCGGCCCCACTCTCTTCCTCATGGGTCCACTCGAGGCCATCTCTGCCCCACTCTCTTCCTGATGGGTCCACTCGAGGCCATCTCTGCCCCACTCTCTTCCTCATGGGGTCCACTCGAGGCCATCTCTGCCCCACTCTCTTCCTCATGGGGTCCACTCGAGGCCATCTCTGCCCCAGTCTCTTCCTCATGGGTCCACTCGAGGCCATCTCGTCCCCACTCTCTTCCTCATGGGTCCACTCGAGGCAATCTCTGCCCCACTCTCTTCCTCGTGGGGTCCACTCGAGGCCATCTCTGCCCCACTCTCTTCCTCATGGGATCATCTCGAGGCCATCTCTGCCCCACTCTCTTCCTGATGGAGTCCACTCGAGGCCATCTCTGCCCCACTCTCTTCCTCATGGGTCCACTCGGGGCCATCTCTGCCCCACTCTCTTCCTCATGGGTCCCCTCGAGGCCATCTCTGCCCCACTCTCTTCCTCATGGGTCCCCTCGAGGCCATCTCTGCCCCACTCTCGTCCTCATGGGTCCACTCGAGGCCATCTCGGCCCCACTCTCTTCCTCATGGGATCATCTCGAGGCCATCTCTGCCCCACTCTCTTCCTCATGGGTCCCCTCGAGGCCATCTCTGCCCCACTCTCTTCCTGATGGAGTCCCCTCGAGGCCATCTCTGCCCCACTCTCTTCCTCATGGGTCCCCTCGAGGCCATCTCTGCCCCACTCTCTTCCTGATGGAGTCCACTCGAGGCCATCTCTGCCCCACTCTCTTCCTGATGGAGTCCCCTCGAGGCCATCTCTGCCCCACTCTCTTCCTCATGGGTCCCCTCGAGGCCATCTCTGCCCCACTCTCTTCCTGATGGAGTCCCCTCGAGGCCATCTCTGCCCCACTCTCTTCCTCATGGGTCCCCTCGAGGCCATCTCTGCCCCACTCTCTTCCTGATGGAGTCCCCTCGAGGCCATCTCTGCCCCACTCTCTTCCTCATGGGTCCCCTCGAGGCCATCTCTGCCCCACTCTCTTCCTCATGGGCCCACTCGAGGCCATCTCTGCCCCACTCTCTTCCTCATGGGTCCACTCGGGGCCATCTCTGCCCCACTCTCTTCCTCATGGGTCCCCTTGAGGCCATCTCTGCCCCACTCTCTTCCTCATGGGGTCCACTCGAGGCCATCTCTGCCCCACTCTCGTCCTCATGGGTCCATTCGAGGCCATCTCTGCCCCACTCTCTTCCTCATGGGGTCCACTCGAGGCCATCTCTGCCCCAGTCTCTTCCTCATGGGTCCACTCGAGGCCATCTCGGCCCCACTCTCTTCCTCATGGGTCCACTCGAGGCCATCTCTGCCCCAATCTCTTCCTCATGGGGTCCACTCGAGGCCATCTCTGCCCCACTCTCTTCCTCATGGGTCCACTCGAGGCCATCTCTGCCCCACTCTCTTCCTCATGGGTCCACTTGAGGCCATCTCTGCCCCACTCTCTTCCTCATGGGTCCATTCGAGGCCATCTCTGCCCCACTCTCTTCCTCATGGGTCCACTCGAGGCCATCTCTGCCCCACTCTCTTCCTCATGGGTCCACTCGAGGCCATCTCTGCCCCTGTCTCTTCCTCATGGGTCCACTCGAGGCCATCTCTGCCCCAATCTCTTCCTCATGGGGTCCACTCGAGGCCATCTCTGCCCCAATCTCTTCCTCATGGGGTCCACTCGAGGCCATCTCTGCCCCACTCTGTTCCTCATGGGTCCACTCGAGGCCATCTCTGCCCCACTCTCTTCCTCATGGGGTCCACTCGAGGCCATCTCTGCCCCACTCTCTTCCTCGTGGGGTCCACTCGGGGCCATCTCTGCCCCACTCTCTTCCTCATGGGTCCACTCGAGGCCATCTCTGCCCCACTCTCTTCCTCATGGGTCCACTCGAGGCCATCTGTGCCCCACCCTCTTCCTCATGGGTCCACTCGAGGCCATCTCTGCCCCACTCTCTTCCTCATGGGATCCACTCGAGGCCATCTCTGCCCCACTCTCTTCCTCATGGGGTCCACTCGAGGCCATCTCTGCCCCACTCTCTTCCTCATGGATCCACTCGAGGCCATCTCTGCCCCACTCTCTTCCTCATGGGTCCACTCGAGGCCATCTCTGCCCCACTCTCTTCCTCATGGGATCCACTCGAGGCCATCTCTGCCCCAGTCTCTTCCTCATGGGTCCCCTCGAGGCCATCTCTGCCTCACTCTCTTCCTCATGGGTCCCCTCGAGGCCATCTCTGCCCCACTCTCTTCCTCATGGGTCCACTCGAGGCCATCTCTGCCCCACTCTCTTCCTGAAGGGGTCCACTCGAGGCCATCTCTGCCCCACTCTCTTCCTCATGGGTCCACTCGAGGCCATCTCTGCCCCACTCTCTTCCTCATGGGTCCACTCGAGGCCATCTCTGCCCCACTCTCTTCCTCGTGGGGTCCACTCAAGGCCATCTCTGCCCCTGTCTCTTCCTCATGGGTCCACTCGAGGCCATCTCGGCCCCACTCTCTTCTTCATGGGTCCACTCGAGGCCATCTCTGCCCCACTCTCTTCCTCATGGGTCCACTCAAGGCCATCTCTGCCCCACTCTCTTCCTCATGGGTCCACTCAAGGCCATCTCTGCCCCACTCTCTTCCTCGTGGGGTCCACTCGAGGCCATCTCTGCCCCTCTCTCTTCCTCGTGGGGTCCACTCGAGGCCATCTCTGCCCCACTCTCTTTCTGATGGGATCCACTTGAAGCCATCTCTGCCCCACTCTCTTCCTCATGGGATCCACTCGAGGCCATCTCGGCCCCACTCTCTTCCTCATGGGTCCACTCGAGGCCATCTCGGCCCCACTCTCTTCCTCATGGGTCCACTCGAGGCCATCTCGGCCCCACTCTCTTCCTCATGGGATCCACTCGAGGCCATCTCTGCCCCACTCTCTTCCTCATGGGGTCCACTCGAGGCCATCTCTGCCCCAGTCTCTTCCTCATGGGTCCACTCGAGGCCATCTCTGCCCCACTCTCGTCCTCATGGGGTCCACTCGAGGCCATCTCTGCCCCACTCTCTTCCTCGTGGGTCCACTCGAGGCCATCTCTGCCCCACTCTCTTCCTCATGGGATCCACTCGAGGCCATCTCTGCCCCACTCTCTTCCTCATGGGGTCCACTCGAGGCCATCTCTGCCCCACTCTCTTCCTCATGGGTCCACTCGAGGCCATCTCTGCCCCAGTCTCTTCCTCATGGGTCCACTCGAGGCCATCTCGGCCCCACTCTCTTCCTCATGGGGTCCACTCGAGGCCATCTCTGCCCCAGTCTCTTCCTCATGGGGTCCACGCGAGGCCATCTCTGCCCCACTCTCTTCCTCGTGGGGTCCACTCGAGGCCATCTCTGCCCCACTCTCTTCCTCATGGGTCCCCTCGAGGCCATCTCTGCCCCACTCTCTTCCTCATGGGGTCCACTCGAGGCCATCTCTGTCCCACTCTCTTCCTCATGGGGTCCACTCGAGGCCATCTCTGCCCCACTCTCTTCCTCATGGGTCCATTCGAGGCCATCTCTGCCCCAGTCTCTTCCTCGTAGGGTCCACTCGAGGCCATCTCTGCCCCACTCTCTTCCTCGTGGGGTCCACTCGAGGCCATCTCTGCCCCACTCTCTTCCTCATGGGGTCCACTCGAGGCCATCTCTGCCCCACTCTCTTCCTCATGGGTCCACTCGAGGCCATCTCTGCCCCTCTCTCTTCCTCATGGGTCCACTCGAGGCCATCTCTGCCCCACTCTCTTCTTCATGGGTCCACTCGAGGCCATCTCGGCCCCACTCTCTTCTTCATGGGGTCCACTCGAGGCCATCTCTGCCCCACTCTCTTCCTGATGGGTCCACTCGAGGCCATCTCTGCCCCACTCTCTTCCTCATGGGGTCCATTCGAGGCCATCTCTGCCCCACTCTCTTCCTGAAGGGGTCCACTCGAGGCCATCTCTGCCCCACTCTCTTCCTCATGGGTCCACTCGAGGCCATCTCTGTCCCACTCTCTTCCTCATGGGATCCACTCGAGGCCATCTCTGCCCCACTCTCTTCCTCATGGGTGCACTCGAGGCCATCTCTGCCCCACTCTCTTCCTCATGGGGTCCATTCGAGGCCATCTCTGCCCCACTCTCGTCCTCATGGGTCCATTCGAGGCCATCTCTGCCCCACTCTCTTCCTCATGGGTCCACTCGAGGCCATCTCTGCCCCACTCTCTTCCTCATGGGTCCACTCGAGGCCATCTCTGCCCCACTCTCTTCCTCGTGGGTCCACTCGAGGCCATCTCTGCCCCACTCTCTTCCTCATGGGTCCACTCGAGGCCATCTCTGCCCCACTCTCTTCCTCATGGGTCCACTCGAGGCCATCTCTGCCCCACTCTCTTCCTCATGGGTCCACTCGAGGCCATCTCTGCCCCACTCTCTTCCTCGTGGGGTCCACTCAAGGCCATCTCTGCCCCACTCTCTTCCTCATGGGTCCACTCGAGGCCATCTCTGCCCCACTCTCTTCTTCATGGGTTCACTCGAGGCCATCTCGGCCCCACTCTCTTCTTCATGGGTCCACTCGAGGCCATCTCTGCCCCACTCTCTTCCTCATGGGTCCACTCGAGGCCATCTCTGCCCCACTCTCTTCCTCATGGATTCACTCGCGGCCATCTCTGCCCCAGTCTCTTCCTCATGGGATCCACTCGAGGCCATCTCTGCCCCACTCTCTTCTTCATGGGTCCACTCGAGGCCATCTCGGCCCCACTCTCTTCTTCATGGGTCCACTCGAGGCCATCTCTGCCCCACTCTCTTCCTCATGGGTCCACTCGAGGCCATCTCTGCCCCAGTCTCTTCCTCATGGGGTCCACTCGAGGCCATCTCTGCCCCACTCTCTTCCTCATGGGTCCACTCGAGGCCATCTCTGCCCCAGTCTCTTCCTCATGGGGTCCACTCGAGGCCATCTCTGCCCCACTCTCTTCCTCATGGGTCCACTCGAGGCCATCTCTGCCCCACTCTCTTCCTCATGGGTCCACTTGAGGCCATCTCTGCCCCACTCTCTTCCTCATGGGATCCACTCGAGGCCATCTCTGCCCCACTCTCTTCCTCATGGGTCCACTCGAGGCCATCTCTGCCCCACTCTCTTCCTCATGGGATCCACTCGAGGCCATCTCTGCCCCATTCTCTTCCTCATGGGTCCACTCGAGGCCATCTCGGCCCCACTCTCTTCCTCATGGGGTCCACTCAAGGCCATCTCTGCCCCACTCTCTTCCTCATGGGTCCACTCGAGGCCATCTCTGCCCCACTCTCTTCCTCATGGGTCGCCTCGAGGCCATCTCTGCCCCACTCTCTTCCTCATGGGTCGCCTCGAGGCCATCTCTGCCCCACTCTCTTCCTCATGGGTCCACTCGAGGCCATCTCTGCCCCAGTCTCTTCCTCATGGGGTCCACTCGAGGCCATCTCTGCCCCACTCTCTTCCTGATGGGTCCACTCGAGGCCATCTCTGCCCCACTCTCTTCCTGATGGGTCCACTCGAGGCCATCTCTGCCCCACTCTCTTCCTGATGGGTCCACTCGAGGCCATCTCTGCCCCACTCTCGTCCTCATGGGTCCACTCGAGGCCATCTCTGCCCCACTCTCTTCCTGATGGGTCCACTCGAGGCCATCTCTGCCCCACTCTCGTCCTCATGGGTCCACTTGAGGCCATCTCTGCCCCACTCTCTTCCTCATGGGTCCACTCGAGGCCATCTCGGCCCCACTCTCTTCCTCATGGGTCCACTCGAGGCCATCTCTGCCCCAATCTCTTCCTCATGGATCCACTCGAGGCCATCTCTGCCCCACTCTCTTCCTCATGGGTCCACTCGAGGCCATTTCTGCCCCACTCTCTTCCTCATGGGGTCCACTCGAGGCCATCTCTGCCCCAGTCTCTTCCTCATGGGTCCACTCGAGGCCATCTCTGCCCCACTCTCTTCCTCATGCGTCCACTCGAGGCCATCTCTGCCCCACTCTCGTCCTCATGGGGTCCACTCGAGGCCATCTCTGCCCCACTCTCTTCCTCATGGGTCCACTCGAGGCCATCTCTGCCCCACTCTCTTCCTCATGGGTCCACTCGAGGCCATCTCTGCCCCACTCTCTTCCTCATGGGTCCACTCGAGGCCATCTCTGCCCCACTCTCTTCCTCATGGGTCCACTCGAGGCCATCTCTGCCCCACTCTCTTCCTCATGGGATCCACTCGAGGCCATCTTTGCCCCACTCTCTTCCTCATGGGGTCCACTCGAGGCCATCTCTGCCCCACTCTCTTCCTCATGGGGTCCACTGGAGGCCATCTCTGCCCCACTCTCTTCCTCATGGGGTCCACTCGAGGCCATCTCTGCCCCACTCTCTTCCTCATGGGGTCCACTCGAGGCCATCTCTGCCCCAGTCTCTTCCTCATGGGTCCACTCGAGGCCATCTCTGCCCCACTCTCTTCCTGATGGGTCCACTCGAGGCCATCTCTGCCCCACTCTCTTCCTCATGGGTCCACTCGAGGCCATTTCTGCCCCACTCTCTTCCTCATGGGGTCCACTCGAGGCCATCTCTGCCCCACTCTCTTCCTCATGGGGTCCACTCAAGGCCATCTCTGCCCCACTCTCTTCCTCATGGGTCCACTCGAGGCCATCTCTGCCCCACTCTCTTCCTCGTGGGGACCACTCGAGGCCATCTCTGCCCCACTCTCTTCCTCATGGGGTCCACTCGAGGCCATCTCTGTCCCACTCTCTTCCTCATGGGTCCACTCGAGGCCATCTCTGTCCCACTCTCTTCCTCATGGGTCCACTCGAGGCCATCTCTGCCCCACTCTCGTCCTCATGGGGTCCACTCGAGGCCATCTCTGCCCCACTCTCTTCCTCATGGGGTCCACTCGAGGCCATCTCTGCCCCTGTCTCTTCCTCATGGGTCCACTCGAGGCCATCTCTGCCCCACTCTCTTCCTCATGGGTCCACTCGAGGCCATCTCTGCCCCACTCTCTTCCTCGTGGGGACCACTCGAGGCCATCTATGCCCCACTCTCTTCCTCATGGGTCCACTCGAGGCCATCTCTGCCCCACTCTCTTCCTCGTGGGGTCCACTCGAGGCCATCTCTGCCCCACTCTCTTCCTGATGGGTCCACTCGAGGCCATCTCTGCCCCACTCTCTTCCTCATGGGTCCACTCGAGGCCATCTCTGCCCCACTCTCTTCCTCATGGGTCCACTCGAGGCCATCTCGGCCCCACTCTCTTCCTCATGGGGTCCACTCAAGGCCATCTCTGCCCCACTCTCTTCCTCATGGGGTCCACTTGAGGCCATCTCTGCCCCACTCTCTTCCTCATGGGTCCATTCGAGGCCATCTCTGCCCCTGTCTCTTCCTCATGGGTCCACTCGAGGCCATCTCTGCCCCACTCTCTTCCTCATGGGTCCACTCGAGGCCATCTCGGCCCCACTCTCTTCCTCATGGGGTCCACTCGAGGCCATCTCTGCCCCACTCTCTTCCTCGTGGGGTCCACTCGAGGCCATCTCTGCCCCACTCTCTTCCTCGTGGGGTCCGCTCGAGGCCATCTCTGCCCCACTCTCTTCCTCATGGGTCCACTTGAGGCCATCTCTGCCCCACTCTCTTCCTCATGGGTCCACTCGAGGCCATCTCTGCCCCACTCTCTTCCTCATGGGTCCATTCGAGGCCATCTCTGCCCCTGTCTCTTCCTCATGGGTCCACTCGAGGCCATCTCTGCCCCACTCTCTTCCTCATGGGTCCACTCGAGGCCATCTCGGCCCCACTCTCTTCCTCATGGGGTCCACTCAAGGCCATCTCTGCCCCACTCTCTTCCTCATGGGTCCACTTGAGGCCATCTCTGCCCCACTCTCTTCCTCATGGGTCCACTCGAGGCCATCTCGGCCCCACTCTCTTCCCCATGGGTCCACTTGAGGCCATCTCTGCCCCACTCTCTTCCTCATGGGTCCACTCGAGGCCATCTCTGCCCCACTCTCTTCCTCATGGGTCCACTCGAGGCCATCTCTGCCCCACTCTCTTCCTCATGGGTCCACTCGAGGCCATCTCTGCCCCACTCTCTTCCTCACGGGGTCCACTCGAGGCCATCTCTGCCCCACTCTCTTCCTCATGGGATCCATTCGAGGCCATCTCTGCCCCACTCTCGTCCTCATGGGTGCACTCGGGGCCATCTCTGCCCCACTCTCTTCCTCATGGGTCCACTCGAGGCCATCTCTGCCCCAGTCTCTTCCTCATGGGGTCCACTCAAGGCCATCTCTGCCCCTGTCTCTTCCTCATGGGTCCAATCGAGGCCATCTCTGCCCCAGTCTCTTCCTCATGGGTCCACTCGAGGCCATCTCTGCCCCACTCTCTTCCTCGTGGGTCCACTTGAGGCCATCTCTGCCCCACTCTCTTCCTTATGGGTCCACTTGAGGCCATCTCTGCCCCACTCTCTTCCTCGTGGGTCCACTCGAGGCCATCTCTGCCCCACTCTCTTCCTCAAGGGTCCACTCGAGGCCATCTCTGCCCCACTCTCTTCCTCAAGGGTCCACTCGAGGCCATCTCTGCCCCACTCTCTTCCTGATGGTCCACTCGAGGCCATCTCTGCCCCACTCTCTTCCTCATGGGTCCACTCGAGGCCATCTCTGCCCCACTCTCTTCCTCATGGGTCCACTCGAGGCCATCTCTGCCCCACTCTCTTCCTGATGGGTCCACTCGAGGCCATCTCTGCCCCACTCTCTTCCTCATGGGTCCACTCGAGGCCATCTCTGCCCCACTCTCTTCCTCATGGGTCCACTTGAGGCCATCTCTGCCCCACTCTCTTCCTTATGGGTCCACTTGAGGCCATCTCTGCCCCACTCTCTTCCTCGTGGGTCCACTCGAGGCCATCTCTGCCCCACTCTCTTCCTCAAGGGTCCACTCGAGGCCATCTCTGCCCCACTCTCTTCCTCAAGGGTCCACTCGAGGCCATCTCTGCCCCACTCTCTTCCTGATGGGTCCACTCGAGGCCATCTCTGCCCCACTCTCTTCCTCATGGGTCCACTCGAGGCCATCTCTGCCCCACTCTCTTCCTCATGGGTCCACTCGAGGCCATCTCTGCCCCACTCTCTTCCTGATGGGTCCATGTGAGAAGTTGGCCTGATGGGCAGTGCTCACTATTCTAGTGATCACTATATATCAGTCCAAACAACCCTTATTGATGATTGGTTGTAAGTCAACCTTATAGACCAGCTATCCTAGTAGCATGGATACGAGCAGTCTAAGGCTAAGACTCTAGAGGGCGTGTTAAGCCAGCTGTTTTACCATCACATTACCCCTTGAACACCCAGTGAAAGGACACCACACAAGTTGTTATGAAAATAAACAGTGTATTTATTTATAACAAGACTACCCTGGCTCTTTATGAGACAGGGAGCTAAGCACACAACAAAACTCTTACGAAAATACTTAAGTTAGCACGTTATACACAAATGCCCGAGGGGCACGAAAAACCATATACGCTAAAAGTGGAATGCAAATTACTAGCAGGTAAGTAACAGTTCTAATAGGCTTTGGAATCGCTAGGACTGGACTAGGGAATCGTTAGATTACTACTAGGAGGCCTAGGGGACTCGGGTGCAGAGTGTGCACTCTCACGCGGGATGCGGGACAAAGTCTATGGAAGCTAGAATTCACAAAGTTAGTGTTCACGGGCGAACCCGACCTGGTAGGGAGAAAACGACAGTGGATCCTGACCCTTGGATAGTGAGGCTATGCTGGGACACCGGAGTGCCGAAGTTACCTAGCCCAGGGGCTGCAGCTGCATAGGTCTGAAAAGACGTCGGGGATCTCGTTGCCGGACCAGGAGCCTGGAAGGAAGAAGTTGCTGGCAGGCGACCAGTGAAGGAAAGTTCGATGGATCCAAGCCTGGATCAAGGAAGAAGAAAAACCTGAAAGCAGAGGGGACCAAGTTCTTGAATCACTAGCCAGTGATTAAGTGGGCACCAGGATGGCACCGGGCGAAGTCACCGCAGTCAGGTGAGTGGGCACTGCTGGGCTCTGCAGTCTCTCGGACCAGGAGGCGTTGTCGGCGACCAGGATGGAGGTGCGAGCTGTCCCACGAAGGATGAAGTCGTTGGCGTCGAAGTTACCCAGGATTGGGCAACAAGCCTTGGCTAATTCAAGCCCACGCGGTGGACTCAAAATGGCGTCTTGAGTGGACCAGGAGGGTCCAGGGTGCTCCTCTTCTGGAAGGGAGCAAGGGCCAGTCTGGAGCAACCAGACCAGCAGCAGAAATGTCGTCGGGCGTCGTCAGGAAGGCCACAAGCCAACGGGCTAGTAGCCAAACAACGCGGTGAGCAGCGGAAAGCAGAAGGGCCCCACGCAGATCGTGGAGATGCTGGGGGGCTGCACTTCGGAGCTGGAGCTGCTCAGAGTCGGGGCTTCTCGGACCCCAAAGCACTCACCAGTAGATTACTCGGCGGGCTTGCTGGAAAGAAGTCGTGCAGTCTTGCAGATGGCCGGTCCCTTGAGGTCTCGTCGCACCCACGGTTCTCAGCTGGGCTGTAGAGGTGGGTAGAGGTCAGAGGTGCCAGGGAAGCCGGTTCTCGTCGAGCTGGGCAGTCGGATTCCGGAGGAAGGACTTACAGCAGACCGCAGTGTTCTTGGATGGTGCCTGCGGATGCAGGGTGACTACTCCTTAGTCACAAGGGAGAAATCTTAGGAAGAAGTCTTGAGTTCCTTTCGTGGAAAGTAGTTTCAGGATTCAAAGATGATCTGATTTGGAAGGGGGCCAGTCTCTACCTTTATCCTGTAAAAAGGGGCTGGCACGCGACTAAGTCCTGCCCTATGGGTGGGACTAGGAGGGGGGTGGTTACACCCACTTCCTTGGCGGGCTTTTCCCCAGCACAGGGTCTGGAGTGACCCTGGAACTGGTTCCAGCCAGCCTATGCACAGTGAGCACCGGGGTGCCACGTGCAGTCACCTTCCTCTAAAGCCCTGCCTACTTACAATACACAAAACCCTGTCTGGGACGGTGCTGGCACCGCCCCTGGCAGGAAACCCTTTGTCCTTATCTCCTGCTCTGGGAGGACTCCCAGCAGCAGGAGGGCAGACTTGTGTCTCGGTGGCAGCATCCATTTTGTGGATGCTAAGGCTCTGTCTGACTTTTAACCGGGTTATAGGTTACAGGCATGTCGTGTCCCTCTAGAAGGGTGGAATGCTAACCCCGTCGCCAGAATTGGCGAGGGGTTAGTATTCCAATTCGTATGACACCTTACTCGACATGTTTTGATAAAGCGATACCAGAGTTGGCACATAACCGCGAGGATTATAATGCACTTAAGAGTATATGGTATGCGATATCATGGAAACGGCTAAGGGATGGATCCCGAAAGCCGCAGACAGGCTCAGCTCATGCCAGAGCACCATCTCACACGATTCCAAGCACTCTGCCTTCAGGATGGTTAAGGCCTGCTATAGGAGTGACTGATAGGAGATCTGTGTGTCCATTTTTAGGGTTAGATATAGGTATACTATATCTAAAGCAAAGGGTGAGTACACCACCTTGCCCCAGCTGTCGTGCAGCCAGTTGTGTCAGTTTTAGTTAGTCAATCCAGGGGTGGCACAATACATGCTTCAGCCCCTGGGAGACTTCTGGGTGCACCTCAGCCCTGGGTACAGGGACTTGGAGAGGGCCCAGTGCCAATTCAGTACCTGGGTACAATTTGGATAGAGAGAACAGCTAGGCTGTGGGTCTGATTAGCAGGCCCACAGCCAGGGAAAGTCGTAAACCAGTGCAGCAAAAAGCAAAAATCTGGGTGATCATAGGATTGCAGACCCTACTCTCCTACATGACCCCCCCCCCAAACTTTGGGACAATAAGCTAACCTTGACCAGGTGAGTCTTCTTGCTCTAAGTGGAAATACCTGGAGAGCCCATCAGCATTGCTGTGATCAGTCCCAGGTCTATGCTCCACTGTAAAATCCATCCCCTGTAGGGAAATGGACCACCTAAGCAGTTTGGGGTTTTCACCCTTCATCTGATTTAGCCACAAGAGGGGCTTATGGTCTGTCTGAATGGTGAAGTGAGTGCCAAACAAGTAGGCCCTCAGCTTCTTCAGGGCCCAGACCACAGCAAAGGCCTCCCTCTCAATAGCTGACCAATTTTTCTCTCTGGGTGTCAACCTCCTACTAATGAAAGCAATAGGCTGATCATTACCATCAAAATTCAGTTGAGACAGAACAGCTCCCACACCCAACTCAGAAGCATCTGTTTGGACAATGAATGGCTTGGAGTAATCTGGACTCTTGAGGATAGGTGCTGTGCACATGGCCTGCTTTAGGTCATTGAATGCTTTCTGACAGCTTGCTGTCCACTGAACTTTCTTTGGCATCTTTTTGCTTGTCAGGTCATTAAGGGGGGTCACTATGGACCCATAATTTCTGACAAACTTCCTATAGTACCCAGTCAGGCCCAAGAAAGCTCGAACCTGAGTCTGGGTGATTGGAGGAGTCCAGTCCTTGATGGCCTGTATCTTACTCTCCAGTGGCTGAACCTGGCCTCCACCTACAAGGTGGCCCAGGTATACAACCTGTGACTGCCCTATCTGGCACTTTGTGGCCTTGATAGTGAGGCCTGCCTTTTGCAGGGCCTCTAACACTTTCCTCAGGTGGACCAGGTGATCCTCCCAGGTGGAGCTAAAGACAGCAATATCGTCAAGATAAGCTGCACAGAAGTCATCCAGCCCAGTGAGGACTTGATTCACCAACCTTTGGAAGGTGGCAGGTGCATTTTTCAGTCCAAAGGGCATTACCACAAATTGATAATGCCCTCCAGGGGTAGAAAATGCTGTCTTGGGTTTGGCCTCCTCAGCTAACCTGATTTGCCAATACCCAGCTGTCAAATCAAATGTACTTAAGAAGTTGGCAGAAGCCAATCTATCTATAAGCTCATCTGCTCTTGGTATTGGGTGGGCATCAGTCTTAGTGACTGCATTGAGGCCTCTGTAGTCTACGCAAAACCTCATCTCTCTCTTACCACCCTGGGTGTGAGGCTTTGGCACTAGAACTACTGGGCTAGCCCAAGGGCTATCTGAGGGCTCAATGACTCCCAGTTCCAACATTTTCTGCACTTCAGTTTTTATGCAGTCTCTAACATGATCAGGCTGCCTGTAGATTTTACTCTTGACAGGCAGACTGTCTCCAGTGTCAACATCATGGGTACACCAATCAGTTTGGCTGGGTGTCAGAGAGAACATATGTCTGAAGGATTGCAGAACTTGCCTGCAATCCTGTTGCTGATGTTCAGTGAGGCTGCCACAAAAGACAACACCATCAACTGACCCATCATCAGGATTCTGAGTGAGCAGGTCTGGGAGAGGGTCACTCTCTTCCTCCTGTCCCTCATCTGTGGCCATGAGCAAGCTCATGTCCTTCCTGTCAACATATGCCTTGAGCCTGTTAACATGGAGCACTCTGAGAGGGCTCCTGGGAGTTCCAAGGTCCACCAAGTAGGTAACCTCTCCCTTTTGCTCAATGATGGTGTGGGGCCCAGACCATTTGTCTTTCAGAGCTGCTGGGGCCACTGGCTCCAGCACCCACACCTTCTGTCCTGGCTGGTACACAGTCAGTACAGCCTTTTGGTCATGCCAAGCTTTTTGAAGTTCCTGGCTGGCCTCAAGGTTTTTAGATGCCTTCTCCATATACTCAGCCATCCTGGAGCGGAGACCAAGTACATAGTCCACTATGTTGGTTGCAGGCTTTTTGAGAGGTCTCTCCCATCCTTCCTTCACCAAACACAGGGGTCCTCTTACAGGATGCCCATACAGAAGCTCAAAAGGACTGTAGCCAACCCCCTTCTGTGGGACCTCTCTGTAAGCAAACAAGAGGCAGGGGATCAGGACATCCCATCTTCTCCTAAGAGGTTCAGGTAGTCCATGAATCATCCCTTTCAGGGTCCTGTTGAATCTCTCAACAAGCCCATTGCATTGTGGATGATAGGGTGTGGTGAACTTGTAGTTCACACCACACTCTTTCCACATGGCAGTCAGATATCCTGACATGAAGTTTGTACCTCTGTCAGAAACGACCTCCTTAGGGAAACCCACTCTGGAGAACACTCCAACTAGGGCTCTTGCCACTACAGGGGCTGTAGTGGTCCTAAGGGGAATAGCCTCAGGATACCTGGTGGCATGGTCCACCACCACCAGTATAAACTTGTGTCCTGATGCTGTCTGGGGTTCCATTGGACCAACAATGTCAATCCCCACTCTTTCAAAGGGAACCCCCACCACAGGTAGTGGTATGAGGGGGGCCTTTGTTGTGCCACCTGACTTACCACTGGCTTGGCAAGTGACACATGAGCGACAAAACTCCTTGGTATTCTCATTCATATGGGGCCAGTGAAAGTGTGAGACAAGCCTGTCCCAAGTCTTTGTCTGACCTAAATGACCTGCAAGGGGAATCTCATGGGCCAAGGTGAGAAGGAAACCTCTCAGAGACAAGGGGATGACCAGCCTCCTGGTTGCACCAGGCTTGGGGTCTCTTGACTCAGAGTACAGGAGTCCATCTTCCCAGTATACCCTGTGGGCACCTGTGGCATTCCCTGCAGCCTCAGCAGCAGCCTGCTGTCTGAGGGGTTCAAGGGAAGGGCAGCTCAACTGTTCCTTCCCCAGGTCTGCTCTGGAGGGTCCCCCTGAGCCCAGAAACTCAACTTGATCAAGTTCAAGCTCTTTAGGCTCAGTTTCCCTCAGCTCTTCTAGATCAGCCTCCTCAGAGACTTGATCCTCAACCTGGGGCAAGGGGGAAGGCAAAGCCTTACCCTTACTGCTCTTCTTCTTGGAAGGTGTCTGGTCCATAATTTCAGGATCCAGCACCTGTTCAGTGGGGCATCTTCTGGCCTGTGACCTAGTCACAGCAAGCACATGTGCTGGCAAGCCTAACATCTCCATGTGAGTCCTCTGCTCCACTTCTGACCATTGTGATGACTCCAAATCATTGCCCAACAAACAATCAACTGGGAGGTCTGAACTGACTACAACTTTCTTTTGTCCCTTCACTCCACCCCAGGAGAAAGCTACAATTGCCACACTATGACTAGTAGTGACATTGCTGGCATTGGTCACCAGGAAATCAGTACCTGGCATGATCTGTCCAGGGTCCACAAAGTTAGGTGTCACCATGGTGACACTGGCACAAGTGTCCCTATAGGCCTGAGCCATCTTGCCATTAATCAAAGGTGTCTGCCTGTATTTGCCCAAAGTATTGGGACTTATTTCAGGGGACATATCCATATCCCCTGTACAGACAAGGACAGCCTGAGTGAGTGTGCCAACTAAGTTGTCAGACCCCTCAGTACCCAAGGTTAACCCAACTAATGCCTTGGGAGTGACACTACCACTACTGACTGTACTAGGGGGTGCAGTTGCTTTAGGAGCTGTAGTGGCAGGAGTTTGTCCTCCTCCTCTTTTGGTGCACTCACTAAACCAGTGAGATTTACTTTTGCAGTACTGGCACCACCTTTTTGACTGGCCTTCTTGAGTCTTCTTCTTCTGGGAAGCCTGACCCCCACCCTCTTTGGTTTGTTGGGGACCTGGTGAAGACTTCTGGTCATTTTGCTCATTCTTAACATTACCCTTCTGGTCTGCTTTCTTCTGACCACCCTGGTTCTGGTTCTGGTTCTGCTTGATCCTTGTCCTGACCCATTTGTCTGCCTTCTTTCCCAATTCTTGGGGAGAGGTCAGATCTGAATCAACAAGGTGCTGGTCCAGCAACTGGTTCTGACAATTGTTCAAAATTTGTTCTCTCATCATTAGATTATACAATCCTGTGTAATCTGTAACCTTGCTACCCAGCAACCAGCCCTCCAAAGCCTTAGTGGCACAATCCACAAAATCAGACCAGTCCTGAGACTGAGTTTTCTGGGTGTCTCTGAACAGCAACCTGTACTGCTCAGTGGTTAAACCAAACCCATCAACCAGTGTATTCTTCAGGACCTGGTAATTGTTAGCATCCTCCACTCTTGTAGTGAGGAGCTTATCTCTACCTTTACCATCAAAGGAGAGCCACAGTATAGCTGCCCACTGACTCTGGGGAATGTTCTGCACAGTGCAGGCCCTCTCCAGAGCAGCCATCCATTTCTGGATGTCATCCCCTTGCTTAAAGGGGGGCACTATTTTAGTCAGGTGTTTAGTATCTAAACCCTTCTCTCTATCTCTTGGGAGATTGCTGCCACCAGTGGGAGCTAGCCCACTCATCTGCTGCTCTCTTGCCAGGGCAAGCTTCTCTTTGGCCAGGGCAATTTCTTCCCTTTCAATCCTCAGTTCAGCTTGTCTCATCCTAGCCTCATGCTCCTTTCTCTGAGGGGAAGTAAATCTCCTCTGTGGAGGATTCCTTCTCCCCTGAGAAGAGGCATTAGAGTGCAGAGATCTATTGGAGTCCCTAGAAAGAGATCTATCTCTCCTAACTCCAAGGTTAGGCCCACTTCGGGTTAGTACTGGGGGGCCCCCAGATCCTAGCCCAAGTAAGTCTAAGTTGGTCCTAGTTAGCCTTCTGACTACCTCAAGACCCTTGTCTACCTCATCCCCAGAGAGTACCTCCTGATCCTCCTCCTCAACTGCTGAATCAGTGTTGTGGAGATCTGGATCCCCAGAGGTTCCCTCTAAGGCTGGCATGTTCTCATGTAACTGAGAAAGCTTTCTGGCATCATATGTCTCTAAGAGACCTATCAGAAAGGAAGTGGTGGGGTTAGACCCCTGCTTCAGTTTTCTGGAGACACAGATCTGTCTCATCTCATGAAAGCTGAGAGCTGCATATCTTGAAGTGACCTGTGGAGGGTCAACACTGACCAGGGGAGTCTCAGTAGAGTCCTCCTGAGTCGACATGCTTTTCTAGTGAGGTGTAAGTGGTGCACTTACCTACACTATGTGTTTGCCTACTGATCCCTTGCTAGAGTTGTAGTTTAGGGTGTGCTAGGCCCTAGGAGCTACAACAGCTGGTTCAGTAGAACTCAGAGTATTCTAAGCTAAGTTATATGTACCTTTAGTACTTATGTGATCTTTCACAAGATATTCTTAGGATATGTGTGGTAAAACAACAGCAAGCTCAAATCCCAACCGCTGCTCACCAATGTGAGAAGTTGGCCTGATGGGCAGTGCTCACTATTCTAGTGATCACTATATATCAGTCCAAACAACCCTTATTGATGATTGGTTGTAAGTCAACCTTATAGACCAGCTATCCTAGTAGCATGGATACGAGCAGTCTAAGGCTAAGACTCTAGAGGGCGTGTTAAGCCAGCTGTTTTACCATCACATTACCCCTTGAACACCCAGTGAAAGGACACCACACAAGTTGTTATGAAAATAAACAGTGTATTTATTTATAACAAGACTACCCTGGCTCTTTATGAGACAGGGAGCTAAGCACACAACAAAACTCTTACGAAAATACTTAAGTTAGCACGTTATACACAAATGCCCGAGGGGCACGAAAAACCATATACGCTAAAAGTGGAATGCGAATTACTAGCAGGTAAGTAACAGTTCTAATAGGCTTTGGAATCGCTAGGACTGGACTAGGGAATCGTTAGATTACTACTAGGAGGCCTAGGGGACTCGGGTGCAGAGTGTGCACTCTCACGCGGGATGCGGGACAAAGTCTATGGAAGCTAGAATTCACAAAGTTAGTGTTCACGGGCGAACCCGACCTGGTAGGGAGAAAACGACAGTGGATCCTGACCCTTGGATAGTGAGGCTATGCTGGGACACCGGAGTGCCGAAGTTACCTAGCCCAGGGGCTGCAGCTGCATAGGTCTGAAAAGACGTCGGGGATCTCGTTGCCGGACCAGGAGCCTGGAAGGAAGAAGTTGCTGGCAGGCGACCAGTGAAGGAAAGTTCGATGGATCCAAGCCTGGATCAAGGAAGAAGAAAAACCTGAAAGCAGAGGGGACCAAGTTCTTGAATCACTAGCCAGTGATTAAGTGGGCACCAGGATGGCACCGGGCGAAGTCACCGCAGTCAGGTGAGTGGGCACTGCTGGGCTCTGCAGTCTCTCGGACCAGGAGGCGTTGTCGGCGACCAGGATGGAGGTGCGAGCTGTCCCACGAAGGATGAAGTCGTTGGCGTCGAAGTTACCCAGGATTGGGCAACAAGCCTTGGCTAATTCAAGCCCACGCGGTGGACTCAAAATGGCGTCTTGAGTGGACCAGGAGGGTCCAGGGTGCTCCTCTTCTGGAAGGGAGCAAGGGCCAGTCTGGAGCAACCAGACCAGCAGCAGAAATGTCGTCGGGCGTCGTCAGGAAGGCCACAAGCCAACGGGCTAGTAGCCAAACAACGCGGTGAGCAGCGGAAAGCAGAAGGGCCCCACGCAGATCGTGGAGATGCTGGGGGGCTGCACTTCGGAGCTGGAGCTGCTCAGAGTCGGGGCTTCTCGGACCCCAAAGCACTCACCAGTAGATTACTCGGCGGGCTTGCTGGAAAGAAGTCGTGCAGTCTTGCAGATGGCCGGTCCCTTGAGGTCTCGTCGCACCCACGGTTCTCAGCTGGGCTGTAGAGGTGGGTAGAGGTCAGAGGTGCCAGGGAAGCCGGTTCTCGTCGAGCTGGGCAGTCGGATTCCGGAGGAAGGACTTACAGCAGACCGCAGTGTTCTTGGATGGTGCCTGCGGATGCAGGGTGACTACTCCTTAGTCACAAGGGAGAAATCTTAGGAAGAAGTCTTGAGTTCCTTTCGTGGAAAGTAGTTTCAGGATTCAAAGATGATCTGATTTGGAAGGGGGCCAGTCTCTACCTTTATCCTGTAAAAAGGGGCTGGCACGCGACTAAGTCCTGCCCTATGGGTGGGACTAGGAGGGGGGTGGTTACACCCACTTCCTTGGCGGGCTTTTCCCCAGCACAGGGTCTGGAGTGACCCTGGAACTGGTTCCAGCCAGCCTATGCACAGTGAGCACCGGGGTGCCACGTGCAGTCACCTTCCTCTAAAGCCCTGCCTACTTACAATACACAAAACCCTGTCTGGGACGGTGCTGGCACCGCCCCTGGCAGGAAACCCTTTGTCCTTATCTCCTGCTCTGGGAGGACTCCCAGCAGCAGGAGGGCAGACTTGTGTCTCGGTGGCAGCATCCATTTTGTGGATGCTAAGGCTCTGTCTGACTTTTAACCGGGTTATAGGTTACAGGCATGTCGTGTCCCTCTAGAAGGGTGGAATGCTAACCCCGTCGCCAGAATTGGCGAGGGGTTAGTATTCCAATTCGTATGACACCTTACTCGACATGTTTTGATAAAGCGATACCAGAGTTGGCACATAACCGCGAGGATTATAATGCACTTAAGAGTATATGGTATGCGATATCATGGAAACGGCTAAGGGATGGATCCCGAAAGCCGCAGACAGGCTCAGCTCATGCCAGAGCACCATCTCACACGATTCCAAGCACTCTGCCTTCAGGATGGTTAAGGCCTGCTATAGGAGTGACTGATTGGAGATCTGTGTGTCCATTTTTAGGGTTAGATATAGGTATACTATATCTAAAGCAAAGGGTGAGTACACCACCTTGCCCCAGCTGTCGTGCAGCCAGTTGTGTCAGTTTTAGTTAGTCAATCCAGGGGTGGCACAATACATGCTTCAGCCCCTGGGAGACTTCTGGGTGCACCTCAGCCCTGGGTACAGGGACTTGGAGAGGGCCCAGTGCCAATTCAGTACCTGGGTACAATTTGGATAGAGAGAACAGGTAGGCTGTGGGTCTGATTAGCAGGCCCACAGCCAGGGAAAGTCGTAAACCAGTGCAGCAAAAAGCAAAAATCTGGGTGATCATAGGATTGCAGACCCTACTCTCCTACAGTCCACTCGAGGCCATCTCTGCCCCACTCTCTTCCTCATGGGTCCACTCGAGGCCATCTCTGCCCCACTCTCTTCCTGATGGGTCCACTCGAGGCCATCTCTGCCCCAGTCTCTTCCTCATGGGGTCCACTCGAGGCCATCTCTGCCCCACTCTCTTCCTCATGGGTCCACTTGAGGCCATCTCTGCCCCACTCTCTTCCTTATGGGTCCACTTGAGGCCATCTCTGCCCCACTCTCTTCCTCGTGGGTCCACTCGAGGCCATCTCTGCCCCACTCTCTTCCTCAAGGGTCCACTCGAGGCCATCTCTGCCCCACTCTCTTCCTCAAGGGTCCACTCGAGGCCATCTCTGCCCCACTCTCTTCCTGATGGGTCCACTCGAGGCCATCTCTGCCCCACTCTCTTCCTCATGGGTCCACTCGAGGCCATCTCTGCCCCACTCTCTTCCTCATGGGTCCACTCGAGGCCATCTCTGCCCCACTCTCTTCCTGATGGGTCCACTCGAGGCCATCTCTGCCCCACTCTCTTCCTCATGGGTCCACTCGAGGCCATCTCTGCCCCACTCTCTTCCTGATGGGTCCACTCGAGGCCATCTCTGCCCCACTCTCTTCCTGATGGGTCCACTCGAGGCCATCTCTGCCCCACTCTCTTCCTCATGGGTCCACTCGAGTCCATCTCTGCCCCACTCTCTTCCTCATGGGATCCACTCGAGGCCATCTCTGCCCCACTCTCGTCCTCATGGGTCCATTCGAGGCCATCTCTGCCCCACTCTCTTCCTCATGGGTCCACTCGAGTCCATCTCTGCCCCACTCTCTTCCTCATGGGATCCACTCGAGGCCATCTCTGCCCCACTCTCTTCCTCGTGGGTCCACTCGAGGCCATCTCTGCCCCTCTCTCTTCCTCATGGGTCCACTCGAGGCCATCTCTGCCCCACTCTCTTCCTCATGGGATCCACTCGAGTCCATCTCTGCCCCACTCTCTTCCTCATGGATCCACTCGAGGCCATCTCTGCCCCACTCTCTTCCTCGTGGGGACCACTCGAGGCCATCTCTGTCCCACTCTCTTCCTCGTGGGTCCATTCGAGGCCATCTCTGCCCCACTCTCTTCCTCATGGGGTCCACTCGAGGCCATCTCTGCCCCACTCTCTTCCTCATGGGGTCCACTCGAGGCCATCTCTGCCCCACTCTCTTCCTCATGGGGTCCACTCGAGGCCATCTCTGCCCCACTCTCTTCCTCGTGGGGATCACTCGAGGCCATCTCTGCCCCACTCTCTTCCTCATGGGGTCCACTCGAGGCCATCTCTGCCCCACTCTCTTCCTCATGGGGTCCACTCGAGGCCATCTCTGCCCCACTCTCTTCCTCGTGGGGATCACTCGAGGCCATCTCTGCCCCACTCTCTTCCTCATGGGGTCCACTCGAGGCCATCTCTGCCCCACTCTCTTCCTCATGGGGTCCACTCGAGGCCATCTCTGCCCCACTCTCTTCCTCGTGGGGACCACTCGAGGCCATCTCTGCCCCACTCTCTTCCTCATGGGGTCCACTCGAGGCCATCTCTGCCCCACTCTCTTCCTCATGGGGTCCACTCGAGGCCATCTCTGCCCCACTCTCTTCCTCACGGGGTCCACTCAAGGCCATCTCTGCCCCAGTCTCTTCCTCATGGGTCCCCTCGAGGCCATCTCTGCCCCACTCTCTTCCTCATGGGGTCCACTCGAGGCCATCTCTGCCCCACTCTCTTCCTCATGGGGTCCACTCGAGGCCATCTCTGCCCCACTCTCTTCCTCATGGGTCCACTCGAGGCCATCTCTGCCCCACTCTCTTCCTCGTGGGGTCCACTCGAGGCCATCTCTGCCCCACTCTCTTCCTCATGGGGTCCACTCAAGGCCATCTCTGCCCCTCTCTCTTCCTCATGGGTCCATTCGAGGCCATCTCTGCCCCAGTCTCTTCCTCATGGGTCCACTCAAGGCCATCCGCAGGGGGTCTCCGCTAACCCTAAAGGCAGTTCGGTTTTGGGTGCCACTGGCCTAACGCAAGCCCGAAGATGGGCATCCGTGCCATGCTTTGGCAGAAAAAAAAGAGCTGGGCCGATCTGCATTCTGTAATGACCCCCTACCCTGGAATGGGGCCCCCCCAACAGTGCATGACTGCTTTGTGGGGGCAAGAGAGCCATCAACCAAGCCTGGTTTCAAGACATTTACAATCCTGGATAAAACTTGGAAAAATGGCACGCATCTAACAATAACCCTGCACCCCCACCCCATGTCTACTTCAGACTCCTTTGATAATGCTCAAGTTCAGACCGTTTCTCATTTTATAGGGACTGCCAGCATTCCAGCACAAGTCCAGATTTCAGGGTTAAGATAACCCACTGCCAGGCATTCTGCAGTGTCACGGTCATTCAACTGAACTTAATGTCTGATCTTTATAAAACGAGAGGCAATTTAAAAAGAATGTAGGAACATTGGATCACTGCAACCGATGAATACCATTCCTGGTGCGCGTGGCCCGTTAGTCAATCAAACCCCTTTATTTCTGTTTTAAGACACCAGAAAAACACAACACACATATGAATAGTAAGGGAATAGAACACCCTATAAAAATAGGAAATACTGCAATTACATTCTCAAGTGCGCTTCTTTGAAGCTAGGATTCAACAACACCCCTTAAATTATTCCCCTGCACGCAGCTCCATCAATGGTCTTAGTGGACTCCCAGGCTTCAAAGCGCTACATCACATAAAATGAAAACAGGAAAAGGCCTTCTAGCCTCAGCGAGCCCTCCAGGCACCGACATGTGTCTGAGAAGCTATTGTGAAGGGACCTGGGCATGACTTGATAAAGGAAGGCGAGAAACCCAGATACGGTTTACTTAAAGCAGCGGATTTCTGTCACGTGTTCACACTCCACAGAAGTGCACTGGCGGAAGAATGTATAGCAAATGTTCCATTTGACATGCATTTTAGCATCACATGCTCCCACTGGCCATTTTAGGCGAGAGATCTGGTCGGTTGAAATGACTAGTTTGTCTTATTTGCTGGTCAGCTGTCCACCTTTGTATTAACCCCTTCGCTGCGGCGGCTATTCCTCCGCAGCGCTAAGGGGAAGGCGGGGCCGCGCGTCGCTCCCGTACTTGTGACAGAACCGCTCCGTCACGGCCCGCGGGTGAGCTGTGCTTGTGAAAGAACGGTTACGTCACGGCCCCGCCCGCTCTTTAGAACGTCAGCGCAGGCGCGGAATTCGCGCCGCACAGGTGCTGCGAGCGGGCCGTGACGGAACAGTTCAGTCACCAGCACAGCTCACCCGAGGGGTTAAAGGCATGTTAGACTTTCACGTCGTGTTTTATTTTAACCCTCTTCAGTGATTGCAAACGGGCAATGTCCAGAATCGAAAGGACCACAGAGGCCTGCAGCCGGCATCACCCCCACTGCACCCGTCCACGGGGACATTTCCATACCTTCCTCGGAAGTTAATGTTAATGTTAATGTTAATTGCATTTGTATACCGCTGCTGCTACCAAAAGGTGTCCTGGCGCTAGGGTGAAGTGCGTTCTGACGGAAGCTGGGAATTGATTATAAATGCAACCTAATTGGTAAAAAAAACATGTTTTTAAGGCCTTCCTGAATGCCATCAAGTTGGTCATGTGTCTTAGATGCAGAGGGAGGGAGTTCCAGGCTGTGGCTGCATTAGCGATAAAACTTCTGCCGCCCCAGTTGGCTTTTTTCGTCCAGGGCGTAACAATCAATTTGGCATCCGAAGATCGGAGTATTCTTTTAGGCAAGTACCATCGGAAGTGTTGTTTTAGGACCAGGCACAAGGCCTTGAACTTGGTACGCTTCCTCATCGGCAGCCAGTGAAGCTTTTTGATTCGTCCTGTGATAGGTGCGTATTTAGGCGTTCCAGTAAGGAGTCTGGCAGCTGCGTTCTGGAGAATCTGTAGTTTGCTCATTAAGCCTTCTTGTAACTTGAGGTAGAGACTGTTACAGTAGTCCAGTTTAGACATTACTAATGCAGTTACCACCGTTTGTTCTGCTTCTTTAGGAATTGGAGGCATGATTTTTTTTGCAGGATCCAAGGGTGAACGAGGTAGAAGATGCCACTGAGTTCACCTGGTCCTTGAAACTAAGAGTGCCATTGATCCAGATTCCCAGGTTTTTCACCTTCCTGGACGGGACTGGCAGTAGTCCTGGTGAGTTCAGCCAGCAGTTGGGCATCCAGAAAGCAGGGTTGTTCCCAAATAGCACACCCTCGGTCTTACTGGAATTTAACTTCAAACAGTTTAGTGCCATCCAGTTTCCTATCACGTACATACAGTCCTGAAATTTGGCTGCGGTGTCTTCTGGTCGTTCTGGTTAAATAGTCACTACGATTTGGGTGTCGACGGTGTATGATGTCAAATTAAAACCATAGGATTCAATGAGGGGCGCAAGCGAGTACACGTAAACGTTAAAGAGCGTCGGGCTCATTGAAGACCCCTGCAGGACTCCACATGGTAGGGAGAAGGCAACCGCCTCAAATTTGTCTAATTTGACAGTTTGGGTTCTTTCCAAGAGAAAGGATTTTAGAAGTTTTTGGGCATTGCCCTTAACTCCTATCTCATCTAAACGGTAAACCAGTACTGCGTGGTGGACCGTATCAAATGCTGCCGACATGTCCAACATAATCAGGGCGGCCCTGCCTTCGAATTTCGTCATTTCGTTACCAAGGCTCCCTATGTAGTTTTATATCCATTAATTAAAACTCTTGTTCGTTCTCAATATTGGGATAGCATGGATTCCCTGTTCTACTGGCCTACCTTGACAAATCTTAGGTTTACCAGCACTGTATACTAGCAGGACATGGAATAAGCCTTCATGTATATCTTGCCATTTTAGACGCCTGATATTGGTGTTCAGACCGAGCTGAGGATTGCTTTGCAAACCCGGTTTCTATTCTTAAAAGACGTATATCGGCACCCATTAGGAAGGTGCTTATACCCATTGCTGGAGTAAGTATACCTACGTGAACACATAGGCATGTTTTGTAACTTGTTTGGGCACACACACGGTGGATTTGTTGGTGATGGTTAATTTGCGCTATTTGGGTGTTGTCTTTGTTTACTCCATGATGGCCTTGAGTAGGTAGGGGCTATCTGGCTGTTGGTGTGGATTTGTCTATCACACTTGTGTATTTCAGATGTATAAACTCAAAGCATTTGAATATTGTTTTCCCATTTGTTCTGATCTTTGCTTTAAATTATAGGCTGTGGGTTCCCTGGCCTTCACATAAATGTCTTGACTTTTTAGGTGTGTGATTTTACCCTTCCCGGATGGAGTGGCTTTTTTTTTCCCCCTCTATTTTGGGGCATTATATCTGGCAGGTCCTGATGAAGGTGGCATTCTATCAGCTTGCAGCCACCGAAACGCGTCGACCACGGCCCCTATAACATCCTGACCTTGTGCAGTTTCTGTCTTCGGTCATCCCAGTTACTTTGTCATTCTGTAATTGTGTTCCCCAGATATATTATGAATGTGAAGGTGTGTCTGGATATGTGTGAGTTGAGTCTTATTGGGTTGTTGTGATGTTTCTGGTTGTCTCTTCCCGGGTTTTCATGATTTGATTATATGTATTGTGTTTCTTATTCATGTTGATTTGTGATCTAATTATGTTGAAATATGTTATTTGCAATAATATTTATGGATTTGTATAAGTTATGAAAAAGTACTTTATAAAATGAAATGAAAATAAAAATTGCATATTTTTTCAGGAATGCTGGTAATATTTTCTTGAGTGGGTTCACACATCAGCTTGGGCGCTCACAGTCGGTTACTGGGATTAATTCATGTGTATAAATAACTTTGGTCATGAGGGAGATTTTTCTTTAGGTTTCTTCAGGGCGGCCCAGCCTCCTTGATTTAGAATAGCTCTGATTTTGTTGACTTGATAAGAGCCGTTTACGTACTATGGCCTTCTCTAAATCCATATTGGGTGGGAGCAATTTTAAGAAACTGGTTAAGTTAGTTATTCATATCCTTCTCTATTAATTTTGCTGGAGTGGAAGTCTGGATATGGGCCTGAAGTTATTTGGATCATTAGAGTCCAAATTAGTTTTTTAGGTCTCGACTATTTTATCACGCAAGTGATAAATAGACGAGAGTATTGAGGGCCAAATAAGCTCTGAAACCAACGGCAGATTTGCCACAGTTCATGTGCTCCGTGCGCATGCACAAACCAGCTACGTCACAAACCACCATTTGTCTTTCAGTGCCTCACACACTTCAAAGGCTCCGCTCCCCGCACCCCCGCCTGCATATCGCACTCTCCTACTTCTTCAAAGGCTCCGCTCCCCTCCCCCCGCCTGCACATCGCACTCTCCTACTTACCCTCCCACCTCCCACGGCCGCTCTTCTCATTCACGCGCTCTGCAGGTCACCATTTGCCAGCATGTGTCCACCGCCCTGTTTGCTGCCAAACCCGTCTCCTCTCTTCTCTGTCGCTTCTGGTACTTCTCCTTCCCTCTTTGCTGCCCGTTTTCAATCGCTCCTATCTCTTCTCTCCCTGTCCTCTCCTCATTGTTTTTAAGCCCCCCTTTCCTTTCTTCGCTCGTATTTTTTTTCTCTTTGCTTGCATTTCACTTTCTCCATTTTTTTTTTGCTTTAAGCTTGCTCCTCGTTGGGTACAGCTGCTTGGACGTTGTGCTTTATTGGTCGCTTCATATTTACAAAAAAAGCGCTCACCGCACACGCCCGCTCCCCCTCCTTGGCTACAGCTGCTTGGACATTGCGCATTATTAAACGCTTTATATTTACAAAAAGGGCATGCCGTAACATCTCACTTTAACTTGAACTATGGTAGCAGCAACTCTTGTGTGGCTGCTTTATATTGACCAAAAAGCACTCACCGGGCGTCGCACTTTAACTTTAAATATTGTGTTTTTATTTACAATGTAAACAACACAAAATGCCCAAACCACAGTTACTCAATACAATTTTTTGATATAGGGTAAGAAACCCTTTATTATCGCTTCCCTGGACACCATTATTTTGTGTCAATCATTTTGTATTTTCTATAATTTGAAAACATTGCTGACAGAAAAAAGACATTGATTGCAAATATTTACAAATATTTACAAGGCTGGACTAATGTTAGCAAACATTAAAGGCAAAGACTTTCACTATGGTATCCATGCGTCCATTGTCAGCAGCTCACCGCCCCTTTAAGATGCATGCTGTCCTCAAGGCCTGCTCCTCCAATCGGCCACTGCCTGCGCTTTTAAATCCCGACATACGTCCTGCTGCAGAGACTACCCACAGCACATACCGCATTGGCTTTATTATCATTTTCAAAACCAAGAGCTTTAACTTTCCCAAATGCGACACCTATTGCATTGCAAATGCTTGTATTTTTAGTCACTGATCCAACACAGATCGGTAACCAAAATTAAACAAGTATTTGCAATGCAATAGGTATGGCATTAGTGAAATTTCAACATGGCGGGCGCCTGCCTTTACAAAACCACACAAAAAATGCTTGTTCTTGTGTAAGTCTTTCCCCCTGCACTCTCTGTTATTCTGTCACCCACCTGCTTCATTCACCCTGATTCCTCTCTCACACTTGTTAGTATTCTGTAGTGTGTAATTGAGGAAGCAAGAAGGATTGTAGATCAGGGCAGCTGTGCGGCCATACTATTATTAGATCTCAGCGCGGCCTTTGACACCGTTAATCACTCCATCCTGATTCAAAGGTTGGGTGATGTGGGTGTCACTGGGACCGCGCTGAAATGGTTACAATCCTTCCTCTCCGATCGGACTTTTTCTGTATTTGAGGATGACATCTGTTCTCCACCTGTGCATCTTTACTGTGGCGTTCCCCAGGGGTCATCCCTCAGCCCAACATTATTTAATATCTATATGAGGCCTCTGGCTGAGGTGGTGTTACCCTGGGGAGTGCAACTAGTGACGTATGCTGATGATACACAGCTTATCATCACCCTTTCTGATCGGATGTCTTCCTATGATAAACTCTCCTCTTGTCTCAGTAAGGTTCGTGAGTGGATGGATGCCTCCTTTTTGAAACTCAATGGAACAAAGACGGAGATCATGATGTTGGGACATGATGCTCCATCAACGGTGGACGGATGGTGGCCTACTATCTTAGGACACCCCCCTACCCCCAAAAAGGAAATTAAGAGCTTAGGGGTCTGGCTGGACCCAGCTCTTAACTTTTTGGCACAAGCTCAGAAGGTAGCAGCAACCTGTTTCGCCCTGATGGGAGCCCTTAGGAAAATTATTGAATTACTCCCGTTCGAAGCAAGGCGGATATTAGTCCAGGCCCTGATTCTAACACGCCTGGACTATGCCAATGCAGTATACTTAGGCGCACCACTGGGGACACTCAGGGTCCTCCAGACGGTACAGAACTGTGCGGCCCGGATGCTTCTAAAGACACCGCGCCGAACTTCCGCTAAACCAGCACTCCAACAACTCCATTGGTTGCCAATACAACAAAGGGTGGAATTCAAGGCGATGACCATTGTTCATAAAGCCCTCCTCAAGACAGGTCCTGCTCTAATCCAACCTCTGTTCTGCCCTTACCAAACCAATAGGTCCTTGAGATCCAGTAGTAAGAATCTTCTGACAGTCTCACGAATAAGGAGAATCCGTATGGGCGGCAGACGTTTTTCTGTCCAATCAGCCAAGCTCTGGAATAATCTGCCGGACTCTATTCGGATGGAACAGAACCACACTAGGTTTAGAAAAATGTTAAAAACCTTCCTATTTCTGTAATCTCTCGGATGATGAATTGATGCACCGCAGCGCTGGGATGCCTCCGGGTAACCACGCGCTATAGAAATGAGTATTCATTCATTCATTCATTACCCCACCACAGCACCACTCAGCACCACCACAGCATCACTCAGTGCCACCCCAGCATCACTCAGCATCACCACAGCACCACTCAGCACCACCACAGCACCACTCAGCACCACCACAGCACCACTCAGCACCACCACAGCATCACTCAGCACCACCACAGCATCACTCAGCACCACCACAGCACCACTCAGCACCACCACAGCACCACTCAGCACCACCACAGCCCCACTCAGCACCACCACATTACCACTCAGCGCCACCACAGCACCAGTCAGCACCACCACAGCACCACTCAGCACCACCACAGCATCACTCAGCACCACCACAGCATCACCCAGCACCACCACAGCACCACTCAGCACCACCACAGCATCACTCAGCGCCACCCCAGCATCACTCAGCGCCACCCCAGCATCACTCAGCGCCACCCCATCATCACTCAGCGCCACCCCAGCATCACTCAGCACCACCACAGCACCACTCAGCACCACCACAGCACCACTCAGCACAACCACAGCATCACTCAGTGCCACCCCAGCATCCCGCAGCACCACCACAGCACCACTCAGCGATACCCCAGCATCACTCAGCACCACCACATTATCACTCAGCACCACCACATTATCACTCAGCACCACCACATTATCACTCAGCAGCACCACAGCACCACTCAGCACCACCACAGCACCACTCAGCACCACCACAGCACCACTCAGCACCACCACAGCACCACTCAGCACCACCACAACATCACTCAGCACCACCACAGCACCACTCAGTACCACCCCAGCATCACTCAGCGCCACCCCAGCATCACTCAGCACCACTCAGCACCACCACAGCACCACTCAGCACCACCACAGCATCACTCAGCGCCACCCCAGCATCACTCAGCACCACCACAGCACCACTCAGCACCACCACAGCACCACTCAGCACCACCACAGCACCACTCAGCACCACCACATTATCACTCAGCACCACCACAGCACCACTCAGCACCACCACAGCATCACTCAGCACCACCACAGCACCACTCAGTACCACCACAGCACCACTCAGCACCACCACAGCACCACTCAGCACCACCTCAGCATCACTCAGCACCATCCCAGTATCACTCAGCACCACTGAGCACCACCAAAGCACCACTCAGCACCACCACAGCATCACTCAGCGCCACCCCAGCATCACTCAGCACCACCACAGCACCACTCAGCACCACCACAGCACCACTCAGCACCACCACAGTACCACTCAGCACCACCACAGCATCACTCAGCACCAGCACAGCACCACTCAGCACCACCACAGCATCACTCAGCGCAACCCAGGTTATAGGTGTCACATTTGCGAAAGTTATAACTATTGGCATTGTAAATGACAAAGCTATTAATTTAGCTATTTTCAAAACTAACACATAAATAAAAAAATTGTCATTTACAAGACCAATAGCTCAAACTTTTCTAATGCGAGACCTATTGCATTGCAAATGCTTGTTTTAGTAGTGGCAGAATGGAAGCTTGTTTCCATTCCCTTGGGAAGTATCCTTCTTTATACACAAGGTTAAAGATGGAAGTGAGTTTACATGCCACAGTGTATCCTGCTAGTTTTAATACCTCTATCGGGCACAAGTCATAAGGGGAACCTGATTTAATTTTAAACAGAAGACTGTAAGTGTCCCCTCCAGAGAGAGGGCTGAAACTGGTAAGTTCAAAATAAGACTTTTTATTTGAGTCTGTCCTAGGGCAGGTGGCGGGGTCAGATGTCATTCCATTGGATGCATCTGAGAATGTTGAGAAGATGATGTTAACTTTGTCATAGAAAAATGTGGCTATTTTATTGTGTGGGTCTTGGCTTGCTGGGATAGCTGGGGCTCTGGGGTGGGCAAAGGGAATTCACTGGGCCTCATTTATGAAAAGTGACGCATCGCTGCGTGAACACAGCGATTCGTCACTTTTCTCTACGCCCTCCTTGCGACACCAATGATGCGTCATATTTACAGTATGACGCATCATGGCGCAAGGAGTTACAGATACGTCAGTATTTCTGACGTATCTGTAGGCGCAAAAGTGACGCATTGCTGGAGTGTGTCACCAAAGTGACGCAACTCCAGCAATGTGTCCTTTCACATGGGGCAAACCCCATGTGAAATGTGCCTGCGTCAGTCTTATGCCTGCTGTGAGGCAGGCGTAAGAAATTGACGCATTTGTGTCCTAGAAATGGCGCAATGAAATCACATAGATTTCACTGCGTCCCTTCTACGAAGCTTACTTGCGTCAATACGCCCCCCTTGCATACATTATACCTGGCGCAGGTATAATGTGGCGCAGGGGTTTACAAAGTGACGCATCTACCTAGATGTGTCACTTTGTAAATATGGCGCAACACGGCGCATTTTTTACGCCACTGATGCGTCACAAAAAGTGACGCACCGGCGGCGTAAAAGTGATGCACAGCCTCATAAATGAGGCCCCCTGTTTTGAAGAGTACTTTGGGCGAGTTTTTGGCCTCATGGATCTTGTCCGTAATGTACTTTTGTTTAGTGTTTTGCAGCAGCTGTTTATATTGAGCTAAACTTACTTGATGTTCCTTTTTGTCTTTGTCCTTGTATCCCTTTCTCCAGTTTCTTTCAAGGTGTTTACAGATAGGTTTCTGGTCTTTGAGCTCCTGTGAGCACCAAGGTGCGGAAGGTCGTGTTCTATGGAGGCGAACTGTTTTTAAAGGGGCTAGCTCATTCCCTGCCTCTTCTAGCCACTTTGAGTAGGCTTTGGTAGCGTGATCCGGGGGCTTCATTAATGAGGCCGTGCGTCACTTTTACGCTGCCGGTGCGTCACTTTTTGTGACGCACCAGCAGCGTAAAAAATGTGCCTTGTTGCACCATATTTACAAAGTGACGCATCTAGGTAGATGCGTCACTTTGTAAACCCCTGCGCCAGGTATAATGTATGCAAGGGGGGTGTTCCCACACAAGAAAGGGTCGTAGAAGTGACGCAGTGAAACCTATAAGATTTCACTGCGCCACTTCTAGGACACAAATGCGTCAATTTCTTACGCCTACCTCACAGCAGGCATAAGACTGACGCAGGCCCTTTCACATGGGATTTGCCACATGTGAAAGGACACATTGCTGGAGTTCCATCACTTTTGTGACACAGTCCAGGAATGCGTCACTTTTGTGCCATACAGATACGTCAGAAATACTGACGTATCTGTAACTCCTTGCGCCATGATGCGTCATACTGTAAATATGACGCACCATTGGTGTCCAAGGAGGGCGCAGTGAAAAGTGACGCATCGCTGTTTTCACGCAGCGATGCGTCACTTTTCATAAATGAGGTCCCAGGTTCGTGGGAGATGGGGACAGGGCTGCGCACCTTTCTTCTGCTCGCTCTCTAGCCCTGGGGACCAAACCTTGTCTTGGAAAACTCTCTTAGTTGGAGCCGTCTCTGGGCGACCTTTGTCAGCAGTGTCAATGACCTGCTGTTTATGGTAAGTCAGGTGGCCTGCCATGTTTGTTCCTCTCAACAGAATACCAGCTGCAAAGTCAGAGACAACTCGTCCAACACATTTGTAAAAGCAAGAATGAACTTCTTTCGATTCCAGCTGTTTCATTCACCTCTCACTCATGTTGGGCCAATTACTGTCGTTGTTTCCTGTATTGTGCATTCAGCTACAACGTTCTCTATTAGATCTTTTTTCTGAAATTACTTCTGGAATTGCTGCTTTAATTTGAAAACACAAGTATTCCTCCTCAGCAGATGCTGGCTGGACGCGTTTACTGCAGGATGTCTGGATGAGTAACCGGCCGGATTATATTCTTTCCCTGTTTGTGGATAATTCTAAATTTAGAATCCACCAGTCTCATGCTCCACCATCTCAGCAACGCCTCCAGACCCAATGTTTACAGAATTCGAGTCATTCGCCTCCACCACTCACATTTGGAACTTCTTAGAATACAAGACATGTTCAGTGATGTATCTTTCATCATTCTGGGATGAGAGCACTGAGCCTCCAAGTTTCATCGCCTTCAGTGGCGCAGGATGAAACATACTTCAGACTTCTTTGTTTGAAGTTACTTGCCTAGAACAAAACCACCAACTCGACACTGCTGAGTATGAGCAGGTCTCTTCTACCCATGTATGGTTTCATTTTCTCTTGGCCCTATGTTTTTGCTGGAGTTAGAAGTCTGTGCACATTACTGCTAACCAGCCTGCAATCAACCTTTAAATATGTTTGAATTGGATTCTTTTTAATTGTTACATTTATCTTACCTATAAGTCCCTAGTATATGGTCTTGAAAGTCTGTCTCTAAGAAGGTGACAAGGTTCTGGGGCGGGCCGAGGAGCTTGGCTTGAGGATTGAAGTGGCTGCTCGAAGAAAAAGCTCACCCCAACCGGAATCCGAAGCCAGGGCCGGTTTTAGGGCAGTGCGACTGGTGCGACCGCACTGGGTGCTGACCTGTGGAGGGGGGGCCAACCTCAGGAGGGCAGCTGTGTTTAGCAATAGCTTATGATTGGAGAGCTGAGGGGCACTTTTGCCCGGTGGTAGTGAGAGAATCCGAGGTGGCGGTCATGGGGTGTGGGGGGCCAATATTGATTGTCGCACAGGGCGCCACCAGTGCTAAAGCCGGCCCTGTCCGAAGTAGCCGCCAGGAACCACCGGAGCAAAGAAAGAACCTGGAGGAAAGAAGGACGAAGGACAGGAGATGTGACAGGCGAAAAAACAGGGAAATACCATAAGAAAATGGCCAGAAGCAAGGGAACACGACAGAGTACTACTCGAGGCATTGCTGAGCTAAGAGTAGAAGGAGCCTACTCCTTGTGTAGGTTAGAAGCAGGAAATGATGTTGAAACCAACTGCCCTCCATCTTGGATTTGGAAAGTTCTCTTAAAGTGTTGTGAAACTGTGGCCCCTTTGATTGGGATAAATATGCCTTCCCAGAGGTCCCAGCAGAGCAGCCCTTGGAAGGAGAACTCCAATCTTCCAGAGATACAGCACAAAGCTCTTAGAAGGGACCACCCACAGGGAGGTGTGTCGCCAAGGTGGACTATACCAACTGAAAGGTGTGTCTTATGGGAGAAGGCGGCAGCCTGCTGTCACTAAAATGAACCAATAACACAAAAAAGGGTTCCTGTAGGACTTATTTCACATTATTTAGCAATTTATATGTATGTCATAATAATGAACATAATCAATAGAAAAACAAGAGATTATCAGTACTTTGATCAGTATATTTTATATAATGACATAAGATATATACAAAACATATCCTGTTTGATCAGCATAGGTGGACATCCATATGACAATTCATGTACGGCAACTCAAAAATAAACTGCTACTTTCAGTTTTTCATATGAGCAGTAATGACTGACACTTTTGCAAATTATATGGGCAATATATACAATTTATGCCATATATACATTATTTAACATCTATATACATTTATATTATATATAGCTTGATTATGTTATTAGCAAAAAACTGTCAATTCGTCGACGTTTCGGTCTCACACCCCAAAATTAACCGAGACCATCATCAGGACAACCGTTGCACCATGAATAGATGTAATGCCGTCCAGTCCTCCTGCTTCATTTTAAACTAGGCAGGGGTAGGTCCAGTACTCTTTTGATATCTTCCGGCACGCTTAGTTAGCCTTCGTGGAATTGTCAGTGAATAAAGCACCAACGCGGTCCACCACTCGCTCAAACAGTCATGCAGGGGAGGCAGCGAGGCACACATGCCCAAAGTGATATCAGAAGAGGATGACGGCCGCGACCGCATGTGCTGCAGCAGCGCTACACAGGGTGCGTGGAACTTAAAAGTGGGGCATGTATTCTACATTAATGTTACCATGTCCCTACAGCTACAAAGCCCAAAAGCTCTTATCATTGTGGCAGGCCAAGCTGTCCTATGTAGAAAACCAGAGTGAAAATTAAAATAGTAATATAGTATCTCAGGAATGGGACCAGCTAGAAAAATAATTTAACACGTTTTTAATAGTAGTTAACAATCCAATGTAATGGTGGAGTCAGATTTTTGGTAAATATAAAGGAAAAGTAATTGTTTTAAAGTTACTCTTTGCCTGCCTGACCTGTCAGAAGGCTAATTAGCACAAGTCTCTGCCATATATCAGCCAGTGCTTAGTCTTGAATAGGTTTCAAATGACTCTCAGAAGCAAACAAGAGGTTGTCCTGAATGGGAAGAGAGCAGAATGCCAAGTCAATTCTTGTGGATCACTGTCTGGTTGCTGAAGGACCGTACTTTTGTCCTGCCAGACGTCTGTGTCTGGGTTTGTTGTGGGTACAGTAACTGCTTCAAACTGGATTCTGTTGTTGGATGTGTTAGGACAGTAGGATTACCATAGTACACCCCCCACCCACACCCAATGCCCTGAGACCTCTTATTCAATGTGGTCCAAGACGTTTGACAACTTGAAAATGCCCTGACACATAGCAGTTTTTGGCATGTTACCAGTAAGGCAAACAGGAACTGCTGAAAAAGTGGGTAGGATTGGCTCTGGGAAATTGATTAGGGAGTGCCTGGAGTGTCACCCCAGCCACCAGCTGGTGAGAGGCACAAATGTGGCATCCCCATGCTCCCTCATCAGAACAGTTTCTGGACTTGCAGAAGATCAGACGAGGACTGGACCTCCTGCCTGTAACCTGAGAGAAATCCCGATGGACTGGATCTGCCCCTCTTGTACCTAGGACAAACAAGTGGACTCCAAAGTTTAGATGGCTGACCTCCTGTGTGAGACAACAAGGCCTTTTTCCGGCAACTGCCCAGCTACAAGTGGCAAGTGGACCTAGAGTGGACACTGCTGTCAGCAGGGCCGGACTGGCTGTAGCGGGCACCGGGTGGGCCGCTAGGGTGGGGGCCGATTTTGGGCCACTGGGGGGCGTTTTTGTTACAGGGCCATTTTTGCAGCATAGCTGTAAAATCGGCCCCTGTAACAAAATCGTCCGAACCCGGCCCTGGCAAACAGCTTGGCCGCTCCCAGGGGAGCTTTTTGCCAGGGCCAGTTTTGGTTCCCAGTCCGGCCCTGGCTGTCAGGCCTCCTCCTTATATCTTGTGAGTTTCAATGTGCCTCTTCCAGTGTCCTGGGGGCTTAGAAGTGTGCTCCTGTGGTTGAATGGGACTTATATGATGAAGGGCATGATTGTGAGTTGGCAGAGAGGGCACTCCATCGCAACGGTGACGGAGCACCCTCTCCACACAATGTTAAGTCCACCCACCTCATACCTTCAGCATGTCAACGGTGAAGACTACTCTGTTTCTGTCGCTGGCATATACCTCGATTGTCCAACACAATAATGGGTTGGAGGCTTTCCCATTCGTCCACCCGCCCTATTTTGAGTGGGCTGACACAGGACAAGTTTTCACTATCCGTCAACCCCAAACAAAAAACCTGGATGTAAGCGACAGTAAAAATTGCAAAATGACCCCCCTGCTATGGGTGCATGACGGCAGTGCTTGGAAATGCAAGCGATATCCACTGGGCCGGTGGACATCTCCAAATTTGGCGAGCGGAGTACCAACATCACTCAGTCCGTCCGCTAAACTATAAATCAGGCCATAAGTCAGAAAGTATTATCTTTGGCCAAGATAAACCTGGTTGGTATAGCTGACCATCGCTCTATCGAGGTCAGCCTCAAATTAAGCCTCGGTCACGGTCTACCACGACCGTTGACTATTATTGGTGCTTTGTACTTTTGGTGTTCTTTCAACTTAAAATTTAGGGGCATATTATCAAGGGGGTTTATTTCCGCTTTTTTGGCTTTAGACGCCAAGAAAGCGGAGATAAAATGATCTCCCTATTACCTAGCTGTTGCTAACACCAGTTAGCGACAGCTAGTAGGAGATAGCGACTATCTTGGGCACAACTTTGCATGTCAGAGAAATGTATCACTAATGACATGCAACGTGGGCGTGCATCGCTATCTCCTATTACCAACTTTTGGAGATATTCGCGCTAAGCGCGAATATCTGCAAAAGCTAACACCTGCCCTGAGCAGTTCTTAGCCATGTTATCCAATGGGAGGTGGATAACATGGCTAAGAGCATTAGCTCGGTAATGCATGAATATCGCTGACTTTTCAGCGATATTCATGCATTGCGGCCGATTTTTATCGCATTTGCGATAAACCTTATCTGCGATAAAAATCGCCGCAGGTCGGCGATACATTTTTGTCTCTAACCAAGCAATAGCGATAATTATCGCTATTGCTTGGTAATATGCCCCTTAATATTTTCAATTTCCGTTATTGGGGTTTTTAGCCTTTTGGTGTGATTTTGTTTATTACATTTTGGGGTTTTTTCTTATTCGGTTTCGGAGTTTTATTGGTTTGCCTTTGACTGTTTTGGTAGTGGTAAATACTTTACACTTTGCCCTAAGTTATGCCTATCTGCTCTGTGCCATGGCTATCTGAGGGGAGGACGGGTTAATTTAGTGAATTGAAGGGTTCGCCCAGCCAAGAGTTTCAGGAAACGGTGCCCTTCCTGTACATCAACGTGACAAGTTGGCACAATTTATTTCACTTTTCCATCCATCCAAAGAAAGTCCAATTAATCACATAACATCTTCTTTATTGTAGTATTCCTGTTTGGCTTTTATGTGTAAGATCGATTGTACATCGCTGTAACAGGAGGAATTATGCTTTCGATTCCTCTTTATAGGATTCCAGTTGATGCCATAAACAGTTCTTATTGAACATTTTTGAAAAGCAAGGATATCTTTCTTTTTGACCCCTGGGGCCGTATTACACAGAGTTCCCCAGGGTCGCAACGGGGGTGTGTGCCCGCTTTGGTGCCCCCGGGGCACTGTGGTATTACAGAAGGGCCTGGAGCCAGAGCTTAATTTGTAAAACAGTAAATGCCAGGGTCCAAGATATTTCTCAGGAAGCCTCTGCTGCTTGCCCCACTTCAGGTTCATGCCAGTGCTGACAAATACCAGTACTACCAACACCTAATTGCCATTACAGTCCTGCCAATGTCGTAATTTTAACCTAACTAGGTAACCCAAAGCTTTAAGAATGGCCCAGGTACCCTGATATTATTATTTTTAATTGTATATGTAATTGTTAAACTCTTTGCTCATCTGCTTTTAAAAAACAACGAATTAGACAGCGCCACCATGGCAGACTGCCTTAAATATGTGCCTTTGTTGCGAAATAGGTGTCCATGCCAAGCACTGGAAAACACAGGACAAATTAAGCACTGCTGCAGACACTTGTGCGGCCCCTTCTGTAATACTGATAGCATTGGGGCACACGTAGAGCCATGACTATCTTGAGTGGGTCTTCCTTCATTTACGTGGGGGTGTGGTCCCATGCAAATGTGGGAATCACTTTGCCGCTGCGTCCGCGTCCATAATCCGGTGCGACCGCAGATGCAAAGTGATTCCCTCATACACTTAGGAAGCGCGCCGACAGTGGTGCACTGTCAGTGCGCACCCTGAGGTGAGCCCTTTGAAGGGAGAAAGGGGGTCTGCAGGTGAGCGCAGTCGCTCACTGCACTTGCCTGCAGGGGGATCGCTAACCCCTCCTTAAAGTGCAGGCGAGTTGCCGCTTGCGCAGAGAAATACGGAGCGGCTTCATAGCAGCCGCTTCATATTTCAGTGGTTGTGCTGCCCTTAATGCGACCAAAGTTCGCAGCTTCCCCTGGGCAGCGCGTTCATTGTCATAGGGCGCACTGTCCCTGTTTGCGCCTGGTGCATTTGCTTAAGAGTGCACCATGGTGCAAATACGGAAAGTGTGCAATATATTTAAAACGGGGCCAGGGGAGAAACCTATTGCCTAAGTTATGTGTCTAAACCTATTTGTAGCAAATATTTTCTTTACTTCTTCTATTACATTTTTGGTTGCTGATGCGTCTATCAGTTTTTTTTCAGAAATTCTTCATGAAAGTGCTGCATTAACCAGAAAGTATAAATATTCTTCTGCAATGGAACGTTCCCTTTGTTCCTTGGTTCAAGGGTGTTTGGATAAATAATCCCCTGGATTTCCTCTTTTCCAGGTTTGTGAATAATCATAAAATCATAACCCGTTAATCTCGTACCCCAGCTTCCTTCACGTGAAGCCCTTTTTAGGTCTGGCTGAGCCAGCTCATGCACTGTCAGAGAGACTTTAGTAGGTGAGTTTTCAAAGTGCTGCTGGCTGTCCTAGCGCTAGCGTTCAAGCGAGCGTGCACGCGCGCAGCCGCCATCTGCCTTTCTTTCATGAATCATCAAGCCTTACAGCATGCTCCTCCACCACCCCATCGCTCTGCCTCTCTGTCTTGCTCACCCCTCCCCCTCCCCCTCCCTCGCAACAGAGCACGTCTCGCGGCCGCCACTTTCACGCGCACCACTTGTGTGTTTTTTTTTAATTTCCCACTCCCGGGCTTGTTATTTGTAGAATGAGCGCTTCTGCAAAGTGATCTTGTTTTGTTGTTGTGTTAATGCTTTGCTGTGCCCATTCGACTTACAACGTGCTTTCTCTTTCCACAAACTCGATGTTTGTGTTTCTTTATTTTGAGATGCTTTTAGTATTATTGTTTTGTGACTTAAGGAACATTAAGGAAATGTTACCATGAAACTGGACAACGTTCACAGTGTTTATTTCTGATCGCAGCGGCTGCTTCATGTCCATTGCACCATTCAGGGAGTCCTTTTGTTGGCGCTTTCATGAGGATATGATGAGGAAGCTGATAACTTTTGGCACATTCTCTTTAAAAGCACAGCATGTTGGAGACTGGTTAGTCGATTAGACCTATGTAGCACTTTAGATCTCAAAGCGCTATGGTGGGTGCAGCAGTTATAACTCATGAAATATGGGGTGCAACTCACAAGGAGGAGGCAGGTTTGAGTGCACATTGGTTGCAATCGAACTCTTAAGATGATGGGCTGTGTGTATCCATTATCAGCACTCAGTCTTCGCTAGGTGATCTTGTTTTTTTGTTGTGTCAAGTGCTTTGCTGCGCCCGTTTGACTTACAATGTGCTTTCTCTTTCCCAAAACTCGATGTTTGTGTTCCTTTATTTTGAGATGCTTTTAGTATTACTGTCACACACACAACCACACACAACCACACAAACAACCACACAGACACAACCACACACACACACACAACCACAGCCAGCCACACACACACACAACCACACACACAACCACACATACAATCACACACATGCACAACCACACACACACACAAAACCACACACACACACACAACCACACACACAAATCCACACACACAACCACACACACACAACCACACACACAACCACACACACAATCACACCCACACAACCACACACACAACCACAGCCACACACACACACAACCACACACACAACCACACACACAACCACACACACACAACCACACACACAACCATACACCCACAACCACACACACAACCACACCCACAGCCACACATACAGCAAAACACACAAGACGTGGGTCCCATGCTCTCCACACCACTGGAGTCAAGCTATCCTGGCTGAAGACGGCTGATAGCCAGAAACCGGTCCTAGGATGCTTGATTCCGGTCCAGGGAAGACATGGCTTGGCAGTTCGGGCTGGACTGTTCCCATGAGGCACAGGGTCAAGACTGATTTGCATATGGCCATGTGTGAACTGGGGTGGCTTGGTGAGCAAAATAACGATGGATTAAACCCAGATCTGTGACTTGGGGTGAATGTTTTGCCATTGTGCAACATTCCGTCCTTAATCTTGTGTGTTTTGCTGTTCACCCGATTGGGAAGGGTATGCCCAGACGTGGGTCCCGTGCTCACTGCGCCACTGGAGTCAAGCTATCCTGGCGGAAGACGGCTGATAGCCTGAAACCGGTCCTAGGATGCTTGATTCCGGTCCAGGGAAGACATGGCTTGGCAGTTCGGGCTGGACTGTTCCCATGAGGCACAGGGTCAAGACTGATTTGCATATGGCCATGTCTGAACTGGGGTGGCGTGGTGAGCAAAATAACGATGGATTAAACCCAGATCTGTGACTGGGGGTGAATGTTTTGCCATTGTGCAACATTCCGTCCATCATCTTCTGTGTCTAGCAGTTGGATTTAGAATATCATTTAAAATAAATTCACACATTCACAACTTTGTTATTGTCAGGACTGAGGGTATGAAGCCCGCAGTACCAGAGAAGAAACAGTATTGGGTGCACTTCCCTTGTCGATCCACACACATACGCAGGAGAAGTTGTCGACTTTGGTTGCTCTCCTCCAACCACTTTGGGAATAATCATTCTCAGGTTGGACATTCACCCACTGATGACGTAGGAGGTAGAAGCATTTAAACCACCAGCCCTGTATGATGGTGCCTGGCAGCAATTCTGTTAGTGCTCGGTATCTCCACTCAATGTTTAGTTCATTGTCGTGCCCCTTTCCCTTCACTTAGTTATTTTGCCTCCCTTTGGGACACTTGGGTCATTGAGGTAGAGAAACTGTTTATTTCTATGTGTTGGTCTGTGATTCCCACTGTTTATGCCCTCCTGGTTCCCTAACATTCCTTTGGCGTCTTGGAGTTCTCCACCAGATCACGGATGCACTAATGCTCATCAAAGCTACACCCGCTTTGGGGCTTGGCAAGTATTTTGCATAAATGCATACAACCCAGCAGTGTCTGTGTATAAAGTTGTGCTATCTTTTCCTGATTGTCCTATCCCAGACTCCAAAGGGCCTCTGCTCAAAGACCCGGGCCCGATTCACAGAACTAACTTAAGACAAAATCCTAAACGTACTACTTTGGGTATTCACAGAAGTTAGGATTTTGTCTTAAGTTTTTCTTAAGACAGACTTAAGACAGACTTAAGACAGACTTAAGACAGACTTAAGACAAACTTAAGACAGACTTAAGACAGACTTAAGTCAGACTTAAGACAGACTTAAGTCAGACTTAAGACAGACTTAAGACATACTTAAGTTAGGATTTTGTCTTAAGTTAGTTCTGTGAATCAGCCCCACTGTGACTGAACAAGGTCACAGTAACCTGCGGCCTGTGTGTCTCTCACCCCCCCATCCTCTTGCTTCTCTGCACGAAGAGTTCATTCATTACAACCCCTTGTCAGAGAGAGAGTGAAGGACTCAACCTCTCAGTGGATCCATCTCTTTTGTCCAAGCGTTGCAGTTATGGCTTCAGTTGCCAATGATTCATTAATGTATGCTGAAAAGAACCTCAGATATTCCCTGCGAACAAACACGGTTGAAACGACATTACTGGTAAGAGCCGAAACCTAAAGCGACAGAAATTGCCTACTTACAGTTGAATGAGCAAAGCATAACACAGCCACCAATGCCCCGCTGATGCACTCGCATACAATGTCACAGATGACATCACAGTGACATCAGAGGTGGCATCACGATGCACCTCACCATTTATAGCTTCGAAGACATCACTGCAGACATTTCCCTACACTGCAGGAAGGTGAAACTGACGTGGATGTAGGAGCCTCCGTTGGCCAATGGAAGTGGGGCCAGGGTTCATGTGTTGGGCCAAGCTGAAAACCAGGCCCGGCATTCAAGCCATGATGCACGTGACCAAAGCCGTGCACAGCAACGCGCGTCCATGTTGGGGATGTGTGCACGGCCAGGGCAAGGCGTGCACTCACTGGGCCCACATTGGGCGTGGGCCCAGTGCTATGCTGAAAATAAAGTTATACTTCATAACAATATATAACAGTGCAGAGCACCACATCCTCAATAAATAAAAATGCAAAATGAAGGAATTAAGAGGATTCTACCCAGGGGCATTGGAAGAGGCCAATGTTCCTTCTTGGTTGCCCCACCCTGGTCTCCTCTCTGCCAGTCTAGAGCCCAAGACTGGAAAGCCCATAAAGGGCCATTTTATTTCTTCAGAGTTTTTTCAAAGTCGTCAGATTTATGCAGTTTTTTCAATGGGTACCCGCTTTACCTTCTTGAAGCACTTTGGAACTAGTGGTAAGCCAGCGCTTGTGCGCACTGTTGCGTAGTGATGGTGGTATTCTATCAAAATACGGTAGGGACCTAGAATTTCACAAATAGTTTTTGGATCAGAAGGATCTTAAAAAGTGGGAAAAGCTGGATGGGATCACGCCTGATGTGAGAAATTTACATAGGTTTAGACACTCAAGAAAGGAACAGCTGCCTGTCCCTCCCAATATGAGGCAGTTCTGTCCACCACGGCAATTTTCTGTCTTTTAAGATTATTAAGGAAAAATATCACGAAACATTTCGCAGCAGCAAGAAAAATCGAAAAAAATAAACTTGCTCCATAAAGAAGAATAACTTAGACCTAATGCAGGCTACAATATACAGAGAAAAGGCGTTAACCCAGAAGGTGCACCAGAGGTTTGGCCTTTCAATAGTTGTCATGCTGTGCAACAGCAGGATGTGGGGGTTGCTGACTAACCCCTGACTGCTACCTGCTCTGCATTAGTAAACACACACCGGGGTGGTGATTTCCAAGTACTTCAGAACATAAACAAGCATAATTTTTGCATTTTCCAAGGACTCGTCTAGATGCAGCATGGTTCCAGCTAAAGTAAATGGGCATGCTGTACATTGCATTAAAATGTTTTGATGGAAAATGAAGCCCTTCAGGGCGAAGTGATCTGCGAATGTACAGTGGAACCTTAGTTACACATCACGTTGAACTGCAGCCCCATAGTTGGCAGAAGGCCATTTCCCATGGGTTGAACGTCCAGTTGGGCTAGTGTTTTTCAGCCATTAGCATTCGCTGAGCCGGTGCCGATGGGGGGCAACATTAAGGTTGAGTTTTGAGAACCACTGAACCATTTTGGTCTGCCCACACATCACTTAGGGCCCAATTCACAGAACTAACTTAAGACAAAATCCTAAACTTACTACTTTTGGTATTCACAGAAGGCATTTAGTAGTAGTAAAGTCAGTATTTTGTCTTAAGTTTGACTTAAGCCAACGCGTTTCGTTCCTGATTGGAACTTCGTCAGGGCTCAAATATCTTAATCCCAGTCCAATAGTTGATATACGTGCTTCAATATATTCTCCAAGGCTCAATCAAAATAAGTAGAGGCCTAAGTTTGCAAGCGCCAAAGACTGTTGAACTATGTAGTTCAAATATCACACAATCTTCCAAAAATTGATGGCCCAAAGAGTTAATCCAAATCCTCCACATCCACAAACAGGTTTAGTCAAAAAACGATAATCACTTTCAATATTCCTGAAATCCAAGGCCAGTGTAGCGGCCGATAATCCTGGTCAGTGTCGATGTCCACAACCACGATCCCTCGTCCAGACTTTAAGAAACTTCCCCCTTCTTGTGCTTTGACAGAGTGAACGAGCACTGGCAAATCCAATAAGTGCTGTCTTGGCAAGGTTGCCATTTTTTTGTATGGGGGAATGTTCAATATGCAAAAGATTTTGGCAAAAACATAAAAAATACAAATATAAAGGAGGGGCCCAGTGGCAAGGCACAGCAGCCCAGGCAATGAGGTGCACTCATTTTCCTGCACCAATACCTATAAGATCAGACAAAATGCAATCACTCACAGTGCAAAGCAGTCAATGGATGAAGTGGGCTGTCTGCTGTATTCCTGTCGGGGATGGGAGCAAAATTTGAATGATACATGAACAGAACAATAGATGAAGAGGGTTCATAGAAAGCCCCCCACCCACACACACATTTGAGGCCAGATGTACATAGGTTTCCCAATTAGCACATTTTTGCAATTCACTATTTAGGAATCACAAACACGTCTTTGACACATTTTGCAATTTCCAGTGGGTCACAAATAGGCCTATCTCATTCATATTCATGAGGTAGGTTGCAATTTGCAACCCTTTCCAAATTGTTAACATCACAGGGATGGCGGTCTGCTGAGATAGACAGACCACCATGTCTGTGATTGCCTTTAAATAAAGCAATGTGGTTTTTTTTTATGCAGCTCATTTTCCTTAAAGGTAAACGGAATGTATTTCAAAAACAAAAATGAAAAGTTTTCTGTCAATTTTTAGGTCTCGCGCCTAGCGTTGCAGTGCGCAGCACTGCCCATGCAGCGCGAGACATTTAGTAGGTGAAAGGGGTTTCAGAATCTGACCTAGGAATGGCACACACACAAGCGTGTGCTTTTCCTTTCGGGGCACGCTATTGGGCTTTGAGTGCGTGTTTTTTACCAAGAGAGCACGCAATAGGCCACAGGCGGGTGCATTGCTCCGCCCACGGCCTATAGGTGTCTATTATGCACACTGACCGTCATGTGGTTTCAATTATCATGCCCAGACACGGGCGCGATAATTGAAAGCACATGTCTCGCTATGGCGGGCACACGCGCACCACTCGTGGGATTGTTCTCTTTTTAGATCCATTTCACAGGAAAGCAAGTAAATGAAAGAAGGAAAGAGAGGTGGGCTGCTTGGTCACTCCCCCTGTCATACCGGGACAGAGGCTCGCGCTCATATGAGTGAGAGCGCGGCCTCCACCCCTGCACTGCTGTAAAATCGGAAACACGGACTGACGCTCCTCAGGGCAAGGGGGGCCGATGCCAGCACCGCCCGCCGCTGCCTATGGGCGAGGAGCCCGACCCAAGGGCACCCGGCACTGCTGGGCATCTCACTAGCAGTAACTAATGCCCGTAGGGATCGGAGGGCGGGCAGAGACACCCTTCTTGGGTACGTGCACCCAGACTTGGCAGAAATCAAACTACGCAACTGTGAAGTCATTTGACCAGGATCACACAGCAAGGTCACACAGAGATGCCTGGATTTCAGTGTAGGTTAATTTTGCCGCTGGACATTTTCTGCCTCCACATGAAAGGCTATGCGACCCCTCAATGGCATACATGCAGTGTAAGGCTGCAGTTTTCCCAAAAAGCACCCGGAGAAGCCTGTGGTCCCAAAATGCCAGCGGGTGGTCTGGTGGGAGGGTGGACGGGTGCATCAGACAACATTTCCAGGTGGAAAGGCGGTAAGGGGATTGAATAACCTGCCTTTATAAGCACGGGAGGCCCAGGCGGTAAACGGGCTCAAACAGGCCTGGGGCGGAAATAATGGATGACTAGTGTAATGAAGGAGGCAGGGCAAAGCCGGAGCCGCACGCGGGCCAGGGGTACCGTGGGGGCAGGGGTGAGGTGAATCGATACACGGGATCTGTCAGTCAAATGTTGACCCTCTCTTACACCACATTCCCCATAACGATGACCCCAAGATACGATTCATGACGTGCCCCGCCCCCGCCTTCACACACCACACACACACATGACGTGCCTGTTTAGAGATTCGTGTGCAACTGGCACGTCATATCAGTGGGTTAACGTCCCTGTCACAATTTTTTGTGTTTAGCCAGCAAGTCGCAGATTCAAAATCCAGGAAGGCACCTCGGAGAGATAATGTGCCTGTCAGCTGTGTTTACTTTAATACGTTTTTAGGTCTCGCGCCTACAGCGCTTACTCGACCCAAAGGTATTGGAGCCCTAGGTCTCGCATTACTGAAAGTTTGCGCTATTGCCGTTGCATTGTTATATGCAACTCTAATAGCTCAAACTTTCAATAATGCGAGACCTATTGCATTGCAAATGCTTGTTGCTCTTGGAGTGCCGAGGAGTGTACTCAGAGCTGGATTGTCCGTTATGATTACAGTTTTCCACACAAGGTTTAATAATGCTCACACGTCCATGCCACTGCTAGACTTTCTTTTTCGGTATCAGGATTTTTTACAGATATCTGCCAAACTTCACGTGACACGAGAGACCACAGATCAGAGAGTTTCTTTTCTGGTTTATGCTCTACTAGCATTGATCCTAAACCAACTGGGTTTAAGGCTGTGTAACTCCGGTATAACGCGGGATCAAATTATGCTTCATATTTTGCAGAGGAAATGTCTTCCTTTATTTTTTTAATGCCTTTACACAACTCTAATCCCACTGGAAAGGTTTTACTTTTTTGGGTAATTTACTTAAAACAGACCTTGTGGTGGCATAAACGTTAAAATATACGGAGGGCAATCACCAGCCAAAAATTAATATAGTTCATCTATATCCTTTGGAGATGCTGTAGACTTTAATAAGGAGACGCTTGTGGGGCAAGTTCCTTGTTTTGAAAAGTTATGTCAACAAAGATTCAGCTCAGGATTGTCAATCTCTCAGTGGTCAGAATTCAATGTTAGACCCACGTAAGTACTCATAACACCCCTCCTTAAACTGACATTTATGGCAGTTTAAGGAGGGGAGTACTTAGTCAGCTCTAAACACGTCCATCCTTCACAATTTTAATTCTGGCTGGGGGATCCTGGAATAAAGTTGAATTAGAGGATACCCACGAGCCAGTTTTACCCATTCCTTCGCTGCACCTGTTCTATCACTGTTCCCAGCTTGTTGCTTCAGCACTTGTGAGCACTTATTTGATTTATTTTTAGGTTGTTTGTCTTCCCCCCTCCCTATGCTTCATCCTGTGCGTGGCAACGTCAGGGTGTATTGTAAGCAGACTCGATGATGAAGCATGTCACACACATTTGTGTGCGAGTGAGGGCAGTTTTTTACAACACGATTTGTGCCACTGCCTGCCTGTCACTTGTGTTTCCTCTCTACCCCTTTTGGTGTTAATATACTGGTATAGGGGGTTTGGGGTAGATGAATAGTTGGACCCTCACCCCTTCTTCTTTGTGTGAAATACTTCTTGAGACTTTCCCAACACTAATATTTCCTCGCTAACATTCTTACACTTCTCGATTGGTTTCATGATGTCTTTATAGTTTCCAGAAAAATTTCAACAGCTGAACATATTGCAAAGTTGAATCTCTGATATTGAAACAAACTCAAATGTGTTGAAAATGTTGTTGTGTACCTTGATTGCTCAACTTATTCTACTTGGTGACAATCATCCTTTGCACAAACCTGTCTTTAAAACTCTTGTATCAACATTAACTTTACTCATCAATTCCAGGATGTGTGGCCTGGACGCTGCTGTCCTTCAGTCGCTACATACGGTACTCTCATGTCCACACATATCCTGATGCTGTCAGGACATCAGAAAGTGCCATACATGTTGGACAGTGGAGCAAAATGCAGCATTATGTTCATTTCAGAGCATCGGCAATTCCAGGAACAAGGGTTTTCAGTACAATAAATGTAAGTGTGTTTCAGTGGGGAGCAGGACACCTTGGGCCAGATGTAGGTGGCCCATTACCGGTGGGTAAACTCGAAATTCGGTAAATTTCAGGGTTACCGACCAGTATTGAGCCATTTTCAATGTAGGTGATGATTCTGTAAATACAGAATCGATATTTACCGATTCTGTATTTACCGAATCATTATTTACCGAATCGGTAGATTCGGTAGTGGAGAAGTGTGGCTCACTGGTTAGAGGCGGCAGACCCTGGAGCAGAGGTCAGACCGGGGACCAGGGTTCAATTCCCGACGCGGCAGGGTCTTGAGCCCAAATATCCACGGACTCGATAATTCTCGTTTCGGTGCCTACTCGAACCACGGGTTCACACTCTGCAGCTCTGGGCATTAGCTGCTTAATCTCCACTATGGCCCCCCCGCGGCGGGATGCTTGGCTTTCACCTTGGGGATGCCCAGTACGGGTATCTCACAGGGAAAAAGCCAGGACGGGTTCCCAAGGCAAGCGCCGAGATGCCTACGGGTAATCGAGCGCTATATAAGAACGCATAATAATAATAATAATATGTAGGAAGCACATTTAAGAGTGCTTATGTGCTTTAAGGATTCGTTATTTACCACCAACTACAAGTTGGTGGTAAATATCGAAAACCTTTAAAAAAGCAATTTTGTGCTTTTTTTAACTGTGCCATGTGGCAGACATACATGCCCTTAGGGCATGTATGTGTGCCACATGTGTACACATGCATGATTCAGGGGTGCAACAGGGTGTCACATTGCCACCCTTGAATGTGTTCCCCCTATTACCGAATCAGTATTTACTGATTCGGTAATTCCCATTCATTCCTATGGGCCTTAAGGCCCCATAGGAATGAATGGGAATTACCGAATCGTAAATACCGATTCTAAAATACCGAATATTACCGATTCGGTAATATTTACAGAATTTTTTGCTACATACCATTTACCGATTCTGAAATACCGAATCGGTAAAATTTGGTATTTTAGAATCGTTAAATGGCAATTAGCTACATATGGCCCCTTGTATCTTGTATGGTGAAGTTTGCAGAGATTCTGAAAGATGGAGTCACAACCAGCACAGGCGGAATTCAAGTTTAAAAAGCAGAAGTTCCTGGCCCAAGTCTCTTAAGCAATGTTCAAGTAACGCGTTTAATCGCAATGACATTTCAAGTGGCAACACATCCTTTGTTGAGAAACCACCCATGCCTGTTTGAAAGATGAGGTCAATTTACAAATAAATAAATGACTCTAGAATTGTAGGATCGGAGGGTCGGCAGAGCAGAGCCTCCCAGTAAGGACACCAGCCTCATACTTCTTGGCATGCTGTGTACCAGACACATTGCTTCAGAGAGGATGTGCAGTGCAGCATACATCTAAGCCCAGAGTATTCGTTTGAAAACATCTGCCCACCACTGCAGCCCCCTTCGGCCACTGCAATCTATCCTATCCCAAATGTCTGCCTCCCCTTTACACTAACATAAACTCACACTCACGCAGCACTACAGGTGGGTCAAGAGTGACTGTTCCATCAAAGGGTTGGGCTCTGTCACTTCTAAGTAGACTTAATAGAATACCCCTGGGTGCATAGGTTGGTCCTCTGCCGCTCCTCGAAAGACTCAGCGTAGTACCCCTAGGTGATTGAATGGTGCCGTCAATGGGAGGCTGCTGTGTCATTTCTGGGTAGAGTCAGTATGATATCCTTGGGTGGTTCAACAGCGCCTTCTATGGGTTGCTCCTCTGTCTGTCTTTCCTGGGTAGGCTCAATATAATACCCCTGGGTGACTCAACAGCCCCATCAATGGATTTCCCTCTGTTGCTCCTTGCTAGACTCGCTGTTATACCCCAGGGGGGATCAACAGCACCATCAATGGGTTGTTCCTCTGTTGGACTTCTTTACCATTGCATGGGGCACTAGGCAGGGGTGCCGCTATTGTCAATTATTTTTGCCCTAGTGATGGAGCCCTTGGCCTGTGCGCTGCGTAGTCGTGTAATCGATTGGGGCATCGGGGCACACAACCAATGGCACATTATCTCGCTATACGCCAATGATGCATTGGTCTATCTACGGGGTCACCAGGCAGTGCTACGCGGCTTGACGGAACTGCTGGACAACTATGGACGTATATCCGGCCCAAAGGTGAACTAGTGAAAATTGCTCCTGTTCCCAATGATACCCTTAAGTCCAGCGCAAAGAACGGGCTTACCAATCTCCTTCCTCACCTGGTCCTACGGCACCTTCAAGATCATAGGAGTACAAGCAGATCTTATAGACGGCAATCTGGGCAGGATGATCACCAATGCCCGCACCGCATTAACATTCTCGACAGACTCACCATTGTCCCCTATGGAACGATAGCCATAACCAAAATGCTTCTACTTCCTAGACTCTTGTACTTCTTTGCTGCCCTCCCCTTTCAACCACCAAGTAAATTTTTCCGAGACCTAAGATCGCTCCGCACATCCTTAATCTGGGGCAAACCCAGAGTTAGACTCGCCCTTCGAAAAACTCTGCGCCCCAATTACAAAGAGCGGTCTGGGTTCCCCCAATTGCGAATGCTAGTAAGCAGCCGCACAGTTGCAGGCCGCAGTATCACCAAGCTGGGTCCCTAGGCGACCGGCTAACAACACCCCACGCTGCTGGAGTGGCTGTCCGGCTCCAAGTCAGCGATCCAGAGGGAACTGGGAATCATCCTAATGTCCAAGGCTCGTAGCTGCTGGTCCTGCTAGGTCCCACTACGTGTTACAAAGGCACTCACCCCCGCCTTATGCTCTGGATTCCGCCTAGGGGTACTCCCCTGTCCATATTCTAGTGTCAGGAGCCCAGAAATGGCAGACTGGCCTGTAGCTGGCATAACCACCTGGGGTGACTTATTCGTCAACTCGAACCTCTGTGACTTTGACACACTGGCAGGGGAATATGGCATACCCTCTGAATCCTGCCTACTTTATACGTCACTCACACATTAGCTATTTAAAAGACGAGCCTAAGACGTCTAGCCTATTACAAACATTACTGACACATGGTATGGGTAGGTAAGCAATCAACGCACTATATAATTCGATGAAACCAGAAGTCATGTCCCTACTAGTGCCACCTAGAGAATACTGGGACGTAGCACTGACAATCACACTAACTGATAAACAGTGGTACAATGCTAGGGTCCCCGAAGACGGTACCCACTAATGCCAGGATTAAGTATACACAAGTCAATCTCCTCTGCCACACATACCTTACCCCACAAAGCCTGGCGCCCATGTACGCAACCTCATCTGACATATGCCCTAGATGTCATAATTCTGATGCCACGTGTGAGAAGTTGGCCTGATGTGCAGTGTTCACTATTCTAGTGATCACTATATATCAGTCCAAACAACCCTTATTGATGATTGGTTGTAAGTCAACCTTATAGACCAGCTATCCTAGTAGCATGGATACGAGCAGTCTAAGGCTAAGACTCTAGAGGGCGTGTTAAGCCAGCTGTTTTACCATCACATTACCCCTTGAACACCCAGTGAAAGGACACCACACAAGTGTTATGAAAATAAACAATGTATTTATTAGAATCACAACAACCCTGTACTCTTTATGAGGACAGGGTGCTAAGCACACAACAAAACTCTTATGAAAATACTTAAGTTAGCACGTTATACACAAATGCCCGAGGGGCACGAAAAACCATATACTCTAAAAGTGGAATGCGAAATTACTAGCAGGTAAGTACAGTACTAATAGGCTTTGGACTCGCTAGGACTTGACTATAGAATCGTTAGATTACTTCTAGGAGACCTAGGGGACTCGGGTGCAGAGTGTGCACTCTCACGCGGGATGCGGGACAAAGTCTATGGAAGCTAGTAAAGGCAAAGTTAGTGTTTACGGGCGAACCCGACCTGGTAGGAAGAAAACGACAGTGGATCCTGACCCTAGGATAGTGAGGCTATGCTGGGACACCGAAGTGCCGAAGTTACCTAGCCCAGGGGCTGCAGCTGCATAGGTCTGAAAAGACGTCGGGGATCTCGTTGCCGGACCAGGAGCCTGGAAGAAGGAAGTTGCTGGCAGGCGACCAGTGAAGGAAAGTTCGTTGGATCCAAGCCTGGATCAAGGAAAAAGAAACCTGAAAGCAGAGGGGACCAAGTTCTTGAATCACTAGCCAGTGATTAAGTGGGCACCAGGATGGCACCGGGCGAAGTCACCGCAGTCAGGTGAGTGGGCGACGCTGGCTCTGCAGATCTCACGGACCAGGAGGCGTTGTCGGCGACCAAGATGGAGAGGCGAGCTGTCCCACGATGGATGAAGCTGTCGGCGTCGAAGTTACCCAGGATTGGGCAACAAGCCTTGGCTAATTCAAGCCCACGCGGTGGACTCAAAATGGCGTCTTGAGTGGACCAGGAGGGTCCGGGGTGCTCCTCTTTTGGAAGGGAGCAAGGGCCAGCCTGGAGCAACCAGACCAGCAGCAGAAATGTCATCGGGCGTCGTTCAGAAGGCCACAAGCCAGCGGGCTAGTAGCCAAACAACGCGGTGAGCAGCAAAAAGCAGAAGGGCCCCACGCAGATCGTGGAGATGCTGGGAGGCTGCACTTCGGTGCTGGAGCTGCTCAGGGTCGGGGCTTCTCGGACCCCAAAGCACTCACCAGGAAATTACTCGGCGGGCTTGCTGGAAAGAAGTCGTGCAGTCTTGAAGATGGCCGGTCCCTCGAGGTCTCGTCACACCCACGAATCTCAGCGTGACTGATGATGCAGGTAGAGGTCAGAGGTGCCAGGGAAGCCGGTTCTCGTCGAGCTGGGCAGTCTTGATCCGCAGGAGAGACTTGCAGCAGACCGCAGTGTTCTTAAGGTGGTGCCTGCGGATGCAGGGTGACTACTCCTTAGTCACAAGGGAGAAATCTTAGGAAGAAGTCTTGAATTCCTTTCGTGGAAAGTAGTTTCAGGATTCAAAGATGATCTGTTTTGGAAGGGGGCCAGTTCCTACCTTTATCCTGTAAAAAGGGGCTGGCACGCGACTAAGTCCTGCCCTAGGGGTGGGACTAGGAGGGGGGTGGTTACACCCACTTCCTTGGCGGGCTTTTCCCCAGCACAGGGTCTGGAGTGACCCTGCAACTGGTTCCAGCCAGCCTATGCACAGTGAGCACCGGGGTGCCACGTGCAGTCACCTTCCTCTAAAGCCCTGCCTACCTACAATACACAAAACCCTGTCTGGGACGGTGCTGGCACCGCCCCTGGCAGGAAACCCTTTGTCCTTATCTCCTGCTCTGGGAGGACTCCCAGCAGCAGGAGGGCAGACTTGTGTCTCGGTGGCAGCATCCATTTTGTGGAGCTGAGGCTCTGTTTGACTTTAACCGGGGTTAGGGGTTACATACATGTCGTGTCCCTCTAGAAGGGTGGAATGCTAACCCCGTCGCCAGAATTGGCGAGGGGTTAGTATTCCAATTCGTATGACACCTTACTCGACATGTTTTGATAAAGCGATACCAGAGTTGGCATATAACCGCGAGGATTATAATGCACTTAAGAGTATATGGTATGCGATATCATGGAAACGGCTAAGGGATGGATCCCGAAAGCCGCAGACAGGCTCAGCTCATGCCAGAGCACCATCTCACACGATTCCAAGCACTCTGCCTTCAGGATTGTTAAGGCCTGCCATAGGAGTGACTGATAGGAGATCTGTGTGTCCATTTTAGGGTTAGATATAGGTATACTATATCTAAAGCAAAGGGTGAGTACACCACCTTGCCCCAGCTGTCGTGCAGCCAGTTGTGTCAGATTTGGATGGCCAGCCAGGGGTGGCATAATGCATGCTGCAGCCCCTGGTAGGCCCTGGGTACACCTATGCCCTGGGTACCTAAGGTACACTGTACAGGGGCTGATAAGGTGACTCAGTATCCAATTTAGATATGTACCTAAGGTACATGGAATCCATTTTACAGAGAGAGCAGTAGGCCTGGGGCCCTGAATAGCAGGGTCCCAGGTCAACTAAGTCAGAAAACCAGCAAAACACCAGGCAAAAAAGTTGGGGGCAACCATAGTCAGGGATCTACCTTCCTACATAACCCCCCCCCCAAACGAAAGGAGATAAGGCTAGCCTTGCCAGGTAAGCCTATATTGCCTGAGTGGCCATATAAGGAAATACCAGCACTGGCATGGTTACCCCCTATCTCATGGTCCACTAAGCAATCCCTCACCCTAAGGGTGTCTGAGGGTCTCCGCCATAGGGAATCTCTACCTGTGGTGTGTTTTGGCAAAGTAACAGGCTGGTGCTGAAATGGAGTACTGAAGTGAGGCTCCGCTAATTTTGGGCTCAGCTTCCTCCAATCACTATCCACCATAAAGGCCTTTCTTTCCAAGACTGAGTTGTTTTGGGCTCTCAGGGTCAACCTCTGGCTACCTACAGCTGGAGGTTGGGTCCCTCTGTTTGGCTTACTGGAGGGACAGGTCAGGTCTGGGGCCCTCAGGTCCCAAGTTTGGCTGTGCCCAACAGTGTCCATCTGTGGGAGGTCCCTAACTAATTTTAAGGGGGATCCCTCAGGAGTGTGTTTTATTTTCACTTGGCTAGGACTACTAGCTTCAGTGCCCTTAATCTGCTGATTGGGGAATTCTTTTGGACAGGGGGCCCTTTGGGGTCCAACACTGGCCTCCCTGACCTCTACAGCCCTGGGCTGACTGAGGCAGGGTAGAGAGGGGCAGGTTACCTGCTCCAGACTGGGTCCCACCTTGGAAGGGTCCACTGACATCAGGGGTTCTGCCAGGCTAGGCCTGACTACCTCTGTGGCAGTTTCTTCACAAGGGGTCAGATCAGTTCCCTGGGGAGGCTGACCCTTTCCTAAAGTCTGGTGGGAGGGAGATTTCTCTTCCTCCTCAATGCTCTCTGTCTGAGTGGAGTGATCCATAGTTTCAGGCTTCACAACACTATCATCTGTCTGAGTTTGAGCTGTGGCCATCACAACTCTCCCAACCTTTTCAGGAGGGGGCTCAGTTTGGGTGTGGGCTGTTACCATGACAGCCTTGACAACCTGTTCTGGGAAGGAAGTTGTCTGAGATTGGGTTGTGACTGGCACAACCCTCCTGACCTGTTCGGGGAGGACATCTTGGACTGGGGCTGTGGCTATCACTGCCCCACTAACCTTACCATGGGTATTTACCATTTTAGAATGGGTTTCTTGCTCAACTTCAGCCCAGGCTGAGAGCTCTAAATCATTCCCCAGTAGGCAATCTACAGGCAAGTTTGGTGACACTGCCACTCTCTTGTGGCCAGTGACACCTCCCCAGCTGAGATTGACCACTGCCATGGGATGATCTCTCTGTACTCCATCAATATTGGTCACCTGGTATGTGGCACCAGGTAAAAGTTGCCTTGAGGGGACTAGACTCTCAGTCACCATAGTGATGCTAGCCCCTGTATCTCTATAGGCCTCAACTTTTATACCATTGATGAGGGGCTCCTGTCTGTACTTGCCCAAAGTGTTGGGACAAGTTGTGAAGTTGGCAAACCCCATGCCAGTCTCACAGACAAGAGTATCTAAGTCAGGGGACCTGGTTAGGCCAGAGTCCCCAGGAACTCCCAAAGTAAATGCACCCAAATTCTTGGGGGCACTCCCACCACCTGGGGGATTACTACTAGTAGTAACAGGAGGTTTGGGAATGTTACTTGGGGGTATGTTTTCCTTATTGTTATTCTTTGGGCAACTGCTGTCAGTTTCTAAATGACCCACCTGTTTACAGGGATAACAATAAGGTTTCTTCTGGTTGTTGGAAGGATTCTGGGACCCACCCCCCTCAGAGGATTTTTGGGGCCCTGATGTGGTTTGATCTGGAGATTTATTCCCACCCTTCTCTTGAGGCTTGGTTGATTCCTTTTTCTGGTCACCACCTTGGTTCTTGGGCCTAATCCTGGTTCTGACCCATTTGTCTGCCCTCTTACCCAATTCCTGTGGAGAGGTCAGATCAGAGTCTACCAGGTGCTGGTGTAATAACTGGTTCTGACAATTATTTAAGACTTGCTCTCTCATAATAAGATTATACAATCCTGTGAAGTCAGTAACCTTGCTACCCAGTAGCCAGCCTTCCAAAGCCTTAGTGGCACAATCAACAAAGTCAGACCAGTCCTGAGACTGAGTTTTCTGGGTGTCTCTGAACAGCAACCTGTACTGCTCAGTGGTTAAACCAAACCCATCAACCAGTGTATTCTTCAGGACCTGGTAATTGTTAGCATCCTCTACTCTTGTAGTGAGGAGCTTATCTCTACCTTTACCATCAAAGGAGAGCCACAGTATAGCTGCCCACTGACTCTGGGGAATGCACTGCACAGTGCAGGCCCTCTCCAAAGCAGCCATCCATTTCTGGATGTCATCCCCTTGTTTAAAGGGGGGCACTATCTTAGTCAGGTGTTTAGTATCTAAACCCTTCTCTCTATCTCTTGGGAGATTGCTGCCACCAGTGGGAGCTAGCCCACTCATCTGCTGCTCTCTAGCAAAGGCAAGCTTTTCTTTGGCCAGGGCAAGTTCTTCCCTTTCAATCCTCAGTTCAGCTTGTCTCATCCTAGCTTCATGCTCCCTTCTCTGAGGGGAAGTAAATCTCCTCTGTGGAGGATTCCTTCTCCCCTGAGAAGAGGCATTAGAGTGCAGAGATCTATTGGAGTCCCTAGAAAGAGATCTATCTCTCCTAACTCCAAGGTTAGGCCCACTTCGGGTTAGTACTGGGGGTCCCCCAGATCCTAGCCCAAGTAAGTCTAAGTTGGTCCTAGTTAGCCTTCTGACTACCTCAAGACCTTTGTCTACCTCATCCCCAGAGAGTTCCTCTTGATCCTCCTCCTCAACTGCAGTAGCAATGTTGGGGAGATCTGGATCCCCAGAGGTTCCCTCTAAGGCTGGCATGTTCTCATGTAACTGAGAAAGCTTTCTGGCATCATATGTCTCTAAGAGACCTATCAGAAAGGGAATGGTGGGGTTAGACCCCTGCTTCAGTTTTCTGGAGACACAGATCTGTCTCATCTCCTGGAAACTGAGAGCTGCGTATCTTGAAGTGACCTGTGGAGGGTCAACACTGACCAGGGGAGTCTCAGTAGAATCTCCCTGGGTAGACATGCTTTTCTAGTGAGGTGTAAGTGGTGCACTTACCTACACTATATGTTTGCCTACTGATCCCTTGCTAGAGTTGTAGTTTAGGGTGTGCTAGGCCCTAGGAGCTACAACAGCTGGTTCAGTAGAACTCAGAGTATTCTAAGCTAAGTTATATGTACCTTTAGTACTTATGTGATCTCTCACAAGATATTCTTAGGGCATGTGTGGTAAAACAACAGCAAGCTCAAATCCCAACCGCTGCTCACCAATGTGAGAAGTTGGCCTGATGTGCAGTGTTCACTATTCTAGTGATCACTATATATCAGTCCAAACAACCCTTATTGATGATTGGTTGTAAGTCAACCTTATAGACCAGCTATCCTAGTAGCATGGATACGAGCAGTCTAAGGCTAAGACTCTAGAGGGCGTGTTAAGCCAGCTGTTTTACCATCACATTACCCCTTGAACACCCAGTGAAAGGACACCACACAAGTGTTATGAAAATAAACAATGTATTTATTAGAATCACAACAACCCTGTACTCTTTATGAGGACAGGGTGCTAAGCACACAACAAAACTCTTATGAAAATACTTAAGTTAGCACGTTATACACAAATGCCCGAGGGGCACGAAAAACCATATACTCTAAAAGTGGAATGCGAAATTACTAGCAGGTAAGTACAGTACTAATAGGCTTTGGAATCGCTAGGACTTAACTAGGGAATCGTTAGATTACTTCTAGGAGACCTAGGGGACTCGGGTGCAGAGTGTGCACTCTCACGCGGGATGCGGGACAAAGTCTATGGAGGCTAGTAAAGGCAAAGTTAGTGTTCACGGGCGAACCCGACCTGGTAGGAAGAAAACGACAGTGGATCCTGACCCTAGGATAGTGAGGCTATGCTGGGACACCGAAGTGCCGAAGTTACCTAGCCCAGGGGCTGCAGCTGCATAGGTCTGAAAAGACGTCGGGGATCTCGTTGCCGGACCAGGAGCCTGGAAGAAGGAAGTTGCTGGCAGGCGACCAGTGAAGGAAAGTTCGTTGGATCCAAGCCTGGATCAAGGAAGAAGAAACCTGAAAGCAGAGGGGACCAAGTTCTTGAATCACTAGCCAGTGATTAAGTGGGCACCAGGATGGCACCGGGCGAAGTCACCGCAGTCAGGTGAGTGGGCGACGCTGGCTCTGCAGATCTCACGGACCAGGAGGCGTTGTCGGCGACCAGGATGGAGAGGCGAGCTGTCCCACGATGGATGAAGCTGTCGGCGTCGAAGTTACCCAGGATTGGGCAACAAGCCTTGGCTAATTCAAGCCCACGCGGTGGACTCAAAATGGCGTCTTGAGTGGACCAGGAGGGTCCGGGGTGCTCCTCTTTTGGAAGGGAGCAAGGGCCAGCCTGGAGCAACCAGACCAGCAGCAGAAATGTCGTCGGGCGTCGTTCAGAAGGCCACAAGCCAGCGGGCTAGTAGCCAAACAACGCGGTGAGCAGCAAAAAGCAGAAGGGCCCCACGCAGATCGTGGAGATGCTGGGAGGCTGCACTTCGGTGCTGGAGCTGCTCAGGGTCGGGGCTTCTCGGACCCCAAAGCACTCACCAGGAAATTACTCGGCGGGCTTGCTGGAAAGAAGTCGTGCAGTCTTGAAGATGGCCGGTCCCTCGAGGTCTCGTCACACCCACGAATCTCAGCGTGACTGATGATGCAGGTAGAGGTCAGAGGTGCCAGGGAAGCCGGTTCTCGTCGAGCTGGGCAGTCTTGATCCGGAGGAGAGACTTGCAGCAGACCGCAGTGTTCTTAAGGTGGTGCCTGCGGATGCAGGGTGACTACTCCTTAGTCACAAGGGAGAAATCTTAGGAAGAAGTCTTGAGTTCCTTTCGTGGAAAGTAGTTTCAGGATTCAAAGATGATCTGATTTGGAAGGGGGCCAGTTCCTACCTTTATCCTGTAAAAAGGGGCTGGCACGCGACTAAGTCCTGCCCTAGGGGTGGGACTAGGAGGGGGGTGGTTACACCCACTTCCTTGGCGGGCTTTTCCCCAGCACAGGGTCTGGAGTGACCCTGGAACAGGTTCCAGCCAGCCTATGCACAGTGAGCACCGGGGTGCCACGTGCAGTCACCTTCCTCTAAAGCCCTGCCTACCTACAATACACAAAACCCTGTCTGGGACGGTGCTGGCACCGCCCCTGGCAGGAAACCCTTTGTCCTTATCTCCTGCTCTGGGAGGACTCCCAGCAGCAGGAGGGCAGACTTGTGTCTCGGTGGCAGCATCCATTTTGTGGAGCTGAGGCTCTGTTTGACTTTAACCGGGGTTAGGGGTTACATACATGTCGTGTCCCTCTAGAAGGGTGGAATGCTAACCCCGTTGCCAGAATTGGCGAGGGGTTAGTATTCCAATTCGTATGACACCTTACTCGACATGTTTTGATAAAGCGATACCAGAGTTGGCATATAACCGCGAGGATTATAATGCACTTAAGAGTATATGGTATGCGATATCATGGAAACGGCTAAGGGATGGATCCCGAAAGCCGCAGACAGGCTCAGCTCATGCCAGAGCACCATCTCACACGATTCCAAGCACTCTGCCTTCAGGATTGTTAAGGCCTGCCATAGGAGTGACTGATAGGAGATCTGTGTGTCCATTTTAGGGTTAGATATAGGTATACTATATCTAAAGCAAAGGGTGAGTACACCACCTTGCCCCAGCTGTCGTGCAGCCAGTTGTGTCAGATTTGGATGGCCAGCCAGGGGTGGCATAATGCATGCTGCAGCCCCTGGTAGGCCCTGGGTACACCTATGCCCTGGGTACCTAAGGTACACTGTACAGGGGCTGATAAGGTGACTCAGTATCCAATTTAGATATGTACCTAAGGTACATGGAATCCATTTTACAGAGAGAGCAGTAGGCCTGGGGCCCTGAATAGCAGGGTCCCAGGTCAACTAAGTCAGAAAACCAGCAAAACACCAGGCAAAAAAGTTGGGGGCAACCATAGTCAGGGATCTACCTTCCTACACCACGTTTATCCATATGGTACGGGCTTGCCCCCAACTAACAGCGTACTGGAACGAGGTGGCCAACACACTGTCCGAGGACATGGACACAACAATTATGGTACAGGGCCCCCACTTTCTACTAGACATAACTATGCGCAACACAAGCTGTAAAAACATCAACAAATTCCTAGACCAGTAGGCCTACCTAAACGCAGACTGGCCATGTCCTGGAAGTTGAACTCAGCACCCCAAACACAAATATGGTTCTCCGACCTTCACAGGGCGCTAGTAGCTGAGCATGAGTTGACCCAAGACAACGCTCCAAACCCCCAAATTGCACCAGCCCCTTAGACTGACATAAATACTTAACATTTATTCAATCAATACTGAACTCAACATCCTCTAACCTGGGGCCTACCCAGGACCAACCTGCCACCTAGTGATAGCGGTCCCCCTTGCTCCAATCTCACTCATGCAAGTGACTACCTACACTCACCTCCCTCCACGTGCCTCCTTACAGCTATCCATCACTTGCTCCATACTGACCCTATAGCCCGGCACGATTTAAAAGCCACCAAAACCAGACTGACACGTTCCCCCCCCTGTGCATGAACTCAGATAGTCCCAAACCCCCGATGAACAACAGGCGCGCACATAATTGGGCTTACAACTACGCGTTCAAGGATAGTGTTCAAGAAGACGTCTCCATGGTGCATGACAGATGATAAAATTTTAATTGTTATGCAAATGATGTTTAATGGAATCATAGGATCCTGAAAAAGGATCAATAGTAGACAACTGTTTATACAATATATTATAGGGTGGTGTCCAGCAAATAGCTGCAAGATTATGTGTACGACTCTCATTGTGCAAGGGTCTGTGTAAGCAATATTGAAAATTTATAAACACAATTTTTAACAAAAAACATCGGACTCAAGCAGCTAGTCATTGCACCGACCCACACAGCCAGACACACGCTTGACACCATTTTCTCCGCAAACGAGAACATCACCTACAGAATCAATACCAATGCCCACAACAGCAAATAACTCTTTACTATTGTCAAGGAGTTTGCCAGGTCCAACAGCGAGACCACAGGCATCCCACCCTCCCAAGTCCTCTACAACAAACTCAGCACTTTCTTCCACCACAAGAACAGGCAGACCAATGACAGCTTCAACACCCAAGGCCCTGCCACAACACCCACCTCCACCGCAATAAACCACGCCGCACCCCAACAGATTGTGCTCAACTGGACTCCGCTCACCACAGACGACACACTCAAGACCATGAAGAGCATCCACTCAGGAGCCCGATCGCATCGTTGCCTGTACAACATCTTCTATACAGCAGCCTCCTCCATCGCCCGAGCTTCGCCTTACCACCAACTCCTCCATCGAAACTGCCACCTTCCCTGATGACTGGAAACACGCTGAGATTAACCCCCTGCTGAAGAAGCTGTCCGCCGACCCGACAGACCTCACGAACTTCAGACCCATCTTCCTCCTTCTTAGCCAAGGTCATCGAGTAGGCCATCAACCCCCAACTCTCTTAAGTTCTTAAAAGAGAACCACGTCCTGGGCACCTCCCAATCCGGCTTCCAAAGCAACCATAACACAGAGATCACACTTCTTGCTGCCACTGACGACATCCATTACCTCCTCGACAGCGGCGAAAATGCATCCCTCATCCTACTGGACCTCTTGACCACCTTCAACACCATCTCCCACCATACCCTAATCACGAGACTCCACAACGCTGGCATACGCGACAAGGCACTGGACCGGATCCACTCCTTCCTTACCAGCCGAACACAGCGAGTCTGACTAACCCCGTTCCTCTCAGAGCCTACGGAGATCAGCTGCAGGGTGCCCCCGGGCTCCTCCCTGAGCCCCACCCTCTTAAGCATCTACATGGCCCCCCTTGCTGCCATTATTAGAAGCCACGGACTCAACACCATCTCCTATGCCGATGACACCCAGCTGATCCTCTCCCTCACCAAGGAACCCAGAGCCACCAGAATCTACTTTCACAGCAGGATGAAGGCCATTGCTACCTGGATGAAAGACAGCTGCCTCAAGCTCAACTCGGACAAGACCAAAACACTCATCCTGGGACCTAACCCCTTAGCCTCGGACGACTCCTGGTGGTCCACCACAATAGGAACCCCTACTGACCACGCACACAACCTCAGCATCATACTGGACTCCTCGCTTACAATGAACCACCAAATAAACGCAGTATCCTCATCCTGCTTCCTCACGCTCCGCCTGTTTCAAAAGACATTCAGATGGATCCCCAGAGAATCCAGAAAGACAGTCACCCACGCACTCGATGCCAGCAGACTTTTTTTTTAAATATATTTTTCTTTTTGCATAATAAAATGGCACAGGAACAGAGCATACATGTATTCAGACATTCCACATTATATTCGGTGTGTTTTGTATAACCACCGACAGAATTTTTATCCACAGTTAGCTTTGCACCGTTGTACATATATATATATAGGTGACACTGATTACGGCTAGGGGTAGGAGCTAATCTGAGTATTTACCTGAGCATGGTGGGGCAGAACTGTTGAGAGGCGCTTTCATCTTCCTTATTACATGCTGGGCGCTGAGGAGGCCACACGGCCGAAATGCATACGCCCGCCCGCGCCACTGTGCTTTTGCTGCATTAAAGTTTCTCCGCTGTATTTCCCCCCAAGTGGCCTCAGACTCTTCTTTTTGGAAGGCGTTTGGATATAATTTGCACTACCTTGCCAGTGTAGTGCTACTGGGGCTCCTGCACATTTGCTGGCTTGATCATACTGGCTGTGATGTGCTCCGGGGCATCTTTTCTCTTTTTTCCGAGGCTTCGGACAGCATCAAGCCCACCACTGTACACAGGAGGAAGAGACGCGGTGGCAGAGTCACTGAACTCTGCTCTGGACTCGGCGCACTGCCGCACGGGTCCCTGTGGATTAACGTACCTGGATGTGATGGTTGTGCGGTAACGGGGGGCGCAAGGAGGTCTTTGGTTGTGGCAGGCAGTGCGGGACACGAGGAGTTTTGCTGCCTTACAGTCCTGTTATCCCCACTGACACATGACGATCCTGGCAGAACATTGCATGCTGGGACCAGTAGTTCCTATCCACATGGAAGTACCCGAGCAGGTGACACTGATTACGGCTAGGGGGAGGAGCTAATCTGAGTATTTACCTGAGCATGGTGGGGCAGAACTGTTGAGAGGTGCTTTCATCTTCCTTATTACATGCTGGGCGCTGAGGAGGCCACACGGCCGAAATGCATACGCCCGCCCGCGCCACTGTGCTTTTGCTGCATTAAAGTTTCTCCGCTGTATTTCCCCCCAAGTGGCCTCAGACTCTTCTTTTTGGAAGGCGTTTGGATATATATATATATATATACAGTATATCGCATGCATATTACATTTTAGTACTTTGGAAACCTCCATTATAATACTTCTGGGTCTTGGGGTATAAATGGTAAGGTGCATAATTCCCCCCATACGTGTTCCACCCTTTACATAGTTGTATCCACTTTTTCGGGCACCCCCTGCGTACATACACTGTCTTTTCCGCCACCATAGCAATATCCATGTCTTAACAACATTCTGTGAGTGTGGGGGCGACCACCGTTCCCCAATGTCTAGCGATATTCTTTTTTGCCAACATCATCCCTAAGGTTGCCCTTGTTTGTCTTGTGGTGTTGAAGTCTGTTTGTTCCCATATGTTTAGGAGGCAGCGTTTGGGCTCAGGCAGGACTGGACTGCCACTGAATTGTGTGATTTTTTTCATTACTAATTTCCAATATATCGCTTTCACAGGGTACTCCCAGATGGTGTGATAAAAGGTGCTGAGTGCCCCGCATCCCCTCAAACAAAGTGGATTGTCCATTCTTCCTATTTTGTGAAGTGTCGGTTGTGTATAGTACACTCTATGTAGGATCTTGAGTAAGCATGGGCGCAAAATCTGTTCCGCTCGCCGATTTTGCGGATTTTCGGCAAATTCGCAATCCGCGAATTCCCGCGAATTTGCCGAAAATTTGCAAATCCACGAGCGGAACAGATCCGGGGGGCAAAAGTTCAAGCTTCAAGCTTGTAACTATTTTAGAATGGCGCCGGCAAGCTGCCAGCACCATTCTAAAATAGTTACTAAGTTAGCTTCAACAGGAAGCACTAATAGAAGCAGGTGCTCGAGTTTAACTGAATTCGAGCACCTGCTTTATTTTATCTATTAGTGCTTCCTGATGAAGCTAACTTAGTAACTATTTTAGAATGGCGCTGGCAGCTTGCCGGCGCCATTCTAAAATAAAACAGGAGAGGGGCAGAGGGCAGAAGGGCACAACAACAAGTGTGGCAGAGGGCAGAAGGGCACAACAACGAGTGGGGCAGAGGGCAGAAGGGCACAACAACAAGTGTGGCAGAGGGCAGAAGGGCACAACAACGAGTGGGGCAGAGGGCAGAAGGGCACAACAACGAGTGGGGCAGAGGGCAGAATGGCACAACAACGAGTGGGGCAGAGGGCAGAAGGGCACAACAACGAGTGGGGCAGAGGGCAGAATGGCACAACAACGAGTGGGGCAGAGGGCAGAAGGGCACAACAACGAGTGGGGCAGAGGGCAGAATGGCACAACAACGAGTGGGGCAGAGGGCAGAAGGGCACAACAATGAGTGGGGCAGAAGGGCACAACAACGAGTGGGGCACAACAACAAGTGGGGCAGAGGGCAGAAGGGCACAACAACGAGTGGGGCAGAGGGCAGAATGGCACAACAACGAGTGGGGCAGAGAGCAGAATGTCACAAAAACGAGTGGGGCAGATGGCAGAAGGGCACAAAAACGAGTGGGGCAGAGGGCAGAATGGCACAAAAACGAGTGGGGCAGAGGGCAGAAGGGCACAACAACGAGCAGTCTCGCACACAAAAAAAAACGCGAACACGCAAAGCGCCCCGCGAACACGCAAATCGCCCCGAGAACACGCAAAGCGCCCCGCGAACATGCAAAAATAAAAAAAATCTGCAAATTTGCAAATTTTGCGGATCGCGAATTCGCAAATTCGCGGAACGCGATTTCGCAAAATTTGACCATACTTAATCTTGAGCTCTATCAGACAAAGTCTAGATGGGATTGCCACCTCTCTGGGTGAGGCTAATGCGTCCAGCCAGTCTGAATCGCCCAGGTCTCCCAGTTCCACGACCCATTTATCATGGAGCTTTTGCATGGGGTCAGGTGCATTGTTAATGATTTTTCCATATGTCATAGAAATTGCCTTTTTATCCATATGTTCCGTAAGTAATCTGTCCTCAAGTGGAGAGGCCTCAGGTAGATCGGTGGCGGGTGGGATTGCTGCCTCTAAGGCGTGCTTTATTTGATAGTATCGAAATCGCTCCATTGGTGAAATCCCATATTTGGATTGGAGTTGGTCAAAGGTAAGCATTTTCCCCGGTAACCAGATGTCCCCTATCGCCAGCAGACTTGACTACGGCAACGCACTCTATGCCAGAGTCACCCAGAAACAACTCAGGAAACTACAGAACGTCTAAAATGCCACTGTCAGACTGGTCCTCGACATCTCCGGCCGCATCCACATAACACAACAACTCCAACAACTCCACTGGCTCCCAATCAAGAAGAGAATCACCTTCAAGCTCCTCACACACGCCTACAAAGCACTCCATGATGCAGGACCAGAATATCTGAACCAACGCCTCGCATTCCACACACCCATCAGACAACTCCCTGCGCCCAACTTGCCCTGGGCTCCATACCATGGATCCACAAGACCGGAACCGAAGGAAGATCCTCTCCTACCTTGCCACCAGGGCCTGTAAGACCCTGCCGCTCTACATCAGGCAATCTGCGTTTATTGACCCAATTCAGTCAGGAAGGACCTCAAGACCTGGCTCTTCAACTGAACCTCCACACCCAGATGAATCAGCAGCACCCGCCCCTCTCAGAACTTCAAGACCCTCACAGGTCACGCTATATAAACTCTTGATTGATTGATTGATGGATGACAGAACCATAATTAGTCAACTAAAACAGAGAATTAAATACAATCCTTACCTAATGTCCTGTGTTTTTTTTTTATTCACAGCTGGTCACAGCTGGCCCTTGATCCAGCGGCCTATAGGAAATATATCATAAACAACGCTACCCAACTTCATAACCTATAAACAAAATTCTACACTAACTTATGGACCCATTTATAAACATGACATATTTGGGGCCTACTGAATCAGGTGGTCAGATTAAATCTATATACACATTATTTACAAACTATATACAATTTTATACATCTGCGGAAAGAATATTGTCATTAGAATAAATCCTAACCATTTAAACGACCACCATTTGGCGATGGGATCTAGCTAATAGTAACCTGCACTTCTGAATAACCAAGACCAGCTTGTTTATCAAAAGTAAGATTTTATTTACTAAATTATGATATTTCAAAATGTAATTTTATTATTGTAATTTTATTAGCATTAAAGTAAGCATGTTTGAAAAACTTCATGAGAAAAATACAGTTTAAGTAAGAAATTCAAAGTTTAAGTAAGATTATAACAGTTTAGCATTTCTAAAGCCTAAGTCCCTAGTTAAGCTAAATAAATGGAAAATAAAGTAAAGTTCTTTGAGGATTCTTACGTGCTCCACGCAAAGTCCAGCAGCACTTCACCCTCATCGGAAAGTCAGAAAGCAGCAGCCAGCCCATCCCTAAGGGCATGACTTTTTATACCTTTCTATGCTAGCTAATCTAAACGAAGGAAAGTTTTCATAAATCCACGAAGTCCCATTGGTTGAGAGTGACAAGTGACATGTCACCCACATTTCAAAACTTCCATTAGGTCACATTTCTTAAAGACCATTGTCTTTTCCGAACGCAACCAGGAGCTTCCTTGGTTTGCAACAATTGTAAAATAATGTTCTCACAGTGTTCATTTCATTTCCGCAGGTGCCAAGTTAGAGCTGACAAAATTGTCCTTTATCACTGACTTCCGACCTTGGCCACGTCCGACAAAATGGTGACAGCAAGTCAGATTTGCTTAGTGAATGCAGCTTTGACGAACACTTTTTTCAGAATGGGCATCTCGTGACTTTTGCAGAAGTAAAATTCAGCTTTAGCAAACTCGAGCAAACTAGGCCCAAAAGTAGGCAACTTATGCTTTCTAGTAATAAACAAACACAAGAGAAGTATTAATGTAAGAAATAATGTTGATTCTGTATCCACCCTAGGTTTACTAATTAATTAACCCTCCCAATTAGTCTAATGTTACCTAGCAAATGCAAACAAATAAAGCAGCGTTTATATCTACCAGTCTTCATGAATCCATGAAACTTATGTGCACCTAGAATAGTAGAAATGACATCACATAGACAAGGAAAAGCAAAATAAGCACATGCCTCTTTTAGGTTTGCTGCAGTTAGTAATGACAAAAACGAAAACAACAAATTATTTTATTATTTTGCACGAACAAAAAGATGCAACACTTATGCACGTTTATGAGCACATATGTTAGTCCCCCCATGTGTAAAGTTTAATCTAGATTGAATTAGTAAATTACATCACAAATCATTAATATTATTATTCATGTTATGGAAATGTGACTTTGCGAGTTTAAACAAAATTTTGTTTTCTATCTCGCTCCATCAACTCCCTCATCTGGTGATTAACAAATCACCACACCAACACCCAAGATTTGGTAATTTAAATTTCCGAGAAAATGATTCAAATTCATTTGTGTCAGTAATCCTAAAAATCTGTTTCTGCATAATCTTTGGAATTAGCATAACGCTCTCTATGTAACTCCTGTAATTCAATCTCTCTTTCTTCTTCTTTTCTAAGTTTATAGATCCTTTTCTTTTCTTTCAACTGCTTCTTTCTTTTATGCAATAAACAACCTATTTTTGTCAAAATAAAAATGAACACTATTATAATCAAAGGTGCCAAAATCTTGCCAAGAATTGAACTACCAATGTTATGAAACCAATTTTTAATTGCTTGGAATCTTTTTGAAAGTTTCCCTGTAAAATCATCTTCTTCTAAAGGAATTATCTCTGAATGCATTTGTGTAATGTTTTTAATGTACATCTCTATATTCTTACTTTCATCAGGTATATATGTGCAACAATGTTGTACATGTAAAATGCCACAGACTCCTCCCTCCTTTGCTAGGAGTATGTCTAAAGCAAGGCGATCTTGAATCACCATAGATCTGATTGCAATTACCTCGACATTCACTAATTGGAATCCATCTGCTGTGTCTGTTGACAATCTGTCAACAATTGTGGACAATTTTCTAATTCTCCCTGCATTTAGGGTTATACCAACAAAAGGTATCACTGCTTGAAAAATATCTCCCAGAACTTCTGTAAAAGTTTCTCTTTTGACTCTATTTACATAATTATGAATTTTGAACAATCCGTCTGAATCTCTGTCAACATGAAACACTTTAGGAAAAACAATTCCCACATAACAAGTTCCATACCAATGGTCTGGAAGGTTGTAGTAGGCTTTGTCACCACAAACAAAATAAATCCCAGGGAAGATTGGATCTTTTCCACCTTTGAATCCCCAACCTCCCAAAATCTGATAAGTATCTTCACAGTTACTTGCACCTACAAAATAATTATCAAAAAGTGTATTATCTCTTCTAATGCAAAGCTTTCCACTAACTGGTTTATCTATGTGAATTGCAACATTTTCAAGCATTTTGCCATTTAATTTCTCATCCTCTTTTTGCCAAAATTTTGACTTAGTCTGCTTGACTAATTCATTTCTTTTGTAAATTGCTCTTCTCTCCTCAACCATATTTAAAAATTTCTTTCCCTCAGCACTCAATTTGCAGGTTAGATTATTCTTGTAAGCATACTCGTAAGTGAGTTCATTAGTAACAAGGAAAAATTCTCTCATTTGTTTGGCTTTCTTGTGCTTATTTAAAGCACTCTCAATTTTTATATTCGCAAAAATCTCGTCAAAGTCTGAATAGTAATATTCTAAGCGTCCCGTTTGATAAAATAAGCTAGTTAATACACTACATGTTACACCATATGTAAGAGGAAGCATATTGTATGTCACTCCCTCAGAAACAGAAGCAGGTAACTTAACGCAGACATAGCAGTCTTTTGCATCCATTACCTTGACATATTCACTCAAAAGCTTTGTGAATGTATTACTTGAAAAATCACTAATAGATTTATCTTGATGAATGTTAGGTTGATGATCAATAACTTTTGCAGATGCACTATGTTTAGTTTGACTAACCAAAGCTTTGCTTGTCATGTTAACTTTGTGTAATTCTCTATTCATCTCTAATGGAATGATCACAGCTAAAACTAACCAGAGCAGAATTAAAATGAGCAGACACACCAGAGTCATCTTACAGCATCTCTTAAAAACAGAACACTTTGAAGTGCTCTCCTTAACATAAGGCATTTTTGGTTATTTTTGCCTCAAAATTAAAAACAAAATTTATTTAAAAATTTTTAAGAAATAAACTAAGAAATAAACTATTTATACCCCCCTTTTAAAATAATTTTATTTTTAAAACCCTATACAAGTTTTCTTCGACCTTATGTCATACATAAGATTTCTTCGACTAAACAGTTTTTCTTCGACCTTATGTCAGCTAACAAAATTTCTTCAGCCTTTTGCCAAATTAAAATTTCTGTATTTCAATCATTGTCACTAATTTCCTCTATTTCGTTTTCTTCTTCACTACTACCATAAATGTCAATAACAGGTGGAATTACTAAATAAGTCCACTCAGGAGACTTGTATTTCTGGTTTGGTCTCACTATTCTTTTTCCTTTTCTCGACACCACTTCAATTTTCCTTCCAACTCCCACTTCTTTTCCAGGACTCTTTTGACTACTGATTTCTTCAACTTGCTCTTTAGGTTTCTTGATCAACCTCACTCTCAATCTTCCACCAGGCCAGTAGTCTGCTTTTCTCACGTATTTCTTCTTTGGTTCAGAAGCATTTGATTCTGACTTCCAAGCCCTTTTCTTTCTGTTTTCACTTTCACCATCCACGTCACTTTCTTCGGTTTCGTAGTCTGAAATTTCTATTGACTCAGGAACTTCTCTATTCGGCAGTTTTACTCCTTCAGGAACACTTCTCTGATTTCCAATACTGGTACTTGGTAATTCGTCTTCTTCTTCTTCTTCAATTACCTCCAACTTCCCAGATTTTGGATTTCTGTTCCTTACTTCAGAGCTTGTTTTCTGCTTTTCGATACTCTCCTGGTCTGAAACTTCTTTTTGTTTCGCTTCTCTGTCTTTAATAGAAACAACTGAACCCTCAGTTATCTTTCCTTTTAACAGATTCTCTTCGCCTTCAGAATCTATTTCAATAATTTCCAAGTCTTTTCTTGTTGAATTGTCATTCACAGGCACAGGTTCTAGATGTCGACCTTCCTGTCGATCTTCAGAATCTGGATTTATTTCACCTTCTGCTTCAGAATCAGAATCATCTGTAGTATCACTTTCAACATCAGAACTCTCAGGAGTTGGTACTGGAATAGTATGACTAGGATGAATCCAACGTTTCAATCCTTTGCATTTTACGGCATTAGTAGTGATCAAAATTATTTGCCTAGGCTTCTGCCATCTAGGAGCCAGACAATTTCTTCTCCGATGTACTTTCGTTCTGACCCAATCACCAGGCCTCAGGTCATGTGTCAAAACTTTTTCATTTGATTGTGCTTCAGTTCCCACCTGATTAGACACAGAAGTCACTATATCAGATAACCTTTTACAGTAATCCAAAATAGCACTGTCATTTATGCTCAACAGTTTACCTACAGGTACAAAAGCTTGCCTCATAACTCTTCCCATTAAAATTTCATGAGGACTCAAACCTGTCTTTTTATCTGGTGTACTTCTTAATGACATCAAAACAAGTGGAAGAGCATCTGTCCACTTTACACCTGTTTCAAGACACATTTTTCCAATTCTGTTTTTAATTGTTCCATTAATCTGTTCAACTACCCCAGATGCCTCTGGTCTGTATGCACAGTGTATTTTCTGCTCAATGCTCAAAGCTTCACAAATTAACTTCATCAATTTGTTATCAAAATGGCTTCCTCCATCACTCTCAATAGTGACTGGAAAACCGTACCTTGGGATAATTTCTCTGAGTAGTAGTTTCGCTACTGTAATTGAATCACAATGTCGTGTAGGAAATGCTTCTACCCATCTTGAAAATAAACAAACGATTACAAGAACATATTTTAAGCAATTGTGTAAGGGCATTTCAATGAAATCCATCTGTAACCTGGTAAAAGGACCACCCTCTCGACCAATTATTCCTGTCCCCACCAATGATTTTCTGTTTGGATTCATTTGTTGGCATGACAAACACCTTTGACAAAAAGATTCTGCAATTGTTCTGAATTTAGTATTGAACCAAGTCTCTCGGAAAAGTCTGATCATAGAATCTCTTCCAAGATGAGCCGGACCATGATATAATCTGGCCATATCAGCAATCAAACAATTTGGTAAGACCACTCTGCCATCTTTGTAAACCCACACTCCATCTTCATCACGTGGTCTACAATCTGATCTTAACCATAGATCTTTTTCTTCATCTTCTGCTTCATTTTGTAATTCTCTAATCTCATTCCATGTTTCTACAACTGTTGTTAGCATTAATGAATTTGAATCAGTTTCTTTACTTCTTTCCCGATTGTATGCATAACCTTTTCTTGCACAGAATTTTGCCGTTTCATCTGCAAATGCATTGCCTTTTGAGATATAATCAACTCCTTTAGTGTGCGCTGCACACTTGACAATTGCAATTTCTTTTGGCAATTGTATTGCTTCAATTAATCTCCTAATGAAAACTGCATTTTTAATCGGAGACCCTGCTGATGTCATATAGCCTCTCTGAGACCAGAGTTGTCCATAATCATGTACAACTCCATATCCCTACTGACTATCAGTAATGATGGTAACTCTTATATCCTTTGATATTTCACAAGCACGAATCAAAGCAATTAATTCAGCTATTTGTGCTGATCGAACTCCTTCAAGACATGATGCTTCTTCAACATCTGCAACTGTGCAGACTGAATATGAGGCTTTCAAGACACCTCCTTCTGATCTCAAACATGAGCCATCTACAAAGTAGACAAAATCTGATTCAGATAAAGGTCTATCTTTGATATCATGTCTTGGTTTCGTGCAGAATTCCATAACATCTAAACATTCATGTTCTGTTTCGATGTTATCAATGATCTCAGAATCAGGCAGTAATGTAGAAGGATTCAGATTCAAACATCTTGAAATCGAAACATTATCTGCTCCTAGTATGATTTTCTCATACTTTGTCAATCTGCTGCTTGTCAAATGCTGAGTTTTACCTCTTGTCAGCAATATTTCAACTGAATGAGGCACAAAAACTTTCACAGGAAATCCCATAATGATTCCTTCACTCTGTTCAAGACTAACACTAGTAGCTGCAACTGCTTTTAAGCAACCTGGTAATGCTTTTGCAATGGGATCAAGAACTGCAGAGAAGTATGCAATAGGTTTCTTTAAATTCCCATGTCTCTGAATCAATACAGACAATGCACATCCTTCTCTCTCGCTGCAATACAGTTCAAAATCTTTCTCATAATTCGGCATACCTAAAGCAGGAGCTTGGCATAAGCTCTTTTTCGAATTTTCAAAAGATTCCATCTCAATTTCATTGAGAATAATTGGATCTTTTATATCAGACTTTGTTAGTCTTTGTAGTGGTTTTGCAATTACTGAAAATCCACTTATCCATTGTCGACAGTAACCAACCATTCCCAAGAACATCCTGACTTGTCTCTGTGTTCTTGGAGGTTGCATTGCTTGAATCATTTTAATTCTCTCAATTGTCACTTGCCTTTTTCCCTTTGAAATTCTGTGACCAAGATATTTTACTTCTTGTTTGCAAAACTGTAATTTTCCTGGAGACACTTTATGTCCCTCTTCTGCAAGGCGATTTAACAGTATTATTGTGTCTGTCACACAATTTTCTCTTGTCTTTGCAGCTATCAACAAATCGTCAATATACTGTACTAACGTAGACCTACCTGGTAAATCCAAGTTTTCCAAAGATCTTTTTAACAACTCATTAAAGATTGAAGGACTTTCTGTATAGCCCTGAGGGATTCTAGACCATCCGAGGGTCTTACCTTGGAATCTGAAAGCAAAGATTTCATAACTGTCTGGATGTAAAGGAACAGTAAAGAATGCATTGCAAAGATCAATGACAGTGTACCATTCAGCATCATGTGGAATCTGAAATAGAATTACTGCTGGATTTGGAACCACAGGACAACATGGAACAACGATTTGATTAACCTTTCTCAAATCTTGTACGATCCTAAATGTTCCATTTGACTTTTTAACTCCCATAATTGGTGAATTACAAGGACTACTCTCCATTTCTTTTAATACACCTTGTTTGATTAATTTTTCAATTATAGGCGTAATACCTTCAATTGTTTCTGCTTTCATTTTATATTGTGGAATATTAGGAAATTCTATTCCCTGTTTCAATGTAATTTTTACTGGATCTACATTTTTCATTAGACCCATCTCATTCCCAGTAAAATCCCATATATCAGATTTCACTGTTTCCTTGAGCTCTTCAGGCAAATCTTTCTTTTCAAATGCAGGAAACAATTTTGTTTCTTCTGCTTCCATCATCATCATTGTCATTCTGTATAAACCATCTTCCTCCATTGTTTGTAACTCAACTCCATCAGGAGAACAATATATTCTGCAATTCATTTTACACAAAATATCTCTGCCTAGTAAATTTACTGGACTACTATTACAAACCACAAATCTGTGTTTGTCTCTATAATTTCCAATTTCAACTGGAACTGGATCAGTTAAATCAGTTTTAATTTGTTGATTACTTACTCCAACAACTTGGATGGTATCCCCAGAGAGAGGTAGGTTTTCAATTTCCACTGATCTAACAGTAGAACGGGTAGCACCAGTGTCCACTAGAAAAGTGATGTCTACATCGTTAACTTTCCCGTTTACAAATGGACCGGACTGGTCAACCTCAAGAGTGGCTCCAACAACACACTCTTCCTCCTCTCTCGGGCACCGTCAGCAATAATCATCAGAATCACTGTCTTGGCTTTCTGTTAACAAAAATTGTTGTGAAGCATTTTGCATTTGTACCCTTTGTTGTCTTTGCTGTTTTTGCGGTTTTATTACCTGTTCATTTCCCTGAAATCCCACGTTTGTATTATATTTTTGAACTCCCCCACAATTCGGAAATGGTGGTTGTGGCAATTGATCCTGACAGTTATTCACCTGTTGCTGTTGCTGTCGCTGAATGTTTAACTCGTTTAACCCCTGTTGCATCTGTAGCTGTTGCTGCAGGTCAACACCATTCTGCATCTGTGGATTTAATAAGGGATTCTTTAAGTTTCTAGGAGGTTTAGGACACTCGTCTCTCCAATGTCCAATTTCGCCACAATTAAAACAAGGTAATCTTTGTTTCATTTCATCAATCTTTGGGCTAAATTTTCTTGTAAAAATATTACCTTTAAGTTTTCCTTGTATCTGGTTTGTATTTCCAGTTTGAACAAAATTTGTGTTCTTATTACCCATGCTGGCAATTTGTTGCTCAGCCACCTTTACCTGAGCCCACATGGCTTTCTCTTTGAGCTTCTTTTGTCTCACCTCTAACTCATCACTGCAATACTTAGCTTTTCTCAGAATATCATCCACAGAAAGTGATTGCCATCCTACAATGCTATTCCTGATCATATCTGCAATTTCAGGTTTTAGTCCATAAACGAATCTATAGATAAAATGACTCATGTCCTTTTCATCTAATTTTTCATAGCCACTGTATTGTTTAAAAATTAACAGTAACCTCTCATAAAAAGAATGAACTGATTCTTTTGTTTCCTGATTTGTCCTTTCTATTTTAACCCAATCAACTTCTTTGGGTGGAATTTTGTTTTTCATCCAAACGATCACTTTTTCATAAAAATCCATTACAAGAGGATTTGGGGCACCTGTTTCTTTGATTCGCTCAGGTTCTGTTTTTGGCCAACTTATTGATATTTTACATTCTGTCCAAAGATCTGATGGTACGACAATGTCGAAAAATCCATCTAAATCGATCCACAGAACTTTTGACACTTTGATAAACCTATCTACTTGTCTATACCACTCTACTGGTTTCTCCCTCAATTTTGGAAAGTCATTTGTGAATAGCAGTATGTCCTGTCTTGACCAAGGGACATGAACATATCCTCCACCTGCAATCTCTCTCATTGGAAATTGTTTTGACAATTTTTCCAATCTTTCATCTTCCTTCTTTTTCGTCCATTTTACTCTCCACTTATTGAGTTCTCCCAGCTTTTTGATGTAAACTATTAAATCTTTTATATGCAGTATTCTTCCCATTGAGTTCAAACTCTCAATGTCACTTTCTGAAAAGTCTAGTCTGTAATGCTTTGCAAAATTCTTTTGTTTACTCACATCAATTTCAAGTTCCGCTGCTAGTTCCTCTAGTTGATCATATTTATTTTTAGTTTTCCACTGTATACTTTTACAAATGAACAGTAGTTCATCATCTCGATAATAATTCAAACTATCTGGACCAATTGTTCCAATTATTAATTCTTCAATATTTGCTTTTAATTTAGCCACATCAAGTTTCGGAGTAGTCACCCTAACTTCAGGACTCCCTACATCTGAAATAGCACCCATTGGTGTTTTTGGAGATAAATCCTCATTAAAGGTTAAATCTGGCATTCTCGATCTTGAAGAGTTTATTTCGGATATGTCTGAGTAAAATTTTTCAGCAGCCTTTTGAATTTCTGCATTTAAAGGAATAGTTAACCCTGTTTTGTTTGATTCTCTTTGGTCAAATACAGGCTGAACAGGACCAATCGTTACTGGAACTGTCACAGCTTCCATGCTTTTTGTCATTCGTCTAATTAGTTCTTCCTTAGATTTTAAATATTCAGCAGAATCAGCTGTCTCAATATTTCTTGTTTCCCTTGCATAGTCTTTTGGAGCTTCTCTTGCTCTTGGAGTCATTGCAAAATGTCTACCTTCATTTCGAGCATTATCAAATTCTGGTCTTCTTGGAGTTTCAATAATTTCACAATTATTTGGATAAAGTTTTGGAGTTTCATTAATTGGAGGTGCACTCGGTGAAGTTTCAGTAGAAACCACCGGAGTAGACCATGATCTAGGAGGTCTCAAAGGCTGATTCTTTCTAGCTGTGGTGTATATTTCTTCCATAACTGCATCTTCAGATTCACTTTCTATAGATTTCCCAGTAGGAGTACCCATAACCATTTCCTGTATTAAATACAATCCTTCACTCATGTTTCCCTGTCTCCACATTCTCAACCTTTCTTCATGAGTATCTCTTCTCCAAGCTGGAGGTTTAGAAGGTCTTTTGATTCCACTAGCTTCTCTTTGTAACTGATACATCTCATCTTCCCACTCAACTAAAGCTTCAAATTGAGTTGGTCTCGGTTTTGGAATAAGAGCATTCATTTTCTCTCGTAAATTTCTCAAGACTTTTACATTAAATGAACCATCATCAGGCCAAGTTAAAACACCGTCGTTCTTTGTATAGCGTTTCCAGCTATCAAACCATAAAACAGTATGATATCCATATTCACCTTCCATGTACGCTGCAGGTGTTTTATACTTATGAAGTAATTTACCACCTCGCGTTTCGATTTTCTTGTCAGGCGAAAATAAAATTTTAAATTTCTGAAATAATGTTGGCTTTTTCTCAACATGTTTAAAATGATAACTCATTGTTAAGAGTTAAATCTAATTCACAAAATCGTTCGTAAATTATTTCCGGGATGTTCCTCAAAGCAACCAATCCGTGCGCGAAACACACCAACAAGCCAATGACAGTTGAGCTACGTCACTTTCCTGCTCAACGAATAATAATGGAGTTTTTCTGAATGACCAATCAGCTTACAGGTCGTCAGAGACTCAAGAGCCAATCAGAGTATAACTTGTGACGTAGGTCACCCAATCCCAGCGCGGCTCTGTGACGTACACAGCAGCTGCGGTTTCTTGCTTCTCACTCCTAGCGCTTACCCCTCCTTCACAAACTCTTTTCACAGCGCCATTTTAAAAACACTTTTCGGTGTAAATTAATTCTTAAACAATGACAATAAGGACTCATCTGTTTGTTTCACTATTTAGGATAGTTTACATACATTCAAGTATCCACACTTCGGAATAGTCGGCGCTATTCACACTAAGGATAATTTTCAATTGTTAGTAGAGTAACTCTTACCCCACCCTTCTAACACGTAAAATTATGAACTCGTTTTCCTCTGAACGCACCGCGAAGTGACAGTTCTAAGAGTTCCACTTGAACATAAATTACAAATCAAATTCGCACTTTCACACGGAAAATTCCCTAATTTCAAACACACATGAAATCCGTACAGGACTCTCACCTGTTTATAGAAATCATGCACCGTTAGCAAAATAACACCGTTATCCGTACAGGACTCTCACCTGTTTATAGATATAAAACATGTACCCCTACAGGACTCTAACCTGTTTATAGGTATTCATGCACCGACGCTATTCTGCCCTTCATTCAAGCTCGGATATAACTAATACTTTTATCACAGTGAGTTTTATGGAAGGCGCTTTGTCCCTATTCTCATGCTGCTCTAATTTCTTAGAAAACCCTCACTTTACAAGATTCACACCTAGCCCTAACACTGTGCTGCACGGCGACAACACTATGGTACACGGCGATACCACTTGTGATACTCGGCGATATCACTGCAAACAGAACAGATGACTTGCGTGACTAATTTCTCGCCACACAATCTATACCGGTATAGCTTACAGATAGCACGAAAAACAAACTCAACATGTGTTAAAACATCGATCCTATTTCCATACCATAACACTTTAGTAACCTTTAGCAACCAACATATTACCTTGGTTACCCTTAGCAACCATCAATTTCTGCTACCAGAGAATTGATCCAGCGGCCTATAGGAAATATATCATAAACAACGCTACCCAACTTCATAACCTATAAACAAAATTCTACACTAACTTATGGACCCATTTATAAACATGACATATTTGGGGCCTACTGAATCAGGTGGTCAGATTAAATCTATATACACATTATTTACAAACTATATACAATTTTATACATCTGCGGAAAGAATATTGTCATTAGAATAAATCCTAACCATTTAAACGACCACCATTTGGCGATGGGATCTAGCTAATAGTAACCTGCACTTCTGAATAACCAAGACCAGCTTGTTTATCAAAAGTAAGATTTTATTTACTAAATTATGATATTTCAAAATGTAATTTTATTATTGTAATTTTATTAGCATTAAAGTAAGCATGTTTGAAAAACTTCATGAGAAAAATACAGTTTAAGTAAGAAATTCAAAGTTTAAGTAAGATTATAACAGTTTAGCATTTCTAAAGCCTAAGTCCCTAGTTAAGCTAAATAAATGGAAAATAAAGTAAAGTTCTTTGAGGATTCTTACGTGCTCCACGCAAAGTCCAGCAGCACTTCACCCTCATCGGAAAGTCAGAAAGCAGCAGCCAGCCCATCCCTAAGGGCATGACTTTTTATACCTTTCTATGCTAGCTAATCTAAACGAAGGAAAGTTTTCATAAATCCACGAAGTCCCATTGGTTGAGAGTGACAAGTGACATGTCACCCACATTTCAAAACTTCCATTAGGTCACATTTCTTAAAGACCATTGTCTTTTCCGAACGCAACCAGGAGCTTCCTTGGTTTGCAACAATTGTAAAATAATGTTCTCACAGTGTTCATTTCATTTCCGCGGGTGCCAAGTTAGAGCTGACAAAATTGTCCTTTATCACTGACTTCCGACCTTGGCCACGTCCGACAAAATGGTGACAGCAAGTCAGATTTGCTTAGTGAATGCAGCTTTGACGAACACTTTTTTCAGAATGGGCATCTCGTGACTTTTGCAGAAGTAAAATTCAGCTTTAGCAAACTCGAGCAAACTAGGCCCAAAAGTAGGCAACTTATGCTTTCTAGTAATAAACAAACACAAGAGAAGTATTAATGTAAGAAATAATGTTGATTCTGTATCCACCCTAGGTTTACTAATTAATTAACCCTCCCAATTAGTCTAATGTTACCTAGCAAATGCAAACAAATAAAGCAGCGTTTATATCTACCAGTCTTCATGAATCCATGAAACTTATGTGCACCTAGAATAGTAGAAATGACATCACATAGACAAGGAAAAGCAAAATAAGCACATGCCTCTTTTAGGTTTGCTGCAGTTAGTAATGACAAAAACGAAAACAACAAATTATTTTATTATTTTGCACGAACAAAAAGATGCAACACTTATGCACGTTTATGAGCACATATGTTAGTCCCCCCATGTGTAAAGTTTAATCTAGATTGAATTAGTAAATTACATCACAAATCATTAATATTATTATTCATGTTATGGAAATGTGACTTTGCGAGTTTAAACAAAATTTTGTTTTCTATCTCGCTCCATCACCCTCCCATCCTCAGTAGTCGCTGGGCAGGGCTCAGTGCAGGTGTGTACCTGGGTCACGCAGACCTGGCTGTCAGGTGTATTTAATGGAGCTCTAATTTAAGTCCTGCCCCAGGCACTTTGCTCATGACTGCGAAGAAGCACAGCGCTTATCAGATGTGGCAATGACCTACCTCTGCAGAATTTTTACTTAAAAGAGCCTGTACAATGCAGGCGATAATAATAATAATAATCCACATTTGTAAAGCGCGAACAATCACCCGTAAGGGTCTCTAGGCGCTGGGGGCCGTCGGGAAGATTAAGCAAGCTATTGCCCAGAGTCACATGGTGCTGAGCTAACCTGCCGCCGGAGCCGGGGATCGAACCGTGATCCCCAGATTCCAGCGTCAGTCGCCCTGGCCGCTGCGCCACACCTCTCCGGAGAGAGTGCTTTTCAGATTTCAGCTGGGTCCATAACAAATGCGGATGTTAAGGGGCCATCGCGCCACCTTAGGTTGGAGTATCCTGGCTGGGAGTCATGGGGGTGGGAGGCGGTGGAGAGACACACAGCTAAAAGCAATGGAGGGAAAACAAATGCCCACAACTTATCACTTCACAGGTCCTTAAGAGAGGCTTGCTTTCGACTTTGTTCAGACCCTGTGTATAAGAGATATGCATGCACTGTAGGAGCACGGAAACTGCCCTTATTGCAGTAGTAGAGGAAGCAAGGAAGATTGTTGATGGAGGCAGCTGTGCGGCCATACTGTTATTAGACCTCAGTGCGGCCTTTGATACTGTTAACCATTCTATTCTGATTCAAAGGATGAGTAATATAGGTATCACTGGGACCGCACTGAGGTGGCTACAATCCTTCCTCTCCGAGCGGACTTTTTCGGTATTTGAGGATGACATCTCTTCCCCCCCTATGCATCTACACTGTGGCGTTCCCCAGGGTTCTTCCCTCAGCCCAACCTTATTTAATATATGTATGAGACCATTGGCTGAGGTGGTGTTACCTTGGGGGATGCAATTGGTGACCTATGCTGATGATACTCAGCTTATCATCACTCTCTCTGTGCAGGAGTCGACTTATGACAAGCTTTCCTCCTGCCTCAGCAGAGTCCACGAGTGGATGGATGACTCTTTCCTGAAACTCAACGGAGCAAAAACGGAGGTCATGATGCTAGGACATAATGCATCCTCCTCGGTGGAGGGATGGTGGCCGAATACTCTGGGCCAGCCCCCCCCCCAAAAAAGGAGAGACTTAAGAGTCTGGACCCAGCGCTTAATTTTTTGGTGCAAGCTCGGAAGGTAGCAGCTACTTGCTACGCCCTGATGAGATCACTCAGGAAAATCATTGGGCTACTTCCGTTCGAAGCGAGGCGGATACTAGTACATGCCTTGATTTTAACTCGCCTTGACTACTCCAACGCAGTCTACCTAGGGGCCCCACAGGGGACCCTTAGGGTCCTACAGACTGTACAGAATTGTGCAGCCCGGATGCTTTTACACATCACACGCAGAACCTCAGCCAAACCAGCGCTCCGGCAACTACACTGGCTGCCAGTACAACAAAGGATTGAATTTAAGGTTATGACCATCGTTCACAAAGCCCTGACCAAGACAGGACCTGATCTCATTCAACCTTTATTCCGCCCCTATCAAACTAACAGGACCCTTAGATCCAGTAACAAGAACTTACTGGCAGTCCCTAGGATAAGGAGAAGCCGTATGGGCGGCAGGCGTTTTGCTGTACAGTCGGCAAAACTTTGGAACAGCCTGCCCGATGTTATCCGGCTGGAGGAGAACCATCTTAGGTTTAGGAATATGCTGAAAACATCTTTATTCCCCTAAATCATCGAGGATGAATAGATGGACCACTGAAGCGCTGGGATGCCTCCGGGTAACCATGCGCTATACAAATGTGTAGTCATTCATTCATTCATTCATTAGATAGATTTGTCTGTCCCAGTATTTACACAAATAGCAATTTAAATTCCACTATTTTGTTTTATTTACTTTATAGCGCTATAGTGCAACCCCTCACGATGCATGGTGTCAGAGCGCTTTACATTACGGGTACACATTATAAATTGTCAATAAATCATATGTGTGTGAATGTGCAGGATGAGTTACATAAGACAGTGAGGGTTACAAGGTGTAGGAGTCACATGTCCTTCATAGCTCACTGTGCTCTATTAGTGGGATTTCAATTTATAAACTCAAGTAACAGAAGAATGTCCTTGTTTAAAGCAGTAACCCATTTACCCATCTACATTAATCTATCCGAACCTATAAGAACCAAGTGTGAATTGTTTATTCAAAACAAATGTGATAAAATACTAGCAGCAGTGTCTTTTTTTGCTTGTGACAATAATAAATGTGGATAAATACAGATAAAATGGCCAAACAGTATATATGGATAAATACAGATGGAAATGTTAAAAAAATAAATACTGTAAAACTGGAAGCCCTATTTATACCATAAATAAATAAACACAATAAGAGCACCTTAAATCATCCTCAATCAAATGGAATGAATGGGAATTACCGAATCAGTAAATACCGATTCTAAAATACCGAATATTACCGATTCGGTAATATTTACAGAATTATTTGCTACATACTATTTACCGATTCTGAAATACCGAATCGGTAAAATTTGGTATTTTACAATCGGTAAATGGCAATTACCTACATATGGCCCCTTGCATCTTGTTTGGGGAAGTTTGCAGAGATTCAGAAAGATGGAGCCACAACCAGCACAGACGGAATTCAAGGTTGAAAAGCAGAAGTTCCTGGTCCAAGGGCCAGATGTAGGTAATTCTATTTTACCGATTCATAAATACCGAATTTTACCGATTCGGTATTTATGAATCGGTAAAATAGAAGGAGGGAGATTTAGGTAAATTCGGTAATTGAATTACCGAATCTGTAAAAATCGGTATTTACCGAATCGGTACATACCGATTCGGTAATGCCCATTGATTCCTATGGGCCTTGAAGCCCATAGGAAGCAATGGGCAATACCAAATCGGTATTTACCGATTCGGTAAATACCGAATCCTGCAAGGGTGCAGGGGGTGTCACTTTGACACCCTCTAGCACCCCGAATTCAGGCACGTGTGACATGTGGCACATAGACATGCCCTTAGGGCATGTCTGTCTGTCACATGGCATAGGTGTGCATGCACACATGTGCATGCACACCTGGATTCGGTGTTTTACCACCCAATTGGATTGGCTGGTAAAATACCGAATCTGAAAGGCCTTTGGGACTCAGAAGAGTCCCACCTACATCTGCAAGTTACCGAATCGGTAAAAATACCGATTCGGTATTTTACCGATTCGGTAAATTTACCGATTCGGTAAATTTATCGAATCGGTAAAATAGAGCCCCTACATGCCAATTCCTAAATACCGGTCGGTAACGGCCGAAATCGGCCGTTACCGACCGGTATTTGGGCTCCTACACCTGGCCCAGGTCTCTTAAGCAATGTTCAAGTAACGCGTTTAATCGCAATGGCATTTCAAGTGGCCACACATCCTCTGTTGAGAAACTATCCATGCCTGTTTGAAAGATTAGTTCAATTTACAAATAAATAAATGACTCTAGAATTGTAGGATCAGAGGGTCAGCAGAGCAGAGCCTCCCAGTAAGGACACCAGCCTCATACTTCTTGGCATGCTGTGTACCAGACAAAAGGGGGTGGTGATGGACGGAGCATCCGAATCAATCAAACACTCACACCCAGTCAAAAGATCTGGTTTTAATCCATGTCCGTTCTTTAGCCCACTCTGCCACCCCAGTTCAGACATGGCTATATGCAAATCAGTCTGACCCTGTGCCTCATGGGAACAGTCCAGCCCGAACTGCCAAGCCATGTCTTCCCTGGACTGGAAACAAGCTTCCGAGGACCGGTTTCTGGCATTCCAGCCGTCTTCAGCCTGGCTTGCTTGAATCCAGCGACAAAGTGAGCAAGGGACTCACGTCTGAGCATACCCTGCCACACTTATGGCGGCCAAAAGCGGTACAAAAGGGGGTGGTGATGGACGGAGCAACCGAATCAATCAAACACTCACACCCAGTCAAAAGATCTGGGTTTAATCCATCACCGTTCTTTAGCCCACTCTGCCACCCCAGTTCAGACATGGCTATATGCAAATCAGTCTGACCCTGTGCAAATCAGTCTGACCTGTTTCTGGCATTCCAGCCGTCTTCAGCCCGGCTCACTTTGCCACTGGATTCAAGCAAGCCGGGCTGAAGACGGCTGGAATGCCAGAGACCGGTCCTCGAAAGCTTGTTTCCGGTCCAGGGAAGACATGGCTTGGCAGTTCGGGCTGGACTGTTCCCCTGAGGCACAGGGTAAGACTGATTTGCATATAGCCATGTCTGAACTGGGGTGGCAGAGTGGGCTAAAGAACGGAGATGGATTAAACCCAGATCTTTTGACTGGATGTGAGTGTTTGATTGATTCAGATGCTCCGTCCATCACCCCCCCTTGTGTACCAGACACATTGCTTCAGAGAGGATGTGCAGTGCAGCATACATCTAAGCCCAGAGTATTCATTTGAAAACATCTTCCAACCACTGCAGCCCCCTTCCGCCACTGGAATCTATCCTATCCCAAATTTCTGCCTCCCCTTTACACTAACATAAACTCACACTCACGCAGCACTACAGGTGGGTCAAGAGTGACTGTTCCATCAATGGGTTGGGCTCTGTTACTTAGGTAAGCCTAATAGAATACCCCTGGATGTGTAGGTTGGTCCTCTGCTGCTCCTCGAAAGACTCAGTATAGTACCCCTAGGTGATTGAATGGGGCCGTCAATGGGAGGCTGCTGTGTCATTTCTGGTTAGAGTCATTATGATATAATTGGATGGTTCAACAGCGCCTTCTATGGGTTGCTCCACTGTCACCCCTGGGTGACTCAGCAACACCGTCAATGGGTTTTGCCTGTGTTGCTCCTTGATAGACTCACTGTGATACCCCTGGGTGACTCAGCAGCACCGTCAATGGGTTTTACCTCTGTTGCTCCTTGATAGACTCACTGTGATACCCCTGGGTGACTCAACAGCACCGTCAATGGGTTTTACCTCTGTTGCTCCTTGATAGACTCACTGTGATACCCCTGGGTGACTCAACAGCACCGTCCATGGGTTTTACCTTTGTTGCTCCTTGATAGACTCACTGTGATACCCCTGGGTGACTCAACAGCACCGTCAATGGGTTTTACCTCTGTTGCTCCTTGATAGACTCACTGTGATACCCCTGGGTGACTCAGCAGTACCGTCAATGGGTTTTACCTCTGTTGCTCCTTGATAGACTCACTGTGTTACCCCTGGGTGACTCAACAGCACCGTCAATGGGTTTTACCTCTGTTGCTCCTTGATAGACTCACTGTGATACCCCTGGGTGACTCAACAGCACCATCAATGGGTTTTACCTCTGTTGCTCCTTGATAGACTCTCTATGATACCCCTGGGTGACTCAACAGCACCGTCAATGGGTTTTACCTCTGTTGCTCCTTGATAGACTCACTGTGATACCCCTGGGTGACTCAGCAGCACCGTCAATGGGTTTTACCTCTGTTGCTCCTTGATAGACTCACTGTGATACCCCTGGGTGACTCCACAGCACCGTCAATGGGTTTTACCTCTGTTTCTCCCTGATAGACTCACTGTGATACCCCTGGGTGACTCAACAGCACCGTCAATGGGTTTTACCTTTGTTGCTCCTTGATAGACTCACTGTGCTACCCCTGGGTGACTCAACAGCACCGTCAATGGGTTTTACCTCTGTTGCTCCTTGATAGACTCACTGTGATACCCCTGGGTGACTCAGCAGCACCGTCAATGGGTTTTACCTCTGTTGCTCCTTGATAGACTCACTGTGATACCCCTGGGTGACTCAGCAGCACCGTCAATGGGTTTTACCTTTGTTGCTCTTGATAGACTCACTGTGATACCCCTGGGTGACTCAGCAGCACCGTCAATGGGTTTTACCTCTGTTGCTCCTTGATAGACTCACTGTGATACCCCTGGGTGACTCAGCAGCACCGTCAATGGGTTTTACCTTTGTTGCTCCTTGATAGACTCTCTATGATACCCCTGGGTGACTCAACAGCACCGTCAATGGGTTTTACCTCTGTTGCTCCTTGATAGACTCACTGTGATACCCCTGGGTGACTCAGCAGCACCGTCAATGGGTTTTACCTTTGTTGCTCCTTGATAGACTCACTGTGATACCCCTGGGTGACTCAGCAGCACCGTCAATGGGTTTTACCTCTGTTGCTCCTTGATAGACTCACTGTGATACCCCTGGGTGACTCAGCAGCACCGTCAATGGGTTTTACCTCTGTTGCTCCTTGATAGACTCTCTATGATACCCCTGGGTGACTCAACAGCACCGTCAATGGGTTTTACTATGTTGCTCCTTGATAGACTCTCTATGATACCCCTGGGTGACTCAACAGCACCATCAATGGGTTTTACCTCTGTTGCTCCTTGATAGACTCACTGTGATACCCCTGGGTGACTCAGCAGCCCCGTCAATGGGTTTTACCTCTATTGCTCCTTGATAGACTTACTGTGATACCCCTGGGTGACTCAACAGCACCGTCAATGGGTTTTGCCTGTGTTGCTCCTTGATAGACTCACTGTGATACCCCTGGGTGACTCAACAGCACCGTCAATGGGTTTTACCTCTGTTGCTCCTTGATAGACTCACTGTGATACCCCTGGGTGACTCAACAGCACCGTCAATGGGTTTTACCTCTGTTGCTCCTTGATAGACTCACTGTGATACCCCTGGGTGACTCAACAGCACCATCAATGGGTTTTACCTCTGTTGCTCCTTGATAGACTCACTGTGATACCCCTGGGTGACTCAACAGCCCATCAATGGGTTTTACCTTTGTTGCTCTTGATAGACTCACTGTGATACCCCTGGGTGACTCAACAGCACCGTCAATGGGTTTTACCTCTGTTGCTCCTTGATAGACTCACTGTGATACCCCTGGGTGACTCAACAGCACCGTCAATGGGTTTTACCTCTGTTGCTCCTTGATAGACTCACTGTGATGCCCCTGGGTGACTCAACAGCACCATCAATGGGTTTTACCTTTGGTGCTCCTTGATAGACTCTCTGTGATACCCCTGGGTGACTCAACAGCACCATCAATGGGTTTTACCTCTGTTGCTCCTTGATAGACTCACTGTGATACCCCTGGGTGACTCAACAGCACCGTCAATGGGTTTTACCTTTGTTGCTCCTTGATAGACTCACTGTGATACCCCTGGGTGACTCAGCAGCACCGTCAATGGGTTTTACCTTTGTTGCTCTTGATAGACTCACTGTGATACCCCTGGGTGACTCAACAGCACCGTCAATGGGTTTTGCCTGTGTTGCTCTTGATAGACTCACTGTGATACCCCTGGGTGACTCAGCAGCACCGTCAATGGGTTTTACCTTTGTTGCTCTTGATAGACTCTCTATGATACCCCTGGGTGACTCAGCAGCCCCGTCAATGGGTTTTACCTTTGTTGCTCTTGATAGACTCACTGTGATACCCCTGGGTGACTCAGCAGCACCGTCAATGGGTTTTACCTTTGTTGCTGCTTGATAGACTCTCTATGATACCCCTGGGTGACTCAACAGCACCGTCAATGGGTTTTACCTTTGGTGCTCCTTGATAGACTCACTGTGATACCCCTGGGTGACTCAGCAGCACCGTCAATGGGTTTTACCTCTGTTGCTCCTTGATAGACTCACTGTGATACCCCTGGGTGACTCAACAGCACCGTCAATGGGGTTTACCTCTGTTGCTCCTTGATAGACTCACTGTGATACCCCTGGGTGACTCAGCAGCACCATCAATGGGTTTTACCTTTGGTGCTCCTTGATAGACTCTCTGTGATACCCCTGGGTGACTCAACAGCACGGTCAATCGGTTTTACCTCTATTGCTCCTTGATAGACTCTCTATGATACCCCTGGGTGACTAAACAGCACCGTCAATGGGTTTTACCTTTGTTGCTCCTTGATAGACTCACTGTGATACCCCTGGGTGACTCAGCAGCACCGTCAATGGGTTTTACCTTTGTTGCTCCTTGATAGACTCTGTGATACCTCTGGGTGACTCAGCAGCACCGTCAATGGGTTTTACCTTTGTTGCTCCTTGATAGACTCACTGTGATACCCCTGGGTGACTCAACAGCCCCATCAATGGGTTTTACCTTTGGTGCTCCTTGATAGACTCTCTGTGATACCCCTGGGAGGTTCAACAGCACCATCAATGGGTTTTACCTTTGATGCTGCTTGATAGACTCACTGTGATACCCCTGGGTGACTCAACAGCACCGTCAATGGGTTTTACCTTTGTTGCTCCTTGATAGACTCACTGTGATACCCCTGGGTGACTCAACAGCACCGTCAATGGGTTTTACCTTTGTTGCTCCTTGATAGACTCACTGTGATACCCCTGGGTGACTCAACAGCACCGTCAATGGGTTTTACCTCTTTTGCTCCTTGATAGACTCACTGTGATACCCCTGGGTGACTCAGCAGCACCGTCAATGGGTTTTACCTTTGTTGCTCCTTGATAGACTCACTGTGATACCCCTGGGTGACTCAGCAGCACCGTCAATGGGTTTTACCTCTGTTGCTCCTTGATAGACTCACTGTGATACCCCTGGGTGACTCAGCAGCACCGTCAATGGGTTTTACCTTTGTTGCTCCTTGATAGACTCACTGTGATACCCCTGGGTGACTCAACAGCACCGTCAATGGGTTTTACCTCTGTTGCTCCTTGATAGACTCACTGAGATACCCCTGGGTGACTCAGCAGCACCGTCAATGGGTTTTACCTCTGTTGCTCCTTGATAGACTCACTGTGATACCCCTGGGTGACTCAACAGCACCATCAATGGGTTTTACCTCTGTTGCTCCTTGATAGACTCTCTATGATACCCCTGGGTGACTCAACAGCACCGTCAATGGGTTTTACCTCTGTTGCTCCTTGATAGACTCACTGTGATACCCCTGGGTGACTCAGCAGCACCGTCAATGGGTTTTACCTTTGTTGCTCCTTGATAGACTCACTGTGATACCCCTGGGTGACTCATCAGCACCGTCAATGGGTTTTACCTCTGTTGCTCCTTGATAGACTCACTGTGATACCCCTGGGTGACTCACCAGCACCGTCAATGGGTTTTACCTTTGTTGCTCCTTGATAGACTCACTGTGATACCCCTGGGTGACTCAGCAGCACCGTCAATGGGTTTTACCTTTGTTGCTCCTTGATAGACTCACTGTGATACCCCTGGGTGACTCAGCAGCACCGTCAATGGGTTTTACCTCTGTTGCTCCTTGATAGACTCACTGTGATACCCCTGGGTGACTCAGCAGCACCGTCAATGGGTTTTACCTTTGTTGCTCCTTGATAGACTCACTGTGATACCCCTGGGTGACTCAACAGCACCGTCAATGGGTTTTACCTCTGTTGCTCCTTGATAGACTCACTGAGATACCCCTGGGTGACTCAGCAGCACCGTCAATGGGTTTTACCTCTGTTGCTCCTTGATTGGCTCACTGTGATACCCCTGGGTGACTCAACAGCACCGTCAATGGGTTTTACCTCTGTTGCTCCTTGATAGACTCTCTATGATACCCCTGGGTGACTCAACAGCACCGTCAATGGGTTTTACCTCTGTTGCTCCTTGATAGACTCACTGTGATACCCCTGGGTGACTCAGCAGCACCGTCAATGGGTTTTACCTCTGTTGCTCCTTGATAGACTCACTGTGATACCCCTGGGTGACTCAACAGCACAGTCAATGGGTTTTACCTCTGTTTCTCCCTGATAGACTCACTGTGATACCCCTGGGTGACTCAACAGCACCGTCAATGGGTTTTACCTTTGTTGCTCCTTGATAGACTCACTGTGATACCCCTGGGTGACTCAACAGCACCGTCAATGGGTTTTACCTCTGTTGCTCCTTGATAGACTCACTGTGATACCCCTGGGTGACTCAGCAGCACCGTCAATGGGTTTTACCTTTGGTGCTCCTTGATAGACTCTCTGTGATACCCCTGGGTGACTCAACAGCACCGTCAATGGGTTTTACCTCTGTTGCTCCTTGATAGACTCACTGTGATACCCCTGGGTGACTCAGCAGCACCGTCAATGGGTTTTACCTTTGTTGCTCCTTGATAGACTCACTGTGATACCCCTGGGTGACTCAACAGCACCGTCAATGGGTTTTACCTTTGTTGCTCCTTGATAGACTCACTGTGATACCCCTGGGTGACTCAGCAGCACCGTCAATGGGTTTTACCTTTGTTGCTCTTGATAGACTCACTGTGATACCCCTGTTTGACTCAACAGCACCGTCAATGGGTATTGCCTGTGTTGCTCTTGATAGACTCACTGTGATACCCCTGGGTGACTCAGCAGCACCGTCAATGGGTTTTACCTTTGTTGCTCTTGATAGACTCTCTATGATACCCCTGGGTGACTCAGCAGCCCCGTCAATGGGTTTTACCTTTGTTGCTCTTGATAGACTCACTGTGATACCCCTGGGTGACTCAGCAGCACCGTCAATGGGTTTTACCTTTGTTGCTCCTTGATAGACTCTCTATGATACCCCTGGGTGACTCAACAGCACCGTCAATGGGTTTTACCTTTGTTGCTCCTTGATAGACTCACTGTGATACCCCTGGGTGACTCAACAGCACCGTCAATGGGTTTTCCTCTGTTGCTCCTTGATAGACTCACTGTGATACCCCTGGGTGACTCAACAGCACCGTCAATGGGTTTTACCTCTGTTGCTCCTTGATAGACTCACTGTGATACCCCTGGGTGACTCAGCAGCACCGTCAATGGGTTTTACCTCTGTTGCTCCTTGATAGACTCACTGTGATACCCCTGGGTGACTCAACAGCACCGTCAATGGGTTTTACCTCTGTTGCTCCTTGATAGACTCACTGTGATACCCCTGGGTGACTCAACAGCACCGTCAATGGGTTTTACCTTTGTTGCTCCTTGATAGACTCACTGTGATACCCCTGGGTGACTGAGCAGCACCGTCAATGGGTTTTAGCTGTGTTGCTCCTTGATAGACTCACTGTGATACCCCTGGGTGACTCAACAGCACCGTCAATGGGTTTTACCTCTGTTTCTCCCTGATAGACTCACTGTGATACCCCTGGGTGACTCAACAGCACCGTCAATGGGTTTTACCTTTGTTGCTCCTTGATAGACTCACGGTGATACCCCTGGGTGACTCAACAGCCCCATCAATGGGTTTTACCTCTGTTGCTCCTTGATAGACTCACTGTGATGCCCCTGGGTGACTCAGCAGCACCGTCAATGGGTTTTACCTCTGTTGCTCCTTGATAGACTCACTGTGTTACCCCTGGGTGACTCAACAGCACCGTCAATGGGTTTTACCTCTGTTGCTCCTTGATAGACTCACTGTGATACCCCTGGGTGACTCAGCAGCACCGTCAATGGGTTTTACCTCTGTTTCTCCTTGATAGACTCACGGTGATACCCCTGGGTGACTCAACAGCCCCATCAATGGGTTTTCCTCTGTTGCTCCTTGATAGACTCACGGTGATGCCCCTGGGCGACTCAACAGGCCCAATAATGGGTTTTACCTCTGTTGCTCCTTGATATACTCTCTGTGATACCCCTGGGTGACTCAGCAGCACCGTCAATGGGTTTTACCTCTGTTGCTCCTTGATAGACTCACTGTGTTACCCCTGGGTGACTCAACAGCACCGTCAATGGGTTTTACCTCTGTTGCTCCTTGATAGACTCACTGTGATACCCCTGGGTGACTCAGCAGCACCGTCAATGGGTTTTACCTCTGTTGCTCCTTGATAGACTCACGGTGATACCCCTGGGTGACTCAACAGCCCCATCAATGGGTTTTCCTCTCTTGCTCCTTGATAGACTCACTGTGTTACCCCTGGGTGACTCAACAGCACCGTCAATGGGTTTTACCTCTGTTGCTCCTTGATAGACTCACGGTGATACCCCTGGGTGACTCAACAGCCCCATCAATGGGTTTTACCTCTGTTGCTCCTTGATAGACTCACTGTGATACCCCTGGGTGACTCAGCAGTACCGTCAATGGGTTTTACCTCTGTTGCTCCTTGATAGACTCACTGTGTTACCCCTGGGTGACTCAACAGCACCGTCAATGGGTTTTACCTCTGTTGCTCCTTGATAGACTCACTGTGATACCCCTGGGTGACTCAACAGCCCCATCAATGGGTTTTCCTCTGTTGCTCCTTGATAGACTCACTTTGATACCCCTGGGTGACTCAACAGCACCTTCAATGGGTTTTACCTTTGTTGCTCCTTGATAGACTCACTGTGATACCCCTGGGTGACTCAACAGCCCCGTCAATGGGTTTTCCTCTGTTGCTCCTTGATAGACTCACTTTGATACCCCTGGGTGACGCAACAGCACCGTCAATGGGTTTTACCTTTGTTGCTCCTTGATAGACTCACTGTGATACCCCTGGGTGACTCAACAGCACCGTCAATGGGTTTTACCTCTGTTGCTCCTTGATAGACTCACTGTGATACCCCTGGGTGACTCAACAGCACCGTCAATGGGTTTTACCTTTGTTGCTCCTTGATAGACTCACTGTGATACCCCTGGGTGACTCAACAGCCCATCAATGGGTTTTACCTCTGTTGCTCCTTGATAGACTCACTGTGATACCCCTGGGTGACTGAACAGCACCGTCAATGGGTTTTACCTTTGTTGCTCCTTGATAGACTCACTGTGATACCCCTGGGTGACTCAACAGCACCGTCAATGGGTTTTACCTCTGTTGCTCCTTGATAGACTCACTGTGATACCCCTGGGTGACTCAACAGCACCGTCAATGGGTTTTACCTCTGTTGCTCCTTGATAGACTCACTGTGATACCCCTGGGTGACTCAACAGCACCGTCCATGGGTTTTACCTTTGTTGCTCCTTGATAGACTCACTGTGATACCCCTGGGTGACTCAACAGCACCGTCAATGGGTTTTACCTCTGTTGCTCCTTGATAGACTCACTGTGATACCCCTGGGTGACTCAGCAGTACCGTCAATGGGTTTTACCTCTGTTGCTCCTTGATAGACTCACTGTGTTACCCCTGGGTGACTCAACAGCACCGTCAATGGGTTTTACCTCTGTTGCTCCTTGATAGACTCACTGTGATACCCCTGGGTGACTCAACAGCCCCATCAATGGGTTTTCCTCTGTTGCTCCTTGATAGACTCACTTTGATACCCCTGGGTGACTCAACAGCACCTTCAATGGGTTTTACCTTTGTTGCTCCTTGATAGACTCACTGTGATACCCCTGGGTGACTCAACAGCCCCATCAATGGGTTTTCCTCTGTTGCTCCTTGATAGACTCACTTTGATACCCCTGGGTGACGCAACAGCACCGTCAATGGGTTTTACCTTTGTTGCTCCTTGATAGACTCACTGTGATACCCCTGGGTGACTCAACAGCACCGTCAATGGGTTTTACCTCTGTTGCTCCTTGATAGACTCACTGTGATACCCCTGGGTGACTCAACAGCACCGTCAATGGGTTTTACCTTTGTTGCTCCTTGATAGACTCACTGTGATACCCCTGGGTGACTCAACAGCCCATCAATGGGTTTTACCTCTGTTGCTCCTTGATAGACTCACTGTGATACCCCTGGGTGACTGAACAGCACCGTCAATGGGTTTTACCTTTGTTGCTCCTTGATAGACTCACTGTGATACCCCTGGGTGACTCAACAGCACCATCAATGGGTTTTACCTCTGTTGCTCCTTGATAGACTCACTGTGATACCCCTGGGTGACTCAACAGCACCGTCAATGGGTTTTACCTCTGTTGCTCCTTGATAGACTCACTGTGATACCCCTGGGTGACTCAACAGCACCGTCCATGGGTTTTACCTTTGTTGCTCCTTGATAGACTCACTGTGATACCCCTGGGTGACTCAACAGCCCATCAATGGGTTTTACCTCTGTTGCTCCTTGATAGACTCACTGTGATACCCCTGGGTGACTGAACAGCACCGTCAATGGGTTTTACCTTTGTTGCTCCTTGATAGACTCACTGTGATACCCCTGGGTGACTCAACAGCGCCGTCAATGGGTTTTACCTCTGTTGCTCCTTGATAGACTCACTGTGATACCCCTGGGTGACTCAACAGCACCGTCAATGGGTTTTACCTCTGTTGCTCCTTGATAGACTCACTGTGATACCCCTGGGTGACTCAACAGCACCGTCAATGGGTTTTACCTCTGTTGCTCCTTGATAGACTCACTGTGATACCCCTGGGTGACTCAACAGCACCGTCAATGGGTTTTACCTTTGTTGCTCCTTGATAGACTCTCTATGATACCCCTGGGTGGTTCAGCAGCACCGTCAATGGGTTTTACCTTTGTTGCTCCTTGATAGACTCACTGTGATACCCCTGGGTGACTCAACAGCCCATCAATGGGTTTTACCTCTGTTGCTCCTTGATAGACTCACTGTGATACCCCTGGGTGACTGAACAGCACCGTCAATGGGTTTTACCTTTGTTGCTCCTTGATAGACTCTCTATGATACCCCTGGGTGGTTCAGCAGCACCGTCAATGGGGTTTACCTTTGTTGCTCCTTGATAGACTCACTGTGATACCCCTGGGTGACTCAACAGCCCATCAATGGGTTTTACCTCTGTTGCTCCTTGATAGACTCACTGTGATACCCCTGGGTGACTGAACAGCACCGTCAATGGGTTTTACCTTTGTTGCTCCTTGATAGACTCACTGTGATACCCCTGGGTGACTCAACAGCACCGTCAATGGGTTTTACCTCTGTTGCTCCTTGATAGACTCACTGTGATACCCCTGGGTGACTCAACAGCACCGTCAATGGGTTTTACCTCTGTTGCTCCTTGATAGACTCACTGTGATACCCCTGGGTGACTCAACAGCACCGTCAATGGGTTTTACCTTTGTTGCTCCTTGATAGACTCTCTATGATACCCCTGGGTGGTTCAGCAGCACCGTCAATGGGTTTTACCTTTGTTGCTCCTTGATAGACTCTCCGTGATACCCCTGGGTGACTCAACAGCCCATCAATGGGTTTTACCTCTGTTGCTCCTTGATAGACTCTCTGTGATACCCCTGGGTGACTCAACAGCCCATCAATGGGTTTTACCTCTGTTGCTCCTTGATAGACTCACTGTGATACCCCTGGGTGACTGAACAGCACCGTCAATGGGTTTTACCTTTGTTGCTCCTTGATAGACTCACTGTGATACCCCTGGGTGACTCAACAGCACCATCAATGGGTTTTACCTCTGTTGCTCCTTGATAGACTCACTGTGATACCCCTGGGTGACTCAACAGCACCGTCAATGGGTTTTACCTCTGTTGCTCCTTGATAGACTCACTGTGATACCCCTGGGTGACTCAACAGCACCGTCCATGGGTTTTACCTTTGTTGCTCCTTGATAGACTCACTGTGATACCCCTGGGTGACTCAACAGCCCATCAATGGGTTTTACCTCTGTTGCTCCTTGATAGACTCACTGTGATGCCCCTGGGTGACGCAACAGCACCATCAATGGGTTTTACCTCTGTTGCTCCTTGATAGACTCACTGTGTTACCCCTGGGTGACTCAACAGCACCGTCAATGGGTTTTACCTTTGTTGCTCCTTGATAGACTCACTGTGATACCCCTGGGTGACTCAGCAGCACCGTCAATGGGTTTTACCTTTGTTGCTCCTTGATAGACTCACTGTGATACCCCTGGGTGACTGAACAGCACCGTCAATGGGTTTTACCTCTGTTGCTCCTTGATAGACTCACTGTGATACCCCTGGGTGACTCAACAGCACCGTCAATGGGTTTTACCTCTGTTTCTCCCTGATAGACTCACTGTGATACCCCTGGGTGACTCAACAGCACCGTCAATGGGTTTTACCTTTTTGCTCCTTGATAGACTCACTGTGATACCCCTGGGTGACTCAACAGCACCGTCAATGGGTTTTACCTCTGTTGCTCCTTGATAGACTCACTGTGATACCCCTGGGTGACTCAACAGCACCGTCAATGGGTTTTACCTTTTTGCTCCTTGATAGACTCACTGTGATGCCCCTGGGTGACTCAACAGCACCGTCAATGGGTTTTACCTTTTTGCTCCTTGATAGACTCACTGTGATACCCCTGGGTGACTCAACAGCACCATCAATGGGTTTTACCTCTGTTGCTCCTTGATAGACTCACTGTGATACCCCTGGGTGACTCAACAGCACCGTCAATGGGTTTTACCTCTGTTGCTCCTTGATAGACTCACTGTGATACCCCTGGGTGACTCAACAGCACCGTCCATGGGTTTTACCTTTGTTGCTCCTTGATAGACTCACTGTGATACCCCTGGGTGACTCAACAGCACCGTCAATGGGTTTTACCTCTGTTGCTCCTTGATAGACTCACTGTGATACCCCTGGGTGACTCAACAGCACCGTCCATGGGTTTTACCTTTGTTGCTCCTTGATAGACTCACTGTGATACCCCTGGGTGACTCAACAGCCCATCAATGGGTTTTACCTCTGTTGCTCCTTGATAGACTCACTGTGATGCCCCTGGGTGACGCAACAGCACCATCAATGGGTTTTACCTCTGTTGCTCCTTGATAGACTCACTGTGTTACCCCTGGGTGACTCAACAGCACCGTCAATGGGTTTTACCTTTGTTGCTCCTTGATAGACTCACTGTGATACCCCTGGGTGACTCAACAGCACCGTCAATGGGTTTTACCTCTGTTGCTCCTTGATAGACTCACTGTGATACCCCTGGGTGACTCAACAGCACCGTCCATGGGTTTTACCTTTGTTGCTCCTTGATAGACTCACTGTGATACCCCTGGGTGACTCAACAGCCCATCAATGGGTTTTACCTCTGTTGCTCCTTGATAGACTCACTGTGATGCCCCTGGGTGACTCAACAGCCCCATCAATGGGTTTTACCTCTGTTGCTCCTTGATAGACTCACTGTGATGCCCCTGGGTGACGCAACAGCACCATCAATGGGTTTTACCTCTGTTGCTCCTTGATAGACTCACTGTGTTACCCCTGGGTGACTCAACAGCACCATCAATGGGTTTTACCTCTGTTGCTCCTTGATAGACTCTCTATGATACCCCTGGGTGACTCAACAGGCCCAATAATGGGTTTTACCTCTGTTGCTCCTTGATAGACTCACTGTGATACCCCTGGGTGACTCAGCAGCACCGTCAATGGGTTTTACCTTTGTTGCTCCTTGATAGACTCACTGTGATACCCCTGGGTGACTGAACAGCACCGTCAATGGGTTTTACCTCTGTTGCTCCTTGATAGACTCACTGTGATACCCCTGGGTGACTCAACAGCACCATCAATGGGTTTTACCTCTGTTGCTCCTTGATAGACTCACTGTGATACCCCTGGGTGACTGAACAGCACCGTCAATGGGTTTTACCTCTGTTGCTCCTTGATAGACTCACTGTGATGCCCCTGGGTGACTCAACAGCACCGTCAATGGGTTTTACCTCTGTTTCTCCCTGATAGACTCACTGTGATACCCCTGGGTGACTCAACAGCCCCATCAATGGGTTTTACCTCTGTTGCTCCTTGATAGACTCACTGTGATACCCCTGGGTGACTCAGCAGCACCGTCAATGGGTTTTACCTCTGTTGCTCCTTGATAGACTCACTGTGATACCCCTGGGTGACTCAACAGCCCCATCAATAGGTTGTTCCTCTGTCCGATCTCTGACTTCTTTACCATTGCATGGGGCACTAGACCGGGGTGCCCGCCATAGCCAATTATTTTCGCCCTAGTGATGGAGCCCTTGGCCTGTGCGCTGCGTAGTCGTGTAATCGATTGGGGCATCAGGGCACACAACCAATGGCACATTACCTTGCTATACGCCAATGATGCATTGCTCTGTCTCCGGAGTCTCCAGGCAGTGCTACGCGGCTTGACGGAACTGCTGGACAACTATGGACTTATATCCGGCCCAAAGGTGAGCTAGTGAAACTCGCTCCTGTTCCCAATGATACCCTTAACTCCAGAGCAAAGGACGGGCTTACCAATCTCCTTCCTCACCTGGTCCTACAGCACCTTCAAGATCATAGGAGTACAAATATCCCGCTCACAAGCGGATCTCATAGACGGCAATTTGGGCAATGTGCTTGCCAACGCCTGCTCCGCATTAATATTCTGGACAGACTCACCATTGTCCCCCATGGGACGTATAGCCATAACCAAACTGCTTCTACTTCCTAGACTCTTGTACTTCTTTGCTGCCCTTTCAACCACCAAGTAAATTGTTCCGAGACCTGATATCGCTCCTCACATCCTTAATCTGGGGCTAAACTCAGAGTTAGACTCGCCCTTCCAAAACCCTGTGCCCCAATTACAGAGGGCGGTCTGGGATCTCTCAGTTTTGGCCACTACTAAGCAGCTGCACAGCTGCAGTGGCCAATGCGATGGCTAGCAGGCCGCAGTATCACCGAGCTGGGTCCCTGGGCGACCGGCTTACAACAACCCATCGTGCTGGAGTGGCTGTCCGGCTCCAAGTCAGCGATCCAGAGGGAACCGGAAATATCCTAATGTCAACAGCTCAAAGCTGCTGGTCCCGCTACGTGTTACGAAGGCACTCACCCCCGCCTTATGCTCCGGATCCCGCCTAGGTGTTCTCCCCTGTTCTTACTCTAGTGTCAGGTGCCCAGAAATGGCAGACTGGCCTGTAGCTGGCGTAACCACCTGGGGAGACTTATTCGTCAACTCGAACCTCTGTGACTTTGACACACTGGCGGGTGACTATGGCATACCCCCTGAATCCTTCCTACTGTATACATCACTCACACATCAGCTATTTAAAGACATGGGGCAACAGGCACGACAAGCCTAAGACGTCTAGCCTATTACAAACATTACTGACACATGGTACGGGTAGGAAAGCAATCACCACACTATATAATCCAATGAAACCAGTAGTCATGTCCCTACTAGTGCCAGCTAGAGAATACTGGGATGCCGCACTGATAATCACACTAACTGATAAACAGTGGTGCAATGCTAGGGTCCCCGAAGATGGTACCCACTAATGCCAGGATTGAGTATACACAATTCAATCTCCTCTACCACACATACCTTACCCCACACAGGCTGGCGCCCATGTACGCAACCTCATCTGACATATGCCCTAGATGTCATAATTCTGATACCACGTTTATCCATATGGTATGGACAAGCCTCCAAATAACGGATGTATGACGTTACAATGCATACTTTTACAACGCATACCCTTACAGCGCATTTTTTACAACGCAACATCCATTACAACGCATTCCATTACAATGCATGCCATTACCACAAATTTTTAAAAACTACCTTTACAACGCATTCCATTACAACGCATGCTACCTTTACAACGCATACCATTACAACGCATATCATTACATTGCATGTATGGTAAGTATTGGATAGTGTAGGGGTAAAAATTACTATTCTAACTCCAGGGGGGTGCAACAGTAGGGTAAGTGTTGGATAGTGTAGGGGTAAAAATTACTATTCTAACTCCAGGGGGTGCAACAGTAGGGTAAGTGTTGGAAAGTGTAAGGGTACTATGCGTTGTAATATTATGCGTTGCAATGGTATGCGTTGTAATGACATGCGTTGTAGTGGTATGCGTTGTAGTGTCATGCGTTGTAATGGTTGCGTTGTAATGGCATGCGATGTAATGGATGTTGCGTTGTAAAAGTTGTTTCCTCCAATTAACAGTGTACTGGAACGAGGTGGCCACTACACTGTCCGAGGCCACGGACACGACAATTATGGTACAGGGCCCCCACTTTCTACTAGGCATAACTATGCACAACACAAGCTGTAAAAACATCAACAAATTCCTAGACCACTAGGCCTAGCTAAACGCAGACTGGCCATGTCCTAGAAGTTGAACTCAGCACCCCAAACACAAATATGGTTCTCCGATCTTTACAGGGCACTAGTAGCTGAGCATGAGTTGACCCAAGACAACACTCCAAACCCCCATATTGCAACCAACCCCTTACACTGAGATAAATACTTAACATTTATTCAATCAAAACTGAACTCCACATCCTCTAACCTGGGGCCCACCCAGGACCAACCTGCCACCTAGCGATGGCGGTCCCCCTTGCTCCAATCTCACTCATGCGAGTTACTACTTACACTCACCGCCCTCCACGTGCCTCCTCACAGATATCCATCACTTGTTCCACACTGACCCTATAGCCCGGCACGATTTAGAAGCCCCCAAAACCAGCCTAACACTTCCCCCCCCTGTGCATGAACTCAGATAGTCCCAAACCCCCGATGAACAACAGGCGCTCACATAATTGGGCTTACAACTACGCGTCCAAGGATAGTCCTCAACAAGACGTCTCCATGGTGCATGACAGATGATAAAATGTTAATTGTTATGTAAATAATGTTTTATGGAATAATAGGATCCCGAAAAAGGATCAATAGTAGACAACTGTTTATACAATATATTATAGGGTGGTGTCCAGCAAATAGCCGCAAGATTATGTGTATGACTCCCATTGCGCAAGGGTCTGTGTAAGTAATATTGAAATTTAATAAACACTATTTAAAAAAAAAAACATCGGACTCAAGCAGCTAGTCATTGCACCGACCCACACAGTCAGACACACGCTTGACACCATTTTCTCTGCCAACGGGAACATCACCTACAGCCACAGCACCGACCACCTCTCTCCTCTGGACCGATCATCACTGCGTGCCTCTCGCCTTTTCCTTGACCACCGTACACCGCCGCCCTCATCGCCCCCCCATCGTAGCTGGAACAAGGCCACCGAAGAACTTCTCGTCGACATCCTCAGCACAACCCCTCCACCAACACCAACAGCCCCCCTCTCAGAACCTCGAGACCCTCACAGGTGAATAGTCACGCTATATAAACTCTTGATTGATTGATTGATGGATGACAGAACCATAATTAGTAAACTAAAAAAGAGAATTAAATAGAATCCTTACCTAATGTCCTATTTTTTTTATTTGTATTCATAGCTGGTCTCAGTAGTCACTGGGCAGGGCTCAGCGCAGGTGTGTACCTGGGTCACGCAGACCTGGCTCTCAGGTGTGTACCTGGGTCACACAGACCTGGCTGTCAGGTGTATTCAATGGAGCTCTGATTTAAGTCCTGCCCCAGGCACTTTGCTGATGCCAGCGAAGAAGCACAGCGCTTATCAGATCAAATAAATGATGTGGCAATGACCTGCCTCTGCAGGATTTTTACTTAAACAAGCCTGTACAATGCAGCGATAATAATAATAATAATCCACATTTGTAAAGCGCGAACAATCACCCGTAAGGGTCTCTAGGCGCTGGGGGCCGTCGGGAAGATTAAGAGGTGTGGCTCACTGGTTAGAGGCAGCAGACCTGTAAGCAGAGGACAGCCCGGGACCAGGGTTCAATTCCCGACGCGGCAGGGTCGTGGACCAGGGTCCACAGACTCGATAATTCTCGCCTCAGATCTTACTCTAACCAGGGAACACACTCGGTAACTCTGGGCATTAAGCTTGCCTCATCTCTGCAACGGCCCCCCACAGACGCCGGGGATGCCTGGTTTCACCCTGGAGATACCCAGAAAGGGACCATCTCACAGGGAAAACCAGGACGGGTTCCCCAGCGGTCTACAGCGCCAGGACACTCGGGTAGAGTAACAGTGCGCTTTACAAGAATCCAACATTTACATTTATATTTATAAGCAAGCTATTGCTCAGAGTCACATGGTGCTGGGCTAACCTGCCGCCGGAGCCGGGGATCGAACCGTGGTCCCCAGATTCCAGCGTCAGTCGCCCTGGCTGCTGCGCCACACCTCTCCGGAGAGGGTGCTTTTCAGATTTCAGCTGGGTCCATAACAAATGCGGATGTTAAGGGACCATCACGCCACCTTTGGTTGGAGTAACCAGGCTGGGAGTCATGGGGGTGGGGGGCGGAGGGAGAGACACACAGCTAAAAACAATGGAGGGAAAACAAAAGCACACAACTTATCACTTCACAGGTTCTTAAGAGAGGCTTGCTTTCGACTTTGTTCAGACCCTGTGTATAAGAGATATCATGCACTGTAGGAGCATTAGATAGGTTTGTCTGTCCCAGCATTTACACAAATAGCAATTAAAATTTCACTATTTTGTTTTATTTCTTTTATAGCGCTATATTGCTACCCCTCACGATGCATGGTGTCAGAGCGCTTTACATTACGCGTACACATTATAAATTGACAGTAAATCATATGTGTGTATATCAATGTGCAGGATGAGTTACAAGGTGTAGGAGTCACATGTCCTTCATAGCTCACTGTGCTATATTAGTAGGATTTAAATTTATGAACTGCAAGTAACAGAAGAATTTCCTTGTTTAAAGCAGTAACCCACTTACCCATCTACATTAATCTATCTGAACCTATAACAACCAAGTGTGAATTGTTAATTCAAAACAAATGTGATAAAATACTAGTAGCAGCATCTTTTTTTGCTTGTGACAATAATAAATGTGGATTAATACAGATAAAATGACCAAACGGTATATATGAATAAATACAGATGGAAATGTTAAAAAAATAAATTCTGTAAAACTGGAAGCCTTATTTATAACATGAATAAATAAACACAATAAGAGCACCTTAAATCTTCCTGAATCAAATGGAGTTGTGTAGAGATTCATTCGAACAGTAAAGGAGGGCATACAACTGGCAAGAGTAAATGTGTTGAAATAGAAGGAGGAATTGAAAGAACACTTGGGTACATTTAGGTCGGCTCCACATCAAGTCATGGGTAAGACCCCATTTGAATTGCTCAGAGGAAGGAAACCTGACTCTAGACATTTGCCCAGGTGGCTGAGATGGCAGAAAGGTTGGGTGAGAGTGGATGTGGAAGATGGTTGAAGGGCGAAGGAATTTCCCCTGCAAAATTATTGAAAGTTGTCGCATGATGGAAGGTATAACATTAAGAATGTGGGGATTAAAGGGGATAACTGGGTGGAAGCTAAAGATCCTATGGATACAGAGGTTTGGTTCAAATTAATTGGACCAATGATGGTGGTGAAACGTTTCTGTAATGCAGAAAAGATCGATGAAAGGTGTATTTAGACCATGGGTGTCTTTCTGGAAGTCGGTGGGAAGGAAATGTCAAGGGGTTTGGAGGAATCATCTTCACGTGTAGGTTCAGCTAAGTGGGAATAAAAATAAACATCACTTTTTTCGAAAAATTTGTTAGCAGGTTCCTTGTACAGCAGCATATTTGAAAGATTATGTTATTTCATAATTGTAACGTCTGGGCACAACCAGTAGTAATAGTGGCTGTGCAATCTTGTGGGAGCGAGACGTGAATACCAGAAGCTGATTCCCTTTGCTTCCTAGAGCCCTGCAACCACCTGATATGTGGATAGAATTCCAGAAAATAACAGAACCCACGGGAAAGGGGAAGTGGAGAAAAAAAACTAAAGATGGCATCCTAGGGCCCCTTCAAGGTGACCGCATCAATTTCAGCACTGCAGGTTACTTCAGTGCTCTAGTATCGTCGTGCACCTACAAGAATATTGTGAGAATTAGGGTGTGTTATATGGTATGGTTGTGCGACCTTATTGTGTAATACTCTCGCAAACACTGCCTTAGGTCCAGTCAGGCTCATTTGTAAAACCTTCAGCTCAACCATGTGTAACTGTGGCTTCAAGCAGCAAGGCTTAGTCAAAGGAACGATTGTAAACCATTCAGAAGCACCAAACATGAATATAAGAAAGTCACACAAGAAATCCAACACCAATTTATAAAAATAGACTACATTTTTATGAATTTTTAGAGACCAAGATGAATAAAATCCATTGGGGGTTCCAGAGATATAGATTTTTAAGTAAACATAAATCTCAGTTCTTTTAGTGACAACCACAAGCAAGCATTAGTAACTGTAAATTTTGGATACTTTTATAAAGTTTGAAAGAGCTGTGTTTGGCTACTCTGGCCCAACTATAGGGGCCAAATCCAGCTGGGAGAAGGTCAGTGGAGGGCACTACTAAAGAGTATCTGGACAGATACCTGGTCACCAAAGCATTCTCCAGTCCAGTTCTGGACTTAACATCACAACCACCATCGGCTTTAAAGGAGTGGTCCTGATGCTGTTGAAGCAGGAGATGGAGAATGCTCAAGGATGTTCTGGGTGCTTTGCGGTCAATGGGGCATCCTTCCGGTTACTCCAAGGTTCACGGGCCAAGTGGGGCGACTTTGACCATGAGGTCAGGGTCTCTCCAAGTCCTCTTTGAGCTAGTAGAAGGGCAACTGCTGCTGGGCTACCGGTCTCTGACCACAGCGAATCCAGTGTTGTTTTTGGTGGAGGCTAGGGACCCTCTTGGGTGACCAATCTGGACTTAGATGATACTCCCGTGTCTAGCAGATTCAGGTGCAACTTTTGGCCATCAAGGATTAGTCTCTTGGAGTGGCCAGTGGTGGTCAGTGGTGATTCTCCAGAAGTGACTATTGACTTGCAGAGTTGAGCTACTTCTGTTTTGGTGGCTGTGGTGCTAGTTCCAGGTGGTTCAGACAACTGACCCTTGGAGTTATTTCTTTAGTCTGGGGCTCAGGGCTGTATTTTCATTGAGCCAGAAGCCACAGGCACAGTCCTCTCCTCACAAGCCCAAGGTGTCGGAGGTGCAGTCCAGCAGACAGTGCAGCCTCTCTTGCCGGGTCCACCTCTCAGCAAGGCAGTCCTTCTTCAGTCCTTTCTCCAGTTCCCGCGTGATCTGAGTTTCAGGGTGCCAGATGTGCCATATTTATGCACAGAAAGTGCACTTGGGTGATGATGCCGTCATTAGCCAATGGGCTACCAGGATCCCGCCTGCCCTGTGACAACTTACGGCTATGTCTGACATCTAGCAATCCCAGGGTGCACTATTCTGCCCACTCCCAAGATGTCTGAACCCTTCCTTGGATGTTAGGAGCTTGGTAGCCCACCTTAGAGCAACATACATGCCCACACAAAAACCATTTTAGGCGCTGGTCTCTCATCTCTGATCCTGCCGCCACCTGTCTACTTGAGCAAAGGTGACACCCTACAGGAGGGTGATCGCCCTTTGCCCACCAAAGGCGGCTTCGCCTGAGAAGCTCACCATTTGGGCCAACACCCTGCGTGACTTCCTGCAAAGGGGCGGTAATATCTCCCTCTGTAGCAGGCCACCATTGTTTCTAAGCCTGGCAGTCCTTCACACTACTCCCCGGGGGAGGCAGAACTCTGTCTGGTGGCCAGCAACCGTGTGAGGCCACTGGACAAACTGGGCCACAGAGTGGGAATTTTCTAAAAGTTGCTTTTCCATAAAAGTGACATTAAATCCAACTTGGGCATCAATTCGGGTTTAATGTCATGAATAATTTGACAACTTTAAGTACCCAATTTTAGTAGTCCCATTCAAAAGTTAGCCAGGCTGAGTGGTCAGCTGTAAACTCTGTTAGCCAATGGGCTTAGTAACTTTTCCACAGCAAAATCGACAATTTGGAAATTTTGCTGTTAGGACGTATAAAAAGTCAATCAATCAATCAGGGAATTGTAAGTGCACTACTCACCCGTAAGGGTCTCAAGGCGCTGGGGGGAGGGAGGGGTCAGCAGTTCTATTTAGTCGAAGAGACAGGTCCTGTGAGCCTTTCTGAAGGTGTTTAGGGAGGGGGCGCGTCTGATGTCGATAAGGAGCTCGTTCCAGGCCTTGGCTGCGACGTAGGAGAAGGTTCTTCCACCGGTTCTGGCTCTGCGGATGCATGGGGTTTCATTGAGGACGAGGTTGGCGGAGCACAGGTTTCTTTTTGGGTACATGGAAGGCAATTCTCTCGTTGAGGTATTGGGGTCCTGTGTTTTGTAGACATTTGTAGGCGTGGGTGAGTATCTTGAAAGTGACTCTCTTCTCAACAGGGAGCCTGTGGAGGTCTCGCAGCTGTTGGCTGATGTGCTTGTGTTGGGGGATGCAGAGGACGAGTCTAGCTGCGGTATTCTGTATCGTCTGGAGCTTGCGGAGTAGAGACTTAGTAAAAGTCCTACTTAATAACACATAGTTCCCTGCCTTGGGGCTCCTTAGGCCTTCTTAGGGGATACCTACATATACTGTTTAGGAAAGTGGGGGCTTTGCCACTGGTTTAAATGGCACAGTTGAACTAGCAGTTTAAAACTGCTCTTCCAGTCTGCATAGGCAGACAGAGACATTTTGTACCTTGCTCCCACATAGGGTGGCACAACGAGTGGCACAATGGGGGGAAGGGGCGGGGTCACTCAGTCTTACCTGCCCTTGGTATCCTTAATACCATATACTAAGGCCTTAAAAGTAAGTCCGTTTGTTCCAATCGGCGATCGCCAATTCATCATTTGTTTCGTAAGGGGTTCAATCACTGGCACTGAGGTCTGGTTAGAAGCCCCCAGTGCACTCCCAGAGTTGAAAAACCGACAACATCAGTCCAAACCCTTGTGGGGAGATCATGCAAAAAGGGTCAGTTCCTTATAAATATAATGAGCTTTTTTGACACTTCACCTCTTAAGCATGAACAAGAGCAGACATTGTATGTATTGTCTTGTAATTGCATTTATATAGAGCTTACTACCCCTGACGAGGTGATGAAGCGCTTTTTCAGCAAGTAGCACGCTACTCCGGAACCCATAAAGGATTAGTGGTGAATTAAGATAGTGAAAATATGAAAGTAATTTGAGTGGTGGATATGTTAGTCAGTTATTTGGATTGAGAAGGATAGTGGAGGGATAGAAGAGGAGAAAAGGATTGCATTTACATAGCGCTTGCTACCCTTGATGGGGTGTTGAAGCACTTTTTCAGTGAGTTGCACACTACTCTGGAACCCATAAAGGATCAGTGGTGAATTAGTAGAGTGAAAGTATGAAAGTAAGTTGAGTGGTGGATATTATGGCGACCACTTAGCAAAATCCTCAGGTTTTTGCAGGGAGCAGATTGATAGGAATGTGTAAGTATGAATCTGAGCCCGCCTTCCTGTAAAAGTAGTATTACATCCTGAAGATTTTACAGGAATGCGAGCTCAGATTCATACTTACACATTGGAATCCACCACTCAAATTACTTTAATATTTTCACTCTACTAACGCACCACTAATCCACGCAAGACAAGCACCGGGCATCGTCGTCAGTCCAAGGACATGGACAAATGCAGAGGAGCACTAGAAAAAGAGACCCAAAACAAGGCCAACCGGCTTTTTAAACAAAAAAAAAACACACTCATGCCCATGATAAACTTTGATATGGCATCTGATCTACCCAGCGGCGCAACTAGACCCGAACTTCGGGGGGCGGGGCTAACACTCCCAGCCAGGGCTGGCCCTAGCATTGGTCGCACACATTGCAACATTCTTTTTTGGCGCCGCTCCCCATTTCCTCCTCGCAATGAATTCCTTCACTACCACTCGCCAACAATGCACCTCATCTCTCTATAGCCCCTTTCTGACAAACATTTCATATTTTTGTATAGGGCTACTCGTAGTTTACTTACACTCAGTTCTGTGATCTGCATGGCATACGTTCTTTTTAGCAGGCACATTAACCCTCTGCGCTGTGTGGGTGACAGGAGTGCCCATGTGAGTGCACGATGAGCAATGTGACAGTGTGAGAGCAGGGTGAGAGGCGTGACTGCAGGGTGAGTGAGGGGACCATATGAATTTGGGTGCAGATGTAAGTGCAGAGTGGGACGAATGAATGTATGGTTAGTGATGGCCTTGTTTGAGTGAGATTGCAGAGTGAGCAGTGAGGGGCACATGTGAGTAGAGTGTTCCATGAGTGCAGGGTGAGTAGTGTGCTCGTATGACTGCAGGGTGAGGTACAAGGTGAACAGTGCACATACATTGTGAGTCCAGAGTGAGCGGTGTGCTCATGTGACCGCAGGGTAAGCGGAGGGAGAACGTGTGAGTTCATGGCGGCTGGTATAAGTGCTGTGTGATCATTTTGAGTGCAGGGAGAATGGGGTGAGTGCATGATGATCCGTGTGAGTGCTTTGTGATCGATGTGAGTGCAGGGTGAGCATGAAAGCGCAGGGCGAGAATGAGGAGTGAGTTGTCTGTATGCAGGGTGCATTCCCAGACACTTAAAGTGACTCAGTATGTTATTGACGGCGGCGTTGGGTTTCAGATATAAGTTAAACTATTGCTATTTTGGCATTAATCAGGGATCGAGGGTGGAGGAAATCAGGGCTAGATGTAGGTAATTGCAATTTATCGACTCTAAAATACCGAATTTTACCGATTCGGTATTTCAGAATCGGGAAATGCAATGTAGGTAAAAATTCGGTATTTTTTACCGATTCGGTAAAATTCAGAATCAGCCATTCGGAATTTACCGAATCGGACCGAATCAGTATTTACTGAATCGGTATTTTATGCGACCCTACATCTCAATATCCAAATACCGGCCGGTAACGGCCGAAATTCTGTATTTTCGGCTGTTACCAACCGGTATTTGGCTACCTACATCTGGCCCTAAATATTGTAGTGATCCTGTAACAAACTTCCAGTCTCATGATTAGGGTTGCCAGCTCATTATTTTGATGTCCCAGATGGTACAAAAATAAGAAGTCTCCAAAAGACGTATTTTCAGCAATTATCTGTGCACACTTCGAACAGCAAATATAAATAGAAAGCACTTTGAATTTTGTTCTGGGGATACCTTAATGATCCATGACTGATAATTAAAGGGAACAAAGACAGAACATTCACATTACAAATAAATACATACGTTTTTTATTTATGACCATTTTGTGTCAAGAGGATGCTTTTGCAGGCTGGACTGTTCCCATGAGGCACAGGTTCAAGACTGATTTGCACATGGCCAGGTCCAAACTGGGGTGGCATGGTGAGCAAAAGAATGATGGATTTAACCCAGATCCCCAGATCTACTCACCGGTGGTACGGGTGAATGTTTTGATTTGTTCTGCATTCCGTCCATCAATTGTGTGTCTTTTGCTTTGTCGCCCTAAGTGCGCCAGGTATGCCCAGACGTGTGTCCTGGGCTCTCTGTGCCACTAGAGTCAAGCTATCATGACTGAAGAGGGGTGAAACCCTGAAATCAGTCCCAGTATACTTGTTTGCGGTCCAGGGAGGACCTGGCTTGGCAGTTCTGGCTGGACTGCTTCCATGAGGCACAGGGTCAAGACTGATTTGCATATGGCCAGGTTTAAACTTGGGTGGCATGGTGAGTAAAAGAATGATGGATTTAACCCAGATCTGTTGATTGGGGGGAATATTTTGATTTGTTCTGCATTCCATCTATCAATTGTGTGTCTTTTGCTTTAAACAACACATGGCTGGCATTTTTCTTTTGGAAGCCCTACTTTATATTCCTTTTCATGAAATGCATTCTCACACTAGGGCAGTAAATGTAAAAAACAATGTAAGGAATAGGCAGAGTGGGGACCCAGGGGGTACCGGAACCAGGAAAAAAAACTAAGCCTCTGTAACCAGCTTACAAAGGTATGTAAATATGCAAATGGTCTTTAAAGACCTGTGAAAAACTCGGAGGTACCCACAGACTACGGGGCTCAACGCACGTGAGGCCCGAATGGTGCCTGGCCCCCTGTGGACGCCAAACTTCTCAATCATCGACACAGGAATATGATTTTGGAGTCGGCAGGAAATCCTCTAGGAAAGGGTTAAAATACCTAAGTATGCAGAAGCTCACACAATAGCAGCACCGGAAGCTCGACGTATGTTTCTTCCAGTGAAAACAAACTTCAAGAACTGAACGTTCAATAAGCAATGTTCTCCCAGGGAGACTGCGGGTCCAGCTGGAGGGAAATCCACTTCTTCATGGGCCACGAGGAGGCTCCAGCAGCAGAAGGCTAAAGAAACAGGAATGGATATGACAGTGGCGACGAGCCTCGGTGCAGCAGCGATGACGTAACAGAACACTGGCTGCCTCACTCCGGATACGAGGGTTAGGGACTCTGCTGTGAGTGAAACCACCAACGACAATGATTGCATCTAACTAAGAAAACTAAAGCGAAGACTGTGAAATGAGTCCACACATGGCTCACCCACTAAGTAAACATTTTTTCCCGCAGGTCGGGCTGTAAGCCATAGTTGACGATCAAAGTTTCCGATTACAATGTATACATTAATGCACCAATGACGTAAGCCGAGCAGACATACCGGCATCACGGCTGGCTTTTCTAGGCCGCCCAGGCAGACAACCCGGACAGTATGCTATAGGTAGAAGTTAAGGTTTGGGTTGGGAGGGGGGAGGGGGAGGCGTTCTGCTGAAAGTTCATGGTTCAGCGTTGACCGATGAGGAGCAATGAAGCTAAAAGATTCTGATTGACAGTCACTTCGATAACAGAAGTGACACCCAGCAGGATACGCACAACATGCGGGTGAGTGGCTACGAGTAATGATAATAAACCCCTACTGGTCAAGTTCATGGAATGGAATGTGAGAGGTCTGAATGACCCCCGACATGCTATAGCCATACTACTGCTGCAGGAGACACACCTCGCTGGTGGCAGGGCTTGCAATGTCGCTAAAACTGGGGACCACGCAGAGTTTTGGATAACTACTCCAATTATTGTCGCAACACTTCTTAGAAGAGCTCTACATAAAGAGACAGACCCAGAAGGAAGATATGGAATCCTTCAGGCTCCATCACAACCTCATCACCATAGTAAACGCGTATGGCCCCAACTATGACGACGCTCAATATTTCCAACAAGTCATAGCCGAATGCAACAAATTACAGCGAGTGCACTGATCTGATGGGAGGGAATATAATACCGCGTTACACAGTACCTGAGATAGTACCGCTGCCAGAGAATGCCAACATGGTGGCGCACAGCCGCCCTATTACTTGTACTTCAACAGCAGGACTTGGTGGACTTCTGCAGGGCAAGAGAAGGCTCGGAGCGAGAAGACGCTACATTCGGTGGTGCATGGGTCAGCGTCTAGATTGGGCTTTTGGCTGAGAACTAGAGCTTTAACTGGATGGAATAAAAACATTGGGCATCTGCCCACACCCTATCAGACCTCTCAACGGTGGTACGGGTGACCAATCAAGTCTTACTTGTATAGCGCAGCTAATCACCCCAGAGGGTATCCAGGTGCCGGGTGGCGTGTGGCCAGAACCTGAAGGCACACATCGACTGTGCAGATTTCATCCCACCATGTTGTTAGATACAGCGTTCCATGAGGAAATCAAGCAAACCATCACAACTTATTTTGAGATGAATAAAAGGTTCAGAATCCGAGCACAGTACAATATAGGAGGTCTTCAAAGCAGTAATCGGGGGCATGCAACACGGAAATCTTTCAGCGGTAAGACTTAATGCGTTAGAGCAACAATTGAAAGAGCTTGAAGTACAACACACTAGAACACAAAAAAACATAATGGTAGCAAATCCAACATAAATTATGTGACTTTTGAGACGAAGCACAAAGGGAGATGAATTTTTGGGGGAACTTTGCCAAAGCTAGAATATATGGGGAAGGAGAGAGACCAGGCCACAGTCTAGCTGGAATGATAAAACCCAAATGGGCAACTAGTCAAGTCATTGATCTCAATAATAAAGACAGAAATTCTGACAATAGTATGAGAATTTTTATGACTCCAAATATGAAGCAAGTGAGGGTGAGATACACCAAAACCTACAATCGGCCACGTGAGCTTGGCTGGAAACTTCAGGGAAAGAGAAAACCTGCTCCTCCATCACAAGAGAAGACACAAGGTGGGTGGTGATGGACCAGGCAGTGACAGCTACCTGGCCAGTTTTTATAAACAATATATAGATCTTTTAGCAACAGATCTATTGGAGATGTATGGGGAAGTGATACAAAGAGGCGACCTGCCGCGTTGGCGTTAGCTTGTATGGGTTTAGAGCTGTGATGTGAGAGGTATTTAGAATGTATAAAAGTTATGAGAATGTTTAGCGTCATCACTGGAGGAGCCCTTGGAGTGGGCCCGCGTGCCTGCCAGGTGTGAAGATCAATGCCGCATAAAAAGAAGAATATTTTACTTACCTGGGGTCTACGAAGAAGCTTTTCAATAGGGTGGGCGACAACAGACCGGGCAGTGACGGCTACCAGGCGAGTTTTATAAAGAATACATAGACCTTTCAGCAACACACCTATTGGATACAAAAAGGCAAACTGCCCCCGGTGGTCTGAGAGGCATTAGTGATTACCTTACATAAACCTGGGAAGGACCCGCAGACCTGTGCCTCATTCAGACCACTATCATTAAACACAGATAATGACATGTTGGCAGCAGCTCCTGGAGCTAGATAACAGCTACTGTTGTAGGAGCTGGTCTTACCTGAAGTATCTGGCTCGACACTGGGGCGCTGGCAGTGGACTACCGCAGCACCTGATCTGAAGCAATTGATGCTGAGATGAAAGCAGAGCAAAACCAAAGGGGATGATGGACGGAGTGTAGAACAATGCAAGCACTCACCCCCAGTCAACTATTTTGGTTTTAATCCATCATCATTCTTTAGCTCACTCCGCCACCCCGGTTCAGACATAGCCATATGCAAATCAGTCTGACCCTGTGCCTCATGAGAACAGTCCAGCCAGAATTGCCATGCCATGCCTTCCCTGGACCGGAAACAAGCCTCCTGGGACCGGTTTCTGGCTAATCAGTCAGGCCAGCGTGAATCCAGTGGCAAACCAAGCAAAGGACCCACGTCTGGGCATACCCTGCCAACTTAGGGCGAACAAAGCAAAACCAAAGGGGATGATGGGCGGAGTGTTGAACATTGACAGCATTTATGGATGCTAAAAAAGTGTTCAACTCTATTGAATGGCCCTGTCTGAAGGCCGCCTGAGCAGAGAGGGAATGGGACAGGCGATGCTAAAATGGGTCAGGGTGCTTTACCCTAAACCAGTGGTGGGGTTAGAGTCAAGAGCCAGATATCAAACCCTATTGACATTAAAAGGGGAGCAAGACAGGGCTGCCCCAAGACATCCATTGGTGCCAACAGGCGGAGAAAGTGGTGTAGCAGAGCAGGGGGTACCCCAAAAATGGGAAAAGATATGGGGTGGTTGGAGTGACTATTGTGAAGTTGGGGGCCCCTAGGGATAGGTGGGATGGAGATATCACGATGAGGTTGTGTGGTGTGACGGGGACGAGCATCTAGGGTGAGCACTTGTTTATAAAACCTTAGCTCCAGATGTGTCAATAAGCTATATCGATGTATGCTATGTCAATGGGCCTCCCTCCTAAATCTGTCAACGGCACTGTGTTTTGCTGATGTGTTCTAAAAAAAGAATAAAAAGATGTTTAAAAAAAATAGATAGGCCTGCCCCCTGCCGCTTATAATATTTTCATTGGCTGTGGCGCCACCGGTCAGTCTAGTGCGAGAAATACGTTTGGAGCGTGTACAATAAGCAGATGATATCTCACTAATAGTTAAGACTCCAGAGATTCATCTAGATCCCATAATTGAAGAGCTTAGTTGCTTTGGTAGATGATTTGGACTGACCATCAACTGCTCCAAATGGCTACTAATGCCACTAACTGACACCAGCAAGACACTGACGCTGAGAGACCCTTTGTCGTGGCCAGTGGACTGCGGCGGGAGCTCTGGTTTCACGGGACACGAGAGGTGGTTATGAAAGAAAACTATGGCAACCTGTAGAAACACTAACCACAAATCCCGAATAATGGATTAACTTACCAGAAATGGTGGCAGGTGGAATTACATTAATCAAAAGAGTGATACTCCCTCAACTACTTTACGTATTCTATTTTTCTCTCCCCCACTTTTCTCCCCGCGTTCCTCCCTTCCCATTTCTAGTCTTGAGCCATTCAAGGAGCTGGGGCCGTATTATCAAGAACGGCGTTACAATTATCGCTGCTTTAGCGGCAGGAAACTGCCGCTAAAGCAATCGAAGCCCATTTACACACCAGAACATGGGCTTCTATGGGAATTCACAAGAACATATTATCAAGCCCATTATTGCCGCTTTATCAGAGTTTCCTGCCGCTAAAGCGGCGATAATTCTAACGCCGTTCTTGATAATATGTTACAAACTTGACATGCCTTGCTGTTTTAAACCTGCATTTTCCTCTTTAGGCATATTGAGAGACGCATATTTATTTTGGGTAAGCTTACCTAAATTTTAACATCTGTACGTGGAAATTTCCGAATGGGCGACGGTAGATTCAAGCTGTTTGTCACTTCTTTCATTTGGTAAGACTTGTATTAATATACCCCTCTTGCTTTACCGTAGTAGGCTGCTCAAACCGGCCACTGGCCTAATTCAGGCCGACGTTTGTCGTTTTTATAGACCTTCCTAGTGCATGTCAATCTCTGCTGACCTGGGGGGGGCTGACTTATATATACTCTCTGTTACCAACTGACATTTAAGTACCTTACGTTATGGATATTGTCCTATTCGTATTCGTGGCAACCCATTTTGTTCATGACTATGTGGGTTTGCTCTTTTCATGATTATCTGTAGTTTGCCTTTTATATGTAAGTAATGTGTCTAATTTCGTTGAAATTGTCGGAGTCTTGAGTTGTGTCAATAATAGTATTTATATTAATGTTATGTCGATTCTTGCATTTATATGTATATCCTTGTTTAGTCCTGTGTCTAGGTATGTGATTGTTATATTTATGTTATTTGTTACTCTGGCAGCCCTGATGAAGTTCCCAGTATGGGAATGAAACGCGTTGGCTGGAGTATCTATGTTTGATGTTTTTTAACACGAATCAAAATAAAGAACCTTTATTTTTTCATCTACACTGACTATTGGACTTTGTGAGTTGTGCACCCCCATTGGACATAAATACTTTCAGGTAGATTCATCAAGCATTTTTGCGAGCGCAAACGGTGCGAACCGCAAAATTCAACCGTTGGCGCCCCCAAAAATGGCATTTGAGATTCATCAATGGTTCATGAACTCGCAATTTGAAAAATCGCAAATAATTGCGATTTCTCAAATTGCGATTGCATTAAGGGAATCGCATTTTGCGATTCCTTAAATGCTATTCATGAACCTTTTAAAAATTGCGAAATCGCAATTTGTGGCCGCTATTTACCGCGAAGTCTGACTTCGTGGTAAATAGCGAAAACTTAGACAAATGCACTTTAGTGCATTTTTCTAAGTTGGATGTTACACACACACATGTCCTTTGGACATGTGTGTGCGCAACACCAGTGTAAATCACCATTTCAGGGGTGCTACAGGGTGTCCTTTGGACACCCCTGGCACCCTTGAAATCGCATCCTTATTTGCGATTCGCTAATTGCTAATCTCAAATAAGGAATGACTCCCCATTCATTCCTATGGGCCTTTGGCCCATAGGAATGAATGGGGAGTCATTCCTTATTTGCGATTAGCAATTAGCGAATCGCAAATAAGGAAGATGTAGAAATCGCTATAAATTTTGCGATTTCTACATGCATCCCGTTTTGCGAGTCTTTAATAGCGATTCCTTAATAATCGCTATTAAGGACTCGCAAAAGAGGAGCATGCTGAATCTGGGGGTTTATGTATTCCATAAGATTCCGATAGCATTGACACGAGGCTTCGTCGACCACCTTCCCTTATTGCGAATTAGAGTGACATGGACGGCAGACAGTTCACCCAAGGTGGAAGACATTACAAAGAGCCTATGATCAAGGACCCTTTGCATCACCAAACTTTGGAGTAGATTACTTGATAGCACAAGAACAGTTGGCTACACATTGTGTTCACCGTCACAGATGTGTGATCCTCTGAAGGTACAGAACCTTCCAGAGAGACCATTGATGAGCCTTGGTGATCTACCTATAAATGGAAGGTTTATATCATTAGCTGACCACCTGCAAAAAGGGGACCCGCACCCCTAGATACGCGTATGAACCATAGCCCAAGGGAGTCTGTTAGGGGGATCACCCCACTCACCCCCTAGAGGCGGCTGGATGTAGGGTCTGAGTCTGATGGGTGCAGGACCAGCTCCTAGGAGGATAATCAGATTAATATATATTAGAACATTGGAATGTTGGGAGCGCCATTGAAATCAATGGGGTGCTCCGGGCTTATAATGGCTGGTATTAGCTGGAGCTCCAACATTCCAATGTTTCTTTGATCACAGCTCTGGCTGTGAACAAAGGCTTCAGGGAGCCTGAGGGGATTCCAATCCCCTCACGCTCCCATAAGGCTTTGTTCTTTTTTGTTAGAACATTCTGCCCTCTAGTGGCAGAATGTTCTAATAGCCTTATAGCCCTTCATAGCTGGGCTATACCGCTATTAAAGTCCCTCTCCCTTGTTAAAGGCTGGGGAGGGCCTTTAATAGCCTGTAAAGCCCTCTACGGTGGGCTATAAGGCTATAGTATGATTATGACGGAGCAGCCAGAGGTGCAATGACACTCACAGGATACACGGTCACGAGATCCGAGAACTGACTCCACGAACAAGTGGCGGATTGTTGTATCCGTAGAAAAGAGGTCACAATGGACAGGAAACACAGACGTATGCACTAGGAATGTCTGCAGAAGCTACAGTATACATCACAGTTACCATGTATACATTCCTTTTGGGGAAGGAAGTGCTAGCTGTGCCAGATGTTCAACCCCTGGATGCAGACTTCCTCCGCCCAGCCTGGAGCTGCTGAGTACTGGACCCAGCTGCACCAAACTTTAAACAAGACAACAGGGCTGACGTTAGAGGTAGATGCAACAGTGACTTTGGTGAGATATTTGGGCAAAACACCACCAGGAAATGTGTGGGCATTGCATTCATTCATTAATGTTGAGTAAAAGGAGAGTGGTCATGGCCTGGAGAAGGAGGGCAGTGGCTGAAGGACTTAGCCCTGTGTGAAACAAACCCTAAACTAAAGAGTGAACTATTGTCTGTGAAATCTAGGAGCAGAGATATATGGGAACCCCTGCGGAAATACCCGACCGACCGGACGAAAAAAGGACTCAGCAAAACAAACTGAACCTAGGGGCATATTACCGAGGAGGGTTGGAAAACGCACAACGTACATTCCCGTATCGCCGGCTATCGCCGGATTTCATTGCTTTTTTAGCGCGCAATTATCAATGCGCATCAGGCAGGCGAATAGAAATCCGGCGATAGTCGGCGATATGGCACATTAGCGCATGAAAACAAGTGTTGTTTTCATGCGCTAATGTGTGCCTTGATAATATGGGGGAGTGGATTCAGCGTTATGATCCACTCCCCCATGTTATCAATGCCCTAACACCTGGTCAGAGCAGGCGTTGGGAGACCCGCGATAAACGAGTTTATCGCATGTCTCCTTCTCCCAACGCCTGCCTTGGTAATAGGGTGTTACCACCTCCAACCGCATTTTACATGTGGTTGGACGTGGGAACGCCCACTTTGCATGTCATTAGCGATGTTAATCGCCGACATGCAAAGTGGGCTTGAGCCAGGCGTTAAAATGCCCTTGTGAATAGGGCTCTGGCAGTATCGCCGCTTTCTCGGCACAATTCGCTGAGAAAGCGGCGATACTTGCCCTTGGTAATATGCCCCCAAGTTCTGGAAGAGAGCTGAAAATACAGAATATGATGTTAGACCCTATGCAGATAAATACACAGACAGACAATGGAGACACAGCTATGAAAGGGTAAATATACAGGCTGAACATATACCTTTTCAGAAACTACTCTGGAGAGAAGCCGATGCAAATATTGGAGGGGTTGTAATGCTGATAATCTGTGATAACAAATAAAGGATTTTAAAAAACCCTGATCTGGCTCAGACTCTCTGGTGAGACTATGTTATGATGAAATAAATAAATAGCTGCAGCCTGTGAATCCCTTTAAAATCTCCCAGCCCGAAAGAAAACCGTGTAACTTAGTCTGCGTCATCGATAATGCACTCGTATGCCCTTGGGTTAAGCTCGCGCTAGGTAAGAGTGCCAAAAACAAATTGCAGATTCTGCCAGTCACCCAGACTCTAATCTCATCCTCCAAGGACTAAAGACTGTGGGCTTCATTTACAAGAAAGTGGCGCTGCGCGTTCCGCAAGCCCTTTAACTGCCCCACACTGCGGCACTTTCAAAGCACAGGGATGGCTCATATTTACAACAATATGACGCATCCCTGTGAGTTCCCCAGCACTGGCGCCAAAACCGCTGCGCAGGCACCCTTGCGCCACGGTGCGAGGGTGCCTGCGTTGCCGGGAGATTGTTTCTGTGCAGGAAGGGTAAGTTGTAAATAAGCCCCATTGTGTATAACGAATCACAATCGAGAGCTTTGGGGTTGCACTTAACAGCGTTCTTTTAATGCCCACCTGATTGCCTCACCATTTTTAAAAGCAATCAGCCGCCACTGAGGGGTACCTTCCTGCACGAAAACAATAAAAAAATAAAAAAGAGGCGGTTTCCTTTGCAGAATACAGCACTCCTAGAAAGAGGAAAGAACGGGGAGATTTGTAAACATTTCTCCTTGTTGCGCCTCGCTACGCCGTCCCTGGGGAGGCGAAGCATTCTGACTCAATTCCAGGTTTATGAATTCTCGTAAATCTGGAAATGCGGCAGAATACATGGGGGTTGAATGGGAACACCCACAGCAGCACCCATGTCACAGCTCTTTCACGCAAAGTGTTGCATGAGAAGGGGCCATATTTACAAGGACAGGAAAAGCCACGCAGGGTGGCTTTGCATGTCCTTGTAAATATGGGGTAGGGGGTTGTGCCAGCGGTGCGTCACAAAAAGTGACGCACAGATGGCTCAAGGGCCTTGTAAATAAGCTCCAAAGCATTTATCTTTGATGAGAGAAAGAGATACCCATCGAGCGGCTGAATAGCAAAGTGTGAAACTAGAAAATATAGGACAAATGCAGCTCCTCGGCTTGACAAAATCGGGCGATCCGGGAAACACCCATCACAACGAAGTGATCAGTTCGCGAGGATATTACAACGCAATTAGAACATCACAAGGCACAGCAACGCTTAAACGTTTACATCGTAAGACATAGCAATGTAAGCCTCAACAACGCAACTTTACGATGTAAACGTTAATGCGATGTTCAAATTGACTGCATTGGAAGCGCGCTGTTCAAATCGCAACATTCCTCTGTTCTAATTGACTGCATTGTAAGTAGTGTTATAATAAATAAATAGCAGTGTCAATTAATACAGTCACGCGATATTATTGTAAGGTGTTTCGTGATGGGTAGATAGATGGATGAAAGGCTGGGTGGGTGAAGTGTGGGAGGATGAATGATGGGTGGATGGATGAAAGGGTGGATGCATGAACGGTGGATGCATGGTGGGTGGATGAAAGGGTGGATGGATGAAAGAAGGATGGATGGATGAAAGGGTGGGTGGATAAATGATGGATGGATGAATGAATGAAAGGGAGGAAGGATTAAGGATGGGTGGATGAAAGGGTGGATGGATGAAAGGGTGGATGCATGGACAGGTCAAAGGGTGGATGAATGGACGGATGAAAGGGTGGATGGATGAAGGATGGGTGGATGGATGAAAGGGTGGGTGGATGAATGATGGGTGGATGGATGCCTGCACTCCAGCATTCTTTAGTGCTTGGAAGCATTGCTGGGGGTTTCCTGCAGGTACAAGGGTGCTACCGTCACACCTGCAGGGAGTTTGCACCAACCGTGAGTCTGTTAACATAGATCCTGCAGGGGTTCCTGGGTCACCGCCACACCACCAAGATCTAATTAAAGGGGTTCGAGTTTTACTTGGCAAAGGCCAAGAAGTCTGTTGGGGGGAGGTGTTGAGGGCAGCTGAGTGGCAGGAACAGAGGTTGTTTTATTTTCTAAAATTCTCACTGTTGACCTTTCATATGTCTAAATTTCAGTGCATTTTGAAAAGCCCTCTGCTGCCAACCCCACTTCAAAGGGCAGGCTCCCTGCCCTCCTGTCCCAGAGCTGAGGCTGCAGGGAGAACCTGTGAGATGGAAGTCCCGGGGTGGACCCCGGGGGGAGCTGGGATGGGACGGGGCTGCGCCGCCTAAAAGTGAAGTTCATAACGGCTGCATTCAGCACTCTGCCTCCGTGCTAAATCCCATCAATGAAGCTAGAAAACTGCGGTTTTACTCCGGGTTTGTTGTGATCTTGGGTGAATAACTGTAGTGCCTGCCTTCACCCTGTTGCCTGACGGTAAAATGGAATTTCTTTAAGATGAGCCGTTTACTGTATTTGATGCTGTAAAAATAACTGGCCTCGAAGCGCTTCAGTGCACTGAGTTAAGATTATGCAATGCTGACGTCTCTTTCTCTCTGATAATTGTATCAGTTACGGAAGATTGCTGTTTTTACATTTTTTCAGAATGTTGTCCCTCGTTATAAAATGAGCAAGCTGGGTCGATAAAGGTTTTTAAAAAGCGCTTGGTGCTATTCTTGCAGTTGTCGAAAGCAGTACACAAACAGGTGTTGGGACCCCCGTCTCGATGGTGCTGATCGCGTTAAAGATGAGACTTCAGTTGGCCCCCCACAGTTTTCATCTTGAGCTGGGCGAACGCACGTGCGCTCTTGCAGCAGATACATTAACCCGCTGAGCTCCCTGCTCAGTTAATTTATTTTGTATTGCTACAACCGCTTCCACAATATTATGGTTTTCGTTTTTGCAGATGAGGTGTGCCCTCTATAAATTAAAAGTTTACCTCATTAAATCATCCCTGGCCCGCTCCCCACTCGATGGCGGTCGCCCGTGCCTCTGAGGGTCTGTAGAAGTGTGATCACTTCGGACTGCCTGCACTTGCGCCTACACTGGTTCTCCCCCATTCTTTTAATTGCATTAATATAGCAGTTGGCACCCCAGTCGAGGCGCTGGGGTGCAAAGCAACCTTGGCCGGCAGTAGACCAGGTCAGTCCCCTCATTTTCCAATAGGATTTGGTGAATCTATGACATAATATCGACAGACAGAATATCTACCTACAAAAATATCGATACAAAAATATCGAAGTCAAAAATATCGGAGTTATATCTTCATAAAGGTAAGTACAAAAATATCGAAATTTTAGTATTGTGGTACAAAAATATCGAAAGTAAAAATGTCGTTTTTTTAAATGCATTAATAATACTGTAAAAATAGTTTAAAAATACATATAATTTTACAAATATTAAATACAAACATTAAAACATTTTAATAAAATTATAACTAATACATATACATTTAAAATAAATTTAAAACTACATATAAATTAATATATATATACATATTCCACATATTGCAACAGTAGGGAAAGCGTTGGATAGCGTAGGGGTAAAAATTACTATTCCAACTCCAGAGGGTGCAACAGTAGGGAAAGCGTTGGATAGCGTAGGGGTAAAAATTACTATTCCAACTCCAGAGGGTGCAACAGTAGGGAAAGTGTTGGATAGCGTATGGGTAAAAATTACTATTCCCACTCCAGAGGGTGCAACAGTAGGGAAAGCGTTGGATAGCGTAGGGGTAAAAATTTCGATATTTTCGATATTAGTAACATACATACCTTAAAAAAAACGATATTCTGTCTGTCGATATTTTGGACATCGATATTCTATACCATCGAAATTAAAACATCGATATTATTGTATATCAATATTTTAGTTTCGATATTTTGTCTCACTACCGGCTGGGCTATTTACATCTGAGCCTATCTTTTTTAGTAGCGGAGTCACTATGGCTTGTTTCCAAATCTCTGGGAAGACTGCTGTCTCCAGAGATTGGTTAAACAGCTGTGTAATATAGGAGCACAGGGTAGGTGTGCTTTGTGAAAAAATAAAATGTGGGCAGGGGTCAAGAGGGGATCCCGATTTGACTTCCCCCATTGTCTTAGCCACCTCTTTTTCTGTGAAAGGGACAAAGCTGCCATAATGTGTGAGGGTGTTGGGGTGAGGGCCCCCGCTTTCCCAGTTGATGACATTTACTGGGGTGATGGTGTTAAATGACGCATAGATTGTGCCTATTTAGTCCATAAAAAAATCGCTGATTTTTTCACAACTTTCTACTGACGGACGCCAAGTTTGGGACATATAGGTGGGTTTGCAAAGTTTGCGCACTATTTTATATAATTATTTTGCAGAATTTGCGGTCTCGTTTATTCATTGTGCAAAGTATGCCCTTTTTGCCTTCTTGATCGCATGAGTGTAGCCCCTAAGTTCTGTTCTATACGCCGATTTATACAGGTCCCTTCTGGACAGTCTCCAGTTGTGTTCCATTGTTTCACACTTTTTTTCAGTGCTTTAAGTTCTACTGTGTACCACTTTCCAGATACCGTATTTCTCGATTTAGATTTGAGTTTTTAAGTATTGCCGCTACTTCGACTTCCTTGAGTCTTTGATTTTTCTTTGCTGAGGTGCACCGCTTCATATAATTACACAATAATACTGGCTTTCGGCCACTTTTCCTTTTAACGCACAGCTGGTGTCTTTCCAATTCACGTACGTGTTAGAATAGGCGAGTGCACTATTCGGAGTTAGGCTTAAAAACCCTGTGGTGAGGGGTTTTGTGGTGTGAGGTTTGAGTTGTTGATAATCAAGAGGTTTTATCCCTTGCACAAAAGTTGGTATGGAAGATATACAACAACATTTGTTCTTTATGGGTCACTATGTTAGTCTACAGATTTGAGTGAATAAACAAATTGCATTGAATGTATGGTATGTTGACATGTCGAATGGCATAATAGCAAAATATATAGCTAACACTTATATAGTATATTATTTTGTAGGCTTCTTTTCCTTTACCCATGTCCTGATGAGGCCCGAACCATTGGGCCGAAACACGTCGACCTTTCAGAATGGAGGAGTCTGACTGGCCATTATTGCACATATTAGAACTGGATACACACGTTTGGACTTTGTCGATGGCCGAAGTGTTCCCTCCAATGTGTATTGGACTACCTCTAATGCAGATTGTTTATGAACTGTGACCTCTGTTTTGCAACTGATCTATACAATGAACAGGTAGAAAGGAATAGTAGATTTGTAATGCAATATTTTACAAATGCTTTGCTTTTGAATATTCATTTCTAAGATTTCTAATATAAATAACTTTTAATACCCTGGTTTGGAGATTGGTTCGTGAACTCACATTTGTACGAATAAATATAGGTGGGGACTAAATTACCCAAAGGTAGGGACTAATCATTTTTTTTCTCTACAGGAATCCTGTTTGATTTGTTCCCCTACATCAATCTGTTGTTTTTGAATGTGTAATTGCCCAGCTGTGGTGGAATTATTAGGGCAAACCCCGATATTTTTTGACTACCGAGCCAGAGGGCACGCTAAGGTTAGTGTGACCTATACCAGAGACCAACTATTACAATTAGGTAATAAATTTGACATCCCTATATTTACACTCATGCACAATAAAACTGAGTCTAGCTCCCCTCATATCACAAACGCAATGGAACCTGGAACATTGAGATGTGGCCCATTAAACGCAAGGGGGCATATTACCAACGTTAAGCGATATTTATCGCTAACGATGCTTAGCAACGGATTTTTTACCGCTAAGCATCGTCAGAAATTATCGCAGATAAACCTTGCTATTATCAAGGTTTATCGCAAATGCGATAAAAAACGGCTGCAATGCATGAATATCGCTGAAAAGTCAGCGATATTCATGCATTACCGAGCTAATGCTCTTAGCCATGTTATCCACCTCCCATTGGATAACATGGCTAAGAACTGCTCAGGGCAGGTGTTAGTTTTTGGAGATATTCGCGCTTAGCGCGAATATCTCCAAAAGTTGGTAATAGGAGATAGCGATGTTAGCGACTGTTTCCAGTCGCTAACATCTTGGCACGCCCACTTTGCATGTCATTAGTGATAAATATCACTGACATGCAAAGCGGGGCCCAAGATGGTCGCTATCTCCTACTAGCTGTCGCTAACTGGTGTTAGCGACAGCTAGGTAATAGGGAGATAATTTTATCTCCGCTTTCTTGGCTTTTAAAGCCAAAAAAGCGGAGATAAACCCCCTTGATAATATGCCCCAAGGTCCCTTGTAAAGCATTCTACAGAAATTAATTTACTGTTGGGGGCTAAAAAACTGGACTCCTTATTTGTAACAGAAACATGAACCACTCCTGCCTGAATCAGCCATGGATTTAGGCTTGGTGTGTCCTCAGATTTAAAACCCTTCACAAACCATGCACCAATAAAAGAAGGGGGTTAGTGGGAATAATCGTTCATGAAAGTTGTAACTTTGTATCTTTCTTTATAGATGCATTAGCCTCCCCCGAATTGCATCTCTAAAAGCTTAAAAAGCTGTAGTTTTACTGGAATTTTATGCCATCAACCCCTGGCCCCTTCAAGTTTGTATCTGCATCCACTAATAGAGGTCTTTTCTAATATGGCTCTTGCCCACTCAAATTTCTTTTTTCTGGGAGATTTTAATATGTGGGCGGAAGGGGACCTCTCTCCCCCACTCAAGGAATTGCAAGGAGCCTGAGAAATTCTAGGCCTGTGACAGTCCATGGCCCCACTCGTCAAGGTGGACCTTATTTTTGCCTCAGGTCTAGTCACTATGGAAGAAATCCTACCTCTGTGTTGGACGGATCATGCATTAGTAACTTTTTCTCTCCATACAAGGGAACTCGCTACTCCTACGCTGGCCACAGCCAGACCGCGATTAGTCAGGGCCTGTCCTAAACTCAACAAGCCAATGCAAGGCAACTTATTTAATCTGTCTACCTTATACGATACACAGGAACTAGTAGAAGAGAACTACTTAGCATTGGAGGGAAGAATTCTAAAAACCCTAGAAGTAGGTTAAAAACCTAAAAACCCATAGACGGCGTCTGCTCATGGTACAATGTTTAGTTTAAAAAGTTAAAACAAACCTGCAAGGAACTGGAGAGAAAATGGCATAGTACCTATTTTGAGATGGACAAAAAAAATCTAAAAAAAGTCTCTAAATGAAAACAAAAGAGAGATAGCTAAGATTAAAACATACTATTATGCCAATGCAATTCTTGCTGCTCCAAATGATGTAAAAAAGGTATTTGATATTATGTGAGAAGTATCAAACCCTGAGAGCACGAAACAGAAACTCACACCACCTCAAGCACTCTGCGATAATCCTGCTGAGTTTGTTTAGAAAATAACAAGATTTGGTAGGACATCTGAGACACCCAGCAGCAGAGGGATCCAGCCTCACCGCCACACATACTGAAGGAAATGTGGTAAGAGAGATGCCTACCCATCCCACACACAAAGCTGCTGCATTTGCAATCTCCCCTGATAGTTTCGGGAGCAAGTTTGAATATTTTGAACTCATAAGTGAGGACCCTTTTCAAATGTTAGCTATGTCTACCTCCTCAGCCTCACCTCTTGGTCCCCATCCTTACAGGGTCTGGGTAGTCATGGCAGACAAACGATTCCCGCCAGTGCTACAGATATCTACTCAGCCTTTGGCTTCTGGCATTGCCCCACAGGCCTGGAAAGAGGCCATAGTCACTCCTATTTTGAAAAAGTCTTCTTTGGACCAACTGGACCTTAGTAACCGTCGGCCGATGTCACTGCTGCCCTTCCCAGTAAAACTTTTGGAATGTTTTGTTAGTAAAAAACTGTCAAGAAAACAATAGATATCTGTGGGTTTGGACCATCAACTTGCTCAAGTTGATGGTCCAGACCCACAGATATCTATTGTTTTCTTGATTGTCTTTTTTGGGGGGCAGTATCTGTGTTTGGTCTATAAATATACCCTAGGACCCTCCTTCTACCGGTTTTGTTGTTTAAGTAAAAAACTGTCCCAATTCTTGGAAGGTCATGACCTGTTACAGAGTGAGCAGTTTGGTTTCAGACCAGGGCACTGAGGCTGCCTCACTCTTAGCCATGGATGCACTCAGGATGTAGGTAGACCGCGGCCAGTCAGTGATCCTGATATTTCTTGATCTTTCGGCTGCATTTGATGGCCGCCATTCCCTATGGGTCGCAAAATGAGACCTGCCTCATGACTATTATAAGATTAAGTAATCGCAAACAGGGTTTGCGACTTACCAGTGGCGTAGCTGGGCGGTGGAGGCCGGCCGTCCCAGGTGGCACGAGTTTTGGGGCGGTGGCTGGTCCCCCCTTCGCCCACTCTTACCAACCGCTGTCGCTGCTCGCCCCCACTTTCGATTGAGCTGGGGAAGGGCCTAGCAATGCCATTGCGACTTGAAATGCATCAGGCCTTTAGCTCACTTCCTGGGCCTTGGAGTTTGTTTTGGCCGGAGGGGAGTCGGAGGGCGCTAAAATATACAGGGGCTTATTAGCAAGAAACTCGTTAACTTTATCGACATTTTTGCGGCAGGAAACTGCTGCTAAAACGGCGATAATGGGCTTGCTAATATGCGTTTTAGAATTCCAATAGAAGCCCAAGTTAGATGTGCAGGACATCTAACGTGGGTTTCTATTGGAAGTCTATAACGCATATTAGCAAGCCCATTATCGCCGTTTTAGCGGCAGTTTCCTGCCGCTAAAACTGCGATAATTTTAGCGAGGTTCTTGCTAATATGCCCCACAGCCTTAGACATGGCATTTCTCGTCGTAAAGTAAGGCTGTGGAACCTGTCTCTTGCAGGTACTGGCCTGATGTTTCTTTCACTCTGTGTCTGCCTGCTCTGGGGTGTTTGCACACAGGATTGCTTGCTTTTTCAATAGCTGCCCTTTGCTATCGGGTGCTTGTTGTTTTGAGGCGCTTTACATTCTAGTGTTGCTCCTTGGCAAACTCTTTTCTTTGCTTTCCTTAGTGACAGAAAACAAATGAGGCAGACCCAGACGGCGATGACGTCAGTGCTGATGTCAGCAAGCGACGTAGACATTCTTTTGTTCTTCAAGTTCTCAGCAGCAGACACACTCGCTTATTAATCATGGGTTTGCCTTGCTTGTCAGAAATAAGGAATTCTGCAACATAAGCCCAGCAGAGCTCGTCATTGAAGTAAATCAGAAAGTACCAAAGAATGCAGCGTTCGGACAGAGCTGAGTCTGCACAATACGTTATTCATTAATCTGGAATTAACTGAACAAATATTTACACGTGCAAACGTTAATGTGTAATTTGGAGATATTTTCAGCCCAGCGATCTTAAACAGATCACACGCTGAGGGGTCACGGGTGCGGCTTGAAGCCTCACAGCAGCCGGAAGAGGCGCAGCTGAGCACAGCTGCTGTGACCCAGAGGCCAGACATGCAGAGGAGCACACAAGCAGCCCACTCCTGGCGATTGGGGGGTCCTGTCTTCTAATTCTCCTTGACCTCTCTGCAGCCTTTGACACTGTCAATCACAACACTCTCCTCAACGCTCTTCAACAGAGAATGGGCGTGGAAGGCACTGTGCTTAAATGGTTTGCTTCTTTCCTCTCCGATAGATCCCAAATGATCAAAATAGCGAACAGTCTCTCATCTCCTGTGGCGGTGGGTCAAGGTGTTCCTCAAGGCTCTATACTTGCAACCACACTGTTCAACCTCTATTTGGAACCATTGGGAAATCTCCTAAGTAAATCCGGGATCCACTATCATCTCTATGCTGACGACACTCAAATCTACCTCAAGGTTGCCTCCACTCACGATCTCGCCATCCTAAGCTCTACTCTCGACTCCATCCATAACTGGATGTTTACTCATCAACTGATTCTGAATCCCTCCAAAACTGAATTCCTCCTCTTCTCCTCCTCACTCTCTCCTCCCCCGGTACATTCATGGATGGACCAGGTGAATCTACTGAACAATAAACCCATCAATCTCGACAGCGCAAATCCCTGGGTGTCATACTCGACACTAAACTCAATCTACTCTCCCACATTAATTCCATTGCAAAGTATGCCCGATACCAACTGCGCCTTCTTTGGGGGATTCGTCGCTTCTTCCAGGAGCATGACCTTAAAACCCTGCTCCAATCACTGGTACTCTCCAGACTGGACTACTGCAATTCTCTTCTTACTGGCCTCCCCAAATCCCACCTGTCCCCCCTTAAGTCTGTTCTCCATTCAGCAGCTCGTTTCATTTATGGGGCCAAAGAATTGACCACATCACACCCATGCTATCCACCTTCCGCTGGCTTCCCATCGAGGCAAGATCTATCTACAAGACTGCCTGTATCACCCACAAAGCCTTGCACTCCTCCTCTCTTCGCTATCTGGCGAATAAACTGAAACTCTCTGGAGGCTCTAGACCTTCACGTAATGCGGAAGATTTACTGCTTGAACCTCTCACTTTCAAGAAGGAAAGATCGATGGCCCAATCCTTTTCAGGCAACGCGGTGAGAATCTGGAACTCACTTCCGCCTCAGCTCCGGACCACCACCTCCTCCCAGGCCTTCAAATCTGACCTCAAAGTTCTCCTCCTTCAAAGACACTTCCAAAGTTAATTCACGCCCTCTCTATTATCTGAAGGAAGACCTTTTAGTATAGAAAATTTCTATTCTCCATGACTATGGAAGTGCCTTCCCAGTGTGTTCTTGTGGTTTGAGAGTCTGCCATTTATTGCAGTACCACCCTTTTACCTGTGTTTGGTACTCTTTTGTAACATGCACACGTCACTTTTCTCTTGTAACACACTGTTTGCTCCTCTTACATTTTGTTTGCTTTCGATACTTGCACAAGTGCCACCATTGCCTACGTAACGTTTGTTCTTATGTTTGAGTGTCCTCCATTTATTGCAGTATTATACCTCTACTTGTACATTGTATGCTTTTGTAACCTGCACACATGTCACTTTTTCCTCCTGTAATGCACCGTTTGCCGCCTCTTGTATTTTGTTCGCTCACAATTGTCACTTTTGCCTCATGTAATGTAACTTTTGCTTTTGTAATTTGTTCACTTGTAATGTTCTCTTGTATCAGTTCTGTTCCTTTTGTGAAGCGCTCTGACACCTTCGGGCAAAGTCTGCGCTATATAAAAACGCATAAATAAATAAATAAATTGGTCTCCCCTCCAGTCAGAGGACAAACCTAGGAGGGAGGGAGAAAAGAGAGAGTTGGTGGACATCAGGACATGTTGACATTTCGAGCAGTGCTTAATTTGTAAAATATGAAGTACAGGTGCTTAAATGTTTGTTTGAGGCCACACCTACTTTTCTCTGGTTCCACCCACTCCCTCCACTGGCTCCACCCACTTACTATATTAGCTCCACCCACATCGTCAGCTGCCACTGCTAAAAGTCAGATGTAATATATACCTGATCTGAATTTCTGCAAAGGAGCCTTCTCATAGTAAGGTTTTGATAGGAGGTTACCCTGCCCTGTGAACATTTTGATAACGATTAAATCAAAAGTGCATTTAACCCCTTCGACGCTGATGACGAGCTGGGCTCGTCATGAGGTAGCCTCCTCGCACGCTCATGACGAGCCCAGCTCGTCATGTAACATGCGTTTTTAAAAATCTCAGCGTGCGAGCGGAATTCCGCCCGCACGCATGCGGTTAAAACACAATTTTGGAATTAATTAGCTAAAATCACTAATGCATTGAAAAGGGACAATTTCATGCTGTATGTGCTGATTTAGTAAGAGGACAATACTGGGGTAGGGACGAGTTAAACCCAACCCCTCCCCCCTCAGTTCTCCACCTCCTCCCCCACCCCTCAGCACATGCATACAGGACCATGAATTCAAATTGTTTTTAAAGAATGCAAAGCCGTCTTCCCAGGGGCCCTCAAGATTGGACTGAGTCTCCTGCTCCTAAAGAAACCTGTACTAGACCCTGATGACCTCACCAGCTACAGGCCAATCACTGACCTTCCATTCATTGGCAAGATCATTGAAAAAGCAGCCTATGCTCAACGCGACTCCGTGCTAACCATCGCGTGCACGCTCTCTGGGCCTTATTTATGAACGCGGTTGCATCGGTGCGTGAGAAGAGCAATGTGACAGTTTTCACTGCGCCCTCCGTGCGACACGATGGATGCGTCATATTTACTGTATGGCAGCGCCCCGCGGTAGGATTTAAGGATTCATTTATAATACGGGAAGGTGAAATAGAGGCTCCTATCATGAAGGGCGGGGATGCTCTGTGAAGAGATCTGCCCTCAGTTTCTTTCTGGATTGCAGGAGGGTCTGTGGGGGTGTTGTTCCAGATGCTGAGCGCACAGACAGAGGAGGCCTGTCCTTCTGTTTTGACCTTCTTTCTATTCTTTGACTGCAGTCTGGTGATGTCCATGTGCGGGTTGTTGGTTCTGTCCACTCAATGTGGTTAGTTTCCAAGCCAGGTAAGCTGGGGCCATTCCTGGAGGCCTCGTCTGCGATGCAGCCGGTCTTGAGATGAGGTGGGATTGAAGGAGAAGACAAGCTACCTCCCACGGTATTAGTCGGATGTGCTTGAGTGTTTGACTCGCTGCTCGCCATATACGAGGGATATGAGGACGCAAGTGTTTGTGTCATCAGCTTCCTCCTGGTAGAGGTCAACATCCCAGCAGAAGACTTGTTTTCAAGGCACTCACAATGGTCGCCAGATGACATGTAGCCTTCATTCTTTAGGTGTTTTATTTGTGAGCTCCACTGTTATGCATTTGAAAGAGGTGGAGTTGGGTGAGTTAATCCAGACAGATCTGATGGAGTCCTTATGACTTTAAAAGAGCCTGTCATTAAGCAACCTAAATGGCCACACTGACCTTCTCTGACTCTCACTTCTACTCATATTTTTTGTCCTGAAAGACTTTAATGGAGTCTCACTCAAGGCCAGCATTATGCTTCCAAAGACTTTAACGGAGTCTCACTCAAGGCCAGCATTATGCTCCCATAGACTTTAGTGGAGTCTCACTCAAGGCCAGCATTATGCTCCCATAGACTTTAATGGAGTCTCACTCAAGGCCAGCATTATGCTTCCATAGACTTTAATGGAGTCTCACTCAAGGCCAGCATTATGCTTCCAAAGACTTTAATGGAGTCTCACTCAAGGCCAGCATTATGCTTCCAAAGACTTTAATGGAGTCTCACTCAAGGCCAGCATTATGCTCCCATAGACTTTAATGGAGTCTCACTCAAGGCCAGCATTATGCTTCCAAAGACTTTAATGGAGTCTCACTCAAGGCCAGCATTATGCTTCCAAAGACTTTAATGGAGTCTCACTCAAGGCCAGCATTATGCTCCCATAGACTTTAATGGAGTCTCACTCAAGGCCAGCATTATGCTTCCAAAGACTTTAATGGAGTCTCACTCAAGGCCAGCATTATGCTTCCAAAGACTTTAATGGAGTCTCACTCAAGGCCAGCATTATGCTTCCAAAGACTTTAATGGAGTCTCAGTCAAGGCCAGCATTATGCTCCCATAGACTTTAATGGAGTCTCACTCAAGGCCAGCATTATGCTTCCAAAGACTTTAATGGAGTCTCACTCAAGGCCAGCATTATGCTTCCAAAGACTTTAATGGAGTCTCACTCAAGGCCAGCATTATGCTCCCATAGACTTTAATGGAGTCTCACTCAAGGCCAGCATTATGCTCCCATAGACTTTAATGGAGTCTCACTCAAGGCCAGCATTATGCTTCCAAAGACTTTAATGGAGTCTCACTCAAGGCCAGCATTATGCTTCCAAAGACTTTAATGGAGTCTCACTCAAGGCCAGCATTATGCTTCCATAGACTTTAATGGAGTCTCACTCAAGGCCAGCATTATGCTCCCATAGACTTTAATGGAGTCTCACTCAAGGCCAGCATTATGCTCCCATAGACTTTAATGGAGTCTCACTCAAGGCCAGCATTATGCTTCCAAAGACTTTAATGGAGTCTCAGTCAAGGCCAGCATTATGCTCCCATAGACTTTAATGGAGTCTCACTCAAGGCCAGCATTATGCTCCCATAGACTTTAATGGAGTCTCACTCAAGGCCAGCATTATGCTTCCAAAGACTTTAATGGAGTCTCACTCAAGGCCAGCATTATGCTTCCAAAGACTTTAATGGAGTCTCACTCAAGGCCAGCATTATGCTTCCAAAGACTTTAATGGAGTCTCACTCAAGGCCAGCATTATGCTCCCATAGACTTTAATGGAGTCTCACTCAAGGCCAGCATTATGCTTCCAAAGACTTTAATGGAGTCTCACTCAAGGCCAGCATTATGCTTCCAAAGACTTTAATGGAGTCTCACTCAAGGCCAGCATTATGCTTCCAAAGACTTTAATGGAGTCTCAGTCAAGGCCAGCATTATGCTCCCATAGACTTTAATGGAGTCTCACTCAAGGCCAGCATTATGCTTCCAAAGACTTTAATGGAGTCTCACTCAAGGCCAGCATTATGCTTCCAAAGACTTTAATGGAGTCTCACTCAAGGCCAGCATTATGCTCCCATAGACTTTAATGGAGTCTCACTCAAGGCCAGCATTATGCTCCCATAGACTTTAATGGAGTCTCACTCAAGGCCAGCATTATGCTCCCATAGACTTTAATGGAGTCTCACTCAAGGCCAGCATTATGCTCCCATAGACTTTAATGGAGTCTCACTCAAGGCCAGCATTATGCTTCCAAAGACTTTAATGGAGTCTCACTCAAGGCCAGCATTATGCTTCCAAAGACTTTAATGGAGTCTCACTCAAGGCCAGCATTATGCTTCCATAGACTTTAATGGAGTCTCACTCAAGGCCAGCATTATGCTCCCATAGACTTTAATGGAGTCTCACTCAAGGCCAGCATTATGCTCCCATAGACTTTAATGGAGTCTCACTCAAGGCCAGCATTATGCTTCCAAAGACTTTAATGGAGTCTCACTCAAGGCCAGCATTATGCTTCCAAAGACTTTAATGGAGTCTCACTCAAGGCCAGCATTATGCTTCCATAGACTTTAATGGAGTCTCACTCAAGGCCAGCATTATGCTCCCATAGACTTTAATGGAGTCTCACTCAAGGCCAGCATTATGCTCCCATAGACTTTAATGGAGTCTCACTCAAGGCCAGCATTATGCTTCCAAAGACTTTAATGGAGTCTCAGTCAAGGCCAGCATTATGCTCCCATAGACTTTAATGGAGTCTCACTCAAGGCCAGCATTATGCTCCCATAGACTTTAATGGAGTCTCACTCAAGGCCAGCATTATGCTTCCAAAGACTTTAATGGAGTCTCACTCAAGGCCAGCATTATGCTCCCATAGACTTTAGTGGAGTCTCACTCAAGGCCAGCATTATGCTCCCATAGACTTTAATGGAGTCTCACTCAAGGCCAGCATTATGCTTCCAAAGACTTTAATGGAGTCTCACTCAAGGCCAGCATTATGCTTCCAAAGACTTTAATGGAGTCTCACTCAAGGCCAGCATTATGCTTCCAAAGACTTTAATGGAGTCTCACTCAAGGCCAGCATTATGCTTCCATAGACTTTAATGGAGTCTCACTCAAGGCCAGCATTATGCTTCCATAGACTTTAATGGAGTCTCACTCAAGGCCAGCATTATGCTTCCAAAGACTTTAATGGAGTCTCACTCAAGGCCAGCATTATGCTTCCAAAGACTTTAATGGAGTCTCACTCAAGGCCAGCATTATGCTCCCATAGACTTTAATGGAGTCTCACTCAAGCCCAGCATTATGCTCCCATAGACTTTAATGGAGTCTCACTCAAGGCCAGCATTATGCTCCCATAGACTTTAATGGAGTCTCACTCAAGGCCAGCATTATGCTTCCAAAGACTTTAATGGAGTCTCACTCAAGGCCAGCATTATGCTCCCATAGACTTTAATGGAGTCTCACTCAAGGCCAGCATTATGCTCCCATAGACTTTAATGGAGTCTCACTCAAGGCCAGCATTATGCTTCCAAAGACTTTAATGGAGTCTCACTCAAGGCCAGCATTATGCTTCCAAAGACTTTAATGGAGTCTCACTCAAGGCCAGCATTATGCTTCCATAGACTTTAATGGAGTTTCACTCAAGGCCAGCATTATGCTTCCATAGACTTTAATGGAGTCTCACTCAAGGCCAGCATTATGCTCCCATAGACTTTAATGGAGTCTCACTCAAGGCCAGCATTATGCTTCCATAGACTTTAATGGAGTCTCACTCAAGGCCAGCATTATGCTTCCATAGACTTTAATGGAGTCTCACTCAAGGCCAGCATTATGCTCCCATAGACTTTAATGGAGTCTCACTCAAGGCCAGCATTATGCTTCCAAAGACTTTAATGGAGTCTCAGTCAAGGCCAGATGTATGGTCCCATAGACTTTAATGGTGTTTCCTACGCCAATGAACCATCAATAGTCCATATATTTCAATGGGCTTCGGACCAATGCTAACATTTTGGGGACAAGCATTCCATTCACAAGGCTTCCTCCTCATCCTGTTCCTGCCTCTATTTTCCTTTTGCCCCTCCTGCCCAACTTGTGTGCTTCTCTGATCGCTTTGAGGGATTCTTTGGGCAGAATAAATCTTTTGACTAACAACAAACTTCACATGACATGAGATGATATAGAAAAGCAGAACATAACATAAACTAGCATAAATGGAACACAAGACAAAGCTTGGTGCCTGGTGGTGGAGCATGGGCCATGCCATACATCAGATAGTCTCCATACTCGTTAAACCCATGGCCCCCACCTCCTTTAGAGGGAGGGGCTGGCATGTTTCTACTGTCAGAATCTCTTGACTTGTCAGAGCATCCACCACATGTCTAGGACTGGCAGAAGTCCTCTACTATTAGGGTGGACCAACCATCACTGACGAAGGACAGATGTTTGAGGAAAAGTTGTCCCAGACAAGGCCAAAACCCTACCTTGGGAGTTGTTTTCTGAAAGATTAAAGAATGCCAAGCAGGCTTCAACAAGATGGCGTCACACAGCTGCACGCACTTTCTGCAAAATGATCACTGCCAACCAGGCGATGATCTTGAACTCTAGTGTGGAGGCAAACACCTCCACCGCACCATCAACCCTCAATAAACCTGGGGGACCATTGGTGTGACTGGCGGCCCAGCGTTCGCCGGGTCAAGGGTTTCAGCCGTTGATGAAGGCTCAGGGTCCACTGGTGAAATCTTGTGGTTCCTCAACCTCCAAAAGAGGAGGAGGAGGAGGAGGCATAAGCTGGTGTGGATGGGGGTACCACAAACCTATGGTGGGCTTCTGTGCCCCAAAGCTCTAAATGAGCCCCATAGCGTCTAAATAAATCTCTCGCCAGGCTGCTTCGATGGCTTCCACCACGTCAATGGTCTCAAGTAAAAGCATCTTTAAAAAATATGTGCAATGTATTGGACGCTAAGGCCAGAAAAACATGATCTGGTTGTTAGCCCAGCACCGATTGGCCCAAAACTGCCCAATGTCATAACTGTCAGCCAACTGGGGCTCAGCTTTCCTTTTTTGGGGCCAGCCCCAAAAGCTAACAAATGATGCTATTTCTCCCTTTCATTTTGGACCACGTACTACACCACGCGCCAAATAAAATGCCTTCTTTGATTCTAATGTCGTTAAAGAAGAAGGCTATGTCCTCACTGCTGCATTCTGTTCCTAAGATGAAGGAAAACATTAACCTTCCCTCATCACTCTTAAAACAAAATGTATCACAGAGCGATGCGGCTTGTTCGTCAGTGCTGGAACAGAGTAAACCAGCTGGATTCCAGTACTTGAGCTGGAACCAGGGGATTCATTTTACCAATGTTATATGCTGCAACACAGATTTCTACAATCAATCAATCAATCAAGGACATTTATAGAGCGCACTACCTACCCGGAGGGTCTCAAGGCGCTTGGGGTGGGGGGTGCTGCTACTGCTCGAACAGCCAGGTCTTGAGCTTCTTCCTGAAGGAGAGGTGGTCTTGGGTCAGGCGCAGGTCGGGAGGGAGGGAGTTCCAGGTCTTGGCGGCCAGGTGGGAGAAGGACCTTCCTCCTGTTGTCGTTCTTCGGATGCGGGGGACGGCGGCGAGGGCGTGGCTGGCTGATCGGAGGTGGCGTTTGGGAGCGTAGAAGTTGATGCGGTTGTTGAGGTAGCTCGGGCCTTGATCGTGTAGGGCTTTGTGTGCGTGGGTGAGGAGACGGAAGGTGATCCTTTTGTTGACGGGGAGCCAGTGCAGGTCTCTCAGATGTCCGGAGATGTGGCTGCGTCGGGGGATGTCGAGGATGAGTTTGGCTGAGGCGTTCTGGATCCGCTGGAGTCTCTTCTGGAGCTTGGCGGTGGTTCCGGTGTAGAGGGCGTTGCCGTAGTCCAGTCGGCTGGTGACGAGGGCCTGGGTGACCGTCTTCCTGGTCTCGATGGGGATCCACCGGAAGATCTTCCGTAGCATGCGCAGGATGTTGAAGCATGACGAGGAGACGGCGTTGACTTGTCTGGTCATGGAGAGGGAGGAGTCCAGGATGAAGCCCAGGTTGCGTGCGTGGTCCGTCGGTTTGGGTGCGGTGCCCAGGGCGGGGGGCCACCAGGAGTCGTCCCAGGCGGAGGGCGAGGAGCCCAGGATGAGGACTTCCGTCTTGTCTGAGTTCAGTTTCAGGCGGCTGGTCGTCATCCACTCGGCTACATCTTTCATCCCTTCGTGAAGGTTGGCTCTGGCAGCGGCGGGGTCGTTGGTCAACGGGTGTGTTAACCTTGTAAGCTATCTTAAAATTTCTATTTTCTATTTTCTGGGATTCATATAGCCCATGGCTACCCAACTGGCCTCCCACCACTGGTTGTGACCTCACCTCTGTTTGAAAATATTTATACATCCCTAAAACAGGTGAGCTTTCAATAGCTTCCTGAAGGAAATTTCCAATTTCTCCTGCCTAATATGAAAAGGAAGCTTGTTCCAAAGCGTGGACGCTTGACATGTAAATGAGCTTCCGCCACCTCTTACCTTCTTGATCTTGGGAACAAGAAGAAGGTTCTGAACCTCGGAATGTAGAGTTTGTTTGGGGGCGTTGGGAGTGATCAGATGTTGAACGTGCGGGAGTCCTTTTCTGTGTACAGCTCGATGGACTGGTGTCATGCCCAGGCAAGGGGCACTAGGACCCTGGGGATAAGAATGTGGGGAGGGGATGTCCGGACACCACATCCGGTCAAGGGGCAGGGGAGGGGACATTCCAGAGGAGGGGGACCAGAGGCAGGACGCAAGCAGCACTGTCCCATGAACAGATAATAAACATACCTGAATACATAAGGCGTGTCGTGTGATCCTTGGGGGACCGTCACGATATCACAACTGGGCAGAGAGACTTCAGCTGTATCCCCCTCTGGATTGGCAGCCAGTGAAGGGCAGCCAAAGCGGGAGCTGCTGAGGTGCACCTATGGATATTAAAAAGAGCACATGTTGCTGCGTTATGTTTTGCCTGCAGATGGTTGATAACATATTTGGGACTGCCTGGGCAGAGGGTGTTACCGTACTTCAGGCATGAATTGATCAGACCGTGGACTTCTATTCTGCGCAGCTGGATAGGAAGCCAACTCAAGAACTTTCTTAAGGTGCGAAGAAGTCTGAAGCAACAAGCTGCCAACGTTTAGGCCTGGACTTCCATAGACAGCCTTTCATCAATCCAGATTTCTGAACTCTTCCCTGGTGGAGCCGGTGCCAGGAGCAATTATGTTCATTCCAGAGTTCAGGATTGTTCCCTATGACGAACACCTCTGTTTTGTCTCCATTCACTTTTACATGACTGTCCGACATCCAGTCCGTGACATGCTTGAGGCATGAGTTCAGCTGCTGTGACGTGTTCTTGATGTCTGTACAGAGTGAAAAGATAATCTGGGTGTCGCCGGCGAATGAGACAAAGGCAAACACTCAGCTGATCCTCTCACTTGCCGAGGACCCCTCCAACGCCAAAACCAACTTCTGCAACGCCATGACCAACATAGCCGAATGGATGAGATACTACTGCCTCCAACTCAACTCCAATGGAACTGAAGTATGGACCTTCGGGAAGAACACCTCTGCATGGGACCACAGCTGGTGGCCTGCAGAACTCAGACCTACACCTGCACCGACCAACCATGCACTGAACCTCGATATCATCCTCAACAGCCAACTGACCATGAACCGACAAGTTAACAGAGTCACCCACTCCTGCTTCCACGCCCTTTGTATCTTCAGACGGATCCAAGCTAACACCAGAAAGACCGTCACTCAGGCCTTCGTCACCAGCCACCTCGACTACTGCAAACTCCCCCCGGCTCCTCAGGAGACTCCAGACCATGCAGAATGCTGCAGCCAGACACATCCCGGAACTCCTCAAATGATCCCACATCACCCTACCACCTAAGAGACCTCCACTGGCTCCCTATTCAGAAGAGATGCCGTTCAAGATCCTCGCACACCTACAAAGCCCTCCATGACCTCGACCTGCCTACCGCAACCATCGACTGAACTTCCACCAACCCGCTAGACACCTGCGCTCCTCTTCCCTCGCACACACACTCCCCGCATCTGTCGCAGCCGCAGCAGAGGCATCTCCTTCTCCTACATCGCTGCCAAGATCTGGAACCGCTTTCCCCTCCAGCTTCGTACAGCACCCTCAATGGCAGACTTCAGAAAGAGACCAAAGACCTGGCTTTTCGATGGACACACAGCGCCCCGATAACCATAGGGACCACAGTGTTGTCCTCCACAAAATGCTGATTGATTGACAATTTGAGCAAGCCAGAATAGTTTTGTCATCAATTTTTCCTTATTGATAATTTCTTAGAACTAAAGATTGTAAAAAGTAAGTGCATAGGATGACTTTCGTTGAACAGCTTCCCAGTGCTCCACCCCTTGTAACTGCACCCCCTTTATATTGAAACAATTTTAACCCCAATTTGTGGGTCTCTGGAGTACACTTTTTCACTTCCAGCACTGGCTACGTTCCCCGCCCACGGCCAGGCCGTTTCTAGCCCATGCCCAGCACACAGTCCATGCCCTTCTCAGTAATGCCCTCTCTGTGTCACGTGCCCCTTCTAGACCATGCCACATCTCAGGGCTGGACTGGCCTTTCATCCCACCAGGCATTTCCCTGGTGGGCTGAAGCCCCTGGAGGCCAGTTTTGAAAGCCCAGGGCACTCCTGATACCTCTGTCACTTTTCTCAGCTCCTCGAGGTGAACTGTAACAGGTACAAGGAGCCTGCAGGAGAGAGAGAGGAGGGGATGGAGGTAGGGAGGGTGAAGGGACCCAAGCATTGGATGTGTGCTGTGCACGTCAGCGCACATGCAGTGCGTGGGTGTTTTTGAGATATCATAGGAACACACTTCCCCTTGTTAACACCTAGTTCAAGGTGATGCTTTTATTTTTTATATGAAGGGTGTCTTAGCAGGTGAAGCTTGGCATCAAAACCTATGGGTGCTTGCACTGATCCACTTTTGCGTTACCTCTTGCAGCGCCGGGAGACCCCATTGTGGGTAGCTGTGCGCCTTATAAATGCAATTATAAATAAATAAATAAAATCCGCCCAAGTGATGCCCCCTTGACCCAAAGTGATGCACAGCAGTGCAAAGCTCTTTTTGTGCCCAGAAAAGGACACCCTCCCAGCGCAAAATATATTTTCCGCTTGAAGGTGAATACCTATGGTCCGCTGTGCGTTACTTTGCGATTGTGCAAACTTTAATAAATGACGGCCATAGTGCTTTTGTGTCATACCAAAGGCAGCCTGTGTAGGGTCTGTGCTACCTGGGTATAACTCTGCTACTTAATTCAATCCCTACAAGTATCTGGAGGTGAGATTCATCTCATAATTAATGACTGGGATGAGGGACGTTCAGGTAATTAACTTTCACAATTTTATGAAGGGCTCCTTATCAGAATATGTTACAATGAGCAGCTTTCTTAATACAACCCTCTGCAGGTGAGGCGGGCCAATGTGAACACATAATAGTTCCTACATTCACCACCAGGGGTCAGCTTTAACAACACAACCCTCTGCGGATGAAGCGGCCAGGTGTGAGCACATGATGACACCTACACTCACCCCACGGGGTCAGGTTTAACACAACCCTCTGTGGCTAAGCGGGCTAGTGTGAACACAGAATGATACCTACACTCACCACACGGGTCAGTTTTAACAACACAACTGTCTGCGGATGACGCGGCCAGGTGTGAACACAGAATAACACCTACACTCACCACCAGAGGTCAGGTTTAACACAACCCTCTGTGGCTAAGCGGGCTAGTGTGAACACAGAATGATACCTACACTCACCACCAGGGGCCAGCTTTAAGAACACAACTCTCAATCAATCAATCAATCAATCATGGAATTTGTAAAGCGCACTACTTACCCGCAAGGGTCTCAAGGCGCTGGGGGGGGGGGGGGTGTTGGAGCAGCAGCTAGTGGTCGAAGAGCCAGGTCTTGAGCAGTCTTCTGAAGACCGGGAGGTCTGCGGTCTGTCGTAGGTGGAGAGGGAGGGCATTCCAGGTCCTGGCGGCGCGGTGGGAGAAGGATCTGCCCCCGGAAGTGGTTTTGTGTATTCGCGGGATGGCGGCCAGGGAAAGGTCAGCGGAGCGGAGTTTCCTGTTGGGTGCGTAGAAGGAGAGTCTGTTTTTTTTGTGGTTTTTTTTGCAGAGTTTTATATAGCGCGAACTAGACCCGAACCGAATCAGGTATCAGAGCGCTTTACATATTTTTCCAGTTACGTTACATGTTACGTTTTCCAGTTACTTTCATTTTTAGGCACGGGGAGATTAAGTGATTTGCCCAGAATCACAGGAGGTTTTGGCGTCGTTACCGAGACTCGAACCTAGATCCCCAGGTCCGAGGTCGAGCGCCCTAGCCGTTAGGCCAACTCCTCTCCCCAACTCCTCTCCTCTCCTGTTGTTGAGATAGGCTGGGCTGGTCTTGTGGAGTGCTTTGTGTATGTGGATCATGAGTTTGAATGTGATTCTTTTTTCGACAGGGAGCCAGTGCAGGTCTCTCAGGTGCGGGATGATGTGGTCCAGGCGTAAGACGTCTAGGATCAGGCGTGCGGAGGCGTTCTGGATTCTTTGGAGTCTGTTGATGAGTTTGGATGGGACTCCGGCGTAGAGGGCGTTTCCGTAGTCGAGTCGGCTGCTTACGAGGGCGTGGGTGACAGTTTTTCGTGTGTCCGCCGGGATCGATCTGTAGATCTTGCGGATCATACGGAGGGTGTGGAAGCAGGAGGAGGAGACTGTGTTGACTTGGTTGGTCATGCTGAGCTTAGAGTAGAAGATGACTCCTAGGTTGCGTGTGTGGTTGGTTGGTGCCGGGGGGGTTCCCATTGAAGCTGGTCACCAGGAATTGTCCCACGCTGAGGGGTTAGGCCCAAGGATGAGGATCTCTGTCTTGTCCGTGTTCAGCTTGAGACGGCTTGTCTCCATCCAGTCAGCGGCGTCCTTCATACCCTGGTGCAGGTTGGATTTGGCAGTGAGGGGGTCCTTGGTGAGGGAGAGGATCAGCTGGGTGTCGTCGGTGTAGGAGATTATGTTGAGGTCGTGCAGTCTGGCGATGCGAGCGAGGGGAGCCATGTAGACGTTGAATAGTGCCGGGCTGAGGGAGGATCCCTGCGGGACGCCGCAGATGGTTTTGGTGGTTCCAGATTGGAACGGGGGGCGGCGGACTCTCTGGGTTCTGTCGGAGAGGAAGGAGGTGGTCCAATCCAGGTCCTTGAACCCTGCATCGTAGAGGCATGTGCGTAGTGTGTGGTGGCAGACGGTGTCGTAGGCGGAGGAGAGGTCCAGGAGGATGAAGGCTGCTGTCTCGCTGTTGTCGAGTAGGAGTCTGATGTCGTCTGTGGCAGCGATGAGGGCGGTCTCGGAGCTGTGGTTGCTGCGGAAGCCTGACTGGGTGGGGTCCAGGATGCTGTTGTCTTCTAGGTAGCGGGTGAGCTGGGTGTTGACGATCTTTTCGATGACTTTCGCTAGGAACGGAAGCAGGGAGATGGGCCGGAAGTTCTTGAGGTCACTCAGGTCTGCCTTGGGGTTCTTCAGGAGGGCGTTGATCTCGGCGTGTTTCCAGCTTTCAGGGAAGGTAGCGATTTTGAAGGAGAGGTTGATGATGTTCCGCAGGTGGGGTGCGATGAGTCTGTCTGCTTTGTTGACGATGTGGTGGGGAAGAGGATCAGACGGGGAGCCTGAGTTGATGGTGCATATGGCCTTGATTATGTCTTCGGTGCACATGTTGGTCCATGTGGTCAGAGGGTCGTGGTTGGTAGGGTTTGGGGTGTTCGTCGTGGCGGGGTCCGTAGGGTTCAACCGGGGGTTGAAGCTGTTGTGGATGTCAGTGATCATGCGGTGGAAGAAGGCGGCTAGGGTGTCGCGCAGGGCTTGTGATGGCGGGATGTAGTTGTTGCTTCAACTCCCTGCGTATGCTTCGAAAGATCTTCCGGTGGATCCCCACCGAAACCAGGAAGACGGTCACCCAGGCACTCGTCACCAGCCGTCTGGACTACGGGAACACCCTCTACGCTGGAACCACAGCCAAACTTCAGAAAAGACTCCAACGAATCCAGAATGCCTCCGCACTACTCATCCTGGACATCCCCCGACACAGCCACACCTCCGGACACCTGAGAGACCTGCACTGGCTCCCCGTCAGTAAGAGGATCACTTTCAGACTCCTCACCCATGCACACAAGGCTCTCCATGACCTGGGCCTCAGGTACCTCAACAACCGCCTGACCTTCTACACTCTCACCCGCCAGCTACGTTTCACCAGCCTTGCCCTCGCCGCCGTTCCACGCATCCACAGAGCCACCACCGGAGGAAGATCCTTCTCCTACCTGGCAGCCAAGACATGGAACTCCCTCCCCACCCACCTCCGACTGACCCAGGACCACCTTTCCTTCAGGAAGCAACTCAAGACCTGGCTCTTCGAGCAGTAGCAGACACACCCCCCCCCCTCCAGCACCTTGAGACCCCTCCGGGTGAGTAGCGCGCTATACAAATGCTATGATTGATTGATTGATTGGTGCCGGAGTTAGGATTGGAGAGTTCTTTCACGATGTTGAAGAGCTCTTTGCTGTTGTGGGAGTTGTTGTCGAGGTGGTCTTTGAACGAGGCTCTTTTGGTGGTCCTGATGAGGTGGTGATGGATGCGGATGGCGTCTTTGTGGGCAGCGCGGTTGGCGGGTGTTCTATAGCTGAGCCAGATGTTTTCAAGTTTCCGGCAGGTGCGCTTGGAGGCCAGGAGTGCCGGGGTGAACCAGCTGGCTCTCTGACTGGTGTCTCTGTCGGTGGGTTGTTTTACTGGTGCTAGGGTGTTGGCGCAGCCTTCCATCCAGAGTCTGAGAGTGCGGGCCCCCTCCTCGGGGTCGGTGGGGCTGGTCGGTGGGTTGAGTGCCAGGTGTGTTTCCAGTAGTTCCTTGGTGACTTTGCCCCAGCGACTGCAGGGGATCTGTAGGGTGCGGTGGTGTGTGACGGGTTTCTGGAAGGTGAAGTGGACGCTGTGGTGGTCTGTCTAGGTGAGCTCGGAAGCATGGCTGAAGGCAACGTGTGGGCTGGAGGAGAAGATGGCATCGAGCGTGTGGCCGGCGATGTGGGTCGGGGTGGTGACGATCTGTTTCAGTCCGAGGGTGGCGAGGTTGTCGATCAGGGTGGAGGAGTGGCTGTTGTTGTTTTCCAGATGGTAGTTCAGGTCGCCGAGCAGGATGTAGTCGGTGACTCTGTGACTAAGCGTCCCAGCGTGAACACATAATAATACCTACACTCAACAGCAAAGGTCAGCTTTAAGAACACAACTCTGTGGCTTAACAGCCCAGTGCGAACACAGAACGACACCTACACTCACCACAGGGGTCAATTATAACAGCACAACCCTCTGTGGGTGAAGCGGCCCAAAGTGAACACAGAATGACACCTACACTCACCACCAGGGGTCAGCTTTAACAACACAACACTCTGCGGATGAAGCGGGCAGGTGTAAACACAGAATGACACACTCACCACCAGGGGCCAGCTTTAACACAACCGTCTGCGGATAAAGCGACCTAGTGTGAACACAGAATGACACCTACACTCACCCCCAGGGGTCAGCTTTAACAACACAACACTCTGCGGATGAAGCGGGCAGGTGTAAACACAGAATGACACTTACACTCACCACCAGGGGCCAGCTTTAACACAACCGTCTGCGGATAAAGCGACCTAGTCTGAACACAGAATGACACCTACACTCACCACCAGGGCCAGCTTTAAGACAAGCGTCTGCGGGTGAAGCGGCCAGGTGTGAACACAGAATAATACCTACATTCACCACCAGGGGCCAGCTTTAAGAACAAAACCCTCTGTGGCTGAAGCGGCCAGATGTGAACAAAGTATGATGCCTACACTCGCCACCAGGGGCTAGCTTTAACACAACCGTGTGTAGGTGATGCGGCCAGGTGTGAACACAGAAAGATACCTACACTCACTACCAGGGACCAGCTTTAACAACACAACCCTCTGTGGGAGAAGGGACCCAGTGTGAACACAGAATGATACCTACACTCACCACCAGGGTGCAGCTTTAACACAACCCTCTGTGAGTGAAGCAGCCAGGTGTGAATACAGAATGATACCTGCACTCACCACCAGGGGCCAGCTTTAACACAACCGTGTGTGGGTGAAGTGACCCAGTGTGAACACAGAATGACAATTATACTCACCACCAGGGCTCAGCTTTAGCAACACAACCCTCTGCGGATAAAGCGGGCAGGTGTGAACACAGAATGACACCTACACTCACCACCAGGGGTCAGCTTTAACAACATAACCCTCTGTGAGTGAAGCGGCCAGGTGTGAATACAGAATGACACCTACACTCGCCACCAGGGGTCAGCTTTAACACAACCGTCTGTGGGTGAAGGGGCCCGGTGTGAACACAGAATCAAAGCTACACTCACCACCAGGAGCCAGCTTTAACACAATCATCTGTGGGTGAAGCGGCCTAGTATGAACACAGAATGATACCCCTCTTCTACACCACTCCCCCTCTTCTACCCCTCTTCTATCCCTCTTTGACTCCTCTAACCCTCTACTACCCCTCTACCCCTCTACCTCTCTTCTACCCCTCTAACTCTACTCTATCGCTTTACGACACCTCTATCTCTCTTCTATCCCTCTACCTCTCTACTACCCCTGTACCTCTCTTCTACCCCTGTACCTCTACTCTACCTCTATTCTACCCCTCTAACCCTCTTCTATCTCTCTACCCCTCTACTACCCCTCAACCCCTCTACTACACCTTTACCCCTCTACTACCGCTCTACTACCCCTCTACCCCATTACTAACACTAAACCCCTCTACTACCCCTCTACCCCTCTTCTACCCCTCTACCCCTCTCCTACCCCTCTACCTCTCTACTGCCCCTCTACCCCTTTTCTACCCCTCTACCCTCTACTACCCCTCTACACCTCTTTTACTCCTCTACAACCCCTTTACGCTACTAACCCTCTAATAACCCTCTACCCCTTTACTACTACTCTACTAAACCACTAAATCTCACCGCTAGCCTTCTTCAACTATCTCACTAACAACAATTTTTCAACTATATCAGTAGATATCTCTATACCTAAATAAATCACTCAATTACAATTACTAACTCTATCACTGTATATCTCAACAAAATTTCTAGGAACTAACTTTCTAACTTTTTATTCTTATGAACAGCAATACTAATATTTTCTTTTACTTATATTCACAGGTAACAGAACCACCACCGGAAACAATCGAAATAGAAATATATGGCATTGAAAAGACAGAAGGAGGAATAGGTACTGTTACTACACAAGTACAAAACACAGAAACATTTCAATCAATGGATATAAGCAATGAACTTCTCATCGATTGGTTTATGCTTAGTACAGATGTGGAAGACTTAGGAGATGCTCTTATGCACCATTTGCCACAAACATGCAAAGTGATTTTTTGCAATGAAAGAATTATTAAAATATTAAAAGATATTTCACCAGGAGAAATGATTTAATTAGTCATGCATAACAGTCCAATGTAAATACTTTATGGTAATAAATACCGTACTTTAAATTTATAAATCTGTGAATTATGTTAATAAAAGGAGAATTTATAAAAATATAAAAAATCTGTTGTACATTGCAAAAAATAATTATGTTTACTGACATATTTCTTTGCAGAAAAGTACTTTCTCATAAGTCTGGCTTAGTATCACTACCTCAATAAGTATCTCATTATCTTGCTCAATCAATAACAACTTTACTAATTCGATCTTGATCTATATACAACAAAAACAGTTAAAATCTCTATTACTTACTCTCAATTACTACATAAAGAAATATCAATAAAGACACCACTTACTCTCAATAACTAACTATAACACTCTCTCTCACTAACTGACTCACACAGTCACTATCACTAACGAACTCTCACTAACGAATCTCTCTCACTAAAATTAACCAACGCTACAACTCTCACTCACTAACTAACTCTCCCGCTCTGTCTCACTAACTAACTCTCACACATTGTATCACTATTAAAAAAATCCCACTCTATCTCAATAACAAACTATCCCAATATCTAACACCTAATAAATAACTCACTCTCTCTCACTCAATAACTACATACCTCATCATCTCTCTCACTAAATAACTATCTCACCCACTATATCTCACTCACTAACTCTCCCACTCGACCTCACTCACTAACTCTAACAACATCTATATCACTAACTAAATAACTCTACCGCTCTCAATATCTAACTATTCCACTCTCTCAATAACTAACTAGCTCTCACACTCGCTTTAAATAACTTACTAACTCTCCCACTCAGTCGAACCAAATAACTCTCCCACTCTCTATCACAAACTAACACTCCCACTCTCTCTCAATAACTAACTCTACAACTCTCTATCGCTAAATAAATAACTCACAGACTCTCACTAACAAACGCTCACTAAGAAACGCTCTCACTCTCAATAACAAACTGTCTCCTAAACTTTATGACTAACTCTAAAACGCTATCTCACTAACTAACTCTCACACTCTATCACACTACCTAACTCTACTACTCTATCTCACTAACTAAGGAACTCACTCACTCATTCTCACTAACAAACTATCACAAACTCTCACTCACACATTATCACTAACACACTCACAAAAAACGCCAAAAAACACATTCACTCTACCACTCTCTATCACTACATAACTATCACACTCTCAATTACTAACTCACTCAATCACAATCAATAACTCTACCACTCTCTCTCAATCACTAACTCACTCAATCACACTCAATAACAAACTATATTTAAAACACTATCTCTCAGTCATTCGATCTAACTAAAGAACTCTCAAACTCACTCTCACACACTTACACTCTCTTACTCACTCAGTCTAAAACACTCTATCTCACACACTCTCTTATACTCACTATTATAAACTCACACTCACTTACACACTACCACAAATAAACTATCACTTACAAAACAAAAACATTCTCAAACTCTCTATCAATCACTGACACTCTCAATAGCTGCCTCAATACCAGTAAAATTCTCTAACTCACTCTCTCTAACTCACTCTCACTATTTTGCTCTCACTAATTCAATATTAGCAACTCACACTCAATAACACATTCTTAATTACTCTGTAACAATAACTCACTCACTATCATACTCTCCATTACAAACTATCACTAACAAACTAACTACTATCGCTTAGAAACTCTCATTATTACTAACTCTCTTACTCACTATCTATCACTAACTAAAAAACTAACTCTTCCACTCACTCCCAATAACCAACTCTCCCCCTCTCGCTCACTTATTACCTAACTCTCACACTCTCTCTCACTAACAAACTCTCACACTATCTTTCACTAACTAACTAAGACACTCACTCACAATAAATAACTAACTCTCTAACTTACTATCACATACACACTCACAGTAACAACCTCTCAGTTACAAAAACAACCTGTATCTCTCACACAATAACTAACAAACTCACTCTAAAAATAAATCATTCTCACTACCATACTCTCACTAATAAACTTTATCTCTCTCTCACTAAATATCTATCACATTCTCACAAGAACTACATTACAAAAACACTCACAAAAAAAGAAACATATCTAAAAGATCTAGCCTAACACACATCATAACTGTTTAGTCATGCAAAAAGTAATATTGCCGCACCAATATTATTAAACTGCATAACTAAATACTTAAAAGGTCAAAAATGTCAGACCTATTAGCTATCCATTCGAATAGCCAATAGGTCTCGCTTTTAGAACAATATAAGTAGTTTGATATGCAGCACAATACCCTTGCTGCAATAACATCAACTGTTGCATAGATAAACACTTATAAGGTCCCAAAAGTGAAACCTATTGGTTATGCCAATGCTTGTTTTTTTTAGATCCATCACCACTAGAAACAAGCATTTATAATTCAATAAGTCTCGCATTAATGAAACGTTGAGCCATTGGCGTTGCAAATGCTAATGTTTGTTTTATTTTGTTTAAAAATATCCTAGTAGTTGCATAAGTAATAGGAAATGAATTCCATGAAGGAAGGAAATGGTGCAGTGATTGAGGGTTTTACTAGGTGTCCCTGTAAAGCTGTAAAGGGACTTTTATTAGCCACTTAAAGGACTTCACCCTTAATTGGATTATAAAGAGAAAGATTGCTGCCAAACATATGTTTTCATTTGATTTTATTGGAAATTAAATTTTTGTTAGCTTGCGTTTTAAAAGTGCACCGTTCTTGTTTATTTATTTTTGTTTGGGAAATAAAGCTACAATGGTGCAATTTTAAAACGTACGGTAACTAACATTTGACTTCCAATATAAACAAATGGAATTGTATGCTCAGCTAGACGAGACCGAAAAAGAATATGATTCCAGGCAGCTACTCTGGGTATGAAAGGCATGGGAGGACAATGGGCCCGATTCACAGAACTAACTTAAGACAAAATCCTAAACTTACTACCATTTTGGTATTCACAGAAGGCACTTACTCATTTCGGTATTCACAGAAGGCACTTACTCATTTCGGTATTCACAGAAGTTAGGAGTCCTAACTTTAGGACTCCTAAATGCCTGCTGTGAATACCGAAAGTCTTAAAGTTAGGATTTTCCTCAGTTTAGGTGTAGTAAAGTTAGGAATCTTAATACCTATTTGCAGGGTTAAAACGGCAGAGGTGGGGAATATAAAAGAAAAGAATAAAAACAAAGTTACTAATATTATGAGGAGTGTTGAGAAGCCAAAACCGCGACAATGCATAACGTAAGGGGAATTGCATGCAGATTTTAGAATGAGTTAAAAAGAATATTCACAACTCGTTGCCAGGTTCATAAAATATTTATTGGCCTGAAATTTTGTTCTGTTTTGTTTCATCCCACTTATGCATAGAGGTGTCTCTGGCGGATAAAATAAAGACCAGCCGCAGACCGTGCAGGTAAGGGTGGTAGGGTGGTGGTAACGAGTGTGGAGGTGGATTTCGACGGATGATGACGAGGGAACATTAATTATTTATTTATTTTTCCCTCAACATTGTCTGTCAAAATCTCTGCCCACCCAACCGGCCCCACTGCTCTTACCTGCAGGGGCCACGGCTGTTAAGCACACGCTCAGTACACTGTTAAGCCTCTGCAGTGAATTTATGTGAGTTTTGGGTCGGTTTCAAAGTTAATCCACTTCTCTCTTAAAAGCGAGCAAATGCCCCCTGGGGGTTGCATCCACTTTCCCCAGGCCGCATGAGAAGGACACAGTGCTGTGACCTCCACAGAGGGAGGGTGTTCCATACACACAACCACTCGCAGGGCTGGACTGGCCGTAGCGGGCACTGGGCGTTTCCCCGGTGGACCGCCATGGTGGGGGCTGGATTTGCCCACTGGGGGGCAGTTTTTGTCCTTGAGGGCCAGTTTTGTGGCTGCAATATCGGCCCCTGTAACAAAAGCGGGATCAGTGTGACGGAGGTGGTGCTTCCAACTAGCACCCTCCACCGGGCCTGCCGAGCTGTTTGCCAGGGCCGGTTACGGTTCCCAGTCCGGCCGTGACCACTTGTAATAGAATATGGAGAAGGCCCGGGGGCAACGTCACCAGAGGCAAGAAAGCAAACGCAACCGGGGGAGCGGGTTGACAAGAAAGCAAACGTAACCGGGGGAGCGGGTTGACAAGAAAGCAAACGTAACCGGGGGAGCGGGTTGACAAGAAAGCAAACGCAACCGGGGGAGCGGGTGGACAAGAAAGCAAACGTAACCGGGGGAGCGGGTTGACAAGAAAGCAAACGTAACCGGGGGAGCAGGTTGGCAAGAAAGCAAACGCAACCGGGGAGCGGGTTGGCAAGAAAGCAAATGCAACCGGGGGAGCGGGATCAGCCTGGAGCGCTGCTTCCGGCAAGGTCAAGTCATTCTGTGGAGATTTGGCGCATTTTTGAGCAAAACAAACCGCTCTTCTAGGAGAGGCGATTAATCCTGTGAAAGGCAATTGCTACAAAATTAGCTAAATAAATTAATGAACATGAAAGAAAACCCCGGGGCACAATGCTCTCTGGATGCTACAAATGGCTGAAAAGAATGGTCAGTTTTTGCATTGTCTCATCGAAATTTCCAACGCTTTTTGCATCCACTAGAGCCATTGCTTGTTACCCTGCAGCAACTTTAAGGGTTCCTACACGATGACAGGCGGTGTAGTCGGGATTAGCGTCTTCTGGCGGTCCCGGACAGTTATTTGGCAGAAGTCTTATAACCTCGCAGTCTTCAATAGAGGGCAGGAACGAAGGATAACAAACAGAAACACGTCTCACAAATCACTGTGCACAAAGCATGCCCCGGGTCGAAACAAAGACAACGCTGCACGTGACCCACAAATTCTATGAAATGCGGAAGAATACAAAAGTAGTGAAAAGAAAATGCTAAAGTAAACAAGTCCCAACCACAGCCCGGCCTTGGATGCTATTACTGTTGTTCCGAGTTTGTGCAGGAAGTGTAGGTGTGACACGTCAAACAGGCCTGTATATGATAAAAGATATATTAGATATATTAGATGGGCGGTGTTGAAAATACATCAAGACAATAGTAATTTGTAGTTCCTTGCACCACGGCGCTGCTTCCAACTCTGAACGGCTCCAGGTGCAACTCGAGCTTTTTATACAACCTCTAGCAGACACTCTAAAGAGAACTTCCAACATACCTGAAAGGAAGCATAGCACACGCGTGCAGTCTGGGAGTGAGAATACAAAGAGCCAGAAGGCATTGAATGCAAATGAAAGTGTAACTCACCCCACTTATTCAACAAAAGGCAGGAAAAAGGGGGAAAAACAAGTACAAATACATTGCAAAATTAAATTTAACTGTACATTACATAAATATATTATCTGACAAAATCCTGAAACCTTCTAGGATACTGTCTGAAGCGACTTTTACTCTTGAAGCCCCCGGACCTTCACCATGAACCGGGACTTCTGGCCCATGACCACCCGCACCATTCGGATCCCAGCTTTGGGCATGACTGTGCATCCTCGCCGACACTTCTTCTTCCGTGTCCTCCTCATCCTCTCTGGTAACATATCTATCTATGCATCTTGGCTACTCTTTTCACACTCCAAACTTTACCATCCTGGGTAATCACACTATTAGAGAAAACTTTCATAATGTTTATGGCTCTTCCAAATCTGTTAGAACTCTTACAACTGAGACTGGGAACAACCTTTACAACGCAACTTTTACAACGCACTACCATTACAACACAGTCATTACAACGCAACATCCCTTACATCGCATGCCATTACAGCGCAACCATTACAACGCATGACACTACAACGCATACAATTACAACACATGTCATTACAACGCAGTCATTACAACGCATACCATTACAATGCATACCACCCTTACACTATCCAACACTTACCCTACTGTTGCACCCCCTGGAGTTAGAATAGTAATTTTTACCCCTACATTATCCAACACTTACCCTACTGTTGCACCCCCTGGAGTTAGAATAGTAAATGTTACCCCTATACTATCCAATACTTACCATACATGCAATGTAATGGTATGCGTTGTAATGGTAGTATGCGTTGTAATGGAATGCGTTGTAAAGGTACTTTTTAGAAAATCGTTGTAATGGCATGCGTTGTAATGGAATGGGTTGTAAAGGATGTTGCTTTGTATAAAATGCGTTATAAAGGCATACAATGTAAAAGTATGTGTTGTAACGTCATACATCCACTGAGACCTGGTCTCAAAATTCTAACCCGATCTCCTACTTTGAACTTCTGTATCTTTGTCTTCCATTTTTTATCATACCTGAGTTTTGTTTTATCTTGCTTCCTCTTCATTTGCATGGCAGTTTCTTTAACACACTCACCATCGTCTCCCTCTTTCCTGTACTTTTCCTTGAACCACTGGGGACATACACTCGATGCAGGATCTCTTCCTTTTAATAACTTGAAAGGGCTGACATCAGTAATGGTATGTGGTGTAGTGCGATATAACCACACCACAACCTTTCTCTATGTGCCCTCAACCAACCGCAACTACGCTTAACAGCTTCTACCACATACCCTTTCAACACTCGGTTAAACCTCTTAACTTGACAATTTTCGTGTGGCTCGTACGAAGAAGTCATCAAATGTTTTATACCAAAATAAATAAGAACAACTTCCATCTCAGTCTTAAAATGGTACCCCTGAAGTGTGGATGCTAATCTGGCAATGAGTGCTGTGGAGTTCCACCCACCACCAGGAGATAGAATGTTCACCAGCGGTTTGTGATCAGTTCTTAACACAAATGTACTACCCCAAACATAGTTATGATAATGTTCAACGGCCCACACACATGTGAGTAATTCTCTGTCGATGACTGCATACCTGCGTGCAGTCTCATTGAGTGTGCGAGGAGCAAATGCAACATTCCACTCCTCTTTGTCACTCCTCTGCGATAACACCTCCAATACCATACAAACTAGCGTCAACAGTGATTATGCATTCTTTTTTCACGCAAAAAGGTTTTCATGTGGGAGCTTTAATAATCTGTGGGGTGAATGTTTTGTCATTGTGCAACATTCCGTCCATCATCTTGTGTGCTTTGCTGTTCACCCTATGTGGGAAGGGTATGCCCAGACGTGGGTCCCTTGCTCACTACGCAACTGGAGTCAAGCTATCCTGGCTGAAGACGGCTGGAATGCCAGAAACCGGTCCTAGGATGCTTGATTCCGGTCCAGGGAAGACATGGCTTGGTAGTTTGGCCTGGACTGTTCCCATGAGGCACAGGGTCAAGACTGATTTGCATATGGCCATGACTGAACTGGGGTGGCTTGGTGAGCAAAATAACGATGGATTAAACCCAGATCTGTGACTGGGGGGGAATGTTTTGCCATTGTGCAACATTCCCTCCATCATCTTGAGTGTTTAGCTTTAATAATCTCCCATTTAACATCCTTCTGTTGTTCGTCTGACCACACAAAAGGAACATTCTGTCTCTAAAGTTTTCTTAAAGGCTCCATTTTCGAGGCAACATTTTAAACAAATTTGCTACAGTATTCACACATACCAGCAGATGATAACAATTGGTCCTTATTGACTGGAGCAGGAGCATTAACTATATAGCCTTAGAATTGGATTTCTTTGGAACTACCCCATCTCCAGACAAAGTGTGCCCAAGATACTCTGCAGGTTTCTTAAACATATTACATTGATGTGCTGTAAGTATCAGTCCATGTTATGCCATCCTGGTACAAACTTCAACCAAATGTTCCTTATGTTCCTGTTCATTTTTTGAAAAAATGAATATGTCGTCCTGGAAACAACTGACATACTGATCAACATCCCTGAATACATGGAACATTGCCCTGTGAAAGACAGAGGCAGCAGAGGCTAAACCGAAGGGCATTCTGGTGTGTTGGTATAAACCTTGAGGAGTAATAAACGCCGTCAATTATTTTGACTCCTCAGCAAATTCGATCTGGTGATACGCAGACCTCAAGTCTAAAGAAAGAGAATATTTACGCACCTTCCAGCATTAGCACTACTTCGTTTATGTTGGGTAAAGGGTGACAGTCAACAATGATGTTGGTATTTAATGCCCTCAAATCTACATATACCCTTAGTTTTTTATCAGGTTTGCGTACTAAAAATAGGAGAAAACCATTCAGCCGACTCAATCGCCTTAATAATGTCCTCATTAAGTAATTCTTTGAGCATATCTCTTAATTCCTCTTGTACATTGATGGACACATCTGGTAACTTCTGTTTGACTGGTGCAGCATTGCCCTTAAATTTGATTTTGTGTGTGTAATTTTTTAACTTCCCCAGCTTGTCTGTGAACACCTCCTTGAAACCCTCCATAAAGTGTAATTCTCAATTGTTGGACTTGGCCCTTTTTGTAGGGTCATCCCCAAACTTTTTGTCTTCCTCCTGTATTTTGTCTGACCTGTTTTTGTTGGTTTTATAACTCTGGGCACTTTACCACTGCTGATCAGTGCTAAAGGGCATAAGCTCTCCCTATTGTAAATTGTTGTACGGATTAGTGATTCCATGGTTGGCTGATTTGGTTTACTGGGCAGACCCTAGTACAGTGCACTGAGTGTGCCCAGGGCTTGTAAACCGGATGCTGCTAGTGGGCTTGCAGCACTGGTTGTGCCACCCACAGAAGCAGCCTGTAAACGTGTGTCTCAGGTCTGCCACAGCAGAGCCTGTGTGCAGTCTGGTACTGCCATGTTGACTGGGCAAGTGCACCCACTTGCTAGTCCCTAAACCTTCCCTTTTCTTCATATCAGACACCCCTATGGTAGGTCCAAGGGCAGGGTGCATTGAAAGTATAAGGTAGGATAAGCCCTGATGTGTGTGGCATGTCCTAATAGTGATTTACAGCCATTTTCGTTTTTCACTATTGCAAGGCTTCCTATTCCCCATAGGCCAGAATAGTCAGTTTGATTGTTACATCTTATAATCCTAACTGACTCAGGGAACTAGGAAGAAATTCAAGTTTAGTATGCCTGAACTCAGAATGATAAAATGCATCTTTTAGTGAAGTTGGTTTTAACATTCTGTGTTTGAAAATACCACTTTTAGAAAGTAGGTATTTTCTTGTCTAACCATCCAAGCCTGCCTCTGCTAGGTTGTGCATTCCTTGTCTGGAATTTGAGTGACAGGGGCTGGGGGATTCCAGGAGACAGGGTGAGTCAGCACAGGGCGGAATAGAGAGATCTGCATGTAGATGGGCGGGAGGAGTTGCACCTGGGACCTAAATAGGGCTGTGCCTGCCTTCCACAATGGCGGCTCCACTCTCTGTGGCATGTCTGATATCCCTGGCCCACACTGTCAAAGGAAAGAAGGAGTCATGTAAACAGAGTGCTCCTGGACTAACCAGAACTGTTTTGGACTAGGCAAAGGCCTCTCTGCCTTCAGAGAACAAAGAGAAACTGTGTATAAAAGAGGGGACCCAGACCCCAGAATATTAGATCACTTTGGGAAACAAGAGGAAACCTTTGCTGAGGAGTGGAACCAGAGAGACTGAGGCGAGACTATCCCTAAGCTGAAGTGCTGCTTGGGGGATTGGCCTGCAGTGGTTGCCTGACTGCCAAAGAAAGGAGAAAGGAACTCTGTGTGCTCAGCCGGCCTTAACTTGGCCCATGCTCCCCGAGTCAGGAGAGTGAGAGTGGCGGGGGAGGGTGGGAGGGGAGGGGGGAAGGGCGATCTTTCTGTGCCCTGACCCCATCTCTCTGGAACTCAGTTCCTCTCTCCATTAGGAACATGCCCAAACCACCTGCTTTTCAGGAAATCCTATAGGACATGGCTTTTCTCCATCTAGCCCCTTTACCCCTTCTCTTGGGGTGCTGCCGGCTGCAGTTTGTTTGTCCTCTGGGTCCAGCGCTGGGAAACCCCATTGCTGGGGCAGCTATGTGATTTAAAAACCTTATAGCATAACTTAATCTCCTTCCTTGTTTCCATCTTTTTTGTACTTTTTTCGTTGCCCTCCTCACCAGTGCATCCATCTATCCCCCTCTGTCCCTCGCTCCATAAATTTTTCTCAAGATTCCTTCCTCTTTTCTTTCCCTCTCTTACAGTGTAAAAGGTGGTATTTATGAGCTTTTCATCAAAGTCAATGGGGCCACAGACAACAAGTTAAATGTTTCATGTTACGCAGAACTGCCCAGTAGGACACACTCTGTGTGTGTGTGTGTGTGTGTGTGTAGGTGTGTGTGTGTGTGTGTGCGCACATATGTGTGTATAGGCCCGTTCAGGTTCCACAGATTAGAGCACAGATGTGCAGGGGCGCTGAACCATTTTTAGGTCTTGCCTACGTAGCGCGCAAGCGCTGCTTAGGAGTGACCTTTTGGAATCACTGCGGAAGCCTGGGATGGTGGCCATGCGCTCTTCAGCCCATCACTGCTGTGCAGTCCCGCAGTGTGCGTGCCCCACTTGTGCAGTGTTGGGTGTGCACCGAGGTACCCCACAACGTGGTTCTTTTGGAAGGGATTTCTGCGCCGTAGGGCGCTGCAGTGGGTTGTTGCACACCGTGTGTGCGCTGCTTCTGCAGAATGTGCTGGTTTGTAGTGTTGCTGTACATCAGGGCGCTATACGAGATGGCTTTTGTCAAGGGTTGGTGATGTTTGTGGGCTGTATTTATGATGCAGAGCAGCTATGCGTTTTATACTACTGCGCTGCACTTTGTGGTACCACACTTTCAGGTGAGGTATCACGTGGTGGTGAGAACTGCGGGCCTGCACGCTGTGATTCTGTATGTTCTTCGAGGCGCTATACACGAGAGCTGTGCACGATGCATGATCCCTTCAAACCGGGAAAACACTTTCTTTCCTGTACCACCTGCAGTTCTTGGCAGCTTCGGGCATGTCTGGAAGAACAGGTTGGCGGCGCCCAGGCACAGCAGTATCGCGATATGGATACTGTGTGTGAAAAGCGCAACACATGATGGGAAGGCCTGTCCCGAATATCGCAGATTGTTTCTGTATTTCACCCTTTACTTGCCAAATCCGTGTTCATGCTGTTTTTCAGAAAACCATAATTAACAAATGACTAGATGAAGAGGTGGTCTGCGAAATAGCGGCTGCGGCAGGGGTTGCGCACCGCGCTCATTGCGTGCACAATCGCAAACTGTGGGGCGCACAGAAGGCGCCGGCGATATTGTTTCCAATTACTGTGAAGTAATACGCCTAGGTCCTCTATGGGATATAGAGCCACCAACCCCTTCATCTTTCACTACTGCCAACAGAGCCCATGAGACTGTGGAAAGGACGTGCCTCAGTCGTGATCCCTGCACAGTCCGACAATTGGCACCTGCGTTTATCCGCGGTTTCCTCAGAGCCACGATGTTTCTCTTGTTAGTGAGCACCTTCATGTGAAGGGATGCACGATTGTGAAGCTCTTTCCTCCTGTTAATTCCCCTGATGACACGGGCATCCCGCGCGAGGCCACAGAAGCACCCGTGGCCGATTCCAGGGAGCTAAAATAAACAAGCACTGGCATAGGCAATAGGCCTCTCCTTTGGGACCTTATAAGTGTTTAGCCACGCAATAGTTGATGTTGTTGCACCAAGGAAATTGTGCTGGATAACTAAACACTTATAAGATCCAAAAAGTAAGACCTATTGGCTATGCCAATGCTTGTTAATATTGGGGTGCTGGCATCAATGCTATGTAAGTGAAGTCGAAGGGATGATGAAAAATGCAAGCATTGCACAAAGAACAAGTGCAGCAAATGAGCCACGCCCATCCATCAGGTGGGGGGTGGGGGGGCGTGTAACTCAATGAACCAAATACAGAAATAAAGCATCTTGGGCAGGGGGGGCGTCTTTTACAGGGAGCACACGTCCCCTTGAAATGGCCACTAAATTAGCACCAGACATCAGGTTTTACTGCTGAACCTATAGGGCGCACAAACGTTAAAGTGTGAAAATCAGATTTCAATCCTACAAGGAAAGTGTCTCGGTGAGCCTATTAAAAACTTTAGAATTATTAAAAATCGATGCATCTGATTTGCCCTTTCTTTGCTGTTGGCATGTTGTGAGATATTTTGGCTTACTTCCAAGTATTTAAAGTGTGTTTATTAGAAATAGTTGACATCCTGCGGGGTTTCCTTTCACACTTCCTGCACCCTGAGAAGCTCGTCTCTTGGTTCAGTTACAGAAGAGAAAAGGAAAAGTGAACCCCAGCCCCCACGTGACACAAGCAGCAGTTTGTGGGCAGACTTGGCCTGACACTTGACCCCCCAGCCCCCACGTGACACAAGCAGCAGTGTGTGGGGAGACTTGGCCTGACACTTGACCCCCCCAGTCCCCACGTGACACAAGCAGCAGTTTAAGGGGAGACTTGGCCTGACACTTGACCCCCCAGCCCCCACGTGACACAAGCAGCAGTTTGTGGGCAGACTTGGCTGACACTTGACCCCCCCAGCCCCCACGTGACACAAGCAGCAGTTTGTGGGGAGACTTGGCCTGACACTTGACCCCCCAGCCCCCACGTGACACAAGCAGCAGTTGTGGGGAGACTTGGCCTGACACTTGACCCCCCAGCCCCCACGTGACACAAGCAGCAGTTTGTGGGCAGACTTGGCTGACACTTGACCCCCCAGCCCCCACGTGACACAAGCAGCAGTTTGTGGGGAGACTTGGCCTGACACTTGACCCCCCAGCCCCCACGTGACACAAGCAGCAGTGTGTGGGGGGACTTGGCCTGACACTTGACCCCCCAGCCACCACGTGACACAAGCAGCAGTTTGTGGGGAGACTTGGCCTGACACGTGACCCCCCCAGCCCCCACGTGACACAAGCAGCAGTGTGTGGGGAGACTTGGCCTGACACGTGACCCCCCCAGCCCCCACGTGACACAAGCAGCAGTTTGTGGGCAGACTTGGCCTGACACTTGACCCCCCAGCCCCCACGTGACACAAGCAGCAGTGTGTGGGGAGTCTTGGCCTGACACTTGACCCCCCAGCCCCCACGTGACACAAGCAGCAGTTTGTGGGGAGACTTGGCCTGACACTTGACCCCCCCAGCCCCCACGTGACACAAGCAGCAGTTTGTGGGCAGACTTGGCCTGACACTTGACCCCCCAGCCCCCACGTGACACAAGCAGCAGTGTGTGGGGAGACTTGGCCTGACACGTGACCCCCCCAGCCCCCACGTGACACAAGCAGCAGTTTGTGGGCAGACACTTGGCCTGACACTTGACCCCCGGCCCCCACGTGACACAAGCAGCAGTTTGTGGGCAGACTTGGCCTGACACTTGACCCCCCAGCCCCCACGTGACACAAGCAGCAGTTTGTGGGGAGACTTGGCCTGACACTTGACCCCCCCGCCCCCACGTGACACAAGCAGCAGTTTTTGGGCAGGCTTGGCCTGACACTTGACCCCCGAGCCCCCACGTGACACAAGCAGCAGTTTGTGGGCAGACCTGACTGACAGTTGACCCCCCCAGCCCCCACGTGACACAAGCAGCAGTTTGTGGGCAGACTTGGCCTGACACTTGACCCCCCAGCCGCCACGTGACACAAGCAGCAGTGTGTGGGGAGACTTGGCCTGACACTTGACCCCCCAGCCCCCATGTGACACAAGCAGCAGTGTGTGGGGAGACTTGGCCTGACACTTGACCCCCCAGCCCCCACGTGACACAAGCAGCAGTTTGTGGGCAGACTTGGCTGACACTTGACCCCCCCAGCCCCCACGTGACACAAGCAGCAGTTTGTGGGCAGACTTGGCCTGACACTTGACCCCCAGCCCCCACGTGACACAAGCAGCAGTTTGTGGGCAGACTTGGCTGACACTTGACCCCCCCAGCCCCCACGTGACACAATCAGCAGTTTATGGGGAGGCTTGGCCTGACACTTGACCCCCCAGCCCCCACGTGACACAAGCAGCAGTTTGTGGGGAGACTTGGCCTGACACTTGACCCCCCAGCCCCCACGTGACACAAGCAGCAGTTTGTGGGCGGACTTGGCTGACACTTGACCCCCCCAGCCCCCACGTGACACAAGCAGCAGTTTGTGGGCAGACTTGGCCTGACACTTGACCCCCAGCCCCCACGTGACACAAGCAGCAGTTTGTGGGGAAACTTGGCCTGACACTTGACCCCCCAGCCCCCACGTGACACAAGCAGCAGTTTGTGGGGAGACTTGGCCTGACACTTGACCCCCCAGCCCCCACGTGACACAAGCATCAGTTTCAGGGGAGACTTGGCCTGACACGTGACCCCCCCAGCCCCCACGTGACAAGCAGCAGTTTGTGGGCAGACTTGGCCCGACACTTGACCCCCCAGCCCCCACGTGACACAAGCAGCAGTGTGTGGGGAGACTTGGCCTGACACCTGACCCCCCCAGCCCCCACGTGACACAAGCAGCAGTTTGTGGGGAGACTTGGCCTGACCCCCCCCAGCCCCCACGTGACACAAGCAGCAGTGTGTGGGGAGACTTGGCCTGAAACGTGACCCCCCCAGCCCCCACGTGACACAAGCAGCAGTTTGTGGGGAGACTTGGCCTGACACTTGACCCCCCAGCCCCCACGTGACACAAGCAGCAGTTTGTGGGGAGACTTGGCCTGACACTTGACCCCCCAGCCCCCACGTGACACAAGCAGCAGTTTGTGGGCAGACTTGGCTGACACTTGACCCCCCAACCCCCACGTGACACAAGCAGCAGTTTGTGGGGAGACTTGGCCTGACACTTGACCCCCCAGCCCCCACGTGACACAAGCAGCAGTGTGTGGGGAGACTTGGCCTGACACTTTACCCCCCAGCCCCCACGTGACACAAGCAGCAGTTTGTGGGGAGACTTGGCCTGACACGTGACCCCCCCCCCAGCCCCCACGTGACACAAGCAGCAGTGTGTGGGGAGACTTGGCCTGACACTTGACCCCCCAGCCCCCACGTGACACAAGCAGCAGTTTGTGGGGAGACTTGGCCTGACACGTGACCCCCCCAGCCCCCACGTGACACAAGCAGCAGTTTGTGGGCAGACTTGGCCTGACACTTGACCCCCCAGCCCCCACGTGACACAAGCAGCAGTGTGTGGGGAGACTTGGCCTGACACTTGACCCCCCAGCCCCCACGTGACACAAGCAGCAGTTTGTGGGCAGACTTGGCCTGACACTTGACCCCCCAGCCCCCACGTGACACAAGCAGCAGTTTGTGGGAAGACTTGGCTGACACTTGACCCCCCAGCCCCCACGTGACACAGGCAGCAGTTTGTGGGCAGACTTGGCCTGACACTTGACCCCCCAGCCCCCACGTGACACAAGCAGCAGTGTGTGGGGAGACTTGGCCTGACACTTGACCCCCCAGCCCCCACGTGACACAAGCAGCAGTGTGTGGGGAGACTTGGCCTGACACTTGAGCCCCCAGCCCCCACGTGACACAAGCAGCAGTTTGTGGGCAGACTTGGCTGACACTTGACCCCCCCAGCCCCCACGTGACACAAGCAGCAGTTTGTGGGCAGACTTGGCCTGACACTTGACCCCCAGCCCCCACGTGACACAAGCAGCAGTGTGTGGTGAGACTTGGCTTGACACTTGACCCCCCAGCCCCCACGTGACACAAGCAGCAGTTTGTGGGCAGACTTGGCTGACACTTGACCCCCCCAGCCCCCACGTGACACAAGCAGCACTTTGTGGGCAGACTTGGCTGACACTTGACCCCCCAGCCCCCACGTGACACAAGCAGCCGTTTGTGGGGAGACTTGGCCTGACACTTGACCCCCCAGCCCCCACGTGACACAAGCAGCAGTTTGTGGGGAGACTTGGCCTGACACTTGACCCCCCAGCCCCCACATGACACAAGCAGCAGTTTGTGGGCAGACTTGGCTGACACTTGACCCGCCCTGCCCCCTCGTGACACAAGCAGCAGTTTGTGGGCAGACTTGGCCTGACACTTGACCCCCAGCCCCCACGTGACACAAGCAGCAGTTTGTGGGGAGACTAGGCCTGACACTTGACCCCCCAGCCCCCACGTGACACAAGCAGCAGTTTGTGGGGAGACTTGGCCTGACACTTGACCCCCCAGCCCCCACGTGACACAAGCAGCAGTGTGTGGGGAGTCTTGGCCTGACACTTGACCCCCCAGCCCCCACGTGACACAAGCAGCAGTTTGTGGGGAGACTTGGCCTGACACTTGACCCCCCCAGCCCCCATGTGACACAAGCAGCAGTTTGTGGGCAGACTTGGCCTGACACTTGACCCCCCAGCCCCAACGTGACACAAGCAGCAGTTTGTGGGGAGACTTGGCCTGACACTTGACCCCCCATCCCCCACGTGACACAAGCAGCAGTTTGTGGGCGGACTTGGCTGACACTTGACCCCCCCAGCCCCCACGTGACACAAGCAGCAGTTTGTGGGCAGACTTGGCCTGACACTTGACCCCCAGCCCCCACGTGACACAAGCAGCAGTTTGTGGGGAGACTTGGCCTGACACTTGACCCCCCAGCCCCCACGTGACACAAGCAGCAGTTTGTGGGGAGACTTGGCCTGACACTTGACCCCCCAGCCCCCACGTGACACAAGCAGCAGTTTCAGGGGAGACTTGGCCTGACACGTGACCCCCCCAGCCCCCACGTGACACAAGCAGCAGTTTGTGGGCAGACTTGGCCCGACACTTGACCCCCCAGCCCCCACGTGACACAAGCAGCAGTTTGTGGGGAGACTTGGCCTGACACTTGACCCCCCAGCCCCCACGTGACACAAGCAGCAGTGTGTGGGGAGACTTGGCCTGACACTTTACCCCCCAGCCCCCACGTGACACAAGCAGCAGTTTGTGGGGAGACTTGGCCTGACACGTGACCCCCCCCAGCCCCCACGTGACACAAGCAGAAGTGTGTGGGGAGACTTGGCCTGACACTTGACCCCCCCAGCCCCCACGTGACACAAGCAGCAGTTTGTGGGGAGACTTGGCCTGACACGTGACCACCCCAGCCCCCACGTGACACAAGCAGCAGTTTGTGGGGAGACTTGGCCTGACACGTGACCCCCCCAGCCCCCACGTGACACAAGCAGCAGTTTGTGGGCAGACTTGGCCTGACACTTGACCCCCCAGCCCCCACGTGACACAAGCAGCAGTTTGTGGGCAGACTTGGCCTGACACTTGACCCCCCAGCCCCCATGTGACACAAGCAGCAGTGTGTGGGGAGACTTGGCCTGACACTTGACCCCCCAGCCCCCACGTGACACAAGCAGCAGTTTGTGGGCAGACTTGGCCTGACACTTGACCCCCCAGCCCCCACGTGACACAAGCAGCAGTTTGTGGGAAGACTTGGCTGACACTTGACCCCCCAGCCCCCACGTGACACAAGCAGCAGTTTGTGGGCAGACTTGGCCTGACACTTGACCCCCCAGCCCCCACGTGACACAAGCAGCAGTGTGTGGGGAGACTTGGCCTGACACTTGACCCCCCAGCCCCCACGTGACACAAGCAGCAGTGTGTGGGGAGACTTGGCCTGACACTTGAGCCCCCAGCCCCCACGTGACACAAGCAGCAGCTTGTGGGCAGACTTGGCTGACACTTGACCCCCCCAGCCCCCACGTGACACAAGCAGCAGTTTGTGGGCAGACTTGGCCTGACACTTGACCCCCAGCCCCCACGTCACACAAGCAGCAGTGTGTGGGGAGACTTGGCCTGACACTTGACCCCCCAGCCCCCATGTGACACAAGCAGCAGTTTGTGGGCAGACTTGGCTGACACTTGACCCCCCCAGCCCCCACGTGACACAAGCAGCACTTTGTGGGCAGACTTGGCTGACACTTGACCCCCCAGCCCCCACGTGACACAAGCAGCCGTTTGTGGGGAGACTTGGCCTGACACTTGACCCCCCAGCCCCCACGTGACACAAGCAGCAGTTTGTGGTGAGACTTGGCCTGACACTTGACCCGCCAGCCCCCACATGACACAAGCAGCAGTTTGTGGGCAGACTTGGCCTGAAACGTGACCCCCCCAGCCCCCACGTGACACAAGCAGCAGTTTGTGGGCAGACTTGGCCTGACACTTGACCCCCCAGCCCCCACGTGACACAAGCAGCAGTTTGTGGGGAGACTTGGCCTGACACTTGACCCCCCAGCCCCCACGTGACACAAGCAGCAGTTTGTGGGCAGACTTGGCTGACACTTGACCCCCCAACCCCCACGTGACACAAGCAGCAGTTTGTGGGGAGACTTGGCCTGACACTTGACCCCCCAGCCCCCACGTGACACAAGCAGCAGTGTGTGGGGAGACTTGGCCTGACACTTTACCCCCCAGCCCCCACGTGACACAAGCAGCAGTTTGTGGGGAGACTTGGCCTGACACGTGACCCCCCCCCCAGCCCCCACGTGACACAAGCAGCAGTGTGTGGGGAGACTTGGCCTGACACTTGACCCCCCAGCCCCCACGTGACACAAGCAGCAGTTTGTGGGGAGACTTGGCCTGACACGTGACCCCCCCAGCCCCCACGTGACACAAGCAGCAGTTTGTGGGCAGACTTGGCCTGACACTTGACCCCCCAGCCCCCACATGACACAAGCAGCAGTGTGTGGGGAGACTTGGCCTGACACTTGACCCCCCAGCCCCCACGTGACACAAGCAGCAGTTTGTGGGCAGACTTGGCCTGACACTTGACCCCCCAGCCCCCACGTGACACAAGCAGCAGTTTGTGGGAAGACTTGGCTGACACTTGACCCCCCAGCCCCCACGTGACACAGGCAGCAGTTTGTGGGCAGACTTGGCCTGACACTTGACCCCCCAGCCCCCACGTGACACAAGCAGCAGTGTGTGGGGAGACTTGGCCTGACACTTGACCCCCCAGCCCCCACGTGACACAAGCAGCAGTGTGTGGGGAGACTTGGCCTGACACTTGAGCCCCCAGCCCCCACGTGACACAAGCAGCAGTTTGTGGGCAGACTTGGCTGACACTTGACCCCCCCAGCCCCCACGTGACACAAGCAGCAGTTTGTGGGCAGACTTGGCCTGACACTTGACCCCCAGCCCCCACGTGACACAAGCAGCAGTGTGTGGTGAGACTTGGCTTGACACTTGACCCCCCAGCCCCCACGTGACACAAGCAGCAGTTTGTGGGCAGACTTGGCTGACACTTGACCCCCCCAGCCCCCACGTGACACAAGCAGCACTTTGTGGGCAGACTTGGCTGACACTTGACCCCCCAGCCCCCACGTGACACAAGCAGCCGTTTGTGGGGAGACTTGGCCTGACACTTGACCCCCCAGCCCCCACGTGACACAAGCAGCAGTTTGTGGGGAGACTTGGCCTGACACTTGACCCCCCAGCCCCCACATGACACAAGCAGCAGTTTGTGGGCAGACTTGGCTGACACTTGACCCGCCCTGCCCCCTCGTGACACAAGCAGCAGTTTGTGGGCAGACTTGGCCTGACACTTGACCCCCAGCCCCCACGTGACACAAGCAGCAGTTTGTGGGGAGACTAGGCCTGACACTTGACCCCCCAGCCCCCACGTGACACAAGCAGCAGTTTGTGGGGAGACTTGGCCTGACACTTGACCCCCCAGCCCCCACGTGACACAAGCAGCAGTGTGTGGGGAGTCTTGGCCTGACACTTGACCCCCCAGCCCCCACGTGACACAAGCAGCAGTTTGTGGGGAGACTTGGCCTGACACTTGACCCCCCCAGCCCCCATGTGACACAAGCAGCAGTTTGTGGGCAGACTTGGCCTGACACTTGACCCCCCAGCCCCAACGTGACACAAGCAGCAGTTTGTGGGGAGACTTGGCCTGACACTTGACCCCCCATCCCCCACGTGACACAAGCAGCAGTTTGTGGGCGGACTTGGCTGACACTTGACCCCCCCAGCCCCCACGTGACACAAGCAGCAGTTTGTGGGCAGACTTGGCCTGACACTTGACCCCCAGCCCCCACGTGACACAAGCAGCAGTTTGTGGGGAGACTTGGCCTGACACTTGACCCCCCAGCCCCCACGTGACACAAGCAGCAGTTTGTGGGGAGACTTGGCCTGACACTTGACCCCCCAGCCCCCACGTGACACAAGCAGCAGTTTCAGGGGAGACTTGGCCTGACACGTGACCCCCCCAGCCCCCACGTGACACAAGCAGCAGTTTGTGGGCAGACTTGGCCCGACACTTGACCCCCCAGCCCCCACGTGACACAAGCAGCAGTTTGTGGGGAGACTTGGCCTGACACTTGACCCCCCAGCCCCCACGTGACACAAGCAGCAGTGTGTGGGGAGACTTGGCCTGACACTTTACCCCCCAGCCCCCACGTGACACAAGCAGCAGTTTGTGGGGAGACTTGGCCTGACACGTGACCCCCCCCAGCCCCCACGTGACACAAGCAGAAGTGTGTGGGGAGACTTGGCCTGACACTTGACCCCCCCAGCCCCCACGTGACACAAGCAGCAGTTTGTGGGGAGACTTGGCCTGACACGTGACCACCCCAGCCCCCACGTGACACAAGCAGCAGTTTGTGGGGAGACTTGGCCTGACACGTGACCCCCCCAGCCCCCACGTGACACAAGCAGCAGTTTGTGGGCAGACTTGGCCTGACACTTGACCCCCCAGCCCCCACGTGACACAAGCAGCAGTTTGTGGGCAGACTTGGCCTGACACTTGACCCCCCAGCCCCCATGTGACACAAGCAGCAGTGTGTGGGGAGACTTGGCCTGACACTTGACCCCCCAGCCCCCACGTGACACAAGCAGCAGTTTGTGGGCAGACTTGGCCTGACACTTGACCCCCCAGCCCCCACGTGACACAAGCAGCAGTTTGTGGGAAGACTTGGCTGACACTTGACCCCCCAGCCCCCACGTGACACAAGCAGCAGTTTGTGGGCAGACTTGGCCTGACACTTGACCCCCCAGCCCCCACGTGACACAAGCAGCAGTGTGTGGGGAGACTTGGCCTGACACTTGACCCCCCAGCCCCCACGTGACACAAGCAGCAGTGTGTGGGGAGACTTGGCCTGACACTTGAGCCCCCAGCCCCCACGTGACACAAGCAGCAGCTTGTGGGCAGACTTGGCTGACACTTGACCCCCCCAGCCCCCACGTGACACAAGCAGCAGTTTGTGGGCAGACTTGGCCTGACACTTGACCCCCAGCCCCCACGTCACACAAGCAGCAGTGTGTGGGGAGACTTGGCCTGACACTTGACCCCCCAGCCCCCATGTGACACAAGCAGCAGTTTGTGGGCAGACTTGGCTGACACTTGACCCCCCCCAGCCCCCACGTGACACAAGCAGCACTTTGTGGGCAGACTTGGCTGACACTTGACCCCCCAGCCCCCACGTGACACAAGCAGCCGTTTGTGGGGAGACTTGGCCTGACACTTGACCCCCCAGCCCCCACGTGACACAAGCAGCAGTTTGTGGTGAGACTTGGCCTGACACTTGACCCGCCAGCCCCCACATGACACAAGCAGCAGTTTGTGGGCAGACTTGGCTGACACTTGACCCCCCCAGCCCCCTCGTGACACAAGCAGCAGTTTGTGGGCAGACTTGGCCTGACACTTGACCCCCAGCCCCCACGTGACACAAGCAGCAGTTTGTGGGGAGACTAGGCCTGACACTTGACCCCCCAGCCCCCACGTGACACAAGCAGCAGTTTGTGGAAAGACTTGGCCTGACACTTGACCCCCCAGCCCCCACGTGACACAAGCAGCAGTGTGTGGCGAGACTTGGCCTGACACTTGACCCCCCAGCCCCCACGTGACACAAGCAGCAGTTTGAGGGGAGACTTGGCCTGACACGTGACCCCCCGGCCCCCACGTGACACAAGCAGCAGTTTGTGGGCAGACTTGGCCTGACACTTGACCCCCCAGCCCCCACGTGACACAAGCAGCAGTTTGTGGGGAGACTTGGCATGACACTTGACCCCCAGCCCCCACGTGACACAAGCAGCAGTTTGTGGGCAGACTTGGCCCGACACTTGACCCCCCAGCCCCCACGTGACACAAGCAGCAGTTTGTGGGGAGACTTGGCCTGACACTTGACCCCCCCAGTCCCCACGTGACACAAGCAGCAGTTTAAGGGGAGACTTGGCCTGACACTTGACCCCCCAGCCCCCACGTGACACAAGCAGCAGTTTGTGGGCAGACTTGGCTGACACTTGACCCCCCCAGCCCCCACGTGACACAAGCAGCAGTTTGTGGGCAGACTTGGCTGACACTTGACCCCCCCAGCCCCCACGTGACACAAGCAGCAGTTTGTGGGGAGACTTGGCCTGACACGTGACCCCCCCAGCCCCCACGTGACACAAGCAGCAGTTTGTGGGCAGACTTGGCCTGACACTTGACCCCCCAGCCCCCACGTGACACAAGCAGCAGTTTGTGGGTAGACTTGGCCTGACACTTGACCCCCCAGCCCCCATGTGACACAAGCAGCAGTGTGTGGGGAGACTTGGCCTGACACTTGACCCCCCAGCCCCCACGTGACACAAGCAGCAGTTTGTGGGCAGACTTGGCCTGACACTTGACCCCCCAGCCCCCACGTGACACAAGCAGCAGTTTGTGGGAAGACTTGGCTGACACTTGACCCCCCAGCCCCCACGTGACACAAGCAGCAGTTTGTGGGCAGACTTGGCCTGACACTTGACCCCCCAGCCCCCACGTGACACAAGCAGCAGTGTGTGGGGAGACTTGGCCTGACACTTGACCCCCCAGCCCCCACGTGACACAAGCAGCAGTGTGTGGGGAGACTTGGCCTGACACTTGAGCCCCCAGCCCCCACGTGACACAAGCAGCAGTTTGTGGGCAGACTTGGCTGACACTTGACCCCCCCAGCCCCCACGTGACACAAGCAGCAGTTTGTGGGCAGACTTGGCCTGACACTTGACCCCCAGCCCCCACGTCACACAAGCAGCAGTGTGTGGGGAGACTTGGCCTGACACTTGACCCCCCAGCCCCCATGTGACACAAGCAGCAGTTTGTGGGCAGACTTGGCTGACACTTGACCCCCCCAGCCCCCACGTGACACAAGCAGCAGTTTGTGGGCAGACTTGGCTGACACTTGACCCCCCAGCCCCCACGTGACACAAGCAGCCGTTTGTGGGGAGACTTGGCCTGACACTTGACCCCCCAGCCCCCACGTGACACAAGCAGCAGTTTGTGGTGAGACTTGGCCTGACACTTGACCCGCCAGCCCCCACATGACACAAGCAGCAGTTTGTGGGCAGACTTGGCTGACACTTGACCCCCCCAGCCCCCTCGTGACACAAGCAGCAGTTTGTGGGCAGACTTGGCCTGACACTTGACCCCCAGCCCCCACGTGACACAAGCAGCAGTTTGTGGGGAGACTAGGCCTGACACTTGACCCCCCAGCCCCCACGTGACACAAGCAGCAGTTTGTGGAAAGACTTGGCCTGACACTTGACCCCCCAGCCCCCACGTGACACAAGCAGCAGTGTGTGGCGAGACTTGGCCTGACACTTGACCCCTCAGCCCCCACGTGACACAAGCAGCAGTTTGAGGGGAGACTTGGCCTGACACGTGACCCCCCGGCCCCCACGTGACACAAGCAGCAGTTTGTGGGCAGACTTGGCCTGACACTTGACCCCCCAGCCCCCACGTGACACAAGCAGCAGTTTGTGGGGAGACTTGGCATGACACTTGACCCCCAGCCCCCACGTGACACAAGCAGCAGTTTGTGGGCAGACTTGGCCCGACACTTGACCCCCCAGCCCCCACGTGACACAAGCAGCAGTTTGTGGGGAGACTTGGCCTGACACTTGACCCCCCCAGTCCCCACGTGACACAAGCAGCAGTTTAAGGGGAGACTTGGCCTGACACTTGACCCCCCAGCCCCCACGTGACACAAGCAGCAGTTTGTGGGCAGACTTGGCTGACACTTGACCCCCCCAGCCCCCACGTGACACAAGCAGCAGTTTGTGGGGAGACTTGGCCTGACACTTGACCCCCCAGCCCCCACGTGACACAAGCAGCAGTTTGTGGGGAGACTTGGCCTGACACTTGACCCCCCCAGCCCCCACGTGACACAAGCAGCAGTTTGTGGGCAGACTTGGCTGACACTTGACCCCCCAGCCCCCACGTGACACAAGCAGCAGTTTGTGGGGAGACTTGGCCTGACACTTGACCCCCCAGCCCCCAAGTGATACAAGCAGCAGTGTGTGGGGGACTTGGCCTGACACTTGACCCCCCAGCCCCCACGTGACACAAGCAGCAGTTTGTGGGGAGACTTGGCCTGACACGTGACCCCCCCAGCCCCCACGTGACACAAGCAGCAGTGTGTGGGGAGACTTGGCCTGACACGTGACCCCCCCAGCCCCCACGTGACACAAGCAGCAGTTTGTGGGCAGACTTGGCCTGACACTTGACCCCCCAGCCCCCACGTGACACAAGCAGCAGTGTGTGGGGAGTCTTGGCCTGACACTTGACCCCCCAGCCCCCACGTGACTCAAGCAGCAGTTTGTGGGGAGACTTGGCCTGACACTTGACCCCCCCAGCCCCCACGTGACACAAGCAGCAGTTTGTGGGCAGACTTGGCCTGACACTTGACCCCCCCAGCCCCCACGTGACACAAGCAGCAGTTTGTGGGGAGACTTGGCCTGACACTTGACCCCCCCAGCCCCCACGTGACACAAGCAGCAGTTTGTGGGCAGACTTGGCCTCACACTTGACCCCCCCACCCCCACGTGACACAAGCAGCAGTTTGTGGGCAGACTTGGCCTGACACTTGACCCCCCAGCCCCCACGTGACACAAGCAGCAGTTTGTGGGGAGACTTGGCCTGACACTTGACCCCCCAGCCCCCACGTGACACAAGCAGCAGTTTTTGGGCAGACTTGGCCTGACACTTGACCCCCGAGCCCCCACGTGACACAAGCAGCAGTTTGTGGGCAGACCTGGCTGACAGTTGACCCCCCCCCCAGCCCCCACGTGACACAAGCAGCAGTTTGAGGGCAGACTTGGCCTGACACTTGACCCCCCAGCCGCCACGTGACACAAGCAGCAGTGTGTGGGGAGACTTGGCCTGACACTTGACCCCCCAGCCCCCACGTGACACAAGCAGCAGTGTGTGGGGAGACTTGGCCTGACTCTTGACCCCCCAGCCCCCACGTGACACAAGCAGCAGTTTGTGGGCAGACTTGGCTGACACTTGACCCCCCCAGCCCCCACGTGACACAAGCAGCAGTTTGTGGGCAGACTTGGCCTGACACTTGACCCCCAGCCCCCACGTGACACCAGCAGCAGTTTGTGGGCAGACTTGGCTGACACTTGACCCCCCCAGCCCCCACGTGACACAAGCAGCAGTTTGTGGGGAGGCTTGGCCTGACACTTGACCCCCCAGCCCCCACGTGACACAAGCAGCAGTTTGTGGGGAGACTTGGCCTGACACTTGACCCCCCAGCCCCCACGTGACACAAGCAGCAGTTTGTGGGCGGACTTGGCTGACACTTGACCCCCCCAGGCCCCACGTGACACAAGCAGCAGTTTGTGGGCAGACTTGGCCTGACACTTGACCCCCAGCCCCCACGTGACACAAGCAGCAGTTTGTGGGGAGACTTGGCCTGACACTTGACCCGCCAGCCCCCACGTGACACAAGCAGCAGTATGTGGGGAGACTTGGCCTGACACTTGACCCCCCAGCCCCCACGTGACACAAGCAGCAGTTTCAGGGGAGACTTGGCCTGACACGTGACCCCCCCAGCCCCCACGTGACACAAGCAGCAGTTTGTGGGCAGACTTAGCCCGACACTTGACCCCCCAGTCCCCACGTGACACAAGCAGCAGTGTGTGGGGAGACTTGGCCTGACACGTGACCCCCCCAGCCCCCACGTGACACAAGCAGCAGTTTGTGGGGAGACTTGGCCTGACCCCCCCAGTCCCCACGTGACAGAAGCAGCAGTGTGTGGGGAGACTTGGCCTGACACTTGACCCCCCCAGCCCCCACGTGACACAAGCAGCAGTTTGTGGGGAGACTTGGCCTGACACTTGACCCCCCAGCCCCCATGTGACACAAGCAGCAGTGGGAGACTTGGCCTGACACTTGACCCCCCAGCCCCCACGTGACACAAGCAGCAGTTTGTGGGCAGACTTGGCTGACACTTGACCCCCCAGCCCCCACGTGACACAAGCAGCAGTTTGTGGGGAGACTTGGCCTGACACTTGACCCCCCAGCCCCCACGTGACACAAGCAGCAGTGTGTGGGGAGACTTGGCCTGACACTTTACCCCCCAGCCCCCACGTGACACAAGCAGCAGTTTGTGGGGAGACTTGGCCTGACACGTGACCCCCCCCCAGCCCCCACGTGACACAAGCAGCAGTGTGTGGGGAGACTTGGCCTGACACTTGACCCCCCCAGCCCCCACGTGACACAAGCAGCAGTTTGTGGGGAGACTTGGCCTGACACGTGACCCCCCCAGCCCCCACGTGACACAAGCAGCAGTTTGTGGGCAGACTTGGCCTGACACTTGACCCCCCAGCCCCCACGTGACACAAGCAGCAGTGTGTGGGGAGACTTGGCCTGACACTTGACCCCCCAGCCCCCACGTGACACATGCAGCAGTTTGTGGGCAGACTTGGCCTGACACTTGACCCCCCAGCCCCCACGTGACACAAGCAGCAGTTTGTGGGAAGACTTGGCTGACACTTGACCCCCCAGCCCCCACGTGACACAAGCAGCAGTTTGTGGGCAGACTTGGCCTGACACTTGACCCCCCAGCCCCCACGTGACACAAGCAGCAGTGTGTGGGGAGACTTGGCCTGACACTTGACCCCCCAGCCCCCACGTGACACAAGCAGCAGTGTGTGGGGAAACTTGGCCTGACACTTGAGACCCCAGCCCCCACGTGACACAAGCAGCAGTTTGTGGGCAGACTTGGCTGACACTTGACCCCCCCAGCCCCCACGTGACACAAGCAGCAGTTTGTGGGCAGACTTGGCCTGACACTTGACCCCCAGCCCCCACGTGACACAAGCAGCAGTGTGTGGGGAGACTTGGCCTGACACTTGACCCCCCAGCCCCCACGTGACACAAGCAGCAGTTTGTGGGCAGAATTGGCTGACACTTGACCCCCCCAGCCCCCACGTGACACAAGCAGCACTTTGTGGGCAGACTTGGCTGACACTTGACCCCCCAACCCCCACGTGACACAAGCAGCCGTTTGTGGGGAGACTTGGCCTGACACTTGACCCCCCAGCCCCCATATGACACAAGCAGCAGTTTGTGGGGAGACTTGGCCTGACACTTGACCCCCCAGCCCCCACATGACACAAGCAGCAGTTTGTGGGCAGACTTGGCTGACACTTGACCCCCCCAGCCCCCACGTGACACAAGCAGCAGTTTGTGGGCAGACTTGGCCTGACACTTGACCCCCAGCCCCCACGTGACACAAGCAGCAGTTTGTGGGGAGACTAGGCCTGACACTTGACCCCCCAGCCCCCACGTGACACAAGCAGCAGTTTGTGGGGAGACTTGGCCTGACACTTGACCCCCCCAGCCCCCACGTGACACAAGCAGCAGTGTGTGGGGAGACTTGGCCTGACACTTGACCCCCCAGCCCCCACGTGACACAAGCAGCAGTTTGAGGGGAGACTTGGCCTGACACGTGACCCCCCGCCCCCCACGTGACACAAGCAGCAGTTTTTGGGCAGACTTGGCCTGACACTTGACCCCCCAGCCCCCACGTGACACAAGCAGCAGTTTGTGGGCAGACTTGGCATGACACTTGACCCCCAGCCCCCACGTGACACAAGCAGCAGTTTGTGGGCAGACTTGGCCCGACACTTGACCCCCCAGCCCCCACGTGACACAAGCAGCAGTTTGTGGGGAGACTTGGCCTGACACTTGACCCCCGGCCCCCACGTGACACAAGCAGCAGTTTGTGGGCAGACTTGGCCTGACACTTGACCCCCCCAGCCCCCACGTGACACAAGCAGCAGTTTGTGGGCAGACTTGGCCTGACACTTGACCCCCCCAGCCCCCACGTGACACAAGCAGCAGTTTGTGGGGAGGCTTGGCCTGACACTTGACCCCCCAGCCCCCACGTGACACAAGCAGCAGTTTGTGGGGAGACTTGGCCTGACACTTGACCCCCCAGCCCCCACGTGACACAAGCAGCAGTTTGTGGGCAGACTTGGATGACACTTGACCCCCCCAGCCCCCACGTGACACAAGCATCAGTTTGTGGGCAGACTTGGCCTGACACTTTGTAGTGTAGTTCCTATTATCCCAATAGGCTCTGCGCATTGGAATAATACCTTCAATAGTATAGGCCTAGACCAGACGTTAACTAGGTCTTCTACTGTCGATATTAGACTTAAAGTTTTGGGTTTGCCAGCTAGCTCAGAGTTCACTAGAAAGTTTCTCGAATAGGCAAGGAGGAGTTGCACCTCCCTGGATAGACAAGAAGGGATTTAGTTTCTGACAACCATAGAACATGACAACTTTGCTCTCCCCTAATCAAGAGTGTATCTCTAGAGTCGTGTGAAAACAAAAGACAACTTATTTTACTCAGTCAGTACGTGCATTCTTAGTCTCACCAGATTGTAGAGAAAAGGAAGAGACGGGCGTGTTCAATAAAAGATGGTATTTATTTATCAGTCTCTTTTCTCATACAAGAGAAATGAATCGATATTATCGCAATACTTATGGTTAAGTAAAGTGCATACAATAAAAGCAGAAGTATAAAATAATACTGTAAAAACATTTATATGGTTTCTAAGCCATAAGGTGGTTTAAAATGGATAAAATAGATACATACACATATACATTTGACTAATCGTACTCAACTGGTGTTTCTAACTACGCCTACCCCAGTGTACCTGACCTAAGCCTAATACGTGAGCGGGAGTAGAAAGTAGCAGTTTAAGTTAAGTTTGTTTTGCCAAGTGACTGACTCAAGAATTTTCTGCAAGGGGTTATTCAGTTCTGTACCTGGAATTTAGGATGAATGAGGGATGGTATCTCTCGTCTCTGGTCTCGATATCCCAAGCTGCCTGCGAGGGCTGCTCGGAAGCGCCGGAGCTGGATTTCTCTGCAGGAGAAAGCAGCGTCTTGTTCTCAGCGCGTCAGGAAGGCGGGGCTGCGCCAGCGGGGTCTGCTCTGCTCTGGGCTTCGGCAAGTCTGGCTGCTCCGATCTCGTCACCACCGCGTGTGTTTGCTTAAGGCAATACCGGTAATATTTATACCTGTGAGGTGCCGAGATTGACGTAAGGATGGACATAGATACGTCAATAAGGATGTCATACGACTTGGTCGTTAGCACATTCTTTTGCTGAAGTTCTCGATGAAATCAAAACAATGGCCGCAGGGTTTTTCCCAGGTTGTCATAGGTTTGATTTGTTTTGAGAACTCCGTATGCCTTATCAGGGGCTGGAGGATAATCGCTTGTCTAATTAGATGGCAACCGTTATGACCTAATCAGATAACACGTTCCTGTGCCGTGGTGTGGCTTCATCAGATAACGGTTTCTGCATCATGGGATGGCTGCTAGCTAACTTGTTAACCAGAACAGGGTCAGGAATAGGGGGATCGATACAGAACCTATAGGAATACATCACACCCACTCCACGCTAACTATGGCCATGTTTACGAATCTTAGGCATAGTAAAACATACTGTAGAGTATTGTGTATACCGTACCACCCCAAAATACATAAAATGCATTTTGAAATTATCTAATATACGGAAAAAACAGTCACATGTATTATATGCACTCAAGCTGTAGAATAATGCTAAAGTAATCACGCATATGTATACAATATTGCTAATTGGTATATGAGAATTTACACATGAAATGGCTCTTAATACAGAAGAAAGTTCGAGACCGCTTCATCACAGAATAAAAATAGTTATGAACATACCAGCGGGCAGCTAATGTCTATAAAGTTTCTAAAAATAGAAATTTTAGTTCTCTAAGAATAGTTCTTACTTTAAGCAGATGATTAGTGTCCCGAAAAAATCGTAAAAATATTTTGGGGCTGCTGAAAAAATTGCTGTCCGTGAACTGGAGGGGAAATTGTTCATGCTACTTTATTATTAAAGTTGTAGGCCAAATTCAGGGAACGCCGTGTGCTAGCTTGCTCAAAAGTCTCTATTTCTGCTCATTTAGACTGTCGAAAAAGCTGTCAACAGCTTCCTGGGAGAGTTCCACTAACTCGGAAAAAGGTGTAACCATGCATTCGTGCGCATGATTGTCTCCATTGACGTTTTGATTAGTATTGCTGACAGAACGTCGTACCTGATCGATGCTGCTTTCATCTTGAACTTCACTACCCCTTAATCGTAGTGGTGAAGTTTCCACGAATGCCGTCATCAGGATTGGTACCCGTTGAGGGCAGCACAAAGCATGAGCCTTTATCGGACTCAACAATGTTTCTGCATCCATTGGCGCATCTGATTGTAGCGTCAGACAGGTGTCCAACACGCATTCTTCTCCGCACAGCAGGTACCTTGATACAGGTAAAACACATCGATGCCACATTGGTCGAAATGAAAGAAACCAAGTCATGTTCAGGTCTCTAAGCCGGGAAAGTCCCAGGATTTTTGATATCCGGTCCCGGTATCCAATGGCTCGGATTGTTTCTTCCCTTGTCGCAGGTGTTTTGTCTGTGACATGGTTTGCCATAACGAAATATAAGGACTAAGAATAGGATTCCTGCAATTAGTCCCAAAATGAGGGGAAGTCCGCCAAAAATCGAATGGACGAAATCTGGAAAAATACCCAGTATGGCTTTGAATGGTGTTAATGCCATCGAAAATACTGTCTTAAATACTTTTGAGACTCCACTGGTATCAGAAATATTTAAGATTTCATTCAGGATTTCTGCGAAATGTATGGGGGAATTAGTTAATAACAATGAGTGAATCTCTGCAGTCGTCCTTGCGACTAGGAGATCATACGTTTCTTTTGATGACGTGAGCCTGGTCGGCGTCTGAAGAAGCACTGTTTTCATTCTGCTTAAAGTATCTACTCGAATAGAAGTAATTTTCAAGTTAGGCCATGCCCTTGTCTCCCTGTCCGGAAAGGAGCTGGGGAACAATAAGCGTCCACAGCACTTGACCTTCGCAGTCGTAGTTACGAGATAAGGAGTCCCGGGCATAAGACTACAACATCTGCGATCCACAATTAGAATGTAACTCCCATTATAGAGTCTTTGAAAAAATGGTTCTATCTCTGTTGCAGGTGCGCCTAGCTGGTGACATGAAAGGTTATTTGAGTTCCCTTCACAGGCTCCATGCAAACTAATTCCATTACACAGAAGTGTACCGCTTAGTGACATCGCACAATTATTGCCACTAAGAAACACTTTCTGTCCTTTATTACTGACACATGCATGTGAATAGGGCAAGTTCCATGTTGTCTTAATGTACCCTTTTCCCAATTTTTCGTACATGCCAGCCTGTATATATTTTTGGCAGTATTGAAACCTGAAGGTTGATATTGGAATATTAATTATCCCATGTATTATCCATTCACTGACAGGTCGTTCTGACATTGTCACTGGTAATCTCTCGAGTTTCTCAATGCTCAGGATTGTATAATCAGCACCCTTCTGTGCCATACTGATTTGTTTATCAGTAAGGTTAAAGATATTGAATAGTGAAGTTGTGTTGATTAAACGCCAAGGCACATAGCCTGAACGCAGATTTTGTAACGTCCAGCCAAGCTGTACAATAGAACGCAATTGAGACTGACCGTGTTGTAACAACAGTAAGTCTTGCGATATTATGTCGATTGCTGAAGACACAATGCTGTCCAAAGAAAGAATTCTGGAGGACAGAGTCATTAACCCATTGTCCACTACAGAAAGTGATTTTTCCAAATTAATACGGTCAATTTCCCGTATACTTTCTGCTGTCTCAATTTGAGTCACCTTCCAGGCCTCGTTGTAAGCTGCATACACAGAGGCTGCTATGAAGCGTTTTTGACGCTGTTTGCGCGGTCCCATAATGAAATCACGCAAGTCAGCACCATCAGTAAGTAAAGTTAGGTGTTGCTTAATTTCTGCCAGTGTGGAAGTTTGTAGCCATTGAAGGCAGAGTTTGCCCACACTGTAGGTGGTTATTATCCCTGGGTGTTGTCTTTGGGAATATCTAGGGTCTGGCCTGGTCAATTTGAACCCCTGTGTTTTGTTCAGGAATCTGTCTTGACAGTTATTAGTATCTGTGGGCCAGATCAACCACTGTTTCCAATCAGGATGTGTTCTGTTTTGGTTTAATACATAGTTTACGTCTATCTCTTCATCTGTAGAGCTATTGCTGTTCATAGTTGGCTTTGGAATAGACGGTTTATTTAAGTCTTTGATTTTGGCTAGGCCAAGACAGGTTGTTTGTTGAACAGTGTCATTCAAAAATATAATTTGTTCTGGGATCATGCAGGCTCTAAACAATGATTCTATACCTTGTACTTGCCATTCTTTTGTACCCCAAACACTTTTCACTTCAACATTTTTGTCCCAATAATCAAAACCGAAAGTAATAATTTGTTCAAAAAATGAGTCTGAATATATCAATTTCGTGTTTGTTATCATGGTCTTTGTCCCTGTCTTATTTGACAATTTGAAATAAAATGTTTCAGCATTACTTGTGTTGAACCCTGAAAAGTATGAATATTTGTCATAAAAGGTTCTTGAGCTTCCTTTTGGTGGGGTTGCACAATGTTCCCATTGATTATAATTTAAAACATTTCTAGGTTGTGCAGATTTATGTAGAAAATGGTTACCATAGTGGTTGTAACAGTACATACTATCATAATTTGTAGAACCCTGCAAATAATCATGTTTGGTAAATTTAGCAGACATCACTAAGTCAGACATCATATTATTTATACTTTCAAAGTCCCAATCATCTGCAAATGAGCTTGGTTTTACAAAGTCACTCAATGAGATCTTAATTTGGTGTGGATATTTCAGGATTTCAACCGGACCATAAATTTCGTAGTCAGTGTTGTCCCATGCTACCCCACCCGGTATAGGATTGGCTGTGAAGTTGACTGAAGAAAGTTCTCTTTTCTCGACGTGTGAAGATGTGTGTGGCTTGAGGATCAAGTTGATTTTCTGACTTGCTGTGTCCATTTTAGCATATTTTCCCTCAATGAAGCGTCCCAAAGTTAGTACCATGATGAGCCAAAGTATGAGGATAAATGCACCAAAGCCCACCCAAAATTCAATCCATGGAGAAATTAGATATGGTTGTTTCAAAAGTTTTTTAGCTTTATCTTTAAAGGTTTTTGTTGATGGCTGTGTCTTTGATTCACTGAGGTCTTCAGAGGAATCATCGAAGTTTATGAAGTAGCCGGATGCAGTTCTGTCAATTGTTCCAATTGCTTCAGGATTACAGTTTCTTGCATATTCGTTTGTTACTTCATTGTAGGTTGGTGTGTCTCTACTAAATGTTTTTATTTGGGTTTTCAGAGGTTTAAGTTCCATTGCATTGTTGCATAGTCCTTGTTGTTGTTCTGTAGGCGTTTCGAATGTGATTAGCCTCTTAGTTAGGACCTCTGTATTTGTAGCAAACTTTGGTGTTCTACTACTTATCGGGAGTCCACTTGGCCTACTGTTTGTTATCGGCCACATGATTGTGGTTTTACCAGGTCGATGGATACAACTCGGTTCTCCTTTTTACCAGCAAGCGGCGGTAGTACAACTGATCTTGTCCCGTTGATAGACAAGACAGGAACTGCATTTCTATAAGAAGGCCCAAATTCCTTCTTTACCGCGATCTTTTCTCTGACTAGATCCCTGACTTTTGGAATCCAGACAGGTCTTGCTGGGACAGGTGGTGGTTCTTCAGTGGTTGTTGGCTGCTGTGTCAACTTTATGTTGCTCAGGTCTTTTCTTGTTTCGTTTAAGTCCTGCAAAATAGCCAAACGATCTTTGATATCAAAGCTTTTTTCCTTTACCACTGAAGTCTGACTGTCGAGATCTAAGACTAACATCCTAGTTCCAAACAATAATTCGTACGGACTGAATCCCTTCAGAGAATTTCTTGGCAGGTTATTTAGACTACGTTGGACACTTATTAGATGTTTGACCCACCCAACTCCCGAACCTAATATCCTTTCCGTTATAGATAGCTTTATGCCTTGGTTTTTTCTTTACACCATCCCGTATCCCTCAGGAAGGAAGTGAGAAGAATCCCGCATTGCTATGCTCATTTGGCTGTGCTTCCCCACAAGCTTGAGGGCTAAAGTGAAAACATTGGTCAAACGTAGCATGCTCCTAGCGTATATGCCATTTAGACTCGCAAATCTTTGTATAACAGTCCAGACGTCAGCCGAGTGCTGGGGACCTACATTATAAGTGGAAACTAGCCTGTATATGTTAATCGGACGCTTTGCTTTTTACTGTTGATCCTTTCTGGAGTGAAACGCCACGGTAGTATACCGTTTCTCTCGCCACTGCGATCTCTGTTGCAGTTCGGGCATTTTTTTACAAAAATGTGATGCTGCAGGCTCATGCCTGGCCACCAGTACCTTGATTGTAATTCTTCCAGAGAATCTTTTAGTTTGAGGTGTCCGAGACCCTCACCCATATGTGCGTCTGCAATTAACAAGGTTCTCCTGTCCATGTTTGGAATTACTCTATCCCCCACTCCAGGGATTCGAGCAAAAGGGACGGAGTTTGCATCGATTATGTATGTATAATTGAGTGGATAGTTGATCGGTAGCGCTGAGCAGTCGCCTTTTGATGACGTTCTCACCGCCAGCGCTGTTTCACCGTCAATGTATTTCACTGTACGCTTTTTTCTAGCTATGGAAGCCGATTTAGTTGCTACCGCTGTGGCTGTCTCAGCCAATGAATTCCCTGCAACGTGAACGCCATCACGCTGATGACTCAGTGTATGTATCACGTGAGTCTTTGGTAGTTCTTTTTGTAACAGAACTATTTGTTCCCAAAGCAGTTTTTGCTTTATTGTTGCACCTGTGTCATCTTTGTAACCGTTTTGAATCCATGTCTGCAAATCCTTGTTGTATGATTTGACGCAGTAATATGAATCGGACACTATAAGTGTCGGGAATTCGCGATCCGCATTATCTAGCGCCATTTTCAATGCTATTATTTCAGTCTGTTGTTCTGAATTAGTTTCTACTGAGTGTGTTTTTGTTAATAGAGGTCTTAGTTTACCTCCGCGCCACACTTCTTTTGTAATCTCACATGTGGGGTTGTATGCTTGTTCTCCCCAAACGGAGGGTTGAGCATGTCCGTCTGTATAGATTACACAAGCGTATTGTCGTAAGGGCAGAATGTCGATTGGCAGAGGGAATGTTCTTTCATATTCTAGATTTTTTAGTTCCTCTAGTTCTGGATCAAAGTAGTAGTTTACTTTGTCCATTGTAATGGAATTCACCCATTGTATCCATTCCGGATTCAATGCTGTTGTTGGTAAATTCCACGGGGTTGTTAATGCCTCAAAGGCTGATTCTGCTGTTCTGACTGTGATACGTCTACCGTCAGCTTTATCTTTTTCTCTAGCTATTGCGGTTTGAACTGCATGAACAATGTTTTCTTTAATGCTGAACTTCTTTTCAGCTTCTGTGTACAAGTGTGATTTGAATGCAATTGGTACCTTTTCTCCCTCATTAGAGGTCAGGTATGTGAATCCGCATCTTCCTGGGATGACTCGAAACACAAGATTGCGTGTGTTATCACGTGTTTCTAATTTAGTTTTTAGTAACATGTCAGTTTGTAAAGATCTCAGAATTTCTGTGTGAATTTGAGTCCAATTGGTTCTTTTAAAATCTGGTTTTATTAGATCATAAAGGGGTTTGACCCTTTCTGCGTAATTTGCAATGTATGTTCTTCCGAAATTTAGGAAGCCTAGAATTGACTGTAGGTTTTTTAGTGTTCTAGGTGCTTGGAGTACGGCACATTTCTCTAGGAAATTGTCAGCCAGGCTTTTGCCTTCACTTGATAATTCATATCCTAAGAACAGGACTGTTAGATGGGCAATTCTAGATTTTTTAAAGTTGAATTTGTAACCCTCTGCTGCGAACCCAAGTATTATGGTGTTCACTCTCTTCAAGTGAGTATCCAAGTCATCATCTGTTAGGTATATGTCGTCGACATAAGATAATGCTTCGTCATCATATGTTTGTAGTAACTCTGTTACCCTCGCTGAGAATAATCCTGGGCTGTTCTTGAACCCCTGGGGTAACCGACAGAATTGTTTTTGAGCGCCATTTATTGAGAACGCGGACAAATATCTGCTCTCTGGTGCTATGTTTTGACAAAAGAATCCATTAGAGATGTCTAATGTTGTTTTGTATTTTTTGCGCACTATGTTATTCATTAGTGCAGCACTATGCGAGTTTTGCACTGCAAAAGTTTTGCAACATGAGTTAAGGTGTCTGTAATCCAAAACTAGACGATATGTATTGTCTGGTTTGGAAACCGGAAACAAAGGGTTGTTCATTTGTGAGGTGCAAGTTTCAATCACCCCCTGGTATTCTAGTTGATCTAGGATTTCTTTTACCTGTTTTTTAGCTTCTTGCTTAATTGGGTACTGTCTTTGTGCAGTAGGTTGTGATTTTAACTGGATTTTGGGAGGAGGAGAGTCCTCATCCCATCCTACGTGATTTTTATATAAAGCAGGAGCTTGAGCTACTGCCCACTTTCTGGCAAGTGTGTATTTTTTATGAATTGGGATATGATTTGAGAAGGCAGGCATAATTATTTCTTCCCCATGAGGGCAGTCCCTGACAAACTCTGGTGGCCAGTCTTTTTCAGCTAGAAGGATGTCATAGCCCTTGGAGAGATTATCCCAAAATAGTCCCCTTATTTTTCTAGTCTTATCCCCTTCTATACGTAAAGTTATTTCATATATTTTGTGAGGTTTGCTAACTCTGGTGTCTGCAGTTTCCACTTGAAGATATTCATTCGTGTCCACTGTCTCCAGATGATTCATAAGGACTTTGCGAGCTATGCTCACTTCTGCTGCGCTGTCTAGCATTGTCTGAGCCCATTCTCCGTTTTTCAGTTGTGTCCTCAGTATTCTCGGCATTGTTAACTACTTTAATACTGGCTACCTTCTTTTTTGGAAATTGTAATTTCTTTTTTAGATGAGCAGGTTCCTTGTCTTTGGACTTGGCGTGCTCTTCTCTTTGTTCTGATCGTCCTCTTCTTTCCGATTTCTGCGAGGAAGTCTGAAAAGATTGAGAGGGGCGTGTATCAAAATCTTGATATCTATCAGGCTTCTTAATATTATCCCTATTTCTAAGGTTATATCTTTTCCCAGAGGGATCACTTTGGGGCGACCTGTGTCTTTGGTTCGGAGATATTTCTCTCCGCCGAGGAGACCTTCCTCTGGACTGGAATTTCTTTTCTTTAGGATTGGATTGTTTGTTTCCATCCCAGCTCTTTTTTTGTGATGTTAAATTATTATTAAAAAATATTTTTTCAGGACTTTCAATCAGTCGTGGTTTTACTGGTATTCCACCTAAACTATCTCTACCTAGTTCCTCATAGGATTTTTCTATTATTCTGGCAATTTCAGCTGGTTGGTCTGCTATATCTGTTTCTTTTAACCTTTGGCGGATCGCCACGTTTGCTGCTTCTCCCTTTATATTGGCTAGTAATATAGCCGAGACCTGCTTGAAGTCTTTCAGTAATTTCATACCAAGAGTTAAAGCGGGTTCTGGACCGTATTCATCTTGAATCTGTTTTAGCACATCTGGTATTACCGAGATGGATGGAACGCCATGCGTTTTTGTGTAAATAGAAGCAAAGACTGTACCCCAAGTGTCACAGTCCTCCACGTGTGGTGCGATTCCCATTGGAAGACAGATAGTCAGAATCCTGTGTTTTTCCAACGGGGTGGTGTCTGGAAACACCGCCTCTATTTGAGTGATTTTTTGTGCTAACCAGAATGGTATTTGTTCCCGTTTAGCTGGTACTTTACCTAGGCAGGACTGTATGTTCTGTGGTGTAATTTTATTTGTATTCCCCTGATGTGGGGTCAGCTGTGGAATTTTAACTGCTGGTTGGATTGTTGAAGTCCGCATTACATATTGGACTAATTGTCTATGTAGTGTAGTTTTATTAATTGTTTTAGTTGTATTAAAAGGTTTGCTGCAGACATCCCATCGATGTCTGGATGTGGTGTGTATCCGGCTAGGACCGGCCACGTTGCTCCTGGTCTACCTAATGGACCGAGCCTGGTGGTGTGATTATTATGTTTTAGGGCGCCATTAAACAAGAGCAGGTGCTCTTGAAATTTAAGTGGTACTTCCACCTCCTCGAAAGGAGTGTACTCATTAGGAGGTTCCTCTGTTTTGTAATAGTGGAAGACCTTTGTTACAGCGTTTGCTGCTGGAAAGTGTATCCATGAATAGAACACCTCTGTCTGCCGATATTCGTGTGCCTCAATTACGAATATGACTGTGCCACCTCTAGGTGTCAGTCCATTTTCTATAAGTTTTAAAGTTATAGATTTTCTTATGTTGACCGCGATGAGTATTATATTCGGGTCTGTTTCTTGCATAGCATTATCAGCTGCTACGAGTTCAGCCGCTATTCTAACAGCCTCTCTTTCATCATCACTTTCTGACATTGTACTGTTCAGAAGGTTATTCCGTTTGTTTGCAGATCAGGTTTCTTATGGAAACAAAGATTAGATGCACAATATTTTGGAACAGTGTATCCTTCAACGTTGACTAAACCAAGAACCATACATAGGAGTTTCCTCCTGCGAGGTTTGGCGGATATGACCTTTCACCCACTCCAGACGTCTTTGGAGTATTATGGGAAAAAAAGGGTCTGAGTGAAAAAGCACGACTGAGTTACTCTAATGTCTTGCGTTAGTTTTATCGCCTTTCCAAACGTTTGGGCGCCATGTAGTGTAGTTCCTATTATCCCAATAGGCTCTGCGCATTGGAATAATACCTTCAATAGTATAGGCCTAGACCAGACGTTAACTAGGTCTTCTACTGTCGATATTAGACTTAAAGTTTTGGGTTTGCCAGCAAGCTCAGAGTTCACTAGAAACTTTCTCGAATAGGCAAGGAGGAGTTGCACCTCCCTGGATAGACAAGAAGGGATTTAGTTTCTGACAACCATAGAACATGACAACTTTGCTCTCCCCTAATCAAGAGTGTATCTCTAGAGTCGTGTGAAAACAAAAGACAACTTATTTTACTCAGTCAGTACGTGCATTCTTAGTCTCACCAGATTGTAGAGAAAAGGAAGAGACGGGCGTGTTCAATAAAAGATGGTATTTATTGATCAGTCTCTTTTCTCATACAAGAGAAATAAATCGATATTATCGCAATACTTATGGTTAAGTAAAGTGCATACAATAAAAGCAGAAGTATAAAATAATACTGTAAAAACGTTTATATGGTTTCTAAGCCATAAGGTGGTTTAAAATGGATAAAATAGAGACATACACATATACATTTGACTAATCGTACTCAACTGGTGTTTCTAACTACGCCTACCCCAGTGTACCTGACCTAAGCCTAATACGTGAGCGGGAGTAGAAAGTAGCAGTTTAAGTTAAGTTTGTTTTGCCAAGTGACTGACTCAAGAATTCTCTGCAAGGGGTTATTCAGTTCGGTACCTGGAATTTAGGATGAATGAGGGATGGTATCTCTCGTCTCTGGTCTCGATATCCCAAGCTGCCTGCGAGGGCTGCTCGGAAGCGCCGGAGCTGGATTTCTCGGCAGGAGAAAGCAGCGTCTCGTTCTCAGCGCGTCAGGAAGGCGGGGCTGCGCCAGCGGGGTCTGCTCTGCTCTGGGCTTCGGCAAGTCTGGCTGCTCCGATCTCGTCACCACCGCGTGTGTTTGCTTAAGGCAATACCGGTAATATTTATACCTGTAAGGTGCCGAGATTGACGTAAGGATGGACATAGATACGTCAATAAGGATGTCATACGACTTGGTCGTTAGCACATTCTTTTGCTGAAGTTCTCGATGAAATCAAAGCAATGGCCGCAGGGTTTTTCCCAGGTTGTCATAGGTTTGATTTGTTTTGAGAACTCCGTATGCCTTATCAGGGGCTGGAGGAATATCGCTTGTCTAATTAGATGGCAAGCGTTATGACCTAATCAGATAACACGTTCCTGTGCCGTGGTGTGGCTTCATCAGATAACGGTTTCTGCATCATGGGATGGCTGCTAGTTAACTTGTTAACAAGAACAGGGTCAGGAATAGGGGGATCGATACAGAACCTATAGGAATACATCACAACTTGACCCCCAGCCCCCACGTGACACAAGCAGCAGTTTGTGGGGAGACTTGGCCTGACACTTGACCCCCCAGCCCCCACGTGACACAAGCAGCAGTTTGTGGGGAGACTTGGCCTGACACTTGACCCCCCAGCCCCCACGTGACACAAGCAGCAGTTTCAGGGGAGACTTGGCCTGACACGTGACCCCCCCAGCCCCCACGTGACACAAGCAGCAGTTTGTGGGCAGACTTGGCCCGACACTTGACCCCCAAGCCCCAACGTGACACAAGCAGCAGTGTGTGGGGAGACTTGGCCTGACACATGACCCCCCCAGCCCCCACGTGACACAAGCAGCAGTTTGTGGGGAGACTTGGCCTGACCCCCCCAGCCCCCACGTGACACAAGCAGCAGTGTGTGGGGAGACTTGGCCTGACACGTGACCCCCCCCAGCCCCCACGTGACACAAGCAGCAGTTTGTGGGGAGACTTGGCCTGACACTTGACCCCCCAGCCCCCACGTGACACAAGCAGCAGTTTGTGGGGAGACTTGGCCTGACACTTGACCCCCCAGCCCCCACGTGACACAAGCAGCAGTTTGTGGGAAGACTTGGCTGACACTTGACCCCCCAGCCCCCACGTGACACAAGCAGCAGTTTGTGGGGAGACTTGGCCTGACACTTGACCCCCCAGCCCCCACGTGACACAAGCAGCAGTGTGTGGGGAGACTTGGCCTGACACTTGACCCCCCAGCCCCCACGTGACACAAGCAGCAGTTTGTGGGGAGACTTGGCCTGACACGTGACCCCCCCCAGCCCCCACGTGACACAAGCAGCAGTGTGTGGGGAGACTTGGCCTGACACTTGACCCCCCCAGCCCCCACGTGACACAAGCAGCAGTTTGTGGGGAGACTTGGCCTGACACCTGACCCCCCCAGCCCCCACGTGACACAAGCAGCAGTTTGTGGGCAGACTTGGCCTGACACTTGACCCCCCAGCCCCCACGTGACACAAGCAGCAGTGTGTGGGGAGACTTGGCCTGACACTTGACCCCCCAGCCCCCACGTGACACAAGCAGCAGTTTGTGGGCAGACTTGGCCTGACACTTGACCCCCCAGCCCCCACGTGACACAAGCAGCAGTTTGTGGGCAGACTTGGCTGACACTTGACCCCCCAGCCCCCACGTGACACAAGCAGCAGTTTGTGGGCAGACTTGGCTTGACACTTGACCCCCCAGCCCCCACGTGACACAAGCATGCAGTGTGTGGGGAGACTTGGCCTGACACTTGACCCACCAGCCCCCACGTCACACAAGCAGCAGTGTGTGGGGAGACTTGGCCTGACACTTGAGCCCCCAGCCCCCACGTGACACAAGCAGCAGTTTGTGGGCAGACTTGGCTGACACTTGACCCCCCCAGCCCCCATGTGACACAAGCAGCAGTTTGTGGGCAGACTTGGCCTGACAATTGACCCCTAGCCCCCACGTGACACAAGCAGCAGTGTGTGGGGAGACTTGGCCTGACACTTGACCCCCCAGCCCCCACGTGACACAAGCAGCAGTTTGTGGGCAGACTTGGCTGACACTTGACCCCCCCAGCCCCCACGTGACACAAGCAGCACTTTGTGGGCAGACTTGGCTGACACTTGACCCCCCAGCCCCCACGTGACACAAGCAGCCGGTTGTGGGGAGACTTGGCCTGACACTTGACCCCCCAGCCCCCACGTGACACAAGCAGCAGTTTGTGGGGAGACTTGGCCTGACACTTGACCCCCCATCCCCCACGTGACACAAGCAGCAGTTTGTGGGCAGACTTGGCTGTCACTTGACCCCCCCAGCCCCCACGTGACACAAGCAGCAGTTTGTGGGCAGACTTGGCCTGACACTTGACCCCCAGCCCCCACGTGACACAAGCAGCAGTTTGTGGGGAGACTTGGCCTAACACTTGATCCCCCAGCCCCCACGTGACACAAGCAGCAGTGTGTGGGGAGACTTGGCCTGACACTTGACCCCCCAGCCCCCAAGTGACACAAGCAGCAGTTTGAGGGGAGACTTGGCCTGACACGTGACCCCCCGGCCCCCACGTGACACAAGCAGCAGTTTGTGGGCAGACTTGGCCTGACACTTGACCCCCCATCCCCCACGTGACACAAGCAGCAGTTTGTGGGCAGACTTGGCATGACACTTGACCCCCCAGCCCCCACGTGACACAAGCAGCAGTTTGTGGGCAGACTTGGCCCGACACTTGACCCCCCAGCCCCCACGTGACACAAGCAGCAGTTTGTGGGGAGACTTGGCCTGACACTTGACCCCCGGCCCCCACGTGACACAAGCAGCAGTTTGTGGGCAGAATTGGCCTGACACTTGACCCCCCAGCCCCCACGTGACACAAGCAGCAGTTTGTGGGCAGACTTGGCCTGACACTTGACCCCCCCCGCCCCCACGTGACATAAGCAGCAGTTTGTGGGCAGACTTGGCCCGACACTTGACCCCCCAGCCCCCACGTGACACAAGCAGCAGTTTGAGGGGAGACTTGGCCTGACACGTGACCCCCCCAGCCCACACGTGACACAAGCAGCAGTTTGTGGGCAGACATGGCCCGACACTTGACCCCCCAGCCCCCACGTGACACAAGCAGCAGTGTGTGGGGAGACATGGCCTGACACGTGACCCCCCCAGCCCCCACGTGACACAAGCAGCAGTTTGTGGGCAGACTTGGCCCGACACTTGACCCCCCAGCCCCCACGTGACACAAGCAGCAGTTTGTGGGGAGACTTGGCCTGACACTTGACCCCCGGCCCCCACGTGACACAAGCAGCAGTTTGTGGGCAGACTTGGCCCGACACTTGACCCCCCAGCCCCCACGTGACACAAGCAGCAGTGTGTGGGGAGACATGGCCTGACACGTGACCCCCCCAGCCCCCACGTGACACAAGCAGCAGTTTGTGGGGAGACTTGGCCTGACCCCCCAGCCCCCACGTGACACAAGCAGCAGTGTGTGGGGAGACTTGGCCTGACACGTGACCCCCCCAGCCCCCACGTGACACAAGCAGCAGTTTGTGGGGAGACTTGGCCTGACACTTGACCCCCCAGCCCCCACGTGACACAAGCAGCAGTTTGTGGGGAGACTTGGCCTGACACTTGACCCCCCAGCCCCCACGTGACACAAGCAGCAGTTTGTGGGCAGACTTGGCTGACACTTGACCCCCCAGCCCCCACGTGACACAAGCAGCAGTTTGTGGGGAGACTTGGCATGACACTTGACCCCCCAGCCCCCACGTGACACAAGCAGCAGTGTGTGGGGAGACTTGGCCTGACCCTTGACCCCCCAGCCCCCACGTGACACAAGCAGCAGTTTGTGGGGAGACTTGGCCTGACACGTGACCCCCCCAGCCCCCACGTGACTCAAGCAGCAGTGTGTGGGGAGACTTGGCCTGACACTTGACCCCCCCAGCCCCCACGTGACACAAGCAGCAGTTTGTGGGGAGACTTGGCCTGACACGTGACCCCCCCAGCCCCCACGTGACACAAGCAGCAGTTTGTGGGCAGACTTGGCCTGACACTTGACCCCCCAGCCCCCACGTGACACAAGCAGCAGTGTGTGGTGAGACTTAGCCTGACACTTGACCCCCCAGCCCCCACGTGACACAAGCAGCAGTTTGTGGGCAGACTTGGCCTGACACTTGACCCCCTAGCCCCCACGTGACACAAGCAGCAGTTTGTGGGCAGACTTGGCTGACACTTGACCCCCCCAGCCCCCACGTGACACAAGCAGCAGTTTGTGGGCAGAATTGGCCTGACACTTGACCCCCCAGCCCCCCCACGTGACACAAGCAGCAGTTTGAGGGGAGACTTGGCCTGGCACGTGGGCAGCAGCAGTTTGTGGGCAGACTTGGCTGACACTTGACCCCCACAGCCCCCACGTGACACAAGCAGCAGTTTGTGGGCAGACTTGGCCTGACACGTGACCCCCAGCCCCCACGTGACACAAGCAGCAGTGTGTGGGGAGACTTGGCCTGACACTTGACCCCCCAGCCCCCACGTGACACAAGCAGCAGTTTGTGGGCAGACTTGGATGACACTTGACCCCCCAGCCCCCACGTGACACAAGCAGCAGTTTGTGGGGAGACTTGGCCTGACACTTGACCCCCCAGCCCCCACGTGACACAAGCAGCAGTTTGTGGGGAGACTTGGCCTGACACTTGACCCCCCAGCCCCCACGTGACACAAGCAGCAATTTGTGGGCAGACTTGGCTGACACTTGACCCCCCCAGCCCCCACGTGACACAAGCAGCAGTTTGTGGGGAGACTTGGCCTGACACGTGACCCCCCGGCCCCCACGTGACACAAGCAGCAGTTTGTGGGCAGACTTGGCCTGACACTTGACCCCCCAGCCCCCACGTGACACAAGCAGCAGTTTGTGGGCAGACTTGGCCTGACACTTGACCCCCCAGCCCCCACGTGACACAAGCAGCAGTTTGTGGGCAGACTTGGCCCGACACTTGACACCCCAGCCCCCACGTGACACAAGCAGCAGTTTGTGGGGAGACTTGGCCTGACACTTGACCCCCGGCCCCCACGTGACACAAGCAGCAGTTTGTGGGCAGACTTGGCCTGACACTTGACCCCCCCAGCCCCCACGTGACACAAGCAGCAGTTTGAGGGGAGACTTGGCCTGACACGTGACCCCCCAGCCCCCACGTGACACAAGCAGCAGTTTGTGGGCAGACTTGGCCTGACACTTGACCCCCCAGCCCCCACGTCACACAAGCAGCAGTGTGTGGGGAGACTTGGCCTGACACGTGACCCCCCAAGCCCCCACGTCACACAAGCAGCAGTGTGTGGGGAGACTTGGCCTGACACGTGACCCCCCCAGCCCCCACGTCACACAAGCAGCAGTGTGTGGGGAGACTTGGCCTGACACGTGACCCCCCCAGCCCCCACGTGACACAAGCAGCAGTGTGTGGGGAGACTTGGCCCGACACTTGACCCCCCAGCCCCCACGTGACACAAGCAGCAGTTTGTGGGGAGACTTGGCCTGACACTTGACCCCCCAGCCCCCACGTGACACAAGCAGCAATTTGTGGGCAGACTTGGCTGACACTTGACCCCCCCAGCCCCCATGTGACACAAGCAGCAGTTTGTGGGGAGACTTGGCCTGACACGTGACCCCCCGGCCCCCACGTGACACAAGCAGCAGTTTGTGGGTAGACTTGGCCTGACACTTGACCCCCCAGCCCCCACGTGACACAAGCAGCAGTTTGTGGGCAGACTTGGCCTGACACTTGACCCCCCAGCCCCCACGTGACACAAGCAGCAGTTTGTGGGCAGACTTGGCCCGACACTTGACACCCCAGCCCCCACGTGACACAAGCAGCAGTTTGTGGGGAGACTTGGCCTGACACTTGACCCCCGGCCCCCACGTGACACAAGCAGCAGTTTGTGGGCAGATTTGGCCTGACACTTGACCCCCCCAGCCCCCATGTGACACAAGCAGCAGTTTGAGGGGAGACTTGGCCTGACACGTGACCCCCCAGCCCCCACGTGACACAAGCAGCAGTTTGTGGGCAGACTTGGCCTGACACTTGACCCCCCAGCCCCCACGTCACACAAGCAGCAGTGTGTGGGGAGACTTGGCCTGACACGTGACCCCCCCAGCCCCCACGTCACACAAGCAGCAGTGTGTGGGGAGACTTGGCCTGACACGTGACCCCCCCAGCCCCCACGTCACACAAGCAGCAGTGTGTGGGGAGACTTGGCCTGACACGTGACCCCCCAAGCCCCCACGTCACACAAGCAGCTGGCCGCCTTCCTCGAGACGAATGGATCCCTCGACCTCTCCCAGTCAGGCTTCCGGGCCAACCATAGCACCAAGACCGCCCTGATCGCAGCAACCGATGACATCCGAGCCCTGCTCGACAACGGAGAAACAGCGGCCCTCATCCTCCTAGACCTCTCCGCGGCCTTCGACACTGTCTGCCATCGTACACTAGTACAGCGCCTCAGCAACATCGGAATCCAGGAGAAGGCACTGGCGTGGATCACCTCCTTCCTCGCCGGAAGGACACAGAGAGTCCGCCTCCCCCCGTTCAGATCAGAACCCACCGAAGTCATCTGCGGCGTTCCCCAAGGCTCCTCGCTCAGCCCGACCCTCTTCAACGTCTACATGAGCCCCCTCGCAGCCATCGCACGCCAGCACAACCTCAAAATCATCTCCTACGCCGACGACACCCAGCTGATCCTCTCCCTCACCAACGACCCCGCCACCGCCAGAGTCAACCTTCACGAAGGGATGAAAGAGGTAGCCGAATGGATGAAGAACAGCCGCCTGAAACTGAACTCGGACAAGACGGAAGTCCTCATCCTGGGATCCTCACCCGCCGCCTGGGACTACTCCTGGTGGCCCCCCGCCCTGGGCAGCGCACCCAAACCTACAGACCACGCACGCAACCTAGGCTTCATCCTGGACTCCTCCCTCTCCATGACCAGACAAGTCAACGCCGTCTCCTCGTCATGCTTCAACATCCTACGCATGCTACGCAAGATCTTCCGGTGGATCCCCACCGAGACTAGGAAGACGGTCACCCAGACCCTCGTCACCAGCCGACTGGACTACGGCAACGCCCTCTACGCCGGAATCACCGCCAAACTCCAGAAGGGACTCCAGCGGATCCAGAACGCCTCAGCACGACTCATCCTGGACATCCCCCGTCGCAACCACATCTCCGGACAACTGAGAGACCTGCACTGGCTCCCGGTCAACAAGAGAATCACCTTCCGTCTCCTCACCCACGCACACAAAGCCCTGCACAACCAAGGCCCAGGATACCTCAACAGCCGCCTCAACTTCTACGCTCCCAAACGCCAGCTTCGATCGACCGGCCACGCCCTCGCCGCCGTCCCCCGCATCCGAAGAGCCACCACAGGGGGAAGGTCCTTCTCCTACCTCGCCGCCAAGACTTGGAACTCCCTCCCGACCCACCTCCGCCTGACCCAGGACCACCTCGCCTTCAGGAAGCAGCTCAAGACCTGGCTGTTCGAGCAGTAGCAGACCCCCCCTCCCCTAAGCGCCTAGAGACCCTCCGGGTGAGTAGTGCGCTATACAAATGCCGTGATTGATTGATTGATTGATTGATTGATTGATTGATTGATTGATTGGGGAGACTTGGCCTGACCCCCCCCAGCCCCCACGTGACACAAGCAGCAGTGTGTGGGGAGACTTGGCCTGACACGTGACCCCCCACAGCCCCCACGTGACACAAGCAGCAGTTTGAGGGGAGACTTGGCCTGACACGTGACCCCCCCAGCCCCCACGTGACACAAGCAGCAGTTTGTGGGCAGACTTGGCCCGACACTTGACCCCCCAGCCCCCACGTGACACAAGCAGCAGTTTGTGGGGAGACTTGGCCTGACACTTGACCCCCCAGCCCCCACGTGACACAAGCAGCAGGTTGTGGGGAGACTTGGCCTGACACGTGACCCCCCAGCCCCCACGTGACACAAGCAGCAGTGTGTGGGGAGACTTGGCCTGACACTTGACCCCCCAGCCCCCACGTGACACAAGCAGCAGTTTGTGGGGAGACTTGGCCTGACACTTGACCCACCCAGCCCCCACGTGACACAAGCAGCTGTTTGTGGGGAGACTTGGCCTGACACGTGACCCCCCCAGCCCCCACGTGACACAAGCAGCAGTGTGTGGGGAGACTTGGCCTGAGACTTGACCCCCCCAGCCCCCACATGACACAAGCAGCAGTTTGTGGGCAGACTTGGCCTGACACTTGACCCCCCAGCCCCCACGTGACACAAGCAGCAGTGTGTGGGGAGACTTGGCCTGACACTTGACCCCCCCAGCCCCCACGTGACACAAGCAGCAGTGTGTGGGGAGACTTGGCCTGATACTTGACCCCCCAGCCCCCACGTGACACAAGCAGCAGTGTGTGGGGAGACTTGGCCTGAAACGTGACCCCCCCAGCCCCCACGTGACACAAGCAGCAGTGTGTGGGGAGACTTGGCCTGACACTTGACCCCCCCAGCCCCCACGTGACACAAGCAGCAGTGTGTGGGGAGACTTGGCCTGACACGTGACCCCCCCAGCCCCCACGTGACACAAGCAGCAGTGTGTGGGGAGACTTGGCCTGACACTTGACCCCCCCAGCCCCCACGTGACACAAGCAGCAGTGTGTGGGGAGACTTGGCCTGACACGTGACCCCCCCAGCCCCCACGTGACACAAGCAGCAGTTTGTGGGGAGACTTGGCTGACACATGACCCCCCCAGCCCCCACGTGACACAAGCAGCAGTTTGTGGGGAGACTTGGCCTGACACTTGACCCCCCCAGCCCCCACGTGACACAAGCAACAGTTTGTGGGGAGACTTGGCCTGACACTTGACCCCCCCAGCCCCCACGTGACACAAGCAGCAGTTTGTGGGGAGACTTGGCCTGACACTTGACCCCCCCAGCCCCCACGTGACACAAGCAGCAGTTTGTGGGGAGACTTGGCCTGACACTTGACCCCCCCAGCCCCCACGTGACACAAGCAGCAGTTTGTGGGGAGACTTGGCCTGACACTTGACCCCCCCAGCCCCCACGTGACACAAGCAGCAGTTTGTGGGGAGACTTGGGCTGACACTTGACCCCCCCAGCCCCCACGTGACACAAGCAGCAGTTTGTGGGGAGACTTGGCCTGACACTTGACCCCCCAGCCCCCACGTGACACAAGCAGCAGTTTGTGGGGAGACTTGGCCTGACACTTGACCCCCCAGCCCCCACGTGACACAACCAGCAGTTTGTGGGGAGACTTGGCCTGACACTTGACCCCCCAGCCCCCACATGACACAAGCAGCAGTTTGTGGGGAGACTTGGCCTGACACTTGACCTCCAGCCCCCACGTGACACAAGCAGCAGTTTGTGGGAAGACTTGGCTGACACTTGACCCCCCAGCCCCCACGTGACACAAGCAGCAGTTTGTGGGGAGACTTGGCCTGACACTTGACCCCCCAGCCCCCACGTGACACAAGCAGCAGTGTGTGGGGAGACTTGGCCTGACACTTGACCCCCCAGCCCCCACGTGACACAAGCAGCAGTTTGTGGGGAGACTTGGCCTGACACGTGACCCCCCCCAGCCCCCACGTGACACAAGCAGCAGTGTGTGGGGAGACTTGGCCTGACACTTGACCCCCCCAGCCCCCACGTGACACAAGCAGCAGTTTGTGGGGAGACTTGGCCTGACACGTGACCCCCCCCAGCCCCCACGTGACACAAGCAGCAGTTTGTGGGCAGACTTGGCCTGACACTTGACCCCCCAGCCCCCACGTGACACAAGCAGCAGTGTGTGGGGAGACTTGGCCTGACACTTGACCCCCCAGCCCCCACGTGACACAAGCAGCAGTTTGTGGGCAGACTTGGCCTGACACTTGACCCCCTTCCCCCACGTGACACAAGCAGCAGTTTGTGGGCAGACTTGGCTGACACTTGACCCCCCAGCCCCCACGTGACACAAGCAGCAGTTTGTGGGCAGACTTGGCTTGACACTTGACCCCCCAGCCCCCACGTGACACAAGCATGCAGTGTGTGGGGAGACTTGGCCTGACACTTGACCCACCAGCCCCCACGTCACACAAGCAGCAGTGTGTGGGGAGACTTGGCCTGACACTTGAGCCCCCAGCCCCCACGTGACACAAGCAGCAGTTTGTGGGCAGACTTGGCTGACACTTGACCCCCCCAGCCCCCATGTGACACAAGCAGCAGTTTGTGGGCAGACTTGGCCTGACACTTGACCCCTAGCCCCCACGTGACACAAGCAGCAGTGTGTGGGGAGACTTGGCCTGACACTTGACCCCCCAGCCCCCACGTGACACAAGCAGCAGTTTGTGGGCAGACTTGGCTGACACTTGACCCCCCCAGCCCCCACGTGACACAAGCAGCACTTTGTGGGCAGACTTGGCTGACACTTGACCCCCCAGCCCCCACGTGACACAAGCAGCCGGTTGTGGGGAGACTTGGCCTGACACTTGACCCCCCAGCCCCCACGTGACACAAGCAGCAGTTTGTGGGGAGACTTGGCCTGACACTTGACCCCCCATCCCCCACGTGACACAAGCAGCAGTTTGTGGGCAGACTTGGCTGTCACTTGACCCCCCCAGCCCCCACGTGACACAAGCAGCAGTTTGTGGGCAGACTTGGCCTGACACTTGACCCCCAGCCCCCACGTGACACAAGCAGCAGTTTGTGGGGAGACTTGGCCTAACACTTGACCCCCCAGCCCCCACGTGACACAAGCAGCAGTGTGTGGGGAGACTTGGCCTGACACTTGACCCCCCAGCCCCCAAGTGACACAAGCAGCAGTTTGAGGGGAGACTTGGCCTGACACGTGACCCCCCGGCCCCCACGTGACACAAGCAGCAGTTTGTGGGCAGACTTGGCCTGACACTTGACCCCCCATCCCCCACGTGACACAAGCAGCAGTTTGTGGGCAGACTTGGCATGACACTTGACCCCCCAGCCCCCACGTGACACAAGCAGCAGTTTGTGGGCAGACTTGGCCCGACACTTGACCCCCCAGCCCCCACGTGACACAAGCAGCAGTTTGTGGGGAGACTTGGCCTGACACTTGACCCCCGGCCCCCACGTGACACAAGCAGCAGTTTGTGGGCAGAATTGGCCTGACACTTGACCCCCCAGCCCCCACGTGACACAAGCAGCAGTTTGTGGGCAGACTTGGCCTGACACTTGACCCCCCCCCGCCCCCACGTGACATAAGCAGCAGTTTGTGGGCAGACTTGGCCCGACACTTGACCCCCCAGCCCCCACGTGACACAAGCAGCAGTTTGTGGGGAGACTTGGCCTGACACTTGACCCCCGGCCCCCACGTGACACAAGCAGCAGTTTGTGGGCAGACTTGGCCCGACACTTGACCCCCCAGCCCCCACGTGACACAAGCAGCAGTGTGTGGGGAGACATGGCCTGACACGTGACCCCCCCAGCCCCCACGTGACACAAGCAGCAGTTTGTGGGGAGACTTGGCCTGACCCCCCCAGCCCCCACGTGACACAAGCAGCAGTGTGTGGGGAGACTTGGCCTGACACGTGACCCCCCCAGCCCCCACGTGACACAAGCAGCAGTTTGTGGGGAGACTTGGCCTGACACTTGACCCCCCAGCCCCCACGTGACACAAGCAGCAGTTTGTGGGGAGACTTGGCCTGACACTTGACCCCCCAGCCCCCACGTGACACAAGCAGCAGTTTGTGGGCAGACTTGGCTGACACTTGACCCCCCAGCCCCCACGTGACACAAGCAGCAGTTTGTGGGGAGACTTGGCATGACACTTGACCCCCCAGCCCCCACGTGACACAAGCAGCAGTGTGTGGGGAGACTTGGCCTGACCCTTGACCCCCCAGCCCCCACGTGACACAAGCAGCAGTTTGTGGGGAGACTTGGCCTGACACGTGACCCCCCCAGCCCCCACGTGACTCAAGCAGCAGTGTGTGGGGAGACTTGGCCTGACACTTGACCCCCCCAGCCCCCACGTGACACAAGCAGCAGTTTGTGGGGAGACTTGGCCTGACACGTGACCCCCCCAGCCCCCACGTGACACAAGCAGCAGTTTGTGGGCAGACTTGGCCTGACACTTGACCCCCCAGCCCCCACGTGACACAAGCAGCAGTGTGTGGGGAGACTTAGCCTGACACTTGACCCCCCAGCCCCCACGTGACACAAGCAGCAGTTTGTGGGCAGACTTGGCCTGACACTTGACCCCCTAGCCCCCACGTGACACAAGCAGCAGTTTGTGGGCAGACTTGGCTGACACTTGACCCCCCCAGCCCCCACGTGACACAAGCAGCAGTTTGTGGGCAGAATTGGCCTGACACTTGACCCCCCAGCCCCCCCACGTGACACAAGCAGCAGTTTGAGGGGAGACTTGGCCTGGCACGTGGGCAGCAGCAGTTTGTGGGCAGACTTGGCTGACACTTGACCCCCACAGCCCCCACGTGACACAAGCAGCAGTTTGTGGGCAGACTTGGCCTGACACGTGACCCCCAGCCCCCACGTGACACAAGCAGCAGTGTGTGGGGAGACTTGGCCTGACACTTGACCCCCCAGCCCCCACGTGACACAAGCAGCAGTTTGTGGGCAGACTTGGATGACACTTGACCCCCCAGCCCCCACGTGACACAAGCAGCAGTTTGTGGGGAGACTTGGCCTGACACTTGACCCCCCAGCCCCCACGTGACACAAGCAGCAGTTTGTGGGGAGACTTGGCCTGACACTTGACCCCCCAGCCCCCACGTGACACAAGCAGCAATTTGTGGGCAGACTTGGCTGACACTTGACCCCCCCAGCCCCCACATGACACAAGCAGCAGTTTGTGGGGAGACTTGGCCTGACACGTGACCCCCCGGCCCCCACGTGACACAAGCAGCAGTTTGTGGGCAGACTTGGCCTGACACTTGACCCCCCAGCCCCCACGTGACACAAGCAGCAGTTTGTGGGCAGACTTGGCCTGACACTTGACCCCCCAGCCCCCACGTGACACAAGCAGCAGTTTGTGGGCAGACTTGGCCCGACACTTGACACCCCAGCCCCCACGTGACACAAGCAGCAGTTTGTGGGGAGACTTGGCCTGACACTTGACCCCCGGCCCCCACGTGACACAAGCAGCAGTTTGTGGGCAGACTTGGCCTGACACTTGACCCCCCCAGCCCCCACGTGACACAAGCAGCAGTTTGAGGGGAGACTTGGCCTGACACGTGACCCCCCAGCCCCCACGTGACACAAGCAGCAGTTTGTGGGCAGACTTGGCCTGACACTTGACCCCCCCAGCCCCCACGTCACACAAGCAGCAGTGTGTGGGGAGACTTGGCCTGACACGTGACCCCCCAAGCCCCCACGTCACACAAGCAGCAGTGTGTGGGGAGACTTGGCCTGACACGTGACCCCCCCAGCCCCCACGTCACACAAGCAGCAGTGTGTGGGGAGACTTGGCCTGACACGTGACCCCCCCAGCCCCCACGTGACACAAGCAGCAGTGTGTGGGGAGACTTGGCCCGACACTTGACCTCCCAGCCCCCACGTGACACAAGCAGCAGTTTGTGGGGAGACTTGGCCTGACACTTGACCCCCCAGCCCCCACGTGACACAAGCAGCAATTTGTGGGCAGACTTGGCTGACACTTGACCCCCCCAGCCCCCACGTGACACAAGCAGCAGTTTGTGGGGAGACTTGGCCTGACACGTGACCCCCCGGCCCCCACGTGACACAAGCAGCAGTTTGTGGGTAGACTTGGCCTGACACTTGACCCCCCAGCCCCCACGTGACACAAGCAGCAGTTTGTGGGCAGACTTGGCCTGACACTTGACCCCCCAGCCCCCACGTGACACAAGCAGCAGTTTGTGGGCAGACTTGGCCCGACACTTGACACCCCAGCCCCCACGTGACACAAGCAGCAGTTTGTGGGGAGACTTGGCCTGACACTTGACCCCCGGCCCCCACGTGACACAAGCAGCAGTTTGTGGGCAGACTTGGCCTGACACTTGACCCCCCCAGCCCCCACGTGACACAAGCAGCAGTTTGAGGGGAGACTTGGCCTGACACGTGACCCCCCAGCCCCCACGTGACACAAGCAGCAGTTTGTGGGCAGACTTGGCCTGACACTTGACCCCCCAGCCCCCACGTCACACAAGCAGCAGTGTGTGGGGAGACTTGGCCTGACACGTGACCCCCCAGCCCCCACGTCACACAAGCAGCAGTGTGTGGGGAGACTTGGCCTGACACGTGACCCCCCCAGCCCCCACGTCACACAAGCAGCAGTGTGTGGGGAGACTTGGCCTGACATGTGACCCCCCAAGCCCCCACGTCACACAAGCAGCTGGCCGCCTTCCTCGAGACGAATGGATCCCTCGACCTCTCCCAGTCAGGCTTCCGGGCCAACCATAGCACCAAGACCGCCCTGATCGCAGCAACCGATGACATCCGAGCCCTGCTCGACAACGGAGAAACAGCGGCCCTCATCCTCCTAGACCTCTCCGCGGCCTTCGACACTGTCTGCCATCGTACACTAGTACAGCGCCTCAGCAACGTCGGAATCCAGGAGAAGGCACTGGCGTGGATCACCTCCTTCCTCGCCGGAAGGACACAGAGAGTCCGCCTCCCCCCGTTCAGATCAGAACCCACCGAAGTCATCTGCGGCGTTCCCCAAGGCTCCTCGCTCAGCCCGACCCTCTTCAACGTCTACATGAGCCCCCTCGCAGCCATCGCACGCCAGCACAACCTCAAAATCATCTCCTACGCCGACGACACCCAGCTGATCCTCTCCCTCACCAACGACCCCGCCACCGCCAGAGTCAACCTTCACGAAGGGATGAAAGAGGTAGCCGAATGGATGAAGAACAGCCGCCTGAAACTGAACTCGGACAAGACGGAAGTCCTCATCCTGGGATCCTCACCCGCCGCCTGGGACTACTCCTGGTGGCCCCCCGCCCTGGGCAGCGCACCCAAACCTACAGACCACGCACGCAACCTAGGCTTCATCCTGGACTCCTCCCTCTCCATGACCAGACAAGTCAACGCCGTCTCCTCGTCATGCTTCAACATCCTACGCATGCTACGCAAGATCTTCCGGTGGATCCCCACCGAGACTAGGAAGACGGTCACCCAGACCCTCGTCACCAGCCGACTGGACTACGGCAACGCCCTCTACGCCGGAATCACCGCCAAACTCCAGAAGGGACTCCAGCGGATCCAGAACGCCTCAGCACGACTCATCCTGGACATCCCCCGTCGCAACCACATCTCCGGACACCTGAGAGACCTGCACTGGCTCCCGGTCAACAAGAGAATCACCTTCCGTCTCCTCACCCACGCACACAAAGCCCTGCACAACCAAGGCCCAGGATACCTCAACAGCCGCCTCAACTTCTACGCTCCCAAACGCCAGCTTCGATCGACCGGCCACGCCCTCGCCGCCGTCCCCCGCATCCGAAGAGCCACCACAGGGGGAAGGTCCTTCTCCTACCTCGCCGCCAAGACTTGGAACTCCCTTCCGACCCACCTCCGCCTGACCCAGGACCACCTCGCCTTCAGGAAGCAGCTCAAGACCTGGCTGTTCGAGCAGTAGCAGACCCCCCCTCCCCTAAGCGCCTAGAGACCCTCCGGGTGAGTAGTGCGCTATACAAATGCCGTGATTGATTGATTGATTGATTGATTGATTGATTGATTGATTGGGGAGACTTGGCCTGACCCCCCCCAGCCCCCACGTGACACAAGCAGCAGTGTGTGGGGAGACTTGGCCTGACACGTGACCCCCCACAGCCCCCACGTGACACAAGCAGCAGTTTGAGGGGAGACTTGGCCTGACACGTGACCCCCCCAGCCCCCACGTGACACAAGCAGCAGTTTGTGGGCAGACTTGGCCCGACACTTGACCCCCCAGCCCCCACGTGACACAAGCAGCAGTTTGTGGGGAGACTTGGCCTGACACTTGACCCCCCAGCCCCCACGTGACACAAGCAGCAGGTTGTGGGGAGACTTGGCCTGACACGTGACCCCCCAGCCCCCACGTGACACAAGCAGCAGTGTGTGGGGAGACTTGGCCTGACACTTGACCCCCCAGCCCCCACGTGACACAAGCAGCAGTTTGTGGGGAGACTTGGCCTGACACTTGACCCACCCAGCCCCCACGTGACACAAGCAGCTGTTTGTGGGGAGACTTGGCCTGACACGTGACCCCCCCAGCCCCCACGTGACACAAGCAGCAGTGTGTGGGGAGACTTGGCCTGAGACTTGACCCCCCCAGCCCCCACATGACACAAGCAGCAGTTTGTGGGCAGACTTGGCCTGACACTTGACCCCCCAGCCCCCACGTGACACAAGCAGCAGTGTGTGGGGAGACTTGGCCTGACACTTGACCCCCCCAGCCCCCACGTGACACAAGCAGCAGTGTGTGGGGAGACTTGGCCTGATACTTGACCCCCCAGCCCCCACGTGACACAAGCAGCAGTGTGTGGGGAGACTTGGCCTGAAACGTGACCCCCCCAGCCCCCACGTGACACAAGCAGCAGTGTGTGGGGAGACTTGGCCTGACACTTGACCCCCCCAGCCCCCACGTGACACAAGCAGCAGTGTGTGGGGAGACTTGGCCTGACACGTGACCCCCCCAGCCCCCACGTGACACAAGCAGCAGTGTGTGGGGAGACTTGGCCTGACACTTGACCCCCCCAGCCCCCACGTGACACAAGCAGCAGTGTGTGGGGAGACTTGGCCTGACACGTGACCCCCCCAGCCCCCACGTGACACAAGCAGCAGTTTGTGGGGAGACTTGGCTGACACATGACCCCCCCAGCCCCCACGTGACACAAGCAGCAGTTTGTGGGGAGACTTGGCCTGACACTTGACCCCCCCAGCCCCCACGTGACACAAGCAACAGTTTGTGGGGAGACTTGGCCTGACACTTGACCCCCCCAGCCCCCACGTGACACAAGCAGCAGTTTGTGGGGAGACTTGGCCTGACACTTGACCCCCCCAGCCCCCACGTGACACAAGCAGCAGTTTGTGGGGAGACTTGGCCTGACACTTGACCCCCCCAGCCCCCACGTGACACAAGCAGCAGTTTGTGGGGAGACTTGGCCTGACACTTGACCCCCCAGCCCCCACGTGACACAAGCAGCAGTTTGTGGGGAGACTTGGGCTGACACTTGACCCCCCCAGCCCCCACGTGACACAAGCAGCAGTTTGTGGGGAGACTTGGCCTGACACTTGACCCCCCAGCCCCCACGTGACACAAGCAGCAGTTTGTGGGGAGACTTGGCCTGACACTTGACCCCCCAGCCCCCACGTGACACAACCAGCAGTTTGTGGGGAGACTTGGCCTGACACTTGACCCCCCAGCCCCCACATGACACAAGCAGCAGTTTGTGGGGAGACTTGGCCTGACACTTGACCTCCAGCCCCCACGTGACACAAGCAGCAGTTTGTGGGGAGACTTGGCTGACACTTGACCCCCAGCCCCCACGTGACACAAGCAGCAGTTTGTGGGGAGACTTGGCCTGACACTTGACCCCCAGCCCCCACGTGACACAAGCAGCAGTTTGTGGGGAGACTTGGCCTGACACTTGACCTCCCCACCCCCCACGTGACACAAGCAGCAGTTTGTGGGGAGACTTGGCCTGACACTTGACCTCTGCTTTGAACGAACTACAAACGGACAAATAAAAACAACATTTAAAGGCATTTTAAGCATCGGAACTCCACAGGGTTGTCTGCAACACCTCCTGCTTCTAGCCCCATCCTATGTCTGTGTCTGTGTGCACTTAACTTGCACACCCCAGAGCACGTGTGTTTGCGCCACTGTCTTCGCGTCCCTTAATTAAATTAAATTAAATTAAATTAAATTGGTTGAGAGCATGTAACCTTACCACCCTGGACTAAGGAAGCCTTTGCTGGCCTGTACTGGGGGTTGGTTAACCTGGATGCCCCCCGCCCCCGGGTGCCCGCTGCCCACAGGTGCCCCCCCCCTCCCTGGGCCCTGCCGGCTCTGCCAGGCTGGCGTGGGGCAATGATTAACTGTGCCAGGCCCTGGGAGGGCGGCCCTGGGGCATTGGGGGTGGCAGGGTGCGTGCAGGAGCGGCCCCGGCTGCCACCCGCAGAGGGGTGGGGGCCCAGCGGGGGGGGGGGGGGGTGGTAGGAATCCACAGCACGTGTCAAGCTTTCCGGGAACACCTTGGCCTTGTGAGCTTGTGCACACAGCCCACCTTGGCCTTGTGAGCTTGTGCACACAGCCCACCTTGGCCTTGTGAGCTTGTGCACACAGCCCACCTTGGCCTTGTGAGCTTGTGCACACAGCCCACCTTGGCCTTGTGAGCTTGTGCACACAGCCCACCTTGGCCGTGTGAGCTTGTGCACACAGCCCACCTTGGCCTTGTGAGCGTGTGCACACAGCCCACCTTGGCCTTGTAAGCGTGTGCACACAGCCCACCTTGGCCTTGTGAGCTTGTGCACACAGCCCACTTTGGCCGTGTGAGCTTGTGCACACAGCCCACCTTGGCCTTGTGAGCGTGTGCACACAGCCCACCTTGGCCTTGTGAGCTTGTGCACACAGCCCACCTTGGCCGTGTGAGCGTGTGCACACAGCCCACCTTGGCCTTGTAAGCGTGTGCACACAGCCCACCTTGGCCTTGTGAGCTTGTGCACACAGCCCACCTTGGCCTTGTGAGCTTGTGCACACAGCCCACCTTGGCCTTGTGAGCTTGTGCATACAGCCCACCTTGGCCTTGTGAGCTTGTGCACACAGCCCACCTTGGCCTTGTGAGCTTGTGCACACAGCCCACCTTGGCCTTGTGAGTGTGTGCACACAGCCCACCTTGGCCTTGTGAGTGTGTGCACACAGCCCACCTTGGCCTTGTAAGCGTGTGCACACAGCCCACCTTGGCCTTGTGAGCTTGTGCACACAGCCCACTTTGGCCGTGTGAGCTTGTGCACACAGCCCACCTTGGCCTTGTGAGCGTGTGCACACAGCCCACCTTGGCCTTGTGAGCTTGTGCACACAGCCCACCTTGGCCGTGTGAGCGTGTGCACACAGCCCACCTTGGCTGTGTGAGCTTGTGCACACACAGCCCACCTTGGCCTTGTGAGCCTGTGCACACAGCCGGTGGCAGACACTGTCCAGGCAAGGGAAGCAGGCTGGAGGTTTCCACTCTCCCAGCTGTGCCTGCGGTTCCAGAGCTGTGCCCGCACCCGTGAGGCCATCCTCTGAATATGAGAGGGAAGGGAGGGTTCCGCCCACTAGGAGCTCCCCCTTAAAATAGCACGAGGCAGGCATGCTTCCGATGCAGTCATACACTCAAGTATGTCGCTTCGTGAACCCTGCTTCAAAGCACTTTACTTCCAATCGCAGAGTATTTTCAGTGCATCAACATCACTGAAAGAACTCTGGGGCGTATTTATCAAAGAGCTGCGTCACTCTTGCGCCGCGCAGCGTGATGCAAGAGTGACTCCACTGTGCCCTTAGATTTATCAAGCCACAGAAGCCCCCCTTGCAAGGACTCACAGATGTGCCATAAGTGGTAGACCTGGGACTGCGTCAAATGTTACGCCTCACAGGTGAAGGGTAGCGAGGAGGAATACCTTTATTTCTCCGCGGTACTTCCTCGTTCTACATCTGCTGCATTTTGCAGCACATGTAGAAACAGAAAAACACCTCTCAGGATTGTTTGGCAGAAAAACAATCCTGCTCACAATGCAGACACCCTTGCACCATGGCGCAAGGGTGCCTGTCACAATGCAGACACCCTTGCACCACCTGTCACAATGCAGACACCCTTGCACCATGGCGCAAGGGTGCCTGTCAATGTTGACACCCTTGCACCATGGCGTAAGGGTGCCTGTCAATGTTGACACCCTTGCACCATGGCGTAAGGGTGCCTGTCACAATGCAGACACCCTTGCACCATGGCGCAAGGGTGCCTGTCACACTGCAGACACCCTTGCACCATGGCGCAAGGGTGCCTGTCAATGTTGACACCCTTGCACCATGGCGTAAGGGTGCCTGTCAATGTTGACACCCTTGCACCATGGCGTAAGGGTGCCTGTCACAATGCAGACACCCTTGCACCATGGAGCATGGGTGCCTGTCACAATTCAGAAACCCTTGCACCATGGCGCAAGGGTGCCTGTCACACTGCAGACACCCTTGCACCATGGCGCAAGGGTGCCTGTCAATGTTGACACCCTTGCACCATGGCGTAAGGGTGCCTGTCACAATGCAGACACACTTGCACCATGGCGCAAGGGTGCCTGTCACAATGCAGACACCCTTGCACCATGGCGCAAGGGTGCCTGTCAATGTTGACACCCTTGCACCATGGCGTAAGGGTGCCTGTCACAATGCAGACACCCTTTCACCATGGAGCAAGGGTGCCTGTCACAATGCAGACACACTTGCACCATGGCACAAGGGTGCCTGTCACAATGCAGACACCCTTGCACCACCTGTCATAATGCAGAGACCCTTGCTCCATCCTGCGTTGGTGCTAGGCAGCAGATTGTGGCAACACAGGGAAAAGCCAGGAATGTGAGCACGGTATTAAGTACGGTGTATTCCTGTCCTTTCCTCATCACGCAGTGCAGCAAGTTCACTTGCTGTGCTGCACTGGGCAGCGTGATATTAGGATAAATATTCCCCTATGTTTATTGGGCCAATGGACAGAACCTGTCAGGACCTGTGTCAAGGAAAAGCCTTCTCGCATTGCTTACTCTGTAAAAGAATAGGTGCTGGGGCCTCAGGCTTTGCTCAGAAGACCGCTCTTGGTGCACCGAATGTGCGGGTGCCACACACCAAGGCTGTGCAGTCTTGCGTCTACATTTCCTGTGAAGCCAACGAACTCTCACGATGTTTGGACCCGTTGATGTCCATCTAGAAGATATTGAGTGGTCCTGAGGGTGCTTGTTCGGGCAATCTCGATACTTTGTGCCAGAAATCAAAGAGTGTTCGGGTTTGGTAAGGTGGAAGCTGCTTTATGCACTGTTAATTCCTACTTTAACATGCATTATCAGATGCTAACTGTTGGGCGGGGAAACAACCTTTACAACGCAGTCATATAAAACTTTATAAATAAATAATACCATTGCAACACCCTTTACATTGCATGTCATTACAACGCAGTCATTACATTGCATGTCACTACAATGCATGTCATTACAACGCATGTCACTACAACGCAGTCATTACATCGCATGTCACTACAATGCATGTTGTTACAACGCATGTCACTACAACGCAGTCATTACATCTCAGGTCATTACAATACATACCATTACAATGCATAGTACCCCTACATTATCCAACACTTACCCTACTGTTGCACCCCCTGGCATTAGAATAGTAATTTTTAACCCTATACTATCCAATACTTACCTTAAATGCAATGTAATGGTATGCGTTGCAAAGGTATTATGTGATGTAATGGAATGCATTGTAAAGGATGTTGTAATGTAAAAACTGCATTGTAAAGTCATGCGTTGTAAATGTATGCGTTGTAACGTCTTACATTCATTGGGAAGAAACATGCTGTCGGGGATTTAGGGCCAGATGTACATAGGTTTGGCTTTGCAATTACCAAATAGTGAGATTTTTTGATCTGCAATATAGTGATCGTAAACACCCGTGTACTATTGTATCTTTGACACATTTTGCGATTCCCACTAGGTCGTAAATAGACCTACTTCATTAATATTCATGAGGTAAGTCTCGATTTGTGACCATTGGAAATCGCTAAAATCACAGGGATTTTGGCCTGCTGGGTTCAGCGGATCACTGTGTCTGAGATTGCTTTTAAATAAAGCAATGTTTTTTTATTTTTTTTAAAGCAGCCCGTTTTCCGCAAATGAGAATGTGATGTATTTAAAAAAAAAAAAATGGAAAGTTTTCTTTTCAGTTTTTAAGAATAGGCCCTTAAAAAAGTTTTTACAAACATTCACAAAGGGGAAGGGGCTGGGGACCCCCGCCCATTTGCATAAAGGTTACCACCTACTTTAAGTAGGTGGTAAAATGCTAATGTTTTTTGACCGCATTTCGGTCATTAAACATGTTTACGTGCCATTGCGATGAAGAGCCAGGGCTGGATGCCGCTCCTTTAGAACCCTCGCGGCCAGACTCTGGAACTCTTTCCCAGTCTCCATCAGAGGGATCCAGAATCACCTTGATTTTCGCAAAGCTGTAAACACCTGGCTATTTCCGGCGTAATTCCTCTGCAGCTTCTATAGTCACATGTCCTTGGTTGCGCTGGAACGCACCGTTTCTGGGGCAGCCATACGCATTACAAATCTCCTATAAATAAATAAATAAATTAGGAATGGGCACCCTATACACGCCCCTTTCTAATACCGAATCGGGCTGTTTGCGATGTAAAAAAAGCTTCGCACATCTTGCCCCTTGTAAACAAACTGTGTATAATTCAGAGACCTTTACCCTCCTTCTTTTTTTTTTTATTTCAAAAGATTTTATTAGAAGAAGTTTTTACAAAAACAGTACAGAGTAAGCCGATCGAAGGCAACATTGGTAAGTGTAAACATACTTATCGGTAATAATACATACGGGCTTGTTATGGCGCATGTGAATCCGACAGGACGAGAAGCGCCACGTGCCGGGAATGAGGCGCTGAAAGGAAACCGCGAGAGTTCCGCTACTGCCGCCTAATGTTGACACGGCGTCGCCGCATAATAGGCCTCTGACTTCCTGGTCCCACCTTCCCAGCGGTTTGAGCGGTTTGCTGAGAGCTGGGAGGTGTATTTTCCCTTCCTGAGAATTCCCTGGACCCCAGGGAGCTGCTTTAAAGAGGTCTGGAGGTTTATACTCACTGTGACCTTTAAGCCACTGAGTCAACAACAGAAGTTTTGGAGCTGTTAAGTGATGGGAAGCTGCAGTCTGTTGACATTTCCTGGAGTTTCCAAGCGCACGTGTCCTTCACTGGTGGAAAGGCACGTTGTTTCCCAGAGTCCACGTGAGGGTCTGTGTATCAGGAGCTTGGCCTGAGGGCTCCAGTCATTTCAAAATCCTAAAAACAAGCACAGGACAGTTTATGAAGTAAGTTGAAGTTGGTCCAAACTAAGCAACCATTAAGAGGAGTTCAGATACACAGAATTGACTCAGGCAGTGGGAGTGGAGGCAAGCGATTCTTTGGAGAGAGGTATCTGTACATTATATTATGATTCTGCGTGTGTTAAACAAGGCACTAGGGGCCAGATTCACAGAAGTCATCTGAGACAAAACCTAAATGTATTCATAGAAGGCATTTAAAGTATTATTAAAGTTAGGACTCCTAACTTTACTACTACTAAATGCCTTCTGTAAATACCAAAAGTAGTCAGTTTAATGTGAATACCAAAAGTAGTATCAAGTACATGCATCAAAGGATTTAGGAATCGCAAACGGTGCGAATCGCAAAATTCGGCCGTTTGCGATTCCTAAATCACTATTTGGGATGCATTAACAAAAAATACAAGAAATCACTATTTTTTGCGATTTCTAAAAATGCGATTGCATTTATGGAATCGCAATTTGCGATTCCTTAAATGCAATGCATGACACTTAAAAAAATTGCGAATTCACAATTAGGAGGAAAAAATTACCATGAGGTTGGACCTCATGGTAATTTGCGAAAAATTTGAAAAATGCAATTTTGTGCATTTTTCTAACTGTCATGTTGTGCACACACATGCCCTTAGGGCATGTGTGTGCACATCATATGTGCATAGATTGATTTCAGGGTTGCAACAGGGTGTCCTCTGGACACCCTGGCACCCTTGAAATCGCAATCTCAATTTGCGATTAGCTAATTGCGAATCGCAAATTGAGATTGTCTTCCCATTCATTCCTATAGGCCTTTTGGCCCATAGGAATCAATGGGAAGGGATTCCTTGATTGCGATTCGCAAATTGTGAATCGCAATTAAGGAAAATTAAGAATTCGCAAATAAAAGTGCGAATTCTTAATGCATACCAATTTGTGATTTCTTAATTGCGATTCCTTAATTTTCACAATTAGGAAATCGCAAATGGGCACTTTGATGCATGTCGCTGTAAGTGCCTTCTGTGAATACCAAAAGTAGTAAATTTAGGATTTTGTCTCAAATTAGATCTGTGAATCGGGCCATAGGTAAGTAGGTAAAGTTGAGAAAGCACATTCCAATAGGCTATAGGAAGAGGACATTTCTGCCAACCCTGACATTTTCTTACAGTTGTCATATGAAGTCTTCAAGAGCAAAATAGCCAAGAGTGTGAATCAATCATTGAAGATGTATAAACATGGCAGGGGAAAGATACCAGAATTCCTGCTTATTTTGGGTGATGCTTATACAATGTCCTCCTCTAATCCTTCTCGATGCAGTAGCACAGGCACTATTTCTTCCGGCCGAAGTGGGCGGGGTCTGAGGGGCACGACGTGCCCATACTTTTTTGATTTATGAAAAAACGTTCCTCTACTTTTTGTAAAAAGACAACCGTCTGGGGAGGGGGTAATTCTGGTAGTTTAAATGCTTCAGCTGAAGTGTTGTTAATATGGACATTGCAGCATTTATCAATGAAAATTAAATCTTGGCCCTATTAACAGAATCACCCATTGTGAACTCGACATCAACCCGACTTGCAAATATATAATAAAGCGCGCCCTGAGACCAAGGTCCGGGATTACTAATTGATGGGACACAGGTGGGAGAGTGAGTAGCTGGCAGGCAAACACTCAGGAGGAAACTCTTGATCAAACCTACAGATAGGCGCAGTGACATTACAAGGGTCTCTAGGCGCTGGGGGCCGCCGGGAAGATTAAGCAAGCTATTGCCCAGAGTCACATGGTGCTGGGCTAACCTGCCGCCGGAGCTGGGGATCGAACCGTGATCCCCAGATTCTGGAGTCAGTCGCCCTAGCCGCGGCGCCACACCTCTTCCCTGTCTGGATGATATCGAGCCGCCCCAAGCTAGAGTATTGTTTCTCCAATTTAGATGTGGGACTTTGCCCCTTAATAGTTGGAGATCAAGTTGGAGAAACACTGGCTTAACTTCTCTATGCCCTGCGTGCCTTTCTGCACCTGAGTCCAACATACATTTTCTTTTTCATTGCCATGCATACGATGACCATAGGAGGCAATGGATTGTACCAGTTTGTAGGCTACTGTCTTGTAGTAGGCCAGCCGAGGTATTTAGAATATTTTCATTTGACACTACCAGGTGGTTGGCTTTTGCTTTTTCCAAATATTTGTTATTTGCTTGGTGGAGGAGATCCAAGATAATCAAATCTGCTCTGGGGAGTAGATTATGATCTCAATATTGTTTATATAAGCCTGTATTGACGCTGATGTATTGTAACTGTTTTTTTTTTAATCTCACTATGCCCACATAAGAACTCATTGACAGATGAATTATGACTCTTATTTGATTTGTTCATAATTAAGTTTGCTGCTAAAGGGTCTTGGGATCAAGGGCCATATGTATCAAGCAAATTAGCATTCGCAAAGGCCGAAATTCGCAGAATTTCGGCCTTTGCAAATGCGAATTTGCTACATGGTATGTATTAAGCAAAATTTGGTGCAAAATAAGGAATCGCAAAATTTGCGATTCCTTATTTTGCAATTGCGTTTAAGGAATCACAAATTTTGCGATTCCTTAAATGCAATGTATGAAGCAAAAAAAAATTGCAAAATGTCCTTAAGGAATCGCAAATTACCACCAACGTCTAGTTGGTGGTAAATTGCGAATCCCTTGAAAAATGCACATTTTTAAATTTTTCAAAATGCCATGTGACGCACATACATGCCCTTGGGACATGTATTTGCGCCACATGTGCACCCATGCATATTTCAGGGGTGCAACAGGGTGTCCTTTGGACACCCCTGCACCCTTGAAATTATTCTCAATTTGCGATTAGCAAATTGCGAATCGCAAATTGAGAATAATTTCCCATTCATTCCTATGGGCCTCCTGGCTCATAGAAATGAATGGGAAAGTATTCCTTAATTGCGATTCGCAATTAAGGAATTTTAAGAAATCGCAAAAAAAATGCGATTTTGTACGTACATACCCATTTGAGATTCTCAAATAGCGATTTCTTAAAAATCGCTATTTGAGAATCGCAAATGGGTACCTTAATACATATGGCCTAGGCCACTACTGGCCTAATGCGGCCTTGTAAATATTGTTCCCTTTAACAGTTCTGTGTTAACGCGGCTTGCAATGGATATTTGCTATGGGCGTTCCCAGCAACACCCATGTCTTTTTGACCCGGCCCCAGATTTACGAAGAAGCGTAACTCTGAGACAGCAGCAAAAACGTACTCTTCGCCAGGCAAGGCGTAAGGGAGGTGCAACGAGGAGAAATACCTTTATATCTCCTCGTTTTTTTCCTTTTTCTATGTGTGCTGAAAAAGGAACAAGCCTCTTGTGATTGTATTTGTGCAGGAGGTTTCTCTTCCTGTATAAAAACAATCATCCCTGCAACGCAGACCACCTTGTACCAATGTGCAAAGGTCCCTGCGTTGGCTCATGGCAGCCCATAGTGCGCCAGCGCTGGGGAAAAGGATAGTAATGTGCCGTATCTGATAGAAACTTTCTTTTGCCGTAGGGCAGTGCAGAAGGAAGGCCTGTAGCGCTGCCGTACGGCAAAATCTTGTAAATAAGGCCCGCCATTTCTGTGCGGTGACGCTTTGTTGCTCCATCCAGAGTCGTGCGTTACACGAGGAGCTGAAAGGACCCTCAGCACATTTAGAAAGGGCTGATATTTCATGATGCAAATGTTTGCACTTAAGGCAGTGGTATATGTTTAGGGAAGTGATTTATTGCCTCGAATATGAAATACATAATCCTGACTAATGTGTGTTGATATTACCACATAAGAAACAACCCGAGTGGAGACTGGAGTCAGTGAACTTGTACTGAAGAAAACCCAAGAAAGTTACATAAACCAGAGAAGGGAGGGAGGTTGATGAAAACACACGTTTTATTAATCTCCAAGATATGGCTGACATTTCACTGGAGGGATGTCAGCATTCTATTGATATCCCAGACAGCCTGGGGTTTAGAGGTATTCAGGAGGTGTGTCCAGGGTGAGATATCACTCTTGCGTTCAGATTACTCATGACGTGGACAACGCCCAGCAGTCACGAGTCAGAGTAGTGGCGTTCAGGGGCATATTCACAAGCCCATTTGCGTCACTCTTGCACCACGCAATGTGTTGTAAGCGTGACGCTAATTTAAAATGAGATTCATGGAGCCCCACAAGGCCATGCGTGGCTCTGAGTGGCTTCATAGATCTCCGGTCGTGCAACGCAGCGCAAATCGCTGCGTTGCACAGCTCTGCTCCAGGGAGGCGTTTCCATGGGTGTTCCCACAAAACATCCATGGATCAAGAGACTTGAGAGCAGTGACAATGAAGGATTCCTTTGAGGCACTCCTGAGCACACAAGAAATCAAGCAGCAAAAGATGAAAGCAATCCACTCCAAGGAACACATGTTCCATCTCATTCCTTCAGACACTCCCACAACCCAGTGCAAGGTCCTCATCCCTCATACCTCTGCACTGGACACATCCCCTCACAGCCCACTCTCCAGCTTTCATTCCATGCCTCTGCACTGAGGTCAACCAGAAAGAGAACATTTCACATGTTGCTCCTTCAAAGACCTCCCCATGGACACTCTTCAACGATAATTCACCAACATGACAAACTCACTCCAGCCGACCTCAGATGTCAACACACTGCTCAACATCTACACCACTGCCCTGAAAAACCAAGAAGAACTCAAAGCTCCACTGAAAACATGTTCCTCCAAACCAAAACCCTCAACAGTGCAGCGCACCCAAGAACTCGCCAAGAAGAAGCGATTCAAACAGTAAACATAAGCGATGGAAACTGAGATGTTGCCTAGATGACCTCGTCAACTTAAACCACTGAGCTCCACATGCAGATCCCTCTTTACCCCAACTAAACCCACCTCCTGCAACACCAGCATCAGCCAGTGGCGGCTCGCATAGAGAGTGCTGTGGGGCGGTGGGCGGGGGAGGGGCAGGTTGTGGGAGTAGAAAACTCGGACATACGACAAAACGGAGGAATGTAATAATTACTTTCCTCCGTTCCGTCGTATGTCCGTGTTTGCTACCCCCCAGCCTGCTCCGCCCCACAGCACGCCCCATGCAAGCCGCCACTGGCATCAACAATCAACTAACACTAAAGAAATACTCAATAAAGCCAAGAACTGCACCAGTCCACTACCAGACCCTTTAATCTATCCATGAGTGAACAAATGTAGGACCATCAATCACCAAGATCAACAGAAGGAGACCCTACTGAGACAGCATGAGTCCAAGTTGCCACCTGTCCACCACTGGGCCACAACTAAATGGATGGTTTTCAACTTCTCCAGGCACACTGCCCTCTCTAACGTCCTGAACTCTTGCAAGACCACCTCCTAAGGTGACATTAAACCATCAGTCACTGTCAAATCTCTCAACATCAGCAAAGACTCACCCAGTCAAGGAACCTTCCTGCGGGTCCTCAAGACGGAAGCGGTCCTCCCCCTGATGAAGAAGCCAGTCCTGGCACCATATGTTCTGTTTAACTCCCCTCAGTAAAACTTAGCCTGCTACTCTTGCTCGCTACCTTTTTTTTTTGGTTCCTAGCGCTTGGACGCCCCCGGGCAGCAACCGCGCTGTTATAAATGTACTTTTCATTTCATTTCATTTCATTTCGTATGGCCGCACCATAGGGTTCCACCCTATACTCATCTACACTTAGTATGGAAAATCGTTACAAAGATTATTCTAACAGGTCCGGGAGCACCTCAGTGAGGACAATATTTACAAGATTTCTACTCCGGCTTCAGACCCCGCTGCAACATGGAGACAGCTCTATTCAAGCAGCGGGTGACGCCCTCCTCATCAATGACTCGAACCCGTGCCGCCTGGTGATGGTCAACCTCTCGCAGCCTTCAACAGTCGGCCATGGAGCCTTGATCCGCCCCCTCGTCCAATGCTCCACCCCGTAACTCGCCAACCGCCCCTGACCTGAACAGAGAGGAGCCACAGGGGATCCAAACCCCGCCTGCCCCATCAGGAGTGCCACAGGGCTCTATCTACTCTCCCCCCATCTTGCACCGCGACATGCCCCCTTGGATCATGCTTCACGGACCACCTCAAGATCCATCAGTAGGCCACCACCATTGAACTCGATCTCAAATCTCCAGAACCATTTTATGAAGAGACTCTTACCCTCTCTCCAGCCCACCCAGTGTTGGGTGCTTTTCCTTGACGTTCAACCCAATGGAGACTTCCTTCCTCCTGTCAGTGTCAGCCACCAGCTGTAAACACCCGCAGATTCAAGCCTGACTCTCTCAGATGCTCCAAGATGGCTCAGCTTCCAAGCGGACCAGCGACGCAAAGCCCCGTGGATTCACCTTCGACGCAGACTCACACTCAAAGAAGACATCGACAAGAAAACCAAGACAGGGTGGGACCAGCTCTCCCGTCTCAAGGAAGAGAAAACACTTCTCACAAAAGCCAATTTCAGACCAGCAGTGCAAGGGTGGGTCCTCTCCCACCTGGATGGAGGCAGTGCCCACTCATCAGCCCCCAGACACCACTCTGGCACCACTGAAAGGCACCCACCCACCGCGGCACAGCTCATGAAGCGCTGGAAAAGTCTGACAACATCACCAGAACTCTGAAGGAACTACAGTGCCTTCCACTCCCAGCCCCTGTCACCATTGACTCCAGCCGCTTCACCTTCGAGGCCACCAGACAGCCCTGGACAGAGAGCCATCTCCTCTCAGAGACAGTCGCAGACCCTGAGCAGGAACATCAGCAAGTGTAGGAAGGAACAAAGAGAGGGCAGACTTTTCCATCCGTGCACCCAAGATCTGGGACATCATAATCGAGATCACAATTGCTCCAAACCTGAGATTCGAGAAGAAATTGAAGACACACCCCTCAAAGGAGCATTGCCACTGTCACAGTCGAACGTCGCTGTCACCCGCCTCGTCGTAAAACGTCTGAATCGTACCAATGTTCAGTACTTCATGGCTTGTGAGCTAGAATCAAGTTATACAAGTACTGTTAGATACATACAGGCATACATACAGGCATATATGCATACATGCATGCATACATTCATGCATACATACATGCATACATACATGCATACATTCATGCATACATGCATGCATACATACAGGCATACATGCATACATTCATGCATACATGCATGCATACATACAGGCATACATGCATGCATACATACAGGAATACATACAGGCATACATGCATGCATACATACAGGAATACATACAGGCATACATGCATGCATACATTCATGCATGCATTCATGCATACATTCATGCATATATACATGCATACATTCATGCATACATTCATGCATGCATACATACATGCATACATTCATGCATACATTCATGCATGCATACATGCATACATACATGCATGCATACCTACATGCATGCATACATGCATACATGCGTACATACATGCATGCATACATTCATGCATGCATACATACATACATGCATACATACATACAAACATGCATGCATGCATAGATACATGCATGCATACATACATGCATACATACATGCAAACATGCATGCATACATACATGCATACATACATGCATCATGCATACAAACATACATGAATGCATGACTAGCTGGATCTGGGTGCAGTGTCAGCCATACCTTGCACCCAGACCTCTTCGGGCACAGTGCACAGCCTTTGAATGCACCCGTAGCTCTGCCCACCAAACCTTCTGGGTCTTGTCTGCTTGCCCCCAGAGTGCACTGAGCATGGCTTCAGCTGTGTCCACCGTATGAACTAATGCCAGGACCCACACCCAGCCCGTCTCTTAATCCTGCAGTCTGTGTACTCATTTATACTCACCTGTCTCCAGGTGCAAAGGGCTGTCCACATCTATAACCTGGGACAGTCACAAGGCCTGCTGGGAAGAGCCAGCTCATCGCCTCGAGACACGCCCTCAGCCCGGCTTTCCAGGCCCACTGTGCACGCAGGGTATGGCCTTCTCTGCATATGGCATAGCTTCTCTGCAAAGAGCATGGCTAGGGGTTGGTCTTCTCTGCAAAGGGAATAGCCATGGTATGGTTATCTCTGCATAGAGCATATCCAGCATATGGACGCATCTGCATATAGCATAGCCAGCATATGTCCTCTCCGCATAGCTAGTGGCTAGGTTATTATGTTCTCTGCATAGGGCAGGGCCAGGTGATCTTCTTCTCTGCATAGGGCATGGCCAGGTTATGACCTTCTCTGCATAGCACATGGCTAGGGTATGGCCTTCTCGGTATAGGGCATGGCCAGGTGATCTTCTTCTCTGCATAGTGCATGGCCAGGGTATATACTTCTCTGCATAGTGCATGGCCAGGGTATATACTTCTCTGCATAGGGCATGGCCAGGGTATCTCCTTCTCTGCACACGGAACAGCCAGGTTATGGCTTCTCTGCATAGGGCATGGCCAGGGTATCTCATTCTCTGCATAGGGCATGGCCAGGGTACCTCCTTCTCTGCATAGGGCATGGCCAGGGTATATACTTCTCTGCATAAGCAACAGCCAGGTTATGGCTTCTCTGCATAGGGCATGGCCAGGATATCGGCGCGCTGACATTGAAAAGCCGCTGGCTTCGAGCAGCACTTTGGGCACCGGTGCTCCTTATTTTACAAAGTAAGCCCCGCCAGAAAGCCTGGCATTGCCCAGCACCATCTGGGCAGATTGTGGTCTTTTCAGGTGCTTTGGCCCCGGTCCCCCCTCTGCTGGTACTAGCAGGGCATAGCAGGTGGGCAGGCCCAGGTGGGTCTCTGCACAGTGCCACGAAGGACCACGCCCTCCCGCAGCCCATGGCAGCGTCGAGTGGGCGCTTGGCACGCGGGGGGCTCTCGTGATGCCCTCCTGTCTGAACCCCTGCACCAGTACACAGTGGGGGTGCTCTCCTGCAGCAATGCTTAGTTCTCCATTGTCAAGACATTTCAACTAGAATTACAACTTTGGTTTACAAGAAGAGGAGCTCAGTTATCCCTGAATTGGATTAATCATAACTCTAACTTTTTTCAATCTTTTTGGTTACCTATAGATATATAGTTGTCCTCATAAAATGTATATTTTATTCTTTGTCTTGTGTTATCGTCATTATACTTCATTACTTATATGATAAAAGTAGCTCTATTTTATAATAGATGACATAGTTATTATACATGGTTCCCCTCCCTTCCTTCCTTTTTAGGTCCCGGCTAGCCGCGCGAAGCGCGTCTCCGCCGAGAACCTTTTGTCAGCGTGTGAGCTTCCCAGGAGACAATCCTGGCCGCGCGCATCGCCTTGGAGGCGATTTCAAACTGACACGCGCACGCGAACGAGCGCTGTGGCCAGGCGCTGTCTCCTAGGAAGCTCAAAACACCACACATGCATGCGCATACACACACAGACACACACACAAGCGCCCACGCACATACATACAGAGATACCCACCCCCCCACACACATACACACACACGCGCGCACCCCACCTCTCCCCCGCCGTTGCACACATGCATACACACACAAACACACACACACACGAGTGCACCGTGCCCCCCCCCTTTTCAACTTACCAGTTCAATTTAGAGGGACTCCGCTCTCCTTCTGGCGTCGCGAGACGCTTTCCCTCCGCCTGCCTTCTTTTCCGGTCCAGACGCAGCCCCGCCCCGTCACAGGCGACTTTGCCTGACTTCCGGTGAGGCTGGGCTCGTGAGTAACAGTGACTTCCTTGTTTTGGTATGTTTCATGGGGTGAGCTAAAGTTAGATCATTTATAGAGCATTGGCTTTTCTAGAGTATACATCTGACTTTTGACATTCTATCGAGCAAGAGAGAAGTGTGCTCCTGGTCTTTTAGTGCTTTCTATTTGGAAATGTGAGTCTTTTGAGTTTATTTCAACTCCTCGCTCTCCACGGTGTCCTTTGTGGCATTTTCCCATCTTTTTCAAATTTGTTGCAGTGGCCTTCTAAAAACAAATCTTCCTAGTGTGGCGAGGCCCCAAATTGGATTAGAAAAGTATTTTTTTAAACTCCCTAGCGTTAGCGATTGTAATGAGCAGTTACACCTATTGCTGTAGTCTTTCCACCCCAAGCTATCACCTGACCACCACAAAGACCCTCCCTGGTTAAAACTACCTGGAGATGTATACAGGTGCGACCTTGCACATTAACTGCAGCTTATTATATTTGGTTTTGTCCATCTGCGATGCTCTGGAGCTCCGTTGTTCTACTGTTAATTTTGTACAATGTACTGTCTCGTTGGGCCTTAAGTGCCAGGATTCAAACGCTGCAGAGCCTTTAGGAAGCAGTGCTAGTTTGGACTAGAGGAAGGACTCGATGTATTTGGAGAAACCAGCTAATTCACAACATTACATAAAGTATGCCTTGTGAACTGTGCTGATGGTGTTCAAGGTACCTAGCGGCGAAAGGTGAACATTTTTGGACGGTGGTCACTGAATACCTTTGTTGTTTTTTGTATTCGATCTGATGATTTCTGATATTACTGCTCTGCTCTCTGTCCTACTCCATTGTGTGCTTGTATCTACCTGTTGCCCTCCCCCTCGCCCTGTTTCATGCTCTGCTTCAATCTCCATTTTGTCTATTTCGTTTTCTTTGGTACAATACTAAAAGCTGGCTTTGTGTCTGCTCTTTTTGTACTATCGCCCCTTTTTTGGAGATTGGTCTCACCTTATAAGTTATTCATTCATTCATTAAACATCCCCAAGATTATTTATTTTATCTACCATATCAGTCTGAATCAGTAAATTATTCAGCTTTGATCTCAGTTGGCTGCAGAACAGGGATGGAGTCCGCATACCTCCTGCAATGCGAAACTGAGGAATTTGTCTATATTATCATGTCTTCTTTATCGCTCCTCCTATTTTTTATTTGTTGCAGTATGAGAGTTTCAGTATTCCTTCAAAGCCCTAGTCGCTGAAGCATATTCCATTCCATTCCACTACACTATAAACCTATAATTAATCTCGACATTTAGCGTCCTTTCATGGCAATTTCTGCTATTTAGATACCAAAAATGGGTAAGGCTTGTAGTGTTTTACCCCAAAAAATATACTGTCATGGATATTACCCCTAGTAACGTGGTCTGCCTTTGATTAAACTTCAAAGTTGATAGTTATTGCAATTAAATGCCACCATATTCAGTCCTACAACATGGTGAGGATTCCATTTCTCATTACATATAGTGCTAATACAATATCAAAATCTTATGTCGTAGCTCTACAATATTTCTCCAAGGCTTCTGGGTAGTCCAGCCATTCCAGAAATTAAAGTTTGATGCGCTTTCGTTCGCTGCAAGTACGTATCGCCAAAAAAAGAAGATATTAGTTCCCATACAGATACGATTGTATCCCAGCAAAAACAGTGTGGATGTATTAAAACAGCAGTTTAAATATGAGTGCAAGCCCATGTTGGATGTGACTATGAGTGTGTGGGTGGCCAGTGGCTAAAATATCATTTGAATTGCTTGACACAGGAAAAGTGCAGACTGAGTGTGCAGAGTAGTGAGTACAGAGTGCAGAGTAATGAGTGCAGAGTAGTGAGTGCAGAGTAGTGAGTGCAGAGTGCAGAGTAGTCAGTGCAGAGTAGTGAGTGCAGAGTAGGGAGTGTAGAGTAGTGAGTGCAGAGTAGTGAGTGCAGAGTGCAGAGTAGTGAGTGCAGAGTAGTGAGTGCAGAGTAGTGAGTGCAGAGTAGTGAGTGCAGAGTGCAGAGTAGTCAGTGCAGAGTGCAGAGTAGTGAGTGTAGAGTAGTGAGTGCAGAGTAGTGAGTGCAGAGTAGTGAGTGCAGAGTAGTGAGTGCAGAGTAGTGAGTGCAGAGTAGGGAGTGCAGAGTAGGGAGTGCAGAGTAGTGAGTGTAGAGTAGTGAGTGCAGAGTAGTGAGTGCAGAGTGCAGAGTAGTGAGTAGTGAGTGCAGAGTAGTGAGTGCAGAGTAGTGAGTGCAGAGTAGTGAGTGCAGAGTAGTGAGTAGTGAGTGCAGAGTAGTGAGTGCAGAGTAGTGAGTAGTGAGTGCCGAGTAGTGAGTGCCGAGTAGTGAGTGCCGAGTAGTGAGTGCAGAGTAGTGAGTAGTGAGTGCAGAGTAGTGAGTAGTGAGTGCAGAGTAGTGAGTGCAGAGTAGTGAGTAGTGAGTGCAGAGTAGTGAGTGCAGAGTAGTGAGTGCAGAGTAGTGAGCGCAGAGTAGTGAGTGCAGAGTAGTGAGTGCATAGTAGTGAGTGCAAAGTAGTGAGTAGTGAGTGCAGAGTAGTGAGTGCAGAGTAGTGAGTGCAGAGTAGTGAGTGCAGAGTAGTGAGTGCAGAGTGCAGAGTAGTGAGTGCAGAGTAGTGAGTGCAGAGTAGTGAGTGCAGAGTAGTGAGTAGTGAGTGCAGAGTAGTGGGTGCAGAGTAGTGGGTGCAGAGTAGTGAGTGCAGAGTAGTGAGTGCAGAGTAGTGAGTGCAGAGTGCAGAGTAGTGAGTGCAGAGTAGTGAGTGCAGAGTGCAGAGTAGTGAGTACAGAGTGCAGAGTAGTGAGTGCAGAGTAGTGAGTGCAGAGTAGTGAGTGCAGAGTAGTGAGCGCGAAGTAGTGAGTGCAGAGTAGTGAGTGCAGAGTAGTGAGTGCAGAGTAGTGAGTAGTGAGTGCAGAGTAGTGAGTGCAGAGTAGTGAGTGCATAGTAGTGAGTAGTGAGTGCAGAGTAGTGAGTGCAGAGTAGTGAGTGCATAGTAGTGAGTAGTGAGTGCAGAGTAGTGAGTGCATAGTAGTGAGTAGTGAGTGCAGATAGTGAGTGCATAGTAGTGAGTAGTGAGTGCAGAGTGAGTGTGCAGAGTAGTGAGTGCAGAGTAGTGAGTGCAGAGTAGTGAGTGCATAGTAGTGAGTAGTGAGTGCAGAGTAGTGAGTAGTGAGTAGTGAGTGCAGAGTAGTGAGTAGTGAGTGCAGAGTAGTGAGTAGTGAGTAGAGTAGTGAGTAGTGAGTGCAGAGTAGTGAGTAGTGAGTTGAGTAGTGAGTAGTGAGTAGAGTAGTGAGTACTGAGTGCAGAGTAGTGAGTAGTGAGTAGTGAGTAGAGTAGTGAGTAGAGTAGTGAGTAGAGTAGTGAGTAGTGAGTAGTGAGTAGAGTAGTGAGTAGTGAGTGCAGAGTAGTGAGTGCAGAGTAGTGAGTGCAGAGTAGTGAGTAGTGAGTAGTGAGTGCAGAGTAGTGAGTAGTGAGTAGAGTAGTGAGTACTGAGTGCAGAGTAGTGAGTAGTGAGTAGTGAGTAGAGTAGTGAGTAGAGTAGTGAGTAGAGTAGTGAGTAGTGAGTAGTGAGTAGAGTAGTGAGTAGTGAGTGCAGAGTAGTGAGTGCAGAGTAGTGAGTGCAGAGTAGTGAGTAGTGAGTGCAGAGTAGTGAGTAGTGAGTGCAGAGTAGTGAGTAGTGAGTTGTGAGTAGAGTAGTGAGTAGAGTAGTGAGTAGTGAGTGCTGAGTAGTGAGTAGTGAGTAGAGTAGTGAGTAGTGAGTGCAGAGTAGTGAGTAGTGAGTGCAGAGTAGTGAGTGCAGAGTAGTGAGTAGTGAGTGCAGAGTAGTGAGTAGTGAGTAGTGAGTAGAGTAGTGAGTAGAGTAGTGAGTAGTGAGTGCTGAGTAGTGAGTAGTGAGTGCAGAGTAGTGAGTGCAGTGTAGTGAGTGGCTGGCCCTGTTTCTAGCTCAAGCGGCACCGGCACCTGTAGTCTAAAGATAATACCTCTGCCTCAAGTGAAGTACTCTGGTACCCAGGGATGACTAGCAAACAATATTATTCACAACGTTGCTTACTATTCAGCAACATTTGACAGTTTGCAAATCATCTTTATAAAATAATTCAGAGTTTGATAACAAATTAATGTAACACATTGTAATATACAATGCCAATAGCTCAAACTTTAATGCTGCGAGACCTATTGCATTGTAAATGCTTGTTTTGTTTGTCTCCTCCCCTTCTTTAAATGAATATTCATACATCTATAGCTATTGTAATTCATTGTTGTTGTTGTAATTTTCATATTTTGATTAGGTATTTTTGCTCATGAATAGTTTTTCTGTATTCTCTGTTTGTGTTACTTATTATGAAAATTCAATAAAATATTTTGAACTAAAAAAAAAAGAAATACAACTTTGGTGACCCCTTTTAAATTCCTATTCTCTTGGATAATCTGCTCACAGCGTCTCAAGATCAAACCTGGGTCAACCTCTTTCACGTTGGAAAGTTTGATGCATAATTAGCTTTCAGGTCCGAAGTTATAAGTGATGCAAGAACATACCTGTCCATAGCTGCACACAGCACCAGTACGAACCAGCTCCAACTGGTACTGCCAAGGCCTCTCTCTTGTACATACTGGTTCCAGGGCAGAGCAGAGCTTGGACACAGTTACAATTCGAGAAAATCACATTTTGGCAAACATGCATAAACTTTCACAGCCCCAAGAAATGTGCAGAATACTTTACAACGTCAAACTGCAGTGAACACGTTTGTAAACGTCAGACAGGGTCAAGGTTATAAAAAGATGGTGGTGCATATTTACAAAGAAGTGATGGGGCGCAGCGTTAGCCTTCTGGACTTAAAGCCGCACTCCGCCACTTCTGAAACGCAGGGTAGCACTGTATTTACAACAATACGGTGCAGCACTGTGCTTCCCCCTGCACTGGTGCTAAATTTAGCTTCCTAGCTTCAACACAGGCAGCCTTGCACATAGTGCAAGGGTGCCTGCGTTGGGGGGGGAATGATTGTTAATGTGCAGGCAGGTCTCCCTTCCTGACATAAACAATCTTAACCCCGTGGGCGCGGCCGCGATTCTGCGCCTGTGCGGCACTTTTATTGAGTGGGCGGGTTCATGACGGCCCCCAGCCGTCATCAGCACACGCCCACCGTGGTGCATGACGGACAGGGGCCGTCATCAGCATGGAAGGGGTTAAGTGGCGATTTGTACCTTCTAAGTGTGCTGCTTTGTGCAGCACACATTGGAGTTGCAACTCGTCATTTTTAAAATGATTGTTTAGGTGCAGGAAGGGACACCTTAATGCACATAAACATTCATTAATGGGGATTTGCTGTTTCTATGTAAATAGAAACAGCAAAAATGAGTAGAAATAAAGCATTTCGCCTCGTTGCGCCAGGTTAAGACCAGGGTTTTTTGGGTCTAAATTTTAGCGCTCCCCCATATTTCCGTCACCCTTGTAAATATGGGTCAGCGTCAAAATCAATGGGTGTTGCGGCGGAACGCCCACCGCAACACCAATTGCACACACCTATCACGCTAAGTGGAGCGCAAAAGGGGGCCTTATTTATAAGGCAGCGTTAAGTTACGTTAAGTGGCTTAACACTGCCTTGTAAATAAGGCAAAGCCTGTTTTGTCACCACAACGTCAAAAAAAAGTGACGCTCTGGTGGCGATAGGGGCTTGTAAATATGCCCCGTTGTTCTGTAAAGTTTGGGATAAGGCAAACCGCTGGGTGGATTACTAACAAGTTTGCAATATTAGCCAGGCAACAGATACTTGTGGCTGTCTCTCACTTTGTGGGCAATTTTAATGTTTATTTTGATAATTACTTTGGCAGCTTTTCACAAATATGCATTCAACCTTCTAAAAATATAATTCAATTTAGTTTGATTGTAAAACGTTTTATGCAGATTGGTCAATGAGATCAAAATATATAGGGGTGGGCTACAAAACCAATAGCAAATTTGCATAGGTAGGTTGTCATTGCAGCTGTGAGAAAATGGCCCTTATGATGTGGTCACCCCTATTTTTTGCTGAATATTATTGTTGGATGATATACTCTTAAACACTGAGCACTGTTGTCCTGGTCCCAGTGTACGTGCTCTCGCCCTTAAAATGCGTAGAAATTGTCTAATCTATGATTGGCGTACTTAACTTTCCTCTAAGGCCATATTATACAGTGTGTAAACTATACCTACAACATGGTAAGTTAAATGTCACCTGTGGCCTGCAGCACTTATTGTGCCATCCGCTAGTGTGACTGAGAAACATGGCTTCAGGCCTTTCAATGTAGCCTGACTGCTGCCATTCAGACCCGCTGTCCAACCTTCCAAATTCACCCATTTTGGGCAGCAAAAAAAATCTTTTACAAATACTAATAAGTCACCCCTAAGCAGGGCGTGTAGCCCATAAGTTAAGGTGCCTTATATTTAACACTGGGGCATGTAGGAATATAATTTGAGCATGTCCCTACAATGACAAGGCCCCGAAAAGCAATTGTCACTGTGGGAGACTGGCAGTCCTTTAAGGAAATCTAGAGTACAGGTTAAATATTAATTCTGCTATCTCAGGTTTAGAACCAACTACAAAAATTGTAATATTTATGAGATGCTTACTTCAATGGTGCAGTTGGATGTTTAATAAATATTTAGGAAAAATAACTTTTAGAAATTTACTTTTTCCCTGTCAGAAGCTTTTAAAGGCTAATTTACGTTATTTCTCACGCAGATGTCCAGCAAGTGTTTGACGTTAATGAGGCACAAAAACTGCTCATTGAGCAGGGAGCATGGCCAGAGTGTGAGGAGGTGTTTTTGTTCCCCTGTCAGGAAGACCAGCTGGGATGGGCCCAGGAACTTAATTGACTTTAAAGGAACGTCCCTGTCACAAGTGAATGTCAAGTGACACCCGGAGAGGACCAGCCTTTATGCTCCTGGTCAGGCTTGTGCCCAACTTGTGGAAGGAGAGCTATCCCCAGAACCAGTTTTGAGTGACCACAGAGGAAAGGAATGCTCATTACCCTCACCACACCTCACCACACCTCTTGGAGGACTAAGGCTTTGCAAAAGGGGAGAACGGTTTCTTCATCTCGAATTATGGAACTAAAGTGACTGTGGGATTGTGTGCAGCAGGACAAACAGAAACTGCTGCTGAAGTGGGTAGTGCTTCTCCTGGGAACTTTTACCCCATTGGTTGGGGTGGAGCCAAGAGTCACTCCTGCCCATTAGCTAGCGCCAAGCATAAATGTGGCACCCAAAGGCACCATCCTCCGAACTACTCTTGGACCTCTGGAAGGACAGAAGAAGGACTACATCTGTTGTTTGTGAGGAGACCTGAAGGGCTGGACTTTCTCCTACTAGTACTCATGACAATGAAGTGGACTCTAATGACCAGCTGGCTGACCACCTGTGTAGCTACAGGGACACAACAAGCTGCAAAAGGCCTTTTTTCTGGAATGAGTCTTCACCCGCAAGTGCTGCTCCTGAGGTCCTGGAACCTATGGCTGTGTTTAACTGGACTTTCCTTCTCACCTCTGAAAAGTTGGAACTTAGCAAATATGTGCACTCCCAGATTCCAGAGGAGCACGACCAACCACTCAAGCTGATCCTCCCAAGGCGTGACTTTACTGGGTTAAAGAAAAAGGTGTATCTCACTTGAGCTTCCCTGCAGCAGCAAATTTGTTTCAGGTGGTCCTCGGTGAGAAGATTTAAAGCCTCATTGTTGGGATAAACCAGCAAACTTGTCCTACTGGAAGATTTTAAGCTCCACAAAAGAGTCTAATTCTGAACGTGGAAATCTTGACTGCTCAAAGGAGTGGACAGGATCTGGCCGACGAGCAGACTTTTCTGGGTTCAAAATGTGAATTTTCCTACTCAGAGCTTTGCTTGCCCAAACCAACAGTTTCAGAAGGACCTCATTCACTGGCTATCCGGTCGTGTGGTACTCTTCTCGGATACATCCTGCAACTTACCCCGCTGGATGAATTCAACTTCCATTTCAAAAAATAAGTTCCATGGTAACACCTCTGACCAGACAGACCTACTCGGTGTGGCTGATCTGTGCTTGGTAGTGGTTGGCCTGAAATCATGCCCCTTGCTTCTCTCTGTGCTTCTCCATTTATATATTTAGAAATTCATATCTCTGCTTCCCTTTACTGGATTTTTGCTGCTTTGGTGTAATTTTGCTTAATAAACTTTTCTTTATTTCTATAAATTGGAGTGGGATTTTATTCTGTTGTGTCTTTTACTTTTAACTGTTTAGGTACCTATGAATGCTTTGCATATTTTCTTAAAGTTAAGCCTGTTTGCTCTGTGCCGTAGCTTCCAGGGCTTGAGCTAAGATTTAAAACCCTGGAACCGTGGACTGGACCTAACAGGTTGGTGACTTTGGGGCTGATTTAATTCTTAGCAGAAAAGATACTCCACCGCAACGGAGTATCCTTACTCCTGAGAATGTGGTCGGTGTGGGAAGCTGGCTTTTTATATGGTATATCAAAAAGAGGTTTTATGCTTGAACTATGACTTCCCGAACCACAACTTCCCTAACAACCAGGTCGCAACCAGGACCTTGTCTAAACCACGATTTTGATTTTTACCACGTATTCCTTTCCCACGATTTGTCGTGGTAAAGGAACGGGTGTTAAAAAAAATTACTACCCCTTTTCCCCCACCTCTTAAAAACAAATTCCCACACCCTACAAATATACATGATCACCCACACAAACTAAACTAATTCCCCCACCCTAAAATTAAACACAATTACCTACACATCCTAAAAACAAACACGTTCACCCACACCCTCTAAAAACGAACCCCCAACCCTTGTAAACTCACCCCCCACCCCCTGTATACTAACCCCAAACCCCTGCCCTCTATAAACGAATTCACCCACTTTAAAATTAAACAGGATCACCCACAAACCCTAATAACTAATTCCCCCACCCTAATTATAAACAGGTTCACCCACACACCCTAAAAACATACACGATCACCCACACCTCTTAAAAAACGAACTCTAACCCCATAAAACTATTTTCCTCCTCTCTTAAAATAATCACAATCGCTCCCACCTCCTTAAATCGTTCTCAACACCTTATTAACTAATTTTCCTACCTTATAAATAAATATGAACATCCATACCCCCTATAAACTAAACCCCAACCCCTAAAATCTAACCCTAAACCCCCTAACCTGTTCCTCTGCGACGCTGCTCCGAACTTCGTCCGGCCCGAACACTAGACCGACTCAGTCTTAACCGCGGACATGCATGGTTAAGGCTGCGTCGTTGTTCGGGCAAGTCTTTTTTCGGCTTGTGTGACTCCGGGACTCGTTGTTCTGGAGTCGTTGTTCAGGATCTTTCCCTCAAAAAGCAGTATACCATGCAAAGAGTCTGGGTATTCTCTTACTAGTGAACAGGGGTTTGCTCTTACAATCCCAAGGTGTTCTTCTAGGGGGTAGCGCGGGCGAACAGCCTTAGGCTTATCAGAGAGGAGTGTTACACATCCGAAAAATGCACGCACAATCAATAAATTATGCACACGGCTCAATAAGGAGATCCACACCAATTTATAAAAATAACACGTATCTTGGTTGGGGGACTACGTTGGCACGGTTCGCCCACTTTAGCTAGGGCTAGGCGGCTTGGGTGCAGGGGTAATTTCTAGCGGCGAGTTTTTGTGGTCTTGGAGCCTCACAGTTCTTTCTAAGTACCTGCAAGGTGCAGCGGAGCAACTCCCAAAAGGAGAACTGGTTTTTAAGGCGATTCGCTGGCAGTTCTCCCAGGCTTTGGACACACAGCAGCTGCAGGACAAGTCATCTTTTGGCCACAATTTGAAGTCAGCAGGCAGGCTAGGAGGGTTGGCGCCAAGTCAGTTGCTGGCTCTTCCGTTCTTGTTTCTTGTCACTCTTCACGTCTATCTTCTTCTTTCAGGATGGCAGGAACTGATTTCCTGGTGCCAAGGGCCTCCCCTAAATACTATATTTAGGGACATTAGGGGAGTGTAGGGTAGTAGCCATAGGGCTAACAACCCTTAGGGTCACTATGCCCCCTTAATGATCACTTCCCGTGGGAAGTGGGCATAGCCCTGTCCCATATTCCGACGTTTGCCATCACAAAGATGGCAGACTATCAAAAGTTGTATCCACTTCAGGTCGCCCACATTAGGGGAGTTACTAGCATGAGGGTGGGTGCGTCTATTTGACTACTAATTTTCTGCCTTGCCCAGGTGTCAACCAGGCCCTGGTCACATTGGGTCGCCAACTCTCCTATGAGGGAATCCAGATTTGCATGCCAAAGGCTGTGGGCTCTTTGAAGCTCCCTGCCTTGGGATGCTAATTTGCAGGTCATCCTGTCAGAGGCGGTGTAAACACCCTCTGCCTGAGAAGGCTCTTGTTCCTGACCACCAGCGAGCAAAGGCCCTCACTCCTGGGGTCAGACACTCATCTGTGGTGGCAGGTTGGGAAAGACCAGTCCGCCAGCACACTAGTAATTGGGTGCATGTATTAATTAATCCAACAATGGACTCAGTGGGGGCTTATTAACAGGAGATGTTTGATACCAAACATCTCTGTTTTCAGTGAAACCATCATGTAGGTGGGGAACTCATGTTCACCAGTGTCGAGCCCATGTTCTTAAAATGGCTTCCCTGGTCACTTGTACTGCCATTAATGGAACTGACCAGTACAGGGGCCTATCTGCTCATGCAGATACGTCCACCCATGCAATATAATGCACCCTGCCTTAGGACTGTAAGGCCTGCTGTAGGGATGACTTGAAAATATTACATGCTGTGTTAGGGGACATGGGATGTGTGTCATGTAGTGTTTTCACTTTTGTCTGCACCAAAACATGCAGCCTGCAGTGGCAGTCTGTGTATGTTTTGTGAGGGGTTTATTTAGGTGGCACAATACATGCTGCAGCACTTAGGCACACTCTTTAGCCTCTATGTACCAAGGAACATGGGGTATCATTTACTAGGGACTTACAGGAAGTGCTGAAGGTATTGCCAATTGAGGAAACAATTTACAGTTTTGGGAAAGCGATCTGGCACTGGGGGCCTGATTAGCAGGAACCCAGTGCACTTCCAGTCAAAATCACATCAAATACCAGGCGAAAAGTGGGGGTGACCATGTCATAAAGAGGCATTTTCCTACAGACCGCCCATCAAATTTAAATGTGGGCTGGCCTTAGGGTTAATCAATGCAGAGTCTACTCCTAAATAAAAAAAAAATCGAATATGTTTTTGTGAGTTTCTCATAGAACCAACTGACAAAATCCAATCTTAGCTATGGCTTGCCCCTGTGGTTTTAGCATCCAAATCAGAACCTAAGGATGTGTAACGATTTAGGGGTTTAAGTGATAACATTTGGGTACATCGATACCATTTGCCCAGCATTACGGAAATTATCAACATGGAGCGTGGGACAAGCGTTTTAGGGTTATAGATCTCTCATTTACATGCCACGAAGTTGATTTTCACCCTGATCTTTGGAATTTTACATCCTTTGTGATGCCAGGAGAGCTTTCTGATATTGGGGGATGCTTTATGTACTCGCACCAGGATCAGTTTTTTTTATACTATGAAGAAAACTGTTTGAAGGTTTGGCAAATGTCTTATATTTTCAAGCTGCTGTTCTAATTTTTCTGAACAATGTGAAGAAGCATTATAAAATAGTAAAACATGTTGGAAAGATTGAAAGAGAATAGGTTGACTGTAAAGTAAAGCAAATGCATACTTTGGACAAAGACAGTAAAAAACCAAAACTCAACTTAGTGGACACTATTAAAAGAGGCCAAAAACTGAACAATAAAGAAGATTTAATATAATTTTGTGATTTTGTGGGTGTTGGAGTATTATGCCTGGTTTGTGAAAGACTTTACATCAAATTTGAGCCCTTTCAGGGTCTCTTGAAAAAAATACAATTTGAGGAGGATGAGAGATGCAAAGAAACAGTGAAATTGGTTAAAGAAGATATAGGCAACATCCTGTCACTAAATTGATGTGACGTCAATAAACAGACTGTCTTTATAACAGATGTCAGGTGTAGAGGTCTGGTGACACTTTGCCAGGTGATGGAAGATAAGGAGAGAGCGAAAGCTTTAGCTTCTCCAGCTTTGAAAGGGACAGGGTTAAATTATTCAGTAGCAGAAAAGGAAGCTTTTGGCACTTGCTGGGTGATTATTCCCTTTAAAATTCTATTCCTGGGGTTTACTCTTTACTGTTCAGACAGGCAATAACTCTTTGATTTAGACTTTAATTTGCAAACTTGCTGACTGATTTCACGAGAGTTGAGTGTATTCAGGAAGGTATTCCAGAAATCATGAGAACAGATACTGGGGTACAATTTTTATCTGAAGATATTAAGAAATACTTAGGAGCGATGGGTCTGCAACACTTAAAAACTGCACTGTAGTCTATGTCTCTTTAAGATTGTCTAGCAGAAATCAATAGTATTGTAAGGAAGATAGTTTTTAGGAAACCTATTGGTTTCAATGTACCACCCCTCATACAGTGGCTGGGGTGTCACCATTTGTTTTATCAAACAAAATCTGCGCACACGCTAATCAAAGTTTGGAAGAATTTATTAACAAAAGAACAATTCATTATCCGTGAATTACAGACTCTGCGAGCATTGGGGTCCCCCCCCCCAGCAAACTGTATCTAAGCAAAGAGCATGAGAAAGGAAGAAGGCCAGCTTCATATAGAACTATAATGTAAACTTTTTCGGCTGAGCAAGATAATCGACACTTTCTCATCTCGTCGCCGCTATGATATTTTTAGAGGCTCGAAATGTCATAGGGCCAGATTTAATAATATAATCACAATGAGATTTATATTTCAGCAGATGGGATATCTGTCACCGTTGTGATGGAGCAAACCGTCTGCCAAGATCAAACTCAGGACCATAGACAGGCATTTCTTCTAGGTAGGTCTTCTGTGCAGGGTGCCGTCAACATCACAACAACTCCATTCACAGAAATGAAGTTTGCAGAGCAGACACCATCTTTGAAGCACCCACTCAGCAGACGGCTTTGAGAAAACAAACTCTCAAAACAGGAATTCGCTTTTTTTGTAATAAAGTGTAGATGGCCACCTGAGCATTGTGCCTTCATCTCACAGATGTTTGTAGGACCTTAACTGAATGTGATGGATGTGTCCAAGATGGATCACTGAAAGAATATCGACTACCAAAATATCGACTACCCAAAATATCGAGGAAAAAATATCTACAGCAAAAATATCGAGTTTGTATGTACAAACAGGTAAGTACAAAAATATCGAGTACAAAATATCGTTTACAAAAATATAGTTGTAAAAAATATCGTATTTACTAAAAACAGTGTTAAATTAAATTAATATTAATAATTAATTACTAAAATATACTTAAAATTACTTAAATTAACTTATAATAATTAAATAATTAATGAAAGTTAAATAAATATTTTTTTTATTTCATATTTATTAAACATATATATATAGTAATAAAATATAATAAAATAATACCCAAAAACTGAAAACTGACCCTGAACCCTAAAAATACCCCTTTACCCAAAAACTGAAAACTGACCCTGAACCCTAAAAATACCCCTTTACCCAAAAACTGAAAACTGACCCTGAACCAAAAAAATACCCCTTTACCCAAAAACTGAAAACTGACCCTGAACCCTAAAAATACCCCTTTACCCAAAAACTGAAAACTGACCCTGAACCCTAAAAATACCCCTTTGCCCAAAAACTGAAAACTGACCCTGAACCCTAAAAAATACCCCTTTACCCAAAAACCCAAAACTGACCCTGAACCCTAAAAATACCCCTTTACCCAAAAACCCAAAACTGACCCTGAACCCTAAAAATACCCCTTTACCCAAAAACCCAAAACTGACCCTGAACCCTAAAAATAAAAACGATATTACTTCACTTACCTTAAAAATGATATTACTTCACTTACCTTAAAAACGATATTTTGGCTGTCGATATTCTGTCCTGTAGATATTTTCTCCAAACGATATTTTGGAGTCGATATTATGTCCAAACGATATTATGTAGTCGATATTATGTCTGTGCACCGTCCAAGATATACATACAAAAATACTTATCATGTAAAACTGATTACACTAGCATGCATGCCAATAGGCACGATTCAGGCAGGAGACACACATCTTATTTTAGCTGTCTTCTGCCTGAAATTGCCTTTGCATCAATAGAAGTCAATGGGGAATACACTGTCCTCCAATTTTCTCTCCAAAATCTCCCACATTCCTGTTCTAAAATGCTGACAGGAATGCACTAGAGGAGTCCGTATTAACAAGGTCAAAGGCCACACAGCCCCCTTGAAAGGTAACCTAGACGTCCAGGTTCCTCGTTACATGTCGTGTGTCGCAAGGATGACAGCACAGTTGCCCCAATAATATAAATGTTTCTTTGCTCCTCACCTTATCTGACTGTTTACATAGCCACCACCTCAATCTGTTTTTAGGTCTCACCTAGCGAATGCAGAGCATGCGCTGATTCGCCTTGGTGAGACTCTATTGTCGTCGCTTTGGTTTGCAAAGGGAGACACACCATGTGCACGCACGGACAGGCGAGGTGCGTGAACATGGCATCTCCGCTCCCACCGCGCACTTGATTTATCTTTCAGTCCTCGCGCGCTCACATGCTCCCATCGCACGCGCGCGATTGATTTGGCTTTTAGTTACCCTCCATGTCCCAAACCCCCCACTTGTTTTCTTTTGATCTGCAACATTAGTTCATACGATCTTGTAACTGGACGCCGATGCTTGCTGTACCAGGTGCCCCTGCTGCCTTCTGTGTCCCAAAGACATCACTGACGTACACTAATGAGCACAAAAACAGGCGCATTGTAAAGCCTGGGAAGGGGCTGTTTTTGTGTTCGAGGGAAGCTTCCATCACAACCCTGCCCCGCAAGATCGAGTCTGAGAGATTTCTTCGGTTCAGCCACGCGCCATATCTGTTGTTGGCCTGTCCTTCTGCCGTTTTTAGCAGCCTGATGTCTCATTTGTTCACACCCAGTGAACTGCTGTCAAACAACAATATTTTGAGTTAATGCACAAAGCAAGATAGGACATCAATTTTCACAGCACACAGAAACAGAATGGCACACCAAACTTCACAGTGCAGTAAATCCGAAATAGTGACCCATATTCACAGTGTACACAATTGTGTCAGGCACCAACATTCTCAGTGCACACAGAGAGCCAAATAGACATAAATGTTGAAAGAGCACATTGGGACGATATCAAATAGTTGTATCCTGGACAAAAAATGAAGAGTGTCTTGCACAGCTATGCATCCTGGACACACAGGACAGGGTATAAGACAGAAATGTGCTCATTGAGAACAGAAGCTGACAATTTCCTGCGTGTGCAACATCAGAAGCCAATATTCAGGGAACATGCGGTGGATAAGAACAAACACAATAACCTGTCTGCAGATACTTTATTTGTAAACTGAGTTGAGATTCGAATGACTGGATATTTTAAAGGGCTAAAACAACCCAAAGTTCGCAATGCAAAGAAAAATAAAAAAAAGAACCTGGCCACACTCCTCAAAAATAGTTTAATGCCAACTAGAAAGCAAAACATCACAGTGACATCAATCATTGGAACCAAACACAAGCCACCATCCAAAACACAACCCAAACAGCACGAGAATAGAATCGAGAATCAACTCAATATAGCAGTGAACAACAAATAAAGCAATCCTACAGGGGACACTGTTTATAACTGGAGAGCAGGCAGGGTGCAAGCCAGTCATGTACAGAGAAATGGGTGGAGTACCGGTCATTACCTGCGAAAGCATACATAGGCCTGGCTTATTATTGAATGCCTTGTCAGTTACTGGCGAGTTTAGGCACTCAATATGTAGTCATAAATGCTCTCTGCCGCTCACCATCAGTGCCAGGATACCCTTGGTGGGAGGGGCATGGCATAAGCTCTCTACAAATCTACTGATTGATCGATGGACTGAATGCTTAGAGCAATGCATTTGTGAAAGTTCGAGCTATTGGCATTGTAAATGGCGATGCCTTTTATTTATATGTTTTGAAAACATGAAGGTGGTGTGTAAATACTCACTTTGTACTTATAGTCATTGCTTACAAGAAGCAAGGTTGGCAGTAACTGCTCCTCTTTTACTGACAGCCTTACTTCTCGTGAGCAAGGACTATCAGTACAAAGTGTGTGTTTACGCATTGCTTGCAGGTTTTCTGAACACATAAATAAAAGGCATTATCATTTACAATGCTAATAGCTCAAACTCTTGCAAATGCAAGACCTATTGCATTGCAAATGCTTGTTCATTTTGTCCCTGTTCCAGGACAGATTCCCTAGAGGAAGATGCCAGGACTCTGGAACATCACACACACCTAGGCTTTGAGAAGCAGGCAACTGAACCCAGCCTTTAAGAAATCATTAGTGGCATTGTGTGGCAAGGAGTGGAGTGGTATTGTGTGGCCTGGAGTGCAGTGGAGTGGAATTGTGTGCTGTGGAGTGGAATTATTTGTGTGGAGTAGAGTCAAATTGAGTGGAATGAAGTGGCACTGTGTGCTGTGGAGTGGCATTGTGTGGCATGGAGTGGCATTGTGTGGCATCTTTTGGAGTTAAGTGAAGTAAGTAGAATTGTGTGGATTGAAATTGTGTGAAGTGGAGTGGAACTGTGTGGAGTGGCATAGTGGAGTTGAGTGCCTTTGTGTGGGGTAGAGTGGAATTGTGTGACATTGTCTGGTGAGGACTGGTGTGGAGTGGAGTGCAGTGGATTGGAATTGTGATACAATTTGTATAGTTGAGTAGAATTGTGTGGCATTGTGTGCCGAGGAGTGGAACTGTGTGGAGTGGGGTGGCATTATGTAGAGAGTAATTGTGTGACATTTTCTGTAGTGGAGGGGAGTGGAGGGGAGTGAAGTGGAATTGTGTGGAATGGAGTGGAATTGGGTGTCATTGTGTGGGGTGGCAGTGTGTTTTGTGGAGTGGACTTGTGTGGAGTGGAATTGTGTGGAGTGGAGTGAAGTGGAATTCTGTGGCATTTTAAGGCATTGAGTGGAAATGTGTGGAATTGTGTGGAGTGGTATTGTGTGGAGTGGAGAGCAAACAAGTGGAGTGGGATTGTGTGGTGCGAATTGGGATGGAGAGGTATTATGAGGCATGGAGTGGTATTCCGTTGCATGGGGTGGAATTGTGGGGCATTTTTTGGCGTGGAGTAGCGTTGTGTGGTGTGGAGCGAAATTGTGTTGCATTGTGTATAGTAGAGTGGAGTGGCATTGAGTGGAGTGGAATGGTATTGTGTGGCATTGAGTGGAATGGAGTGGGTGGAGTGGAATTGTGTGGCATTTAGTGGAGTGGAGTGGAATAGTGTGGCATGGACTGGCGTGGAGTAGATTGGTACTGTGTGATGTGGAGTGCAGTGGATTGGAATTCTGTTACAACATGAGGAGTGGAATTGTGTGGCTTTGCGTGGAGTGGAATTATGTGGCATTGTATGGAGTAGAGTGGAATGGAATTGAGTGGCCTAGTGTGCCATGGAGAAGACTGGAATTGTGTGGTGTGGAGTGGAAATATGTAGCGTGGAGTAGAATTGTCTGGCTTTTTTCTGCAGTGGAGAGGAATTGTTTGGAGTGAAATTGTGTGGAGTTGACTGGCACTGTGTGGAGTGGAATGGAATTGCATGGCATTGTGCGGCATGGCATGCATTGTGTAGCCTTGTGTGGAGTGGAGTGGAGTGGCATTGTGTGGCATGGAGTGCAATTGATTGTTACTGTGTGATGCTTTGTGGAGAGGAGAGGAATTGGGTGGCATGCACTGGAGTGGAATGGAATTTTGTGGAGTGGAATTGAGTGGAATTGTGGGGTATTGTGCGGCGTGGAGTGGAATTTTGTGGAGTAGATTGGAAAGAAGTGGAGTGGAATTGTGTGCCATTGTGAAAAGTGGAGTGGAATTGTGTGGCTTGGAATAGAATGGACTTGTGCAGTGAGGAGTGGAGTGGAAAGGAGTGGAATTGTGTGGCATGGAGTGGAGTGGAATTGTGTAGCATTGTGTGGCTTGAAGTGGAGGGCAGTCAGTGCCATTATGTGGCATGTGTAGAGCGGAGTGGTAGTGTGCGGCGCGCTCTAGAGTGGAGTAGAGATGTGCGGCGCGCTCTAGAGTGGGGTAGAAATGTGTGGCATGTGTGGAGCGGAGTGGTAGTATGCGGCAAACACTACAGTGGAGTGGAAATGTGTGGCATTGTGTGGAGCGCCTCTGTCACCCTCTCTCTCTCCCGTCCAAATTGTACTCCCACGGTCCTATTTCACCAGAGCTGCTCCAATGGTTGTATTAATCTTATTGTAATGCTCCAGGCAAGCAGATCCTTTACAATTTTTCTTAATGGGCAGTTTTTTAATTTTCTGTGTGGTTCTGATTAAAAAAAGGTTCAAAATATGCATGTAGCCTCAGAAATTATATGCGTGTTTACTTAGAAATTAAATGCAACAACTGTAGGAAGCTGGCACTCTATATAGTGCAGTAAAACGAAGTACACTGTGCAGTGAGTCCAGTGGGTCCTCAATTGGTTTACAGAGGCAGAAGTAGGTAACACTAACACTCTCCTTGTGGTAGTGTGGACGAGCAGTTAGGCTTATCAGAGGGTAGTGCATTTGTAGTACTCACAGAGGCAAAGAATGAGACACAGTCAAAGAATAAATCAGAGACCAATTTTGAAAAATAACACTTCTTTTTATAAATGTTTTGAAACCAAGTACTTTATTCAAAGGTAAGTTCTTTGCTCAATAATAAATCATACATGTAAATAAAGCTTTTAAAGTTGTGCACCTTTACTGACAATGCAATCCTATGGAAGGAAAAGTCAAGGACGCATAAAAGTAGGTACAGTCAGTTTCAGGGGTTCACCTTTCGGGTTCGGAATAGTAGTAGGCCAAGGTTTACAATCCTACCAGCAGTTCATTGGGGACCGCCCTGGTTCTACCAGGAGCAGGGTGCTGGTGAGGCTGGTCGTAGCTTGCTACGGAGAAGGGGAGCACCTGAAAAGAGGCTGCAGAGGGGGACTTGCGGCCAAGTCTGAGGGCTCCCAAATAGGGCCTCAGGTCCCAAGGGGTCTTGGATGACGGGGGCACAGCAGGATCTGTGCCGGGTGGGCTCACGAGCAGAGGGGTTTGGTCATCTGGACTGGGTGCACAAAGATGCACCCCAAGTTTAGGGACAAAGAGTAGGCGTGGGCAGAATCAAGGCAGCTGGGCACTCTTGAAGTGGGTCTCAGTGATGCTGATGTCCCTCAATTGTATCTTGCTCCTGGTGCAGTGAGAATCCAGACTAAACTGTTGCTGTTGGTGTTTGGTGCAGGGCGTTCAGTACCCCGGGGATTGGTATTGGCGAATCCGGTTGGGCCTGGTGTCTTCACACTCAGTGGGGGACAGATTTGACCTTCCAGAGCATGAGTACCTTCTCCTAGTCGTCTACGGCGTTGGGCGGGCGCTGGGTCAACAAGGCAGTGGGATGGACGCTGCTTGTTGGTGCCTGCGGACTGCAGGGGAGTCGCCCCTCCACTCCAAGGGAGACCTTCAGTGCTTGACGAAGTGCTGGCAGGCTGCCCAAGGCTTAGGTAGCTCTGTAGCTCGCAGGACAGGTCACTCTGTTGCAATTGTCGCGACAGGCTGAGGACAGCAGGGTTTCGTGCCAAAATTCTGCTGCAGTGTTCGCCAGGCAGTGAGTCTTCTTCATCCTTCTTCTGTTGATTCGTTGAATCAGGAGTTCTTGGGTTCCGAGGTGCCACCTAAATACTCAATTTAGCGGCGTTTATGAAGAGTGACAGGTAGTAGCCAATGGGCTGCCTACCTGTAGGGTGTCTACACCCTCTATATGACCACTTCCTGTGGGAAGTGGGCATAACCCTGACCCTACAATGCTAATTCCATCCAAAACAACATGGAGGAATCTGAAAAGTGGGGGCCACACCACCTGGCCGTCCTAGGGATGGTGCGGGCTGAATGTGGGCACACCTCCTAATCTTACTAATTTTCCTGCCTGTCTTGCTGCCAAAACGTTGGGTCACGACAGGGGGTGGGCATTTCCACTATCTGGAAAGGCTCTGGTTTGTGTATCAAAGGTAGGCAGGACCTTTGAAGCTTCTCGCCCTGGAATGCCCTGCTTGGAGGAGGTATGTACCCCTCCTCCCAGAGCAGGCTTTGTTCCTGGCCTCCAAGACACAAGGCTCTCACCTCAATAGGTCAGAAGCCTGACTATGGTGTCTGGCTGGTCGAGACTGGTTAGTCAACACACTAGTAGTCGGTAGGTTTTCAGGGGGAACCTCTAAGGTGCTCTATGGGTGCATCTGTTAATAAATACCCACCTGGCATCAATGTGGGTTTATCAAGAGGAGACTGGAGCAGGCATAGGGGCCTCTGTAAGAAGAGGGGTTTGAAGCAGGCATAGGGGCCTCTGTAAGAAGAGGGGTTTGAAGCAGGCATAGGGGCCTCTGTAAGAAGAGGGGTTTGATGCAGGCATAGGGGCCTCTGTGTGAGGAGCCTGGAGCAGGCACAGGGGCCTCTGTGAGAAGAGGAGAGTGGAGCAGGCATGGGGGCCTCTCTGTGAGGAGACTGGAGTAGGCATAAGTTCAAGTTCAAGTTCAGAATTTGTATAGCGCACTACTCACCCAGAGGGTCTCAAGGCGCTTAAGGGAGGGAGTGTGCATTACTTATCAAATAGCCAGGTTTTTAGTTGCTTTCTGAAGGAGAGGTGGTTCTGTGTGAGGCGGAGGTGAGTGGGGAGAGAATTCCAGTTTTTGGCCGCTAAGTAGGAGAAGGATCTTCCTCCCATGGTGGACCTATGGATGCGCGGAATTGCGGCGAGGGCTAGATTGGATGATCGTAGTTGGCAGGTGGGTGTGTAGAAGGACAGTCGTGTGTTGAGGCATTTGGGTCCTAGGTCGTATAGGGCCTTGTGTGCGTGGGTGAGGAGGCGGAATGTTATTCTCTTGTTGACGGGAAGCCAGTGGAGGTTTTTCAGGTGACCGGAAATGTGAGCTTGACGGGGGATATCCAATATGAGTCTGGCTGAGGTGTTTTGGATGCGTTGGAGTTTTTTCTGTAGTTTGGCTGTGGTTCCGGCGTAGAGGGTATTTCCATAATCCAGACGGCTGGTGACCAGAGCGTGGGTGACTGTCTTTCTTGTTTCGGTGGGGATCCAGCGGAAGATTTTTTTGAGCATGCGAAGGATGTTGAAGCATGAAGATGAGACGGCGTTGACCTGTCTGGTCATCGAGAGGGAGGAGTCTAGGATGAAGCCCAGGTTACGTGCATGATCTGTAGGTATGGGTGCTGTACCCAGGGCCGGTGGCCACCATGAGTCGTCCCAGGCAGAAGGGGTTGATCCTAAGATGAGGACTTCCGTTTTGTCCGAGTTTAGTTTTAGACGGCTGTTCTTCATCCATTCGGCTACTTCTTTCATTCCTTCGTGTAGATTGGTTTTGGCGGTGTTTGGGTCTTTGGTGAGGGAGAGGATCAGCTGGGTGTCATCTGCATAGGAGATGATGTTGAGGTTGTGTTGTCGCGCGATGGATGCGAGGGGACTCATGTAAATGTTGAAGAGGGTGAGACTGAGTGATGATCCTTGTGGTACGCCGCAGAAGACTTCGGTGGCCTCTGATTTGAATGGGGGGAGGCGGACTCTCTGGGTTCTTCCGGCGAGGAATGAGATGATCCAGTCCAGAGCTTTTCCTTGTATTCCGACGTTGTTGAGGCGTTGAATGAGGGTGCTATGACAGACTGTCAAAGGCGGCCGAGAGGTCAAGTAGGATGAGGGCAACTGTTTCTCCGTTGTCCAGTAGCGTTCGGATGTCGTCTGTAGCAGCGATGAGGGCGGTTTCGGTGCTGTGTTTGGCTCAGAAGCCGGACTGTGAGGGGTCGAGGGAATTGTTGGCTTCGAGGAAGGCGGCAAGCTGGCTATTGACGGCTTTCTCAATGACTTTGGCAGGGAATGGGAGGAGTGAGATGGGGCGGTAGTTCTTGAGTTCAGAGGGGTCTGCTGTGGGTTTCTTCAGAAGGGCGCTGAGTTCGGCATGTTTCCAGCTTTCTGGGAAGGTGGCGGAGTTGAGGGAGCAGTTGATGACGATTCGGAGATGGGGTGCGATCAAGGAGTCTGCTTTGTTGAAAATGTGGTGGGGGCATGGGTCGGTTGGCGATCCTGAGTGGATGGAGTTCATCAGGCGGATGGTGTCTTCCGTAGTGATTGGGTTCCAGGCACAAAGGTTGTGAGGGTGCTGTTTTGGTTCGGAGGTGGGTGGAGTGGACTGTTCTTCTGGCTTGATTTCAAAGCTGTTATGTATGTCGGCGATTTTGTTGTGGAAGAATGAGGCTAGGGAGTCGCAGAGGGTTTGTGAGGGAGTGATGTCGTTGGTGCCGGCGGTGGGGTTGGTAAATTCTTTGACGATGTTGAATAGTTCCTTGCTGTTGTGGGCGTTGTTGTCGAGTCGATCCTTGAATGCTGGTTTCTTGGTGGATCGGATCAATTGGTGGTGTTTGAGGGTGGCGTCCTTGAAGGTGGTCAGGTTGTCAGTGGTAGGGTTTTTTCTCCAGGGTTTCTCGAGAGTACAACATAACGCCTTGGATTTCTTAAGGTTGTCGTTGAACCATAGGGGCCTCTATAAAAAGAGGAGACTGGAGCAGGCATAGGGGCCTCTGTAAGAAGAGGAGAGTGAGCAGGCATAGGGGCCTCTGTAAGAAGAGGAGAGTGAGCAGGCATAGGGGCCTCTGTAAGAAGAGGAGACTGGAGCAGGCTTGGGGGCCTCTGTAAGAAGAGGAGAGTGAGCAGGCATAGGGGCCTCTGTAAGAAGAGGAGACTGGAGCAGGCTTGGGGGCCTCTGTAAGAAGAGGAGACTGGAGCAGGCATAGGGGCCTCTGTGTGAGGAGAGTGAAGCAGGCATAGGGGCCTCTGTAAGAAGAGGAGAGTGAGCAGGCATAGGGGCCTCTGTAAGAAGAGGAGACTGGAGCAGGCTTGGGGGCCTCTGTAAGAAGAGGGGTTTGAAGCAGGCATAGGGGCCTCTGTAAGAAGAGGAGAGTGGAGCAGGCATGGGGGCCTCTGTGTGAGGAGACTGGAGCAGGCATGGAGTCGTCTGTGTGAGAGCCTGGAGCATGCATGGGGGCCTCTCTGTGAGGAGACTGGAGCAGGCATGGGGGCTTCTGTTAGAAGAGGAGACTGGAGCAGGCATAGGGGCCTCTGTAAGGGGAGGGGTTTAACGCAGGCATAGGGGCATCTGTAAGTAGAGGAGATCAGAGCAGGGATAGGGCCTCTGTAAGAAGAGTGGTTTGAAGCAGGCATGGGGGCCTCTCTGTGAGGAGACTGGAGCAGGCATAGGGGCCTCTCTAAGAAGAGAGGTTTGAAGCAGGCATAGGGGCCTCTGTAAGTAAAGGAGACTGGAGCAGGCAGAGGGGTATGTGTAAGAAGAGGGGTTTGAAGCAGGCATGGGGGCCTCTGTGTGAGGAGCCTAGAGGAGGCATAGGAGCCTCTGTAAGAAGAAGAGACTGGAGCAGGCATAGGAGCCTCTGTAAGAAGAGGGGTTTGAAGCAGGCATGGGGGCCTCTGTGTGAGGAGACTGGAGCAGGAAAAGGGGCCTCTGTAAGAAGAGGAGACTGGAGCAGGCCTAGGGGCTTCTGTAAGAAGAGGGGCTTGAAGCAGGCATGGGGGGCCTCTGTGTAAGGAGACTGGAGCAGGCATAGGGGCCTCTGTGTGACGAGACTGGAGCAGGCATATGGGCCTCTGTAAGAAGAGGAGACTGGAGCAGGCATAGAGGCCTCTGTAAGAAGAGGAGGGTGGAGCAGGCATGAAGTGCTCTGTGTGAGGAGAGTGGAGCAGGCATGGGGGCCTCTGTAAGAAGAGAGGTTTGAAGCAGGCATAGGGGCCTCTGTAAGAAGAGGAGACTGAAGCAGGCAAAGGGGCCTCTGTAAGAAGAGGAGAGTGGAGCAGGCATAGAGGCCTCTGTAAGAAGAGGAGAGTGGAGCAGGCATAGAGGCCTCTGTAAGAAGAGGAGAGTGGAGCAGGCATAGAGGCCTCTGTAAGAAGAGGAGGGTGGAGCAGGCATGAAGTGCGCTGTGTGAGGAGAGTGGAGCAGGCATAGGGGCCTCTGTAAGAAGAGGGGTTTGAAGCAGGCATAGGGGCCTCTGTGAGAAGAGGAGACTGGAGCAGGCATAGGAGCCACTGTAAGAAGAGAGGTTTGAAGCAGGCATAGGGGCCTCTGTAAGAAGAGAGGTTTGGAGCAGGCATGGGGGCCTCTGTGTGAGGAGACTGGAGCAGGCATAGGGGCCTCTGTAAGAAGAGGAGACTGGAGCAGGCATAGGGGCCTCTGTAAGAAGAGGAGAGTGGAGCAGGCATAGGGGCCTCTGTAAGAAGAGGAGACTGGAGCAGGCATAGAGGCCTCTGTAAGAAGAGGAGACTGGAGCAGGCATGGGGGCCTCTGTAAGAAGAGGGGTTTGAAGCAGGCATAGGAGCCTCTGTAGGAAGAGGAGACTGGAGCAGGCATAGGGGCCTCTGTAAGAAGAGGAGACTGGAGCAGGCATAGGGGCCTCTGTAAGAAGAGGAGACTGGAGCAGGCATAGGGGCCTCTGTAAGAAGAGGAGAGTGGAGCAGGCATAGGGGCCTCTGTAAGAAGAGGAGACTGGAGCAGGCATGGGGGCCTCTGTAAGAAGAGGAGACTGGAGCAGGCATAGGGGTCTCTGTAAGAAGAGGAGACTGGAGCAGGCATAGGGGCCTCTGTAAGAAGAGGGGTTTGAAGCAGGCATAGGGGCCTCTGTAAGAAGAGGAGACTGGAGCAGACATAGGGGCCTCTGTAAGAAGAGGAGAGTGGAGCAGGCATAGGGGCCTCTGTAAGAAGAGGAGACAGGAGCAGGCATAGTGGCCTCGGTAAGAAGAGGAGACTGAAGCAGGCATGGGGGCCTCTGTAAGAAGAGGGGTTTGAAGCAGGCATAGAGGCCTCTGTAAGAAGAGGGGTTTGAAGCAGGCATAGTGGCCTCGGTAAGAAGAGGAGACTGGAGCAGGCATAGGGGCCTCTGTAAGAAGAGGAGACTGGAGCAGGCATAGGGGCCTCTGTAAGAAGAGGGGTTTGAAGCAGGTATAGGGGCATCTGTAAGAAGAGGGGGTTGAAGCAGGCATGGGGGCCTCTGTAAGAAGAGGGATTTGAAGCAGGCATAGGGGCCTCTGTAAGAAGAGGAGAGTGGAGCAGGCATAGGGGCCTCTGTAAGAAGAGGAGAGTGGAGCACGCATAGGGGCCTCGGTAAGAAGAGGAGACTGGAGCAGGCATAGGGGCATCTGTAAGAAGAGGAGACTGGAGCAGGCATAGGGGCCTCGGTAAGAAGAGGAGAGTGGAGCAGGCATAAGGGCCTCTGTAAGAAGAGGGGTTTGAAGCAGGCATGGGGGCCTCTGTAAGAAGAGGAGAGTGGAGCAGGCATAAGGGCCTCTGTAAGAAGAGGGGTTTGAAGCAGGCATAGAGGCCTCTGTAAGAAGAGGGGTTTGAAGCAGGCATAGTGGCCTCGGTAAGAAGAGGAGACTGAAGCAGGCATGGGGGCCTCTGTAAGAAGAGGGGTTTGAAGCAGGCATAGTGGCCTCGGTAAGAAGAGGAGACTGGAGCAGGCATAGGGGCCTCTGTAAGAAGAGGAGAGTGGAGCAGGCATAGGGGCCTCTGTAAGAAGAGGAGAGTGGAGCAGGCATAGGGGCCTCTGTAAGAAGAGGAGACTGGAGCAGGCATGGGGGCCTCTGTAAGAAGAGGAGGGGGAGCAGGCATAGGGGCCTCTGTGAGGAGAGTGGAGCAGGCATGGGGGCCTCTGTAAGAAGAGGGGTTTGAAGCAGGCATAGGGGCATCTGTGAGAAGAGGAGACTGGAGCAGGCATAGGGGGCTCTGTGAGAAGAGGAGACTGGAGCAGGCATAGGGGCCTCTGTGAGAAGAGGAGACTGGAGCAGGCATAGGGGCCTCTGTGAGAAGAGGAGACTGGAGCAGGCATAGGGGCCTCTGTAAGAAGAGGAGACTGGAGCAGGCATAGGGCCCTCTGTAAGAAGAGGAGACTGGAGCAGGCATAGGGGCCTCTGTAAGAAGAGGGGGTTGAAGCAGGCATGGGGGCCTCTGTGTGAGGAGACTGGAACAGGAAAAAGGGGCCTCTGTAAAAAAAGGAGAGTGGAGCAGGCATAGGGGCCTCTGTAAGAAGAGGAGACTGGAGCAGGCATAGGGGCCTCTGTAAGAAGAGGAGACTGGAGCAGGCATAGGGGCCTCTGTAAGTAGCAGAGATTAGAGCAGGGATAGGGGCCTCTGTAAGACATGGAAAGTGGAGCAGGCATAGGGGCCTCCGTAAGAAGAGGAGAGTGGAGCAGGCATAGGGGCATCTGTAAGAAGAGGAGACTGAAGCAGGCATAGGGGCCTCTGTAAGAAGAGGGGTTTGAAGCAGGCATAGGGGCCTCTGTAAGTAGAGGAGACTGGAGCAGGCATAGGGGCGTCTGTAAGAAGAGGAGACTGGAGCAGGCATGGGGGCCTCTGTAAGAAGAGGAGACTGGAGCAGGCATAGGGGCCTCTGTAAGAAGAGGAGACTGGAGCAGGCATAGGGGCCTCTGTGAGAAGAGGAGACTGGAGCAGGCATAGGGGCCTCTGTAAGAAGAGGAGACTGGAGCAGGCATAGGGGCCTCTGTAAGAAGAGGAGAGTGAAGCAGACATAGGGGCCTCTGTAAGAAGAGGAGAGTGAAGCAGACATAGGGGCCTCTGTAAGAAGAGGAGAGGGAAGCAGACATAGGGGCCTCTGTAAGAAGAGGAGACTGGAGCAGGCATAGGGGCCTCTGTAAGAAGAGGAGACTGGAGCAGGCATAGGGGCCTCTGTAAGAAGAGGAGAGTGAAGCAGACATAGGGGCCTCTGTAAGAAGAAGAGACTGGAGCAGGCATAGGGGCCTCTGTGAGAAGAGGAGAGTGGAGCAGGCATAAGGGCCTCTGTGAGAAGAGGAGAGTGGAGCAGGCATAAGGGCCTCTGTAAGAAGAGCTGTTTGAAGCAGGCATAGGGGCCTCTGTAAGAAGAGGAGAGTGGAGCAGGCATAGGGGCCTCTGTAAGAAGAGGAGAGTGGAGCAGGCATCGGGGCATCTGTAAGAAGAGGGGTTTGAAGCAGGCATAGGGGCCTCTGTAAGTAGAGGAGACTGGAGCAGGCATAGGGGCGTCTGTAAGAAGAGGAGACTGGAGCAGGCATGGGGGCCTCTGTAAGAAGTAGAGACTGGAGCAGGCATAGGGGGCCTCTGTAAGAAGAGGAGACTGGAGCAGGCATATAGGCCTCTGTAAGAAGAGGAGAGTGGAGCAGGCATAGGGGCCTCTGTAAGAAGAGGAGAGTGGAGCAGGCATAGGGGCCTCTGTAAGAAGAGGAGAGTGAAGCAGGCATAGGGGCCTCTGTAAGAAGAAGAGACTGGAACAGGCATAGGGGCCTCTGTAAGAAGAAGAGACTGGAGCAGGCATAGGGGCCTCTGTCAGAAGAGGTGACTGGAGCAGGCATAGGGGCCTCTGTGAGAAGAGGAGACTGGAGCAGGCATAGGGGCCTCTGTAAGAAGAGGAGACTGGAGCAGGCATAGGGGCCTCTGTGAGAAGAGGAGACTGGAGCAGGCATAGGGGCCTCTGTAAGAAAAGGGGTTTGAAGCAGGCATAGGGGCCTCTGTAGGAAGAGGAGACTTGAGCAGGCATAGGGGCCTCTGTAAGAAGAGGAGACTGGAGCAGGCATAGGGGCCTCTGTAAGAAGAGGAGACTGGAGCAGGCATAGGGGCCTCTGTGAGAAGAGGAGGCTGGAGCAGGCATAGGGGCCTCTGTAAGAAGAGGAGACTGGAGCAGGCATAGGGACCTCTGTAAGAAGAGGGGTTTGAAGCAGGCATAGGGGCCTCTGTAAGAAGAGGAGACTGGAGCAGGCATAGGGGCCTCTGTAAGAAGAGGAGACTGGAGCAGGCATAGGGGCCTCTGTAAGAAGAGAAGACTGGAGCAGGCATAGGGGCCTCTGTAAGAAGAGGAGAGTGGAGCAGGCATAGGGGCCTCTGTAAGAAGAGGAGACTGGAGCAGGCATAGGGGCCTCTGTAAGAAGAGGGGTTTGAAGTAGGCATAGGGGCTTCTGTAAGAAGAGGAGACTGGAGCAGGCATAGGGGCCTCTGTAAGAAGAGGGGTTTGAAGCAGGCATAGGGGCCTCTGTAAGAAGAGGAGACTGGAGCAGGCATAGGGGCCTCTGTAAGAAGAGGAGACTGGAGCAGGCATAGGGGCCTCTGTAAGAAGAGGAGACTGGAGCAGGCATAGGGGCCTCTGTAAGAAGAGGGGTTTGAAGCAGGCATAGGGGCCTCTGTAAGAAGAGGAGACTGGAGCAGGCATAGGGGCCTCTGTAAGAAGAGGAGACTGGAGCAGGCATAGGGGCCTCTGTAAGAAGAGGAGACTGGAGCAGGCATAGGGGCCTCTGTAAGAAGAGGAGAGTGGAGCAGGCATAGGGGCCTCTGTAAGAAGAGGAGACTGGAGCAGGCATAGGGGCCTCTGTAAGAAGAGGAGAGTGGAGCAGGCATGGGGGCCTCTGTAAGAAGAGGGGTTTGAAGCAGGCATAGGGGCCTCTATAAAAAGAGGAGACTGGAGCAGGCATAGGGGCCTCTGTAAGAAGAGGAGAGTGGAGCAGGCATAGGGGCCTCTGTAAGAAGAGGAGAGTGGAGCAGGCATATGGGCCTCTGTAAGAAGAGGAGACTGGAGCAGGCATGGGGGCCTCTGTAAGAAGAGGAGACTGGAGCAGGCACAGGGGCCTCTGTAAGAAGATGAGAGTGGAGCAGGCATAGGGGCCTCTGTAAGAAGAGGAGACTGGAGCAGGCATAGGGGCCTCTGTAAGAAGAGGAGACTGGAGCAGGCATAGGGGCCTCTGTAAGAAGAGGGGTTTGAAGCAGGCCTAGGGGCCTCTGTAAGAAGAGGAGACTGGAGCAGGCATAGGGGCCTCTGTAAGAAGAGGAGACTGGAGCAGGCATAGGGGCCTCTGTAAGAAGAGGAGACTGGAGCAGGCATAGGGGCCTCTGTAAGAAGAGGAGAGTGGAGCAGGCATGGGGGCCTCTGTGTGAGGAGTGTGGATCAGGCATAGGGGCCTCTGTAAGAAGAGGAGACTGGAGCAGGCATAGGGGCCTCTGTAAGAAGAGGAGACTGGAGCAGGCATAGGGGCCTCTGTAAGAAGAGGAGACTGGAGCAGGCATAGGGGCCTCTGTAAGAAGAGGAGACTGGAGCAGGCATAGGGGCCTCTGTGAGAAGAGGAGACTGGAGCAGGCATAGGGGCCTCTGTAAGAAGAGGAGACTGGAGCAGGCATAGGGGCCTCTGTAAGAAGAGAGCAGGCATAGGGGCCTCTGTAAGAAGAGGAGAGTGGAGCAGGCATAGGGGCCTCTGTAAGTAGAGTAGACTGGAGCAGGCATGGGGGCCTCTGTAAGAAGAGGAGACTGGAACAGGCATGGGGGCCTCTGTAAGAAGAGGAGACTGGAGCAGGCATGGGGGCCTCTGTAAGAAGTGGAGACTGGAGCAGGCATGGGGGCCTCTGTAAGAAGAGGAGACTGGAGCAGGCATAGGGGGTCTCTGTAGGAAGAGGAGACTGGAGCAGGCAAGGAGCGTGGAGCAGGCATAGGGGCCTCTGTAGGAAGAGGAGAGTGGAGCAGGCATCGGGGCCTCTGTAAGAAGAGGAGAGTGGAGCAGGCATGGGGGCCTCTGTGTGAGGAGACTGGAGCAGGCATAGGGGCCTCTGTAAGAAGAGGAGACTGGAGCAGGCATAGGGGTCTCTGTAAGAAGAGGAGACTGGAGCAGGCATAGGGGCCTCTGTAAGAAGAGGAGACTGGAGCAGGCATAGGGGCCTCTGTAAGAAGAGGAGAGTGGAGCAGGCATGGGGGACTCTGTAAGAAGAGGAGGGTGGAGCAGGCATCGGGGCCTCTGTAAGAAGAGGAGACTGGAGCAGGCATGGGGGCCTCTGTAAGAAGAGGAGACTGGAGCAGGCATGGGGGCCTCTGTAAGAAGAGGAGACTGGAGCAGGCATAGGGGCCTCTGTAAGAAGAGGAGAGTGGAGCAGGCATAGGGCCCTCTGTAAGTAGAGTAGACTGGAGCAGCCATGGGGGCCTCTGTAAGAAGAGGAGACTGGAGCAGGCATGGGGGCCTCTGTAAGAAGAGGAGACTGGAGCAGGCATGGGGGCCTCTGTAAGAAGAGGAGACTGGAGCAGGCATGGGGGCCTCTGTAAGAAGAGGAGACTGGAGCAGGCATGGGGGCCTCTGTAAGAAGAGGAGACTGGAGCAGGCATAGGGGTCTCTGTAGGAAGAGGAGACTGGAGCAGGCAAGGAGCGTGGAGCAGGCATAGGGGCCTCTGTAGGAAGAGGAGAGTGGAGCAGGCATCGGGGCCTCTGTAAGAAGAGGAGAGTGGAGCAGGCATGGGGGCCTCTGTAAGAAGAGGAGACTGGAGCAGGCATAGGGGGTCTCTGTAGGAAGAGGAGACTGGAGCAGGCAAGGAGCGTGGAGCAGGCATAGGGGCCTCTGTAGGAAGAGGAGAGTGGAGCAGGCATCGGGGCCTCTGTAAGAAGAGGAGACTGGAGCAGGCATGGGGGCCTCTGTAAGAAGAGGAGACTGGAGCAGGCATGGGGGCCTCTGTAAGAAGAGGAGACTGGAGCAGGCATAGGGGTCTCTGTAAGAAGAGGAGAGTGGAGCAGGCATAGGGGCCTCTGTAAGAAGAGGAGAGTGGAGCAGGCATGGGGGCCTCTGTGTGAGGAGACTGGAGCAGGCACAGGGGCCTCTGTAAGAAGAGGAGACTGGAGCAGGCATAGGGGTCTCTGTAAGAAGAGGAGACTGGAGCAGGCATGGGGGCCTCTGTAAGTAGAGGAGAATGGAGCAGGCATAGGGGCCTCTGTAAGAAGAGGAGACTGGAGCAGGCATGGGGGCCTCTGTGTGAGGAGACTGGAGCAGGCATAGGAGCCTCTGTAAGAAGAGGAGACTGGAGCAGGCATGGGGGCCTCTGTGTGAGGAGACTGGAGCAGGCATAGGGGTCTCTGTAAGAAGAGGAGACTGGAGCAGGCATAGGGGCCTCTGTAAGAAGAGGAGACTGGAGCAGGCATAGGGGTCTCTGTAAGAAGAGGAGACTGGAGCAGGCATAGGGGCCTCTGTAAGAAGAGGAGACTGGAGCAGGCATAGGGGTCTCTGTAAGAAGAGGAGACTGGAGCAGGCATAGGGGTCTCTGTAAGAAGAGGAGACTGGAGCAGGCATAGGGGCCTCTGTAAGAAGAGGAGACTGGAGCAGGCATAGGGGCCTCTGTAAGAAGAGGAGACTGGAGCAGGCATGGGGGCCTCTGTAAGAAGAGGAGACTGGAGCAGGCATGGGGGCCTCTGTAAGAAGAGGAGAGTGGAGCAGGCATAGAGGCCTCTGTAAGAAGAGGAGGGTGGAGCAGGCATGAAGTGCTCTGTGTGAGGAGAGTGGAGCAGGCATGGGGGCCTCTGTAAGAAGAGGGGTTTGAAGCAGGCATAGGGGCCTCTGTAAGAAGAGGAGACTGGAGCAGGCATAGGGGTCTCTGTAAGAAGAGGAGACTGGAGCAGGCATAGGGGTCTCTGTAAGAAGAGGAGACTGGAGCAGGCATGGGGGTCTCTGTAAGAAGAGGAGACTGGAGCAGGCATAGGGGTCTCTGTAAGAAGAGGAGACTGGAGCAGGCATGGGGGCCTCTGTGTGAGGAGACTGGAGCAGGCATAGGAGCCTCTGTAAGAAGAGGAGACTGGAGCAGGCATGGGGGCCTCTGTGTGAGGAGACTGGAGCAGGCATAGGGGTCTCTGTAAGAAGAGGAGACTGGAGCAGGCATAGGGGCCTCTGTGTGAGGAGGGGATTGAAGCAGGCATAGGGGCCTCTGTAAGAAGAGGAGACTGGAGCAGGCATAGGGGCCTCTGTAAGAAGAGGAGACTGGAGCAGGCATAGGGGCCTCTGTAAGAAGAGGAGACTGGAGCAGGCATGGGGGCCTCTGTAAGAAGAGGAGGGGGAGCAGGCATAGGGGCCTCTGTGTGAGGAGGGGATTGAAGCAGGCATAGGGGCCTCGGTAAGAAGAGGAGACTGGAGCAGGCATAGGGGCCTCTGTAAGAAGAGGAGACTGGAGCAGGCATAGGGGCCTCTGTAAGAAGAGGAGAGTGGAGCGCATGGGGGCCTCTGTAAGAAGAGGAGACAGGAGCAGGCATAGGGGCCTCTGTAAGAAGAGGAGACTGGAGCAGGCATAGGGGCCTCTGTAAGAAGAGGGGTTTGAAGCAGGTATAGGGGCATCTGTAAGAAGAGGGGGTTGAAGCAGGCATGGGGGCCTCTGTAAGAAGAGGGATTTGAAGCAGGCATAGGGGCCTCTGTAAGAAGAGGAGAGTGGAGCAGGCATAGGGGCCTCTGTAAGAAGAGGAGAGTGGAGCACGCATAGGGGCCTCGGTAAGAAGAGGAGACTGGAGCAGGCATAGGGGCATCTGTAAGAAGAGGAGACTGGAGCAGGCATAGGGGCCTCGGTAAGAAGAGGAGAGTGGAGCAGGCATAAGGGCCTCTGTAAGAAGAGGAGACTGGAGCAGGCATAGTGGCCTCGGTAAGAAGAGGAGACTGGAGCAGGCATAGGGGCCTCTGTAAGAAGAGGAGACTGGAGCAGGCATAGGGGCCTCGGTAAGAAGAGGAGACTGGAGCAGGCATAGGGGCCTCTGTAAGAAGAGGAGACTGGAGCAGGCATAGGGGCCTCTGTAAGAAGAGGGGTTTGAAGCAGGTATAGGGGCATCTGTAAGAAGAGGGGGTTGAAGCAGGCATGGGGGCCTCTGTAAGAAGAGGGATTTGAAGCAGGCATAGGGGCCTCTGTAAGAAGAGGAGAGTGGAGCAGGCATAGGGGCCTCTGTAAGAAGAGGAGAGTGGAGCACGCATAGGGGCCTCGGTAAGAAGAGGAGACTGGAGCAGGCATAGGGGCCTCGGTAAGAAGAGGAGAGTGGAGCAGGCATACGGGCCTCTGTAAGAAGAGGGGTTTGAAGCAGGCATGGGGGCCTCTGTAAGAAGAGGAGAGTGGAGCAGGCATAAGGGCCTCTGTAAGAAGAGGGGTTTGAAGCAGGCATAGAGGCCTCTGTAAGAAGAGGGGTTTGAAGCAGGCATAGTGGCCTCGGTAAGAAGAGGAGACTGAAGCAGGCATGGGGGCCTCTGTAAGAAGAGGGGTTTGAAGCAGGCATAGTGGCCTCGGTAAGAAGAGGAGACTGGAGCAGGCATAGGGGCCTCTGTAAGAAGAGGAGAGTGGAGCAGGCATAGGGGCCTCTGTAAGAAGAGGAGAGTGGAGCAGGCATAGGGGCCTCTGTAAGAAGAGGAGACTGGAGCAGGCATGGGGGCCTCTGTAAGAAGAGGAGGGGGAGCAGGCATAGGGGCCTCTGTGAGGAGAGTGGAGCAGGCATGGGGGCTCTGTAAGAAGAGGAGAGTGGAGTAGGCATGTGGGCCTCTGTAAGAAGAGGGGTTTGAAGGAGGCATAGGGGCATCTGTGAGAAGAGGAGACTGGAGCAGGCATAGGGGCCTCTGTAAGAAGAGGAGACTGGAGCAGGCATAGGGGCCTCTGTAAGAAGAGGAGACTGGAGCAGGCATAGGGCCCTCTGTAAGAAGAGGAGACTGGAGCAGGCATAGGGGCCTCTGTGAGAAGAGGAGACTGGAGCAGGCATAGGGGCCTCTGTAAGAAGAGGAGACTGGAGCAGGCATAGGGCCCTCTGTAAGAAGAGGAGACTGGAGCAGGCATAGGGGCCTCTGTAAGAAGAGGGGGTTGAAGCAGGCATGGGGGCCTCTGTGTGAGGAGACTGGAACAGGAAAAAGGGGCCTCTGTAAAAAAAGGAGAGTGGAGCAGGCATAGGGGTCTTTGTGTGAGGAGACTGGAGCAGGCATAGGGGCCTCTGTAAGAAGAGGAGACTGGAGCAGGCATAGGGGCCTCTGTAAGTAGCAGAGATTAGAGCAGGGATAGGGGCCTCTGTAAGACATGGAAAGTGGAGCAGGCATAGGGGCCTCCGTAAGAAGAGGAGAGTGGAGCAGGCATAGGGGCATCTGTAAGAAGAGGAGACTGAAGCAGGCATAGGGGCCTCTGTAAGAAGAGGGGTTTGAAGCAGGCATAGGGGCCTCTGTAAGTAGAGGAGACTGGAGCAGGCATAGGGGCGTCTGTAAGAAGAGGAGACTGGAGCAGGCATGGGGGCCTCTGTAAGAAGAGGAGACTGGAGCAGGCATAGGGGCCTCTGTAAGAAGAGGAGAGTGAAGCAGACATAGGGGCCTCTGTAAGAAGAAGAGACTGGAGCAGGCATAGGGGCCTCTGTGAGAAGAGGAGACTGGAGCAGGCATAGGGGCCTCTGTAAGAAGAGGAGACTGGAGCAGGCATAGGGGCCTCTGTAAGAAGAGGAGAGTGAAGCAGACATAGGGCCCTCTGTAAGAAGAGGAGAGTGAAGCAGACATAGGGGCCTCTGTAAGAAGAGGAGACTGGAGCAGGCATAGGGGCCTCTGTAAGAAGAGGAGACTGGAGCAGGCATAGGGGCCTCTGTAAGAAGAGGAGAGTGAAGCAGACATAGGGGCCTCTGTAAGAAGAAGAGACTGGAGCAGGCATAGGGGCCTCTGTGAGAAGAGGAGAGTGGAGCAGGCATAAGGGCCTCTGTAAGAAGAGCTGTTTGAAGCAGGCATAGGGGCCTCTGTAAGAAGAGGAGAGTGGAGCAGGCATAGGGGCCTCTGTAAGAAGAGGAGAGTGGAGCAGGCATCGGGGCATCTGTAAGAAGAGGGGTTTGAAGCAGGCATAGGGGCCTCTGTAAGTAGAGGAGACTGGAGCAGGCATAGGGGCGTCTGTAAGAAGAGGAGACTGGAGCAGGCATGGGGGCCTCTGTAAGAAGTAGAGACTGGAGCAGGCATAGGGGGCCTCTGTAAGAAGAGGAGACTGGAGCAGGCATAGAGGCCTCTGTAAGAAGAGGAGAGTGGAGCAGGCATAGGGGCCTCTGTAAGAAGAGGAGAGTGGAGCAGGCATAGGGGCCTCTGTAAGAAGAGGAGAGTGAAGCAGGCATAGGGGCCTCTGTAAGAAGAAGAGACTGGAACAGGCATAGGGGCCTCTGTAAGAAGAAGAGACTGGAGCAGGCATAGGGGCCTCTGTCAGAAGAGGTGACTGGAGCAGGCATAGGGGCCTCTGTGAGAAGAGGAGACTGGAGCAGGCATAGGGGCCTCTGTAAGAAGAGGAGACTGGAGCAGGCATAGGGGCCTCTGTGAGAAGAGGAGACTGGAGCAGGCATAGGGGCCTCTGTAAGAAAAGGGGTTTGAAGCAGGCATAGGGGCCTCTGTAGGAAGAGGAGACTTGAGCAGGCATAGGGGCCTCTGTAAGAAGAGGAGACTGGAGCAGGCATAGGGGCCTCTGTAAGAAGAGGAGACTGGAGCAGGCATAGGGGCCTCTGTGAGAAGAGGAGACTGGAGCAGGCATAGGGGCCTCTGTAAGAAGAGGAGACTGGAGCAGGCATAGGGACCTCTGTAAGAAGAGGGGTTTGAAGCAGGCATAGGGGCCTCTGTAAGAAGAGGAGACTGGAGCAGGCATAGGGGCCTCTGTAAGAAGAGGAGACTGGAGCAGGCATAGGGGCCTCTGTAAGAAGAGAAGACTGGAGCAGGCATAGGGGCCTCTGTAAGAAGAGGAGAGTGGAGCAGGCATAGGGGCCTCTGTAAGAAGAGGAGACTGGAGCAGGCATAGGGGCCTCTGTAAGAAGAGGGGTTTGAAGTAGGCATAGGGGCTTCTGTAAGAAGAGGAGACTGGAGCAGGCATAGGGGCCTCTGTAAGAAGAGGGGTTTGAAGCAGGCATAGGGGCCTCTGTAAGAAGAGGAGACTGGAGCAGGCATAGGGGCCTCTGTAAGAAGAGGAGACTGGAGCAGGCATAGGGGCCTCTGTAAGAAGAGGAGACTGGAGCAGGCATAGGGGCCTCTGTAAGAAGAGGGGTTTGAAGCAGGCATAGGGGCCTCTGTAAGAAGAGGAGACTGGAGCAGGCATAGGGGCCTCTGTAAGAAGAGGAGACTGGAGCAGGCATAGGGGCCTCTGTAAGAAGAGGAGACTGGAGCAGGCATAGGGGCCTCTGTAAGAAGAGGAGAGTGGAGCAGGCATAGGGGCCTCTGTAAGAAGAGGAGACTGGAGCAGGCATAGGGGCCTCTGTAAGAAGAGGAGAGTGGAGCAGGCATGGGGGCCTCTGTAAGAAGAGGGGTTTGAAGCAGGCATAGGGGCCTCTATAAAAAGAGGAGACTGGAGCAGGCATAGGGGCCTCTGTAAGAAGAGGAGAGTGGAGCAGGCATAGGGGCCTCTGTAAGAAGAGGAGAGTGGAGCAGGCATATGGGCCTCTGTAAGAAGAGGAGACTGGAGCAGGCATGGGGGCCTCTGTAAGAAGAGGAGACTGGAGCAGGCACAGGGGCCTCTGTAAGAAGATGAGAGTGGAGCAGGCATAGGGGCCTCTGTAAGAAGAGGAGACTGGAGCAGGCATAGGGGCCTCTGTAAGAAGAGGAGACTGGAGCAGGCATAGGGGCCTCTGTAAGAAGAGGGGTTTGAAGCAGGCCTAGGGGCCTCTGTAAGAAGAGGAGACTGGAGCAGGCATAGGGGCCTCTGTAAGAAGAGGAGACTGGAGCAGGCATAGGGGCCTCTGTAAGAAGAGGAGACTGGAGCAGGCATAGGGGCCTCTGTAAGAAGAGGAGAGTGGAGCAGGCATGGGGGCCTCTGTGTGAGGAGTGTGGATCAGGCATAGGGGCCTCTGTAAGAAGAGGAGACTGGAGCAGGCATAGGGGCCTCTGTAAGAAGAGGAGACTGGAGCAGGCATAGGGGCCTCTGTAAGAAGAGGAGACTGGAGCAGGCATAGGGGCCTCTGTAAGAAGAGGAGACTGGAGCAGGCATAGGGGCCTCTGTGAGAAGAGGAGACTGGAGCAGGCATAGGGGCCTCTGTAAGAAGAGGAGACTGGAGCAGGCATAGGGGCCTCTGTAAGAAGAGAGCAGGCATAGGGGCCTCTGTAAGAAGAGGAGAGTGGAGCAGGCATAGGGGCCTCTGTAAGAAGAGGAGACTGGAGCAGGCATAGGGGCCTCTGTAAGAAGAGAGCAGGCATAGGGGCCTCTGTAAGAAGAGGAGAGTGGAGCAGGCATAGGGGCCTCTGTAAGTAGAGTAGACTGGAGCAGGCATGGGGGCCTCTGTAAGAAGAGGAGACTGGAACAGGCATGGGGGCCTCTGTAAGAAGAGGAGACTGGAGCAGGCATAGGGGCCTCTGTAAGTAGAGTAGACTGGAGCAGGCATGGGGGCCTCTGTAAGAAGAGGAGAGTGGAGCAGGCATGGGGGCCTCTGTGTGAGGAGTGTGGATCAGGCATAGGGGCCTCTGTAAGAAGAGGAGACTGGAGCAGGCATAGGGGCCTCTGTAAGAAGAGGAGACTGGAGCAGGCATAGGGGCCTCTGTAAGAAGAGAGCAGGCATAGGGGCCTCTGTAAGAAGAGGAGAGTGGAGCAGGCATAGGGGCCTCTGTAAGAAGAGGAGACTGGAGCAGGCATAGGGGCCTCTGTAAGAAGAGAGCAGGCATAGGGGCCTCTGTAAGAAGAGGAGAGTGGATCAGGCATAGGGGCCTCTGTAAGTAGAGTAGACTGGAGCAGGCATGGGGGCCTCTGTAAGAAGAGGAGACTGGAACAGGCATGGGGGCCTCTGTAAGAAGAGGAGACTGGAGCAGGCATAGGGGCCTCTGTAAGTAGAGTAGACTGGAGCAGGCATGGGGGCCTCTGTAAGAAGAGGAGAGTGGAGCAGGCATGGGGGCCTCTGTGTGAGGAGTGTGGATCAGGCATAGGGGCCTCTGTAAGAAGAGGAGACTGGAGCAGGCATAGGGGCCTCTGTAAGAAGAGGAGACTGGAGCAGGCATAGGGGCCTCTGTAAGAAGAGAGCAGGCATAGGGGCCTCTGTAAGAAGAGGAGAGTGGAGCAGGCATAGGGGCCTCTGTAAGTAGAGTAGACTGGAGCAGGCATGGGGGCCTCTGTAAGAAGAGGAGACTGGAACAGGCATGGGGGCCTCTGTAAGAAGAGGAGACTGGAGCAGGCATGGGGGCCTCTGTAAGAAGTGGAGACTGGAGCAGGCATGGGGGCCTCTGTAAGAAGAGGAGACTGGAGCAGGCATAGGGGGTCTCTGTAGGAAGAGGAGACTGGAGCAGGCAAGGAGCGTGGAGCAGGCATAGGGGCCTCTGTAGGAAGAGGAGAGTGGAGCAGGCATCGGGGCCTCTGTAAGAAGAGGAGAGTGGAGCAGGCATGGGGGCCTCTGTGTGAGGAGACTGGAGCAGGCATAGGGGCCTCTGTAAGAAGAGGAGACTGGAGCAGGCATAGGGGTCTCTGTAAGAAGAGGAGACTGGAGCAGGCATAGGGGCCTCTGTAAGAAGAGGAGACTGGAGCAGGCATAGGGGCCTCTGTAAGAAGAGGAGAGTGGAGCAGGCATGGGGGACTCTGTAAGAAGAGGAGGGTGGAGCAGGCATCGGGGCCTCTGTAAGAAGAGGAGAGTGGAGCAGGCATGGGGGCCTCTGTAAGAAGAGGAGACTGGAGCAGGCATAGGGGGTCTCTGTAGGAAGAGGAGACTGGAGCAGGCAAGGAGCGTGGAGCAGGCATAGGGGCCTCTGTAGGAAGAGGAGAGTGGAGCAGGCATAGGGGCCTCTGTAAGAAGAGGAGACTGGAGCAGGCATGGGGGCCTCTGTAAGAAGAGGAGACTGGAGCAGGCATGGGGGCCTCTGTAAGAAGAGGAGACTGGAGCAGGCATAGGGGTCTCTGTAAGAAGAGGAGAGTGGAGCAGGCATAGGGGCCTCTGTAAGAAGAGGAGAGTGGAGCAGGCATGGGGGCCTCTGTGTGAGGAGACTGGAGCAGGCACAGGGGCCTCTGTAAGAAGAGGAGACTGGAGCAGGCATAGGGGTCTCTGTAAGAAGAGGAGACTGGAGCAGGCATAGGGGCCTCTGTAAGAAGAGGAGACTGGAGCAGGCATGGGGGCCTCTGTAAGTAGAGGAGAATGGAGCAGGCATAGGGGCCTCTGTAAGAAGAGGAGACTGGAGCAGGCATGGGGGCCTCTGTGTGAGGAGACTGGAGCAGGCATAGGAGCCTCTGTAAGAAGAGGAGACTGGAGCAGGCATGGGGGCCTCTGTGTGAGGAGACTGGAGCAGGCATAGGGGTCTCTGTAAGAAGAGGAGACTGGAGCAGGCATAGGGGCCTCTGTAAGAAGAGGAGACTGGAGCAGGCATAGGGGTCTCTGTAAGAAGAGGAGACTGGAGCAGGCATAGGGGCCTCTGTAAGAAGAGGAGACTGGAGCAGGCATAGGGGTCTCTGTAAGAAGAGGAGACTGGAGCAGGCATAGGGGTCTCTGTAAGAAGAGGAGACTGGAGCAGGCATGGGGGCCTCTGTGTGAGGAGACTGGAGCAGGCATAGGAGCCTCTGTAAGAAGAGGAGACTGGAGCAGGCATGGGGGCCTCTGTGTGAGGAGACTGGAGCAGGCATAGGGGTCTCTGTAAGAAGAGGAGACTGGAGCAGGCATAGGGGTCTCTGTAAGAAGAGGAGACTGGAGCAGGCATAGGGGCCTCTGTAAGAAGAGGAGACTGGAGCAGGCATAGGGGCCTCTGTAAGAAGAGGAGACTGGAGCAGGCATGGGGGCCTCTGTAAGAAGAGGAGACTGGAGCAGGCATGGGGGCCTCTGTAAGAAGAGGAGAGTGGAGCAGGCATAGAGGCCTCTGTAAGAAGAGGAGGGTGGAGCAGGCATGAAGTGCTCTGTGTGAGGAGAGTGGAGCAGGCATGGGGGCCTCTGTAAGAAGAGGGGTTTGAAGCAGGCATAGGGGCCTCTGTAAGAAGAGGAGACTGGAGCAGGCATAGGGGTCTCTGTAAGAAGAGGAGACTGGAGCAGGCATAGGGGTCTCTGTAAGAAGAGGAGAGTGGAGCAGGCATAGGGGCCTCTGTAAGAAGAGGAGACTGGAGCAGGCATAGGGGCCTCTGTAAGAAGAGGAGACTGGAGCAGGCATAGGGGTCTCTGTAAGAAGAGGAGAGTGGAGCAGGCATAGGGGCCTCTGTAAGAAGAGGAGACTGGAGCAGGCATAGGGGCCTCTGTAAGAAGAGGAGACTGGAGCAGGCATGGGGGCCTCTGTGTGAGGAGACTGGAGCAGGCATAGGAGCCTCTGTAAGAAGAGGAGACTGGAGCAGGCATGGGGGCCTCTGTGTGAGGAGACTGGAGCAGGCATAGGGGTCTCTGTAAGAAGAGGAGACTGGAGCAGGCATAGGGGCCTCTGTGTGAGGAGGGGATTGAAGCAGGCATAGGGGCCTCTGTAAGAAGAGGAGACTGGAGCAGGCATAGGGGCCTCTGTAAGAAGAGGAGACTGGAGCAGGCATAGGGGCCTCTGTAAGAAGAGGAGACTGGAGCAGGCATGGGGGCCTCTGTAAGAAGAGGAGGGGGAGCAGGCATAGGGGCCTCTGTGTGAGGAGGGGATTGAAGCAGGCATAGTGGCCTCGGTAAGAAGAGGAGACTGGAGCAGGCACAGGGGCCTCTGTAAGAAGATGAGAGTGGAGCAGGCATAGGGGCCTCTGTAAGAAGAGGAGACTGGAGCAGGCATAGGGGCCTCTGTAAGAAGAGGAGACTGGAGCAGGCATAGGGGCCTCTGTAAGAAGAGGAGACTGGAGCAGGCATAGGGGCCTCTGTAAGAAGAGGGGTTTGAAGCAGGTATAGGGGCCTCTGTAAGAAGAGGGGTTTGAAGCAGGCATGGGGGCCTCTGTAAGAAGAGGGATTTGAAGCAGGCATAGGGGCCTCTGTAAGAAGAGGAGAGTGGAGCAGGCATAGGGGCCTCTGTAAGAAGAGGAGAGTGGAGCACGCATAGGGGCCTCGGTAAGAAGAGGAGACTGGAGCAGGCATAGGGGCATCTGTAAGAAGAGGAGACTGGAGCAGGCATAGGGGCCTCGGTAAGAAGAGGAGAGTGGAGCAGGCATAAGGGCCTCTGTAAGAAGAGGAGACTGGAGCAGGCATAGTGGCCTCGGTAAGAAGAGGAGACTGGAGCAGGCATAGGGGCCTCTGTAAGAAGAGGAGACTGGAGCAGGCATAGGGGCCTCGGTAAGAAGAGGAGACTGGAGCAGGCATAGGGGCCTCTGTAAGAAGAGGAGACTGGAGCAGGCATAGGGGCCTCTGTAAGAAGAGGGGTTTGAAGCAGGTATAGGGGCATCTGTAAGAAGAGGGGGTTGAAGCAGGCATGGGGGCCTCTGTAAGAAGAGGGATTTGAAGCAGGCATAGGGGCCTCTGTAAGAAGAGGAGAGTGGAGCAGGCATAGGGGCCTCTGTAAGAAGAGGAGAGTGGAGCACGCATAGGGGCCTCGGTAAGAAGAGGAGACTGGAGCAGGCATAGGGGCATCTGTAAGAAGAGGAGACTGGAGCAGGCATAGGGGCCTCGGTAAGAAGAGGAGAGTGGAGCAGGCATAAGGGCCTCTGTAAGAAGAGGGGTTTGAAGCAGGCATGGGGGCCTCTGTAAGAAGAGGAGAGTGGAGCAGGCATAAGGGCCTCTGTAAGAAGAGGGGTTTGAAGCAGGCATAGAGGCCTCTGTAAGAAGAGGGGTTTGAAGCAGGCATAGTGGCCTCGGTAAGAAGAGGAGACTGAAGCAGGCATGGGGGCCTCTGTAAGAAGAGGGGTTTGAAGCAGGCATAGTGGCCTCGGTAAGAAGAGGAGACTGGAGCAGGCATAGGGGCCTCTGTAAGAAGAGGAGAGTGGAGCAGGCATAGGGGCCTCTGTAAGAAGAGGAGAGTGGAGCAGGCAAAGGGGCCTCTGTAAGAAGAGGAGACTGGAGCAGGCATGGGGGCCTCTGTAAGAAGAGGAGGGGGAGCAGGCATAGGGGCCTCTGTGAGGAGAGTGGAGCAGGCATGGGGGCCTCTGTAAGAAGAGGGGTTTGAAGCAGGCATAGGGGCATCTGTGAGAAGAGGAGACTGGAGCAGGCATAGGGGGCTCTGTAAGAAGAGGAGAGTGGAGTAGGCATGTGGGCCTCTGTAAGAAGAGGGGTTTGAAGGAGGCATAGGGGCATCTGTGAGAAGAGGAGACTGGAGCAGGCATAGGGGGCTCTGTGAGAAGAGGAGACTGGAGCAGGCATAGGGCCCTCTGTAAGAAGAGGAGACTGGAGCAGGCATAGGGGCCTCTGTGAGAAGAGGAGACTGGAGCAGGCATAGGGGCCTCTGTAAGAAGAGGAGACTGGAGCAGGCATAGGGGCCTCTGTAAGAAGAGGGGGTTGAAGCAGGCATGGGGGCCTCTGTGTGAGGAGACTGGAACAGGAAAAAGGGGCCTCTGTAAAAAAAGGAGAGTGGAGCAGGCATAGGGGTCTTTGTGTGAGGAGACTGGAGCAGGCATAGGGGCCTCTGTAAGAAGAGGAGACTGGAGCAGGCATAGGGGCCTCTGTAAGTAGCAGAGATTAGAGCAGGGATAGGGGCCTCTGTAAGACATGGAAAGTGGAGCAGGCATAGGGGCCTCCGTAAGAAGAGGAGAGTGGAGCAGGCATAGGGGCATCTGTAAAAAGAGGAGACTGAAGCAGGCATAGGGGCCTCTGTAAGAAGAGGGGTTTGAAGCAGGCATAGGGGCCTCTGTAAGTAGAGGAGACTGGAGCAGGCATAGGGGCGTCTGTAAGAAGAGGAGACTGGAGCAGGCATGGGGGCCTCTGTAAGAAGAGGAGACTGGAGCAGGCATAGGGGCCTCTGTAAGAAGAGGAGAGTGAAGCAGACATAGGGGCCTCTGTAAGAAGAAGAGACTGGAGCAGGCATAGGGGCCTCTGTGAGAAGAGGAGACTGGAGCAGGCATAGGGGCCTCTGTAAGAAGAGGAGACTGGAGCAGGCATAGGGGCCTCTGTAAGAAGAGGAGACTGGAGCAGGCATAGGGGCCTCTGTAAGAAGAGGAGACTGGAGCAGGCATAGGGGCCTCTGTAAGAAGAGGAGAGTGAAGCAGACATAGGGGCCTCTGTAAGAAGAGGAGACAGGAGCAGGCATAGTGGCCTCTGTAAGAAGAAGAGACTGGAGCAGGCATAGGGGCCTCTGTGAGAAGAGGAGAGTGGAGCAGGCATAAGGGCCTCTGTAAGAAGAGCTGTTTGAAGCAGGCATAGGGGCCTCTGTAAGAAGAGGAGAGTGGAGCAGGCATAGGGGCCTCTGTAAGAAGAGGAGAGTGGAGCAGGCATCGGGGCATCTGTAAGAAGAGGGGTTTGAAGCAGGCATAGGGGCCTCTGTAAGTAGAGGAGACTGGAGCAGGCATAGGGGCGTCTGTAAGAAGAGGAGACTGGAGCAGGCATGGGGGCCTCTGTAAGAAGTAGAGACTGGAGCAGGCATAGGGGGCCTCTGTAAGAAGAGGAGACTGGAGCAGGCATAGAGGCCTCTGTAAGAAGAGGAGAGTGGAGCAGGCATAGGGGCCTCTGTAAGAAGAGGAGAGTGGAGCAGGCATAGGGGCCTCTGTAAGAAGAGGAGAGTGAAGCAGGCATAGGGGCCTCTGTAAGAAGAAGAGACTGGAACAGGCATAGGGGCCTCTGTAAGAAGAAGAGACTGGAGCAGGCATAGGGGCCTCTGTCAGAAGAGGTGACTGGAGCAGGCATAGGGGCCTCTGTGAGAAGAGGAGACTGGAGCAGGCATAGGGGCCTCTGTAAGAAGAGGAGACTGGAGCAGGCATAGGGGCCTCTGTGAGAAGAGGAGACTGGAGCAGGCATAGGGGCCTCTGTAAGAAAAGGGGTTTGAAGCAGGCATAGGGGCCTCTGTAGGAAGAGGAGACTTGAGCAGGCATAGGGGCCTCTGTAAGAAGAGGAGACTGGAGCAGGCATAGGGGCCTCTGTAAGAAGAGGAGACTGGAGCAGGCATAGGGGCCTCTGTGAGAAGAGGAGACTGGAGCAGGCATAGGGGCCTCTGTAAGAAGAGGAGACTGGAGCAGGCATAGGGACCTCTGTAAGAAGAGGGGTTTGAAGCAGGCATAGGGGCCTCTGTAAGAAGAGGAGACTGGAGCAGGCATAGGGGCCTCTGTAAGAAGAGGAGACTGGAGCAGGCATAGGGGCCTCTGTAAGAAGAGAAGACTGGAGCAGGCATAGGGGCCTCTGTAAGAAGAGGAGAGTGGAGCAGGCATAGGGGCCTCTGTAAGAAGAGGAGACTGGAGCAGGCATAGGGGCCTCTGTAAGAAGAGGGGTTTGAAGTAGGCATAGGGGCTTCTGTAAGAAGAGGAGACTGGAGCAGGCATAGGGGCCTCTGTAAGAAGAGGGGTTTGAAGCAGGCATAGGGGCCTCTGTAAGAAGAGGAGACTGGAGCAGGCATAGGGGCCTCTGTAAGAAGAGGAGACTGGAGCAGGCATAGGGGCCTCTGTAAGAAGAGGAGACTGGAGCAGGCATAGGGGCCTCTGTAAGAAGAGGGGTTTGAAGCAGGCATAGGGGCCTCTGTAAGAAGAGGAGACTGGAGCAGGCATAGGGGCCTCTGTAAGAAGAGGAGACTGGAGCAGGCATAGGGGCCTCTGTAAGAAGAGGAGACTGGAGCAGGCATAGGGGCCTCTGTAAGAAGAGGAGAGTGGAGCAGGCATAGGGGCCTCTGTAAGAAGAGGAGACTGGAGCAGGCATAGGGGCCTCTGTAAGAAGAGGAGAGTGGAGCAGGCATGGGGGCCTCTGTAAGAAGAGGGGTTTGAAGCAGGCATAGGGGCCTCTATAAAAAGAGGAGACTGGAGCAGGCATAGGGGCCTCTGTAAGAAGAGGAGAGTGGAGCAGGCATAGGGGCCTCTGTAAGAAGAGGAGAGTGGAGCAGGCATATGGGCCTCTGTAAGAAGAGGAGACTGGAGCAGGCATGGGGGCCTCTGTAAGAAGAGGAGACTGGAGCAGGCACAGGGGCCTCTGTAAGAAGATGAGAGTGGAGCAGGCATAGGGGCCTCTGTAAGAAGAGGAGACTGGAGCAGGCATAGGGGCCTCTGTAAGAAGAGGAGACTGGAGCAGGCATAGGGGCCTCTGTAAGAAGAGGGGTTTGAAGCAGGCCTAGGGGCCTCTGTAAGAAGAGGAGACTGGAGCAGGCATAGGGGCCTCTGTAAGAAGAGGAGACTGGAGCAGGCATAGGGGCCTCTGTAAGAAGAGGAGACTGGAGCAGGCATAGGGGCCTCTGTAAGAAGAGGAGAGTGGAGCAGGCATGGGGGCCTCTGTGTGAGGAGTGTGGATCAGGCATAGGGGCCTCTGTAAGAAGAGGAGACTGGAGCAGGCATAGGGGCCTCTGTAAGAAGAGGAGACTGGAGCAGGCATAGGGGCCTCTGTAAGAAGAGGAGACTGGAGCAGGCATAGGGGCCTCTGTAAGAAGAGGAGACTGGAGCAGGCATAGGGGCCTCTGTGAGAAGAGGAGACTGGAGCAGGCATAGGGGCCTCTGTAAGAAGAGGAGACTGGAGCAGGCATAGGGGCCTCTGTAAGAAGAGAGCAGGCATAGGGGCCTCTGTAAGAAGAGGAGAGTGGAGCAGGCATAGGGGCATCTGTAAGTAGAGTAGACTGGAGCAGGCATGGGGGCCTCTGTAAGAAGAGGAGAGTGGAGCAGGCATGGGGGCCTCTGTGTGAGGAGTGTGGATCAGGCATAGGGGCCTCTGTAAGAAGAGGAGACTGGAGCAGGCATAGGGGCCTCTGTAAGAAGAGGAGACTGGAGCAGGCATAGGGGCCTCTGTAAGAAGAGAGCAGGCATAGGGGCCTCTGTAAGAAGAGGAGAGTGGAGCAGGCATAGGGGCCTCTGTAAGTAGAGTAGACTGGAGCAGGCATGGGGGCCTCTGTAAGAAGAGGAGACTGGAACAGGCATGGGGGCCTCTGTAAGAAGAGGAGACTGGAGCAGGCATGGGGGCCTCTGTAAGAAGTGGAGACTGGAGCAGGCATGGGGGCCTCTGTAAGAAGAGGAGACTGGAGCAGGCATAGGGGGTCTCTGTAGGAAGAGGAGACTGGAGCAGGCAAGGAGCGTGGAGCAGGCATAGGGGCCTCTGTAGGAAGAGGAGAGTGGAGCAGGCATCGGGGCCTCTGTAAGAAGAGGAGAGTGGAGCAGGCATGGGGGCCTCTGTGTGAGGAGACTGGAGCAGGCATAGGGGCCTCTGTAAGAAGAGGAGACTGGAGCAGGCATAGGGGTCTCTGTAAGAAGAGGAGACTGGAGCAGGCATAGGGGCCTCTGTAAGAAGAGGAGACTGGAGCAGGCATAGGGGCCTCTGTAAGAAGAGGAGAGTGGAGCAGGCATGGGGGACTCTGTAAGAAGAGGAGGGTGGAGCAGGCATCGGGGCCTCTGTAAGAAGAGGAGACTGGAGCAGGCATGGGGGCCTCTGTAAGAAGAGGAGACTGGAGCAGGCATGGGGGCCTCTGTAAGAAGAGGAGACTGGAGCAGGCATAGAGGCCTCTGTAAGAAGAGGAGACTGGAGCAGGCATAGGGGCCTCTGTAAGAAGAGGAGAGTGGAGCAGGCATAGGGCCCTCTGTAAGTAGAGTAGACTGGAGCAGCCATGGGGGCCTCTGTAAGAAGAGGAGACTGGAGCAGGCATGGGGGCCTCTGTAAGAAGAGGAGACTGGAGCAGGCATGGGGGCCTCTGTAAGAAGAGGAGACTGGAGCAGGCATGGGGGCCTCTGTAAGAAGAGGAGACTGGAGCAGGCATGGGGGCCTCTGTAAGAAGAGGAGACTGGAGCAGGCATAGGGGTCTCTGTAGGAAGAGGAGACTGGAGCAGGCAAGGAGCGTGGAGCAGGCATAGGGGCCTCTGTAGGAAGAGGAGAGTGGAGCAGGCATCGGGGCCTCTGTAAGAAGAGGAGACTGGAGCAGGCATGGGGGCCTCTGTAAGAAGAGGAGACTGGAGCAGGCATGGGGGCCTCTGTAAGAAGAGGAGACTGGAGCAGGCATAGGGGTCTCTGTAAGAAGAGGAGAGTGGAGCAGGCATAGGGGCCTCTGTAAGAAGAGGAGAGTGGAGCAGGCATGGGGGCCTCTGTGTGAGGAGACTGGAGCAGGCACAGGGGCCTCTGTAAGAAGAGGAGACTGGAGCAGGCATAGGGGTCTCTGTAAGAAGAGGAGACTGGAGCAGGCATAGGGGCCTCTGTAAGAAGAGGAGACTGGAGCAGGCATGGGGGCCTCTGTAAGTAGAGGAGAATGGAGCAGGCATAGGGGCCTCTGTAAGAAGAGGAGACTGGAGCAGGCATGGGGGCCTCTGTGTGAGGAGACTGGAGCAGGCATAGGAGCCTCTGTAAGAAGAGGAGACTGGAGCAGGCATGGGGGCCTCTGTGTGAGGAGACTGGAGCAGGCATAGGGGTCTCTGTAAGAAGAGGAGACTGGAGCAGGCATAGGGGTCTCTGTAAGAAGAGGAGACTGGAGCAGGCATAGGGGTCTCTGTAAGAAGAGGAGACTGGAGCAGGCATAGGGGCCTCTGTAAGAAGAGGAGACTGGAGCAGGCATAGGGGTCTCTGTAAGAAGAGGAGACTGGAGCAGGCATAGGGGCCTCTGTAAGAAGAGGAGACTGGAGCAGGCATAGGGGTCTCTGTAAGAAGAGGAGACTGGAGCAGGCATAGGGTTCTCTGTAAGAAGAGGAGACTGGAGCAGGCATGGGGGCCTCTGTGTGAGGAGACTGGAGCAGGCATAGGGGTCTCTGTAAGAAGAGGAGACTGGAGCAGGCATAGGGGTCTCTGTAAGAAGAGGAGACTGGAGCAGGCATAGGGGCCTCTGTAAGAAGAGGAGACTGGAGCAGGCATAGGGGCCTCTGTAAGAAGAGGAGACTGGAGCAGGCATGGGGGCCTCTGTAAGAAGAGGAGACTGGAGCAGGCATGGGGGCCTCTGTAAGATGAGGAGAGTGGAGCAGGCATAGAGGCCTCTGTAAGAAGAGGAGGGTGGAGCAGGCATGAAGTGCTCTGTGTGAGGAGAGTGGAGCAGGCATGGGGGCCTCTGTAAGAAGAGGGGTTTGAAGCAGGCATAGGGGCCTCTGTAAGAAGAGGAGACTGGAGCAGGCATAGGGGTCTCTGTAAGAAGAGGAGACTGGAGCAGGCATGGGGGTCTCTGTAAGAAGAGGAGACTGGAGCAGGCATAGGGGTCTCTGTAAGAAGAGGAGAGTGGAGCAGGCATAGGGGTCTCTGTAAGAAGAGGAGACTGGAGCAGGCATGGGGGCCTCTGTGTGAGGAGACTGGAGCAGGCATAGGAGCCTCTGTAAGAAGAGGAGACTGGAGCAGGCATGGGGGCCTCTGTGTGAGGAGACTGGAGCAGGCATAGGGGTCTCTGTAAGAAGAGGAGACTGGAGCAGGCATAGGGGCCTCTGTAAGAAGAGGAGACTGGAGCAGGCATAGGGGTCTCTGTAAGAAGAGGAGACTGGAGCAGGCATAGGGGCCTCTGTAAGAAGAGGAGACTGGAGCAGGCATAGGGGCCTCTGTAAGAAGAGGAGACTGGAGCAGGCATAGGGGCCTCGGTAAGAAGAGGAGAGTGGAGCAGGCATAAGGGCCTCTGTAAGAAGAGGAGACTGGAGCAGGCACGGGGGCCTCTGTAAGAAGAGGGGTTTGAAGCAGGCATGGGGGCCTCTGTAAGAAGAGGAGACTGGAGCAGGCATAGGGGCCTCGGTAAGAAGAGGAGAGTGGAGCAGGCATAAGGGCCTCTGTAAGAAGAGGAGACTGGAGCAGGCACGGGGGCCTCTGTAAGAAGAGGGGTTTGAAGCAGGCATAGTGGCCTCGGTAAGAAGAGGAGACTGGAGCAGGCATAGGGGCCTCTGTAAGAAGAGGAGAGTGGAGCAGGCATAGGGGCCTCTGTAAGAAGAGGAGACTGGAGCAGGCATAGGGGCCTCTGTAAGAAGAGGAGACTGGAGCAGGCATAGAGGCCTCTGTAAGAAGAGGAGGGGGAGCAGGCATAGGGGCCTCTGTGTGAGGAGGGGATTGAAGCAGGCATAGGGGCCTCTGTAAGAAGAGGAGACTGGAGCAGGCATAGGGGCCTCTGTAAGAAGAGGAGACTGGAGCAGGCATAGGGGCCTCTGTAAGAAGAGGAGACTGGAGCAGGCATGGGGGCCTCTGTAAGAAGAGGAGGGGGAGCAGGCATAGGGGCCTCTGTGTGAGGAGGGGATTGAAGCAGGCATAGTGGCCTCGGTAAGAAGAGGAGACTGGAGCAGGCATAGGGGCCTCTGTAAGAAGAGGAGACTGGAGCAGGCATAGGGGCCTCTGTAAGAAGAGGAGAGTGGAGCAGGCATAGGGGCCTCTGTGTGAGGAGAGTGGAGCAGGCATAGGGGCCTCTGTAAGAAGAGGAGAGTGGAGCAGGCATAGGGGCCTCTGTAAGAAGAGGAGAGTGGAGCAGGCATAGGGGCCTCTGTAAGAAGAGGAGACTGGAGCAGGCATGGGGGCCTCTGTAAGAAGAGGAGACTGGAGCAGGCATAGGGGCCTCTGTAAGAAGAGGAGAGTGGAGCAGGCATAGGGGCCTCTGTAAGAAGAGGAGAGTGGAGCAGGCATAGGGGCCTCTGTAAGAAGAGGAGAGTGGAACAGGCATAGGGGCCTCTGTAAGAAAAGGAGACTGGAGCAGGCATAGGGGCCTCTGTAAGAAGAGGAGACTGGAGCAGGCATAGGGGCCTCTGTAAGAAGAGGAGACTGGAGCAGGCATAGGGGCCTCTGTAAGAAGAGGAGACTGGAGCAGGCATAGGGGCCTCTGTAAGAAGAGGAGAGTGGAGCAGGCATAGGGGCCTCTGTAAGAAGAGGAGACTGGAGCAGGCATAGGGGCCTCTGTAAGAAGAGGAGACTGGAGCAGGCATAGGAGCCCCTGTAAGAAGAGGAGACTGGAGCAGGCATAGGGGCCTCTGTAAGAAGAGGAGACTGGAGCAGACATAGGGGCCTCTGTAAGAAGAGGAGAGTGGAGCAGGCATGGGGGCCTCTGTAAGAAGAGGAGAGTGGAGCAGGCACTGGGGCCTCTGTAAGAAGAGGAGAGTGGAGCAGGCACTGGGGCCTCTGTAAGAAGAGGAGACTGGAGCAGGCATAGGAGCCTCTGTAAGAAGAGGAGACTGGAGCAGGCATAGGGGCCTCTGTAAGAAGAGGAGAGTGGAGCAGGCATGGGGGCCTCTGTAAGAAGAGGAGAGTGGAGCAGGCACTGGGGCCTCTGTAAGAAGAGGAGAGTGGAGCAGGCACTGGGGCCTCTGTAAGAAGAGGAGAGTGGAGCAGGCATAGGAGCCTCTGTAAGAAGAGGAGACTGGAGCAGGCACTGGGGCCTCTGTAAGAAGAGGAGACTGGAGCAGGCATAGGGGCCTCTGTAGGAAGAGGAGAGTGGAGCAGGCATAGGGGCCTCTGTAAGAAGAGAGCAGGCATAGGGGCCTCTGTGTGAGGAGACTGGAGCAGGCATAGGGGCCTCTGTGTGAGGAGACTGGAGCAGGCATAGGGGCCTCTGTAAGAAGAGGAGACTGGAGCAGGCATAGGAGCCTCTGTAAGAAGAGGAGACTGGAGCAGGCATAGGGGCCTCTGTAAGAAGAGGAGACTGGAGCAGGCATGGGGGCCTCTGTAAGAAGAGGAGACTGGAGCAGGCATAGGGGCCTCTGTAGGAAGAGGAGAGTGGAGCAGGCATAGGGCCTCTGTAAGAAGAGGAGACTGGAGCAGGCATGGGGGCCTCTGTGTGAGGAGACTGGAGCAGGCATAGGAGCCTCTGTAAGAAGAGGAGACTGGAGCAGGCATAGGGGCCTCTGTAAGAAGAGGAGACTGGAGCAGGCATAGGGGCCTCTGTAAGAAGAGGAGAGTGGAGCAGGCATGGGGGACTCTGTAAGAAGAGGAGGGTGGAGCAGGCATCGGGGCCTCTGTAAGAAGAGGAGACTGGAGCAGGCATGGGGGCCTCTGTAAGAAGAGGAGACTGGAGCAGGCATGGGGGCCTCTGTAAGAAGAGGAGACTGGAGCAGGCATAGGGGCCTCTGTAAGAAGAGGAGAGTGGAGCAGGCATAGGGCCCTCTGTAAGTAGAGTAGACTGGAGCAGCCATGGGGGCCTCTGTAAGAAGAGGAGACTGGAGCAGGCATGGGGGCCTCTGTAAGAAGAGGAGACTGGAGCAGGCATGGGGGCCTCTGTAAGAAGAGGAGACTGGAGCAGGCATGGGGGCCTCTGTAAGAAGAGGAGACTGGAGCAGGCATGGGGGCCTCTGTAAGAAGAGGAGACTGGAGCAGGCATAGGGGTCTCTGTAGGAAGAGGAGACTGGAGCAGGCAAGGAGCGTGGAGCAGGCATAGGGGCCTCTGTAGGAAGAGGAGAGTGGAGCAGGCATCGGGGCCTCTGTAAGAAGAGGAGACTGGAGCAGGCATGGGGGCCTCTGTAAGAAGAGGAGACTGGAGCAGGCATGGGGGCCTCTGTAAGAAGAGGAGACTGGAGCAGGCATAGGGGTCTCTGTAAGAAGAGGAGAGTGGAGCAGGCATAGGGGCCTCTGTAAGAAGAGGAGAGTGGAGCAGGCATGGGGGCCTCTGTGTGAGGAGACTGGAGCAGGCACAGGGGCCTCTGTAAGAAGAGGAGACTGGAGCAGGCATAGGGGTCTCTGTAAGAAGAGGAGACTGGAGCAGGCATAGGGGCCTCTGTAAGAAGAGGAGACTGGAGCAGGCATGGGGGCCTCTGTAAGTAGAGGAGAATGGAGCAGGCATAGGGGCCTCTGTAAGAAGAGGAGACTGGAGCAGGCATGGGGGCCTCTGTGTGAGGAGACTGGAGCAGGCATAGGAGCCTCTGTAAGAAGAGGAGACTGGAGCAGGCATGGGGGCCTCTGTGTGAGGAGACTGGAGCAGGCATAGGGGTCTCTGTAAGAAGAGGAGACTGGAGCAGGCATAGGGGTCTCTGTAAGAAGAGGAGACTGGAGCAGGCATAGGGGTCTCTGTAAGAAGAGGAGACTGGAGCAGGCATAGGGGCCTCTGTAAGAAGAGGAGACTGGAGCAGGCATAGGGGTCTCTGTAAGAAGAGGAGACTGGAGCAGGCATAGGGGCCTCTGTAAGAAGAGGAGACTGGAGCAGGCATAGGGGTCTCTGTAAGAAGAGGAGACTGGAGCAGGCATAGGGTTCTCTGTAAGAAGAGGAGACTGGAGCAGGCATGGGGGCCTCTGTGTGAGGAGACTGGAGCAGGCATAGGAGCCTCTGTAAGAAGAGGAGACTGGAGCAGGCATGGGGGCCTCTGTGTGAGGAGACTGGAGCAGGCATAGGGGTCTCTGTAAGAAGAGGAGACTGGAGCAGGCATAGGGGTCTCTGTAAGAAGAGGAGACTGGAGCAGGCATAGGGGCCTCTGTAAGAAGAGGAGACTGGAGCAGGCATAGGGGCCTCTGTAAGAAGAGGAGACTGGAGCAGGCATGGGGGCCTCTGTAAGAAGAGGAGACTGGAGCAGGCATGGGGGCCTCTGTAAGATGAGGAGAGTGGAGCAGGCATAGAGGCCTCTGTAAGAAGAGGAGGGTGGAGCAGGCATGAAGTGCTCTGTGTGAGGAGAGTGGAGCAGGCATGGGGGCCTCTGTAAGAAGAGGGGTTTGAAGCAGGCATAGGGGCCTCTGTAAGAAGAGGAGACTGGAGCAGGCATAGGGGTCTCTGTAAGAAGAGGAGACTGGAGCAGGCATGGGGGTCTCTGTAAGAAGAGGAGACTGGAGCAGGCATAGGGGTCTCTGTAAGAAGAGGAGAGTGGAGCAGGCATGGGGGCCTCTGTAAGTAGAGGAGACTGGAGCAGGCATAGGGGGCCTCTGTAAGAAGAGGAGACTGGAGCAGGCATAGGGGCCTCTGTAAGAAGAGGAGAGTGGAGCAGGCATAGGGGTCTCTGTAAGAAGAGGAGACTGGAGCAGGCATGGGGGCCTCTGTGTGAGGAGACTGGAGCAGGCATAGGAGCCTCTGTAAGAAGAGGAGACTGGAGCAGGCATGGGGGCCTCTGTGTGAGGAGACTGGAGCAGGCCTAGGGGCCTCTGTAAGAAGAGGAGAGTGGAGCAGGCATAGGGGCCTCTGTAAGTAGAGGAGAGTGGAGCAGGCATAGGGGCCTCTGTAAGAAGAGGAGACTGGAGCAGGCATAGGGGCCTCTGTAAGTAGAGGAGAGTGGAGCAGGCATAGGGGCCTCTGTAAGAAGAGGAGACTGGAGCAGGCATAGGGGTCTCTGTAAGAAGAGGAGACTGGAGCAGGCATAGGGGCCTCTGTAAGAAGAGGAGACTGGAGCAGGCATAGGGGTCTCTGTAAGAAGAGGAGACTGGAGCAGGCATAGGGGCCTCTGTAAGAAGAGGAGACTGGAGCAGGCATAGGGGCCTCTGTAAGAAGAGGAGACTGGAGCAGGCATAGGGGCCTCGGTAAGAAGAGGAGAGTGGAGCAGGCATAAGGGCCTCTGTAAGAAGAGGAGACTGGAGCAGGCACGGGGGCCTCTGTAAGAAGAGGGGTTTGAAGCAGGCATGGGGGCCTCTGTAAGAAGAGGAGACTGGAGCAGGCATAGGGGCCTCGGTAAGAAGAGGAGAGTGGAGCAGGCATAAGGGCCTCTGTAAGAAGAGGAGACTGGAGCAGGCATCGGGGCCTCTGTAAGAAGAGGAGAGTGGAGCAGGCATAGGGGCCTCTGTAAGAAGAGGAGACTGGAGCAGGCATAGGGGCCTCTGTAAGAAGAGGAGACTGGAGCAGGCATAGAGGCCTCTGTAAGAAGAGGAGGGGGAGCAGGCATAGGGGCCTCTGTGTGAGGAGGGGTTTGAAGGAGGCATAGGGGCCTCTGTGTGAGGAGGAGAGTGAAGCAGGCATAGGGGCCTCTGTAAGAAGAGGAGACTGGAGCAGGCATAGGGGCCTCTGTAAGAAGAGGAGACTGGAGCAGGCATAGGGGCCTCTGTAAGAAGAGGAGACTGGAGCAGGCATAGGGGCCTCTGTAAGAAGAGGAGACTGGAGCAGGCATGGGGGCCTCTGTAAGAAGAGGAGGGGGAGCAGGCATAGGGGCCTCTGTGTGAGGAGGGGATTGAAGCAGGCATAGTGGCCTCGGTAAGAAGAGGAGACTGGAGCAGGCATAGGGGCCTCTGTAAGAAGAGGAGACTGGAGCAGGCATAGGGGCCTCTGTAAGAAGAGGAGAGTGGAGCAGGCATAGGGGCCTCTGTGTGAGGAGAGTGGAGCAGGCATAGGGGCCTCTGTAAGAAGAGGAGAGTGGAGCAGGCATAGGGGCCTCTGTAAGAAGAGGAGAGTGGAGCAGGCATAGGGGCCTCTGTAAGAAGAGGAGACTGGAGCAGGCATAGGGGTCTCTGTAAGAAGAGGAGACTGGAGCAGGCATAGGGGCCTCTGTAAGAAGAGGAGACTGGAGCAGGCATAGGGGCCTCTGTAAGAAGAGGAGACTGGAGCAGGCATAGGGGCCTCTGTAAGAAGAGGAGAGTGGAGCAGGCATAGGGGCCTCTGTAAGAAGAGGAGACTGGAGCAGGCATAGGGGCCTCTGTAAGAAGAGGAGACTGGAGCAGGCATAGGAGCCTCTGTAAGAAGAGGAGACTGGAGCAGGCATGGGGGCCTCTGTGTGAGGAGACTGGAGCAGGCATAGGGGCCTCTGTAAGAAGAGGAGAGTGGAGCAGGCATAGGGGCCTCTGTGAGAAGAGGAGACTGGAGCAGGCATAGGGGCCTCTGTAAGTAGAGGAGACTGGAGCAGGTATAGGGGCCTCTGTAAGAAGAGGAGACTGGAGCAGGCATAGGGGCCTCTGTAAGAAGAGGAGACTGGAGCAGGCATAGGGGCCTCTGTAAGAAGAGGAGACTGGAGCAGGCATAGGAGCCCCTGTAAGAAGAGGAGACTGGAGCAGGCATAGGGGCCTCTGTAAGAAGAGGAGACTGGAGCAGACATAGGGGCCTCTGTAAGAAGAGGGGTTTGAAGCAGGCATAGGGGCCTCTGTAAGAAGAGGAGACTGGAGCAGGCATAGGAGCCCCTGTAAGAAGAGGAGACTGGAGCAGGCATAGGGGCCTTTGTAAGAAGAGGAGACTGGAGCAGGCATAGGAGCCCCTGTAAGAAGAGGAGACTGGAGCAGGCATAGGGGCCTTTGTAAGAAGAGGAGACTGGAGCAGGCATAGGGGCCTCTGTAAGAAGAGGAGAGTGGAGCAGGCATGGGGGCCTCTGTAAGAAGAGGAGACTGGAGCAGGCATAGGAGCCTCTGTAAGAAGAGGAGACTGGAGCAGGCATAGGGGCCTCTGTAAGAAGAGGAGAGTGGAGCAGGCATAGGGGCCTCTGTAAGAAGAGGAGACTGGAGCAGGCATAGGAGCCTCTGTAAGAAGAGGAGACTGGAGCAGGCACTGGGGCCTCTGTAAGAAGAGGAGACTGGAGCAGGCATGGGGGCCTCTGTAAGAAGAGGAGACTGGAGCAGGCATAGGGCCTCTGTAAGAAGAGGAGACTGGAGCAGGCATATGAGCCTCTGTAAGAAGAGGAGACTGGAGCAGGCATAGGGCCTCTGTAAGAAGAGGAGACTGGAGCAGGCATAGAGGCCTCTGTAAGAAGAGGAGAGTGGAGCAGGCATAGGGGCCTCTATGTGAGGAGACTGGAGCAGGCATAGGGGCCACTGTGTGAGGAGCCTGGAGCAGGCATAGGGGCCTCTGTAAGAAGAGGAGAGTGGAGCAGGCACTGGGGCCTCTGTAAGAAGAGGAGAGTGGAGCAGGCATAGGGGCCTCTGTAAGAAGAGGAGACTGGAGCAGGCATAGGGGCCTCTGTAAGAAGAGGAGACTGGAGCAGGCATAGGGGCCTCTGTAAGAAGAGGAGACTGGAGCAGGCATGGGGGCCTCTGTAAGAAGAGGAGACTGGAGCAGGCATAGGGGCCTCTGTAAGAAGAGGAGGGGGAGCAGGCATAGGGGCCTCTGTAAGAAGAGGAGACTGGAGCAGGCATAGGGGCCTCTGTAAGAAGAGGAGGGGGAGCAGGCATAGGGGCCTCTGTAAGAAGAGGAGAGTGGAGCAGGCATAGGGGCCTCTGTAAGAACAGGAGAGTGGAGCAGGCATAGGGGCCTCTGTAAGAAGAGGAGACTGGAGCAGGCTTGGGGGCCTCTGTAAGAAGAGGAGACTGGAGCAGGCTTGGGGGCCTCTGTAAGAAGAGGAGAGTGGAGCAGGCATGGGGGCCTCTGTAAGAAGAGGAGAGTGGAGCAGGCACTGGGGCCTCTGTAAGAAGAGGAGACTGGAGCAGGCATAGGGGCCTCTGTAAGAAGAGGAGGGGGAGCAGGCATAGGGGCCTCTGTAAGAAGAGGAGACTGGAGCAGGCATAGGGGCCTCTGTAAGAAGAGGAGGGGGAGCAGGCATAGGGGCCTCTGTAAGAAGAGGAGACTGGAGCAGGCATAGGGGCCTCTGTAAGAAGAGGAGACTGGAGCAGGCATAGGGGCCTCTGTAAGTAGGGTAGACTGGAGCAGGCGTGGAGTGCTCTGTGTGTGGGGGCCGGAGCAGACCTTGGGGGGGCTCCTCTGTATGATGACGTCAGAGTGAACCCCCTGTCGGCCTCTCTAGGAGCGTGCCTGGGGTCCGTCTCAGCCCCTGGGAGCCGGAGCCCGGTTAGACTCGAGGAAGGACGTCAGGCGATGAATTCCATTCCTGGAAGCCGAAGGGGGCCTTGGGGGGGGGGGGCTCGTGCGCAGGCCCCGGTGCTCTGGAGGCTTCACAGGCCTGTGCGGGCTGCGTGGTCCCCCTGGGTCAGGCGCTGCTGATGCGTTTCTGCGGGGCCCGGCCGTGCGGGGGAAGGAGCTGTGGGCTGTGCTTACCCAGCAGCAGTGTGTGCGTGAGCATGTGCGTGCGTGTGCGTGCTAAGTGCGTGACATCCTGCTCTCCTGGCTATGAATACCGAGAGGGCTTTCTCCTGTTCTAAGAGTGCGTGTTTGGGTGCGTGCGTGCGTGCGTTTGCAGGCGCTCACGCCACATTTCACTCTGCCGAGCGAGCCCTTCACCAGGCTCTGCCAGCTGACACGGCTGCCATGTTTCCCAGGTCCATGCCAGTGGTCGAAGTGGGCGGGATCGGCGAAGCACGACTGCTCCTACTTTTTTATTAATTTGATAGAATCCGTTTTCCTACTTCTTTATTTTAAAAATGTGTCCCAGGACGGCAGAAGTAGCGAAGGCCTGTAGGTAAGGCTCGTGGACGGGAGGGGTTGGCAGAGGAGGGAAAGGACCAGAGGCGTCAGAAAGGCAGGTATGCATTTGGTAATTTTTATGTTTCTTTATTTATTTTCTAAATAACCCCACCCCCGTTACCCCTCCCGCCACCGCTGAGTTAACTCTTTTTGGATTGTGTACTTTTACCGGATTCTTTTGTGAGTTGTTTTTTACCACGTCCAGTACACTTAGGGGCATATTCTCAAGGACTTATCACCGGGTTATCAGCACTTTATCGCAGCCAAAGTGGAGATAAATTTATCCCCCCCATTCACAAGCTGGTGCTAACAGCCAATATCACCAGTTTACTTGAAATAGTAGCCGCAAAAAACATCGCCACAGATGAGCCCAGCAACCAACGCTAATGAGATGCAGAGTAGGCGTTCCTGTGCCAAAAGCGGCGAAAACACCACTTCGCAACATTCTCAACGACCAGCGATAAGATCCCAAAACAGGCGATAAGGCGCGTTAGCAGCAGAGAATTAACACCTGCACTGACCTGGTGTAAAGTCGGACAACAACCTGCACCATAAAAGCGAGCCCAGCCCAGAGCCACACCTGAAGAACCACAGACGCCATGGAGCCAACGATCATGCAGCTCGGACACCCAAGAGGGCCACAACACCCACCGTCACCCCCCCTCCCCCCGTCCCCAAGCTCCTCCCCCCCCCGGACAAAGATATGTTACATCAACTTTACGAAATCATGAACGAAACAATTCACCTGATGTCGCACAATTACAACACATCACATTCTTGAGTGGTCAGAAAAAGGAGAAGCACTCATTCATCTTTGAATTCCCAAACAAAACATTTTAATCTAATTAAACTCAAAACAACTATTTGGAAGAGTCATGGCGGGTCTTCTCTGGACAATCTGTAGGTCACAGCCTGCAAGACAAAATACAAGATAAGAAGGTGCGTCATGAGCTCATCAAAGGACAGAGAGAGAGAGAGAGAGAGAGAGAGAAAGAAAGAAAGAGAGCGAAAAAGAGAGAGAGTGAAAGAGAGAGAAAGAGGGAGAGAGATAGAGAGAGAGAGAAAAAGAGAGAGATGGAGAGACAGAGAGGCAGAGAAAGAGAGAGAAAAAGAGAAAAATAGAGAAAGAGAGAGAGAGAGAGAGAGAGTTAAAGGGAGTGAAAGAGAGAGAAAGAGAAAGAGAGGGAGAGAGAGAGAAAGAGAGTGAAAGAGAGTGAAAGAGAGAAAAAGAGAGAGAAAGAGAGGGAGAGAGAGAGAAAGAGAGGGAGAGAGAGTGCCTACACTGCCAACCCCGGCCTCACTTCTCACCTGCTGCCACAGGTGTGTCTCCAACCACGTGCCGGTATACACTGCAGTCCACCAGGTCCCTTATCTGAAATAGAGTCCAGATATATGAATGGCAGAGTACATACAATTGCACACGCCATCATTGCTTGCCCGCCCCTGCGCACACAGGCTGCTGCACCCTAGCCCCTCCCGCCGCCCAGCGGTGACTGCCCGCCCCTGCCACCGGTGTGTCTTCAAGAGGGCCCACCACGTGCCGGTGCAAGCTCCAAGACCGGTGTCTGCAACCTTGGCAGCCTCCACATCATGCAGCCCGCACCGCAGGCCACCAGGTCACACACTTGATTCTGGGTCTTGATTTCACAATGGCAGACATCAATATCAGTGCACACAGCATCATCACAAGCTGCACACCCCCTCAGCCCTTTAGGTGCCACTAACTCTGTGAACCGCAAGGCAACGCCACTTGGCGGTAGGTCCGCGCTGCCTGCTGGCTCAGGCCTTCACTGCAGTCCAGCAGGGCACACACAAATCCTTACCAGTCCAGACCGCCAGGACAGGGCATCATCTCAGGCTGCACACCCACTCAGCACTTAAGGTGCCCCTACCTCAGTGCACCGAACGTCACCGTCCGTTGCGGTAGGCCCGTGCCGGCCGCAGTGTATCCGGTGCCACCAACTCTGTGCAACGCAAGTCATGGACCCTCTATGATTGAGTATCGTGGTGCGGACGCCATCCTGTCACCTCCGGCCCTGGGGAATGTGATGTGGTAGGGTCCTAGACCTTCATGCATAAACAATTACCACACGTATACACCCAGATAGAGAGTGGAAATGGCATCGAGCACGTGCGCCCGGCCCTTTTTATTGGCAGGGTCCCATGTCCTGTGACACGTGCTGGATGGGTGTGGTGTGGGTGTAAACCAGCCATGAGGGAGTGGCTGTGGCATGCTGACAACTAGACCTGTGATCAGCAGATCGCTACAGGGAAGACCTGGGACGTGTAACGTTGTCGTCCCCCCTGTGAGCGTAAGCGGAGTGGGCTGGCCTGGCGTATGACAGTCCTGCGTAAGGGTGTGAACAATGACCCCGGAGCTCTGGACGTGGTTCCGTCCTGGGCTGGACAAGGAAGTAATTAATGCGTGTGTCTGCGTTGTAGTGTCGGCGCCACCCGGACCGCAATCTGCAATGTGTCACCCTGTGACCCAAGTCCCACAAAATGAACAACATGGGTGTAAGGGGGAATCATTGACCCTACATTCATCCATACTTCCACACTTGAATGATCATAGACATGACCCATCAGTGTGACAATGAATGTTTAATGCACATTCAGCAGAGTGTTGCAGCTGGAGCAGTACGTGGCCATGCAAACCCCACTTTACATTGTTGGCCCGTGGAGGGCCAGCCAGAGTCATTTAGGGAATGGCAAGTCCAAAGGAAGAGGAAGAGTTCAGTCCGCAGTCTGATTGCTGTGTCATTGGTGACCAAACAGAATATGGCAGTCCATGTCGAAGTCCAAGGTGAGTGTTGCAGAGTGTATCCGGGGACAGTGGAAGGTGATGACGCAGAGGGCAGAACCAAGCAGAAACTGGCTACATGGCGGAGATGAATGCTACTGCGCCTTTCTTACCACAAAGGCAGAATCGTCTGCACCTTCATCCTCTGCTGTTTCGTGTGCCTCACATGTGGGTGGTGTTCTGTCTCCAGCACTGTGTGGCAGTGATACTTCATGGGGCGGAGATGTGGAGGGAGTGGTAGCAGCAGCATTCATCCGCGCCAGGCCTTGCGGCAGCAATGCCATGAGGAGGGTCTTCAGGGCATTGAGGAACCCACTCTGACTAGACAGTTGTTCTTGCCTCTGAGTCAGGACTCCAGCGATGTCAGCCATGGATCGTGGGAGAGCATGGAGCGGACTGTGGGTGTCCGTTAGGGACTGTGAGTGATCCCTGATGGGACTTAGGCACCCACGTATGGCATCTAGTTTGGCTGCCAGGCGGTCGAAGCCCAGCAATGTGAAGGGGAGATGCAGTTTAACATTGTGTTCACATGTATGTTGTCGCATTGTACATGTTTACATACAGACTGCATGACATGGTACATTATGACTGTTTGGGAGGAGCTGCCTATTTGATGGGGGACAGTGGACATTTCGACAACATCACGGATGTGTGTTTGTACTTGTAAATTGTCAACTCACATTTCCCTGCAATGCCAAATTTGATTGGCTAGTTTCTACACACACGCGGCAGAAGTTGTGTCCTCTGTTCTGTTGTGGACGTGTTGCGGTTTGTACCACTGTGTTGTCAATGTTGATGTGCTCTGCATGTTATATGTGTGTGCTGCATGTTGGGAGAGTCGCTCCTGCAGCTCTGATTTTGCTGCCCCTTCTCCCTTACAGGCGGTGTGCCTCTCACTTCTGTGCTTCTACAGTGCTGAGATGTTACAGACTTGGGTACATTGGTCTCTTGGTGGGAGTTGGGAGTCTGGGGCATGGTTTATCCGCAGATGTGTTGTTGACATCATGGGTTGTTTGTGCACGTGGATGTGTCAGAGTGTGACCTGCTTCTTTACGGATGTGGTCCACACTCAGCCACCTCAGTGTCGTGGCGTGCAACATTTCATGATATGTTGACTGCAGCCATGCTATTCGTCATGCAGTGTCACTTGCATTGTCAGTGTTGCTCACAGACACGCCGCTTTGCGGGGTTAAACACATGTGCATGGGTTGGTTGTGAGATTGGTGGTGTGTGGGAAGGGCCCCCTCTGGGCACATAGTCGACAAGGGGCCTACCTGCTGTTTCCAGATGTGCTGCAGCGTGCCAAGGGGATCAGAGACATGCTCCAGAGTCATTGTGGGTGTGCAGTGTGCTCTATTTAATTGTGCATGTGTGCCATTGTGCCCATCCCCCCCCCCTTCCCCTCACTCTCTGGTCGTTACTCACCCTGGTGCTGTTGAGCAGTGTCCAGCCCCCCGAATCCTGCCACCGTCTCCACACTGATGACTGTGGACACCAGTTCCTCCATCTCGTCCAGCTTCTCCTCTGGCGCAGGACAACCACCTCCAGTCTGCATTGCTTCCTTCTGGTTGTTGCCGAGTTTCAGCTTGGTTTTGCGCTTCACATCATTCCTGCGCCTCTTGACCTCTTCCATTGTCCTCTTCAGCACTCCCACTGCATTCACATTGGCCACGATGGACGGCCATATTCCATTTTTGGTTTCCAATGACACAGTGCAGGTGATGAACAGTAGTTGATTGCGTGCTATCACCTCCGTTATCAGGGTCCTGTTTTCCTGCAGACTGAACCGCGTCTTCCTCTTCTTCTTGTCCTTGCCCTTCCCTGAACCTGAGGTCCCAGGCTGGTCCTCTGGGGGGGCTTGATGGGTACTTGTTGTCCTCTGTACTTGCTCCGGCGTCCTCCATTGTCCTTCACAGTTGTTTTTCTTTTTTGTCCGTCTTTTTTAGTGATTTTTCCCACCTGACGTGTGTGAATTGCAGGCCTGGCGCAGCTTAGCGCTGATTTTGTTATCGCGGTTAGGCCCATCACAATTTATTTCACGTTGGGGTTTATCGCCGTCCCAGTGACTTTATCGCGGACATTTGCTGCGTTATCGGGAGACTATTGCATGTTACCGCCGAGTTGTGAATAGGACGTTAACACAGAGTTATTTTCCCGCAATAGACGGTGATATGACACATTGCGATAACAGATTTTGGCGATGATTATCGCACGTTCTTGTGAATATCCCCCTTAGTGGACCTGGACTCTATCACGAAAGAGCATTAACCCTCTGAGTTATCTCAGTGGGATTGGCACCCGTAAGCTAGAAGTTACCCAGCCAAACTCTGCATCAAGGGTGTTAACCCTGAGCTGTCCTACTTCGATCGTTGCCTGCAGGTTCTGCACACAGCTCCACAGCAAGCATGCTAATCCACCGCACTTCCTTTCCACCTCACGCTGTTGAGACACCGCAATGTGCCCATCTCTCTATGAAGGTGCCCATCTACAACATTGTGCCCTTGTTAAATTATGGAGGGATTTTCCTGCTTGTCTTATTCTTGCTGCTGGCGTATTAAAGACTAGCGAAAAGGGATTTTGTTCCGATTGATATTAAAGACTTTTGGACCAGGATGTCAAGGAGGGAAGAGATACGGAGCCACTTGAAACTATGGGGCAGATGTATCGTCACCATCATTTGCGATTCCCAAATAGCGATTTTTTAGAAATCGCTATTTGGGAATTGCAAACTGGGATGTATGTAGAAATTCGCTATTTTTTTGCTATTTCTTAAAATTCCTTAATTGCGATTAGAAAATTGCTAATCGCAATTAAGGAATAATTTCCCATTCATTTCTATGGGCCAGGAGGCCCATAGGAATGAATGGGAAGTTATTCTCAATTTGCGATTCGCAATTTGCTAATCGCAAATTGAGAATAATTTCAAGGGTGCAAGGGTGTCCAAAGTTCACCCTGTTGCACCCCTGAAATATGCATGGGTGCACATGTGGCGCACATACATGCCCTAAGGGCATGTATGTGCGTCACATGGCACTTTGAAAAACGCAAAAATGTGCATTTTTCAAGGAATTCGCAACTTACCACCAACTAGAAGTTGGTGGTAATTTGCGATTCCTTAAGGGCATTTTTCTAATTATTTTTGCTACAAATATTGCATTTAAGGAATCGCAAAATTTGCGATTCCTTAAATGCAATTGCAAAATAAGGAATCGCAAATTTTGCGATTCCTTATTTTGCACCAGATTTTTCTTCATACATTCCATTTAGCAAATTCGCATTCGCAAAGGCCGAATTCCGCAGCTTTGCGAATGCGAATTTGCTTGATACATCTGGCCCTATATGAACTAATCATTGATTTGAAATATTTTTAGAGCCATAAGGTCGTAGCCCTCTATGTAACTACTGTTTAAATATGTTTAAGTGAGTTTTGCACTACTGATGTTCTTTCCAATGAAAAAAAGAGAAAATATTAGAAAAATTCTGATTTCTAATAACAGTTTTCAAGATCTAAATATGAAACTCGATTAAGCAAAGCTTGTTTGACCGATGCCCTATCACCCATGCGGCAAACATTTAGCTAAAAGCAGTTCTGTGTTTTGCACATGTGAAAAGTTTACATAAACTTGCACTTGGAGCATTTCACTTGAATAAAAAGAGCTATTTAATTATTTTGACCAGGCTAGGTGTACAGCGACCATGGCAAGCACAGGAAGCTACTCTTGGAGTTGCTGTATCATCTGGTCTGGCTTCCTCAATGTTATGATTTATGGGTTTTAAATTCTAGCCCTTGAATGTGGAATGAGAGAGATTTTACACCCTCATGTTCTGAGAGCTTGGAGAGCACTGTGAGATAGCTAAGCTGACAGCTGCTATTATTATTACCATCACGTATATGATAATGAATGGGTTTACAGCTGACTCTAAAACTGCAACTCATAGGTTTGAAAATAGGGTCACTTATTTAACCAGCAGTCTTTGGTGCATATTTACAACAACAGTTAAAATTATCGCCGCTAAAGCGGCGATAATGGGCTTGATAATAGGCTCTTGAGAATTCCAGAGAATTCCAATAGAAGCCCAAATTTACACCAGAACATGGGCTTCTATTGGAATTCTCTGGAATTCTCAAGAGCCTATTATCAAGCCCATTATCGCCGATTTAGCGGCAGTTTTCTGCCGCTAAAGTGGCGATAATTTTAACTCAGCCCTTGTAAATATGCCCCACAGTTTTCCCAACATTAGGAGGATGAAAGTGTGAGCCACTAGGTTACATCATGGTTCTCGCCGACACGACAGCCTGTGTCCAACGCCACTAGGTGCTGCAGTAGCCGCCACCTGCGACTCGCCACAGGCCATCACAGACCCGCCCCAGGCCATCGCAGAATTAAGTGCACAAACAACTTGTTGTGATGCATCTCAGCCACGAGTGAGCTGCTGTGATTTTGGAAGAACCCTTGTGTATGCAGCGTGTTTGCTGGCTTTACTTCATTGGATCACAAAGATGGCGCTTTTTAAAATATCTTGCAGTGTTAAAGCACCCACTGAAGAGATCTTTGTTCGCCCAGTGATTTTCAGAGCATAATAATATTGTCTTGATAAGTCTAGAGGTTAATTTACTTGGCGAATGGGTCTGTGTTTGTCTAGTGACAGTTTTTACTCGTCATAAAGTAGCTTCTCCAACCGGTAGCTCATGAGCTACTAGTAGCTTTTCAGCCACCTGTGAGTAGCTCCCCTGAGTGCAGCCCCGCCTACTCCATAAAAAGCTGTTGCTTGGTTGAATATATGCATACCAAAATGAACAAGCATTTGCAATGTAAATGTAGTTGAGCTTATATAGCGCACAGCTACCCGCAGTGGGTTTCCCAGCGCTTGCTTAGGGAACCCGTCCTGGTATTCCCCTGTGAGATATCAGGGTATCCACAAGGTGAAAGTCAGGCATCCCGCCGCGAGGGGCCGTTGTGGAGATTAAGCAAGCTATTGCCCAGAGTCGCAGAGTGTGAACCCGAGAGTCGAGGAGGCACCGGGGCGAGAATTATCGAGTCCGTGGAATTTTTAGCCCAAGACCCGCCGAGGCGGGGAATTGAACCCTGGTCCAGGACCGATCTCCGCTTCCGGGTCTGCTGCCTCTAACCCCTGAGCCACACTTCTCCACTCCAATGCAACAGGTCTCGCATGTACGCGATTTTGAGCTATTGGCATTGTAAATGGCAATGCCTTTTATTTATGTTTTGGTTTTTGAAACATAAATAAAAGGTATTGTCATTTACAATGTCCATACCTTAAACTTGCGTAAATGGGAGACGGATTGCATTACAAATTCTTGTTGTTAAAGTAAATAAACTCCCTGGGGCACAGAATGGGAGTCCCAGGGAAGGAACACCATAGGAAGTTCGGGAATACCACAAACATACCTGTTTGTGTGCATCCATAAAGTTTTCTACAGCTTAATCCCACCATGAAAATGGTTTGTGATGTGCTCCTGCAAAGAGCAGCATTAAATAAATTTCCAGAGGTGGAATGAAAAGGCAAAAACTCCAAAATTATATGCTATGTAAATGTATGCAAGTAGAAACGCTTACACATGGTCAAAACAGATTAATGCTTAGAACTTGCGAACGTCAAACCTTCCCAGGGGTGCTAATAGAAACATTTGGGAATTCTCAAAAAGTTAGAAATGTAGTCCATGCGTGGTCAGAAACCTATGGGATAATAAAAAGAAATGGGAAGAGAATGTGGCGAAATGGCCAGAGCTGGCGAAGCAGGTTCGAGTCTCATCATTGGCTCAACATCCTGTGATTCAGGGCAAATTACTTCCTCTCCCTGTAAATTAATGTGTCCTTAACTGGTGCTCATGATTAGTGCCGTGTTGAGAATTAAGTGCTGGTGCTGAGCACCGGAAACCACAGGCTCAAATTAAGCACTGGGTTACTTACAGTGCTAAGAAATATCAGGTCTCCAGATCAAAACCTATTATTGCAGACTAAGAGCGTCCTCGACTAATGTTGGTCCATTTCTCTGCATAGACATTAAATGAACTCTTGCCTTCCTTATCGGGAGCTCGTAGTGGAAGGCCCTTTCGCTTTTGAGATGAACCGGGCAGAGACTCCATTAGCGTTACACCAAAATATGGTCAGGTTCAATGTTTACGCACTACAACCTCAATTCGAATTAGCCAATGAAAAACTCTTCAAACTAACTGACACCATTTGCCAAGAGTCCAAATCTGTCACAACGCATTATGAGAGGCAAAGGGAGGCGTCGGGTAAAAGAGTGCTAACATGCGCTAATGCATGTAATCACCCTCTTGTAAATAGGGCGATATTTTTATCTCCGCTTTCATGGCTTTAAAAGCCAAAAAAGCAGAGATATGGCCCTTGTAAATATGCCCCTAAGCTCCTTAAAACAAATCGAGACGTTTTGTGTAACATAGTAATTGTCATGTCACAGTTAGTCACCACAGTGCGGAATTTAAAAGGTTAATTAAACTGAGAAGCCACGCCTCTATTATATACTACAATTGAAGAAAAACAGCGAATCAATATATGTATTTATTCATTTTATGTCTCACAAGCATGCACTCAGACTTGTTATGCTATTTTGACACTTCACTAGGAAATCGTATAGTACCTGAGGTGGGATCGAGCTACGTGTGATCACATCTCACCCAGCGGGAAGTGAACATGGGTAACACTCGAGAAGGCGGCAGCACAGCTAAAGCTATTCACGCAGTAGTTATAAAGTAAAAAAAGAAAAAAGAAAGCGGGTGCCGCGCTCATGGCTAAAGTAAAAAAAAAATGTTATTAACCCAAGAGCGGTGTCCCTGAAGCAGGTACCGTGCTTGGTATTACATTAAAAAAAAAAAAACTGAGAGCAGTGTCCCTGGTATTATGTTTTAAAACAATAATAATACCCTGAAGCGGGCGCCGCGCTTCATATTAAAGTTTGAAATAAAAATAAAAATAGGAAATGAAATTAGGTTAGGAAGCGGCCGCCATTAACGAAGCTGTCACCCCTTGCGTGCTGTGTCGCGTAATGAAGTAAATAGTTCTCAGAACTGGTAATGAAAGCTCCTGAGTTAGGACACAGTAAAAGATCGAGTCCTCTTGGGCGGTAACAAATGGAGACGAGGTGATAACAAGGAGGGACTAACAAGCCTCGTAATGAATCGGAAGCCAGCATTTACCAAGGACAAAGACACAAGCCAATGAAAAGTATGGGCGGAGAGTGGGCGAGGCCTACACAGCATACTCTGCTACTGCATGCCGCGCAGAGCGAGCAGCGCCTGCGCCTGCCGCTAGGTTGGACCTGAAAAGCATGCATTCAAGATTAAAAACTGAGATTTTTCAGAACTCATCAGCTGATGTTTGGAGAACATTAATTGAATTTTCAATTCAACCATTTCAACCCTTGAGTTAGGTAACAATAAACATTTGTTATATCCAAGATACCCCTCCTAGTGGACATGTAGTTTACAAATACATATGTTATGTTATATTGAAAGCTGATATTTGAGAGACAAGTCATGCAGCGTTGGGAGACGTATTACTGCCCTGGTCATTGCAGCTAAAGCTGTTATGTATTACTCAGGTAAGGGTGTTTAAAATAAAAAAAATTCCTGCTTTACATTACCGCTGGCATCCCCTCAGCGCATCAGGCGATCCCTGCTGGTAATCTCGCATGAGGTGGCCACTAATGTAATCTTTTCGGGTTGTGATCACTATTACAACACTAATAATATTAGTAGTTTGGGCTGATTTTTAGTGAACATAAGTAGCTCTTATTAGACAAAAGATTGGAGACCCCTGGCATAGAGGGTTAAGGTGCCGCCCGCAAAGCACAACTTGTACATGCCTATCTCGGACTTGTATTTATTTGTAGATAGGTCAGTGGGTTTTGTCATAGGGAACTTTGTGTTACTAGCAGCGGTTCATAAGTTATGTTATGTTATGTTATGTTATGTTAGTGATTTGTTTGAGCGCGCAGCTGCCCCAGCCAAGGGGCGTCCCGGCGCTAACCGTATCATTGAACCAGAAAAGGAAACTGCAAGAGAAAAGGAAACTAGGGAGGGTAGGGAGGTGGTGGCAGCGTCCCCCGACCCGCTGTTGTGAACGAAGGTGAAGATACTGACTGCCTGCTTGTCCTGACTGCGAGGGCTGCGAGGAGTTAGGAAAGACAACGACACGCTAGGCATTTTAATGGTAAACTAGGCAGATTAGCGGCGATTTTAAACTCTTGCTGGAATTGATTTTAATAATTCCGCAATTATTACTTGTACCTGCCTAAATTCCTGATACTCTCCCCCGCATTGTCTGGTTCAATATTGAAGCCTGTCCGCCCCGGTCCGACTCGGCAATTATTGCCGTAGAGCGGAGGGCAGCCAGGTAAGAACCAGGCATCACAAATTCACACTTCCGCTAGAGCGGAGGTCAGCGCTCTAGCGGTCACCGCCCTCAGGGCTATTTAGTAACGCCCTCCCCTCTAAGCGCGCAGCGGTTGCGCGCAGGGGGCGCCTTCGAGCGCGCCTAAGAAGCGCCGAAGAAAAGCCCGTCTGCACCCGTCCGCGACAGGACGGGACAAGGGACATGGCGCAGATCTCAGGATCACTAGTCACTCAGGTTAGCCCAACCTTATGTTACTCCAGAGAAACTCTTCTCAGTTTAAATACAACCTTTACTGAGACTTCCATACATGATACGTGGCCTAACTTTGAAGGCCCCTTTTCTTGCGCTAACTGCCACTTTCAGGCTACAAACATATGCCCAACTAGAGATTTGTCCACCAATGCAGGCTCTATAACTGTGACTAAACAGCCTACATGGATTCCCTTCCCAACTGTAGCTGAAAGTATAGATTATACTACTCATGCTGCCAGGATAATATCCCCAGGTCTTAAATGCTTCTTATTGAACATACGTTCGCTACCCAAACACCATCATCAAGTGTGGGATCTTATTAACTCCGAACAGCCAGATATTTGTTTTCTCACTGAAACATGGCTCAAACCTCATACCATTCCCACAATCATGTTAGCGATACCTGCCGGGTATCAGATTCTGCACTTAGATCGTCAGATCAAAACCGGAGGTGGGGTGGCTGTTGTCTATAAAGATAATTTAAAGGTCTCAACACTCGACCAGTGTAGCAACGACCAGATGGAAATAATGATTTTTAGGTTTTCCTCTTCTCTCAAGTCACAGTGGAAAGGGGCATTATTATATCGCCCTCCTGGCTCCTGTAAGGATTTCTCTTTAAACCTCATGGAATTATTAGCCCCATATTTTAGAGCCAATGAAGACTTTATTCTCCTTGGAGATTTTAATATTCATGTTGATGTCTCAAATAATCCCGATACTAGATCCCTACTTGATGATCTATCCAGTTTGGGACTAAAAATTCAAAACAATGGCTCAACACATATAGGAGGCCACACATTAGACCTAATCCTAACTAATTGTCCTAGAATAACTTGTAGCTTACCAACTTCTATCCACTGGTCAGACCATTACCTACTATCCTTTGAATTACTTGGCTCATACACACGGTCCCAAAAACCCCTTCCACCTACATGGAAAAGAAAATGGCACAAAATAACACCCGAAGCACTACAGCATATATGGAAAGAACCTAATTTTCTTGAAGAGGATAATATTGAAAGTGGATTGGCCAAATTTAATAAAACACTATTAGAGGCCATTGATCAAATTGCTCCACTAGAATTACATAAACAACGTATTAGGCCAAAGTCAGAAATATGGTACACAGAGGAACTAAGAGTCAAAAAACAGAAATGTAGGAGTTTGGAGAAAAAATGGAGAAAAACTCACACCTCTATGAGTAAAATTCTTTACCTAGAAGCTCACTCCAACTACCTCAAGAACATAAGAAAAGCTCGGAAGCACAAACTAGACTCCCAAATTACGGAGGCAGGAAATTCCACTAGGGAATTGTTTAGAGTCTTACAATCCTTTGTCAAACCTATCGCTTGTGAGAGTCCAGATGATTTTAACCAAAGTCTATGTGATGACATCTCAATGTTTTTTGAGAAAAAGATAGACTTAATCTATGACAAAATTACTAAAACCTCTTACAACAACAGAGATAACATAGACAGTCTCAGAGATGAATCCATCCATAAAGGAATATGTAGACTCACTCTGACTTCAATTCCAGAAATTAGTCATACTGATGTAGAAGTGCTCCTTAATTCAATTAAATCTGGATCACCAACTGATCTATTACCAGCCTCGATGGCTGCGTCACTAGGAAGCATTCTGGCTCCAAGCCTCAGAGCATTGATCAACATTTCCCTCAAGGAAGGTAGAATTCCCCATGATTGGAAAATGGCAGTTGTGAACCCCATTCGCAAAAATACCACGCTACCATGGTCAGACCTCAATAACCTACGTCCCGAGGAGCCAAGATGGCGATCGGAACAGTCGCATAAACGCCTCGCTCCGAGATCCCTTCCTCCCCACCACCTATCCTGTCTTTCATCCTGTTCGGGGTGTTCCGAATTCGGTTACCAAGGAAGAGCCTTCACTTACCGTCTGTTTCCGGGGCTCCGGCGTGCAGTGGTTTCTTCGTTCTGCCCGTGTCGTCTTGCTGGCCTTCCCGGCCTTGACGCCGGGACCTCGAGTGCAGTGCCTGCCCTGAGGTGTTCGGAGGGCCGGCGGTCCGTAACCGGTGGAGAGACCCGATGGTGGGAGCCTGAGAGCCGCGAGCCGGAAGCGCCGGAGCGGACCCACCCCCGATGGTGGGCCGCCCCGCAAGCCCGTTTGCCTGCCGGACCGAAGACGAGAAGCCGCGCTGTCCGGCACCCCACGGGTGTGAAGCCCACTCCTGTTGATTGTCCCGCCTGGGATCCGGTGCAGGGCTCCCCCGAGTGTTGTGGGGAGCACGCCCGTTCTTCTGGTGACTCTCCTTTCTCCGCCAAGCGCCATCCGCCGCGGATCGGCTGTGTGTCCTGGGCCCCCCGGCACTCCGGGTGGACTTGGAGGCGGATGCGACAATGGCGGTGGGTGTTGTGCTCAAGATGGCGGATGGCCCCTCGGAGTGTCTTCCTCCCGGAGAGGGGGACGTCGCTGCATTTGCTCTCCCCGGACCTCGTTTGAATTGGGCGGCCCCTACACGGAGTGCTGTCTTGCTTGCCCTGGCTACCCTGCGGATCGACCTGTCCTTGAAATGCCTGGACTTGGAGTTGCGGATCGCCGCCATGGTTGCTCCGCCATTTTGTGTCGCGGTGTCGTCTCCCCGAGTTGGTCCTGTTGAGACTCCTCCAGCTGCTGTGCTGGGATCTCCGGCTGAGTGTCTGATTCTATGGGATCGAGTGGACCCGGTGCCGATGCTGCAGTGTTTCCTACATCCTGATTTCTCTGCTTTGTGCTGGACAGCCCAGATTTTGTGCTTGGCCACGTGGATCTTTGGTGTACTTTTGCATTCTGACTGCTGCCGAATTTTCCTGGTTGCTACTTGTTGGCTGGGACGGTGTTCCGTGCAGATCCCACTTGCCTTCACTGACTGGTATGGACCCACTGTATCATGCTGTTCCTTGGCCGTGCCGGGGTCTGGCAGCTCTGCTCTTCATAAAAGTGGACAGGGGTGATCGTGCCTGGGGGTCTGCGGGGCTTTCGTTTTGTTAAATGGCGTCTCCGGGCCTCATTGTTTGGGCGGTTCCTGTTTCCATCCTCTGTGTGGGCTTTTCTCACTCTCCTCTCTGACCTCGATTAGTGATCTGTTGTTGCGGGTGGGGAGGTGTTCTGTATTTCGATCGCCGGCTCCTCTCTTCTTTCTTTCCCCTTTTTTTCCTCTCTTTCTCTCCCTTTCTCCTTTTTCTTTCTCCGTTATTATTCCCTTTCTCTTTCTTCTATATTTCGGGTGACTCTGGGCGACAGGCACGCTGTTTAGTGGGGTAGGCCATAGCCATTACAGTGATGTAGGGTGGGGGGGGTATTTGTTATTTTAGTTTGTTTTATTCTATGGTCTCTTTTTGCTTTCTTTCTAGGGGGTGGGCTATGTCCCTTTGTTTTTTCTCCTTCGTTTCGTAAGTGTCTGCACTTTCTCCTGTTTCGGGGCGGGAGGGCTATCTATGTGGCGTCCTATTCAATCGCTTGCTATGATTTGTCTTTTATATTTGAACCCCTTGAGGGGCATAGGATGTCTTTGGGCCTCGCCCTACTGTGGTTATCTGACTGCGTGGGGGGCTGTATCCCTCCCGTCCCCCCCTCTTTTTCTGTATATGTTGCATGACGCCCTGGTAGATATGGCTGCTGCCTCCTCTATAAATCATAAAATGAAACCTTTCTTATCCTGGCGCTTACTGTGTAGCGATTTTATTCCACGTCTATCCTGTATTCATTTTATCGTACACATTGATGTTGCTCCTCTTTGACTCTCCTGATTTTGCGGCCGGCCCCTGTGGTTGTAGGCCTGCGCTTGTACTGATACGTGTCTCTCAATAAAGGTTTTATAAAAAAAATTAAAAAATAACCTACGTCCCATATCCCTCCTACCTTACATCAGCAAGATGACTGAGAGACACGTCAACACTTATCTCTCTAAATTCATCGAGGCAGCGGACGGTCTGGACCCTTCCCAATCTGGGTTCAGGCCAAATCATAGCACAGAATCAGCCCACCTTTCCGTGACCAATACCATCCGAATGGCACAGGATAAAGGAGGCTCTATGATTCTGGTGCTATTAGATTTGTCCGCTGCCTTCGACACGGTGTCTCATGACACCTTGATTAGTCGTCTGGAGGGAGTAGGAGTGCAGGGAACTGCCTTATCATGGTTGAAAAGTTTCATCTCCAACCGATCCCAAAATGTTCGCCTGGGCTCTCATTATTCCACCTCCAGCCAGCTCACTAAGGGGGTTCCACAGGGCTCATGTCTAAGCCCCACATTATTTAATGTGTATGTGGCCCCCCTGGCGAAGGTCGCAAGGAAATTTGGGTTCATACCAATATCCTATGCAGACGACACCCAGCTATTGTTCCCATTCCAAAACATGACTTCTGCAGTAAGGAACTCCTTTGCTGCTGGAATGAGAGCCATAGCTGGATGGATGACCTCCAATTGCCTACAATGTAATGTGGGCAAGACGGAGGTCATGCTCTTTGGGAAGGCACCACTTCTTTGGACACCTGAGTGGTGGCCTCCAGAATTGGGTACAGCTCCTTGTCCTAAGGAAAGTGTGAAAAATCTGGGCGTCAAGTTAGATCAATCCTTGATACTAAAAGATCATGCCACACAGGTTACGGGAACCTGCATGAGAGTCATTGGCCTACTCAGAAGGGTGTTCCCATATTTAGCTGACCATCATCGGAGAACACTAGTACAAACCTTAGTAATGAGTAGGCTTGACTACTGCAACGGATTGTTTATATCCGCTAACGCAGAACAACTGAAGAAACTGCAGGTTGTTCAAAACACTGCTGCCAGATTGATCCTTAATGTCCCTGCGAGATCCCCTTCACATCCTTTACTGAGCAAGCTACACTGGCTCCCAATACGCCAGAGAGTGCAATTTAAGATTTGTTGCACTATCCACAAATGCTTGTACGGTATTGGCCCTAGGTACCTAATTGAAATCTTCCAACCCTATCAGCCAGGAAGATCTCTAAGATCTGGAAATCAAGCTCTGCTGCAGCTCCCTAGGATCAAAAGAGAAAGACAAGGAGGCCGAGCCCTGGCATTTAGAGGTCCGACTCTATGGAATTCACTACCCCCCTTCCTAAGACAAAATTCCAATCTTGTTACTTTCAGGAAATATCTGAAGACGTATCTGTTTCCCACCCAGTAACCCTAGAAATGTCACACAAACTTTCAGTCCTCATTCATTCATCTTCGGAACAACACAGCGCGGAGATATCTCCCTGGAGATTGAATTCCTGCGCTATACAAGAAACATAAATAAATAAATAAATAAAACTGCAAGAGAAAAGGACCTAAGTCAGAGGAAAAAGAAAAGTCTTGATGGCTTTCCGAAAAGGGAGAAGCTCCTCGATGCTACGGATAGATACCGGCAGGGAGTTCCACAGTTTGGCTGCCAACAGTCGGAAGGAACGACCTCCAACACGGCAGAGTCTGAACTTAGGTGTGTTTACCAGATGTTGGCCTAAGGAACGCAAGTTACGCTGAGGAATATACGGAGTTAGGAATGGACGAAGTAACTCAGGGCTAGTACCTTTCAAGATTTTAAACGCTAAGCAGAGTATCTTAAACTGGATTCTAGCTTGAATCAGTAACCAGTGTAAGGCTCTGATCGTAGCTCTAGCAGAACATCTGCGGGGCAGTCCGACAAGAGCTCGGGCTGCTGAGTTCTGAATTCGCTGAAGACGCATAATCTCAGCTTTATTTGTGCCCAAAAAAAGCACGCTGGCATAGTCCAAGCGCGATAGAATTGTAGCCTGGATGATAAGCTGCCGAACAGGCGCTGAAAAAAACTTCAGAATAGGGCGAAGGCCCCTCAACACGCCCACACAAGTCGCTGCCACCTTCTTCGTGAGGTACTGAAAATTAAGATCTGCATCCAGCCATACTCCCAAGTTCTTGACCACTGGCTTGGAAGCAGGCATAGTGCCTAAGGAGGCTGGCCACCACTGTTCGTTCCAAAGGAGATGTTTTTCCCTACCAGCATCACCTCGGTCTTAGTGGCATTTAGTTGGAGGCAATTTTCAGCCATCCATTGGGCAACAGCAGTCATCCCATCTCTGAACCTTGAGGCAGCAGCAGAGGGACCTTCAGCCAAGGTGAAAATCAGCTGGGTATCGTTAGAGTACGAAACTAACGTTAGGCCCCACTCTCTAGCCATAGCCGCGAAAGGTTGAACATAGAGGTTGAACAATGTTGGGCTCAACGCAGAGCCCTGCGTAACCCCTTGGCCGATGGAATGGGCTTGAGACCGAAAAGGTGGCGCAGAGACCCGGAAGGATCTATACGTCAAAAATGCACGGAACCATTCCAGGGCCTGATCCATGATCCCAAATGCCTCCAGACGGTACAGCAAGATGTCATGAGACACCGTATCAAAGGCAGCGCTAAGATCTAATAGTATAAGCACTGCACTCTGACCGGCGTCAAGGATAGATCTTAAGTACTCCGTGGAGGCCACCAAAGCTGACTCAGTGCTATGACCCGATCTGAAGCCGTTTTGAGACGGGTCCAGAATGTTGTTAAGGGTCATATGGCGAGCCAGCATCTCGTTCACATGAGCCTCGGCTATTTTAGCCACCCATGGAAGCAAAGATATAGGCCTAAAATGCTCAGGCAAGGAGGGATCAAGTGTGGGCTTTTTAAGGATAGGAGAAACCAGAGCTTGCTTCCAAGCCCGAGGTACTATTGAAGTGGAAAAAGACAAATTAAGGATCTGCTGTAAAGGTTTCAGAACAAGATCCATAGAATCCAGAAACTGTGCCGGCCTCAAAGGATCAGATGGAGACCCTGATTTAACCTTATTACAGAGTCTCACAAGATCGTCACGTGAGAGCTCAGGTATCATGGTGAAAGTAGATATCCCCTCTCTAACCGTGACAGGACCTGGAGCAGAGAAATGCTGAGGGAAGGTGGCATAGATTTTCTGCACTTTATTCAAAAAGAAGAGAGCAAGGTCCTCGCATTGTTGTGTAGAGTTTACATGTGAAACTTAGGTTTTGGTGTTTTGTAGCTCCTGAACAATCTTGAAGATGTATTTCGTGGGGTTCGAACTATCCCTGATTTTTTCCGCGTAAAAAGTTGCGCGTGTGGAGCATATCATTTTATGGTAGTGTTTTAATTTAGCCGAGTACACAGATTTAAGGTCATTGTCATAATCCCTTCTCCACAGTCGTTCAGCTCTGTTACACTCCTTCCTGAGCATTCTAAGAGAATCCGAGAACCAGGGGTTAGAGATCGAATTTCGCCCTCTGGCCCATCTAGCTGGAATCAGAGCGTCAAGCCCACCTCTTATCCAGTCACAAAAGGCGGTGTATGCGGTCTCAGGATCAGCCACATTTTCTACAATGGTCTCTCTCAGGTAGGTGTGGAAATCGTCTAGATTAAGCTTATGCCAAGGCCTTTTAAACTTCAAAGTTGTTTTATTAGATTTTGGGAGTTGTGACATCTTCCAACTGACTTTGATCAAATAATGATCAGTCCAGACCATGGGAAGAGGTTGATCAACCTGAACAGTAGGGATGTTAGAGAAAACCGGATCCAATAGATGCCCTGCGACATGAGTGGCATCCCGTACCAGAAGGTCCAATTGGAACGCTGCTAGATCAGCTATCAGATTACGTATAGAGCAGTCCTGTGTTTGGTCAAAATGGAGGTTTAAGTCGCCTAAAATAGAGAAGTTGGCGGATTGCAACACCAATGAGCCCACTAATTCTAATAAGGCTTCACAAAACTTGGAAGCAGGACCAGTAGGGCGATAGATATAAAGACCCGAAAAAGCAAAATGCGGGTTTATATCTAGTCTAAAGCGTGCGCATTCACAGCCCCACAATTTCTCTGCCATAAAAGTACAGGGGTACGAAGCTACAACCCTTCGAACATAACACAGTGAGTTAATTAACCACTGCATGCAAACTGCAAGGCGTGAGTTTTGAAAGTTATTTTTCCCCAATCTTTCCTCATTCTAAGGTAATAAATACTGTTCCTTTGGGGAGTGATACATTCTTATTAATATACTCAACCCCAACCACTTTGTTATATTCTAAACCTGAGTTTGTCTTTTTCCACACTCAGCATTTATAGCATAGAAAGCCCAGCAGTACGGACTCCATGTGACTACAACACCTCATATCTCTTATTGTCTTATGCAACATTTCCTATACATTGATTTACACACGTATGAATCATTGTCTCAGCATAATACCTGTGTGTGCCATGTAATGTGCTCTGACACCTCACTTAGGATGAGTAGCATCATAAAACAAATTAAAAAATACATGTAACAATGGGCTATGAAGATATGGTGGCAACCTTGGGGGTGGTGATGTGGGAATCCGTGGAGAAAGAGGTCATGGAGGGATCATGAGGTGGAGGGGAGGGGGGTGCCAACAAACATTTTTGCACTAGACATCACTAACACTAAAGCCAGCCCTGCAGGGGGCCGTGTTGTAAAGCCTGGAGGGGGGCTGGGCTGCCATGGATAATGTGAGCGATGGGTCATGCTGCAAAGCATGGAAGTGGGGGCTGCCAAGGGGCCATGTTGTAAAGCCTGGAGCTACTGGTTGATGGCTTTCTCGAGAACTTTGGCTGAGTAGGGGAGCAGGGAGATCGGATGATAATTTTGGAGATTGTTGGGGTCAGCAGAGGCTTTCTTTAGGAGGGGTCTGACATCTTCGTGTTTCCATCTGTCCATGAAGGTTGCTGTGGAGATGGAGGTGTTGAGGATGCTGGTGAGTTGCGTGCTGATTGAGTTTGCTGTGAGGTTGTAGCAGTGGTAAGGGCAGGGGCACCTGGAAGACCGCACTGACCCAATTATACAGCCCTTCTTGAAAACCTTGGAAACTTTGGCCTTACCTAGTACATTACTGAAGCCAATCCACACCACCGTAAACCAATTGAACCCGATTTCCTCCTGAATCAGCAACATCACAGTCAACAAGCCCGCAACCTATGACACAAATAGGCCAGGGCCCAGTTAGTTTCAGCATACCATCCCGCACCATCACAGACCTACCTTCACTGGAACCGACCGCAGCATCTGTAAAAGCGTCACAGAAGATGAACGCGATTCAACCTCTCTGGAGCACTGGTCCGAGCACACCAGCGACTTGCTGAAATGCATCAAAAACCTCACCAGCATTGATCACTGCATGCACCAACACCCTGGCTCCCCTCAAGCACAACAAAACTGCAAGAACAGAGCCCAACCACAGGCCAGCAGGTACACAGGGGAACTCAGGCTTCCGAAAGACTGCTGACAGCACCTGGAGCGCAAATGGACACATAGGGCATGATCACGAACTTGGCGGATCGGACAAACATAACAGATACCCCATCCGCAAAATTACAAGTTCCATAAGATATAATGGGATTGTAATTAGGAGGACAGGATATCTGTCACGATTGTGTCCGCCAAGATCATAATCAGTTCCAAAGACATCTTCAAGGCAGCCCTAAGATACCACCACCAGCAGATTCGGAACACCAAGCACATTTGTCTTGCAGATTTCATCAACACCAGCAATAACAGCAGCAAGGAGATCATCGCCATTGTGAAAGATTTCACCGTGCCTCTGCGGCCTCCAGCAACATCACCCCCTCACAAGACCTTTGCAACAAATTCTTCTGTAACAAAATCACCTCCACATACTGCAACTTTGACCCACAACCAGGCCCATTCACTGTTGCAACTAAACTTCCCATCACAGCTGATGAATGAACCCTGACCTCGTAGCCTGTCATCACCACTGTCAAAAGCACTGTTACCATGAATGCCATCCACTCAAGGGTTCCATCGGGCTCTTGCCCCCACGACGCCTACACCAAAGGACTCCTACCAGTTAGCAAAGCACTTACATCCATCCTCAGCGCGTCAATCGACTCAGCCACCTTCCTGGACATCTGAAAACATGCCACGCAATGTCCTGCTCAAGAAACCACCCGCTGACCCAGTCACACTTTCCAACCACAGAGCAATCTCCCTCCTACGATACCCAGCAAAGGTCTTAGAGAAACTAGTCAACTGATGGCTCAGCAACCACCTCAACAACCACCAACTCCTCAATGCCATGCAGTTCAGATTCAGGCCCAACCACAGTACAGAAACAGCACCCATCACCACCACAGACGACACATGCATGATCCTGGACAAGGGGACATGGCAGCTCTCATTCTCCTGGACCTCTCTGCAACTTTTGTCATGGTCTGCTCACCCCATCCTCATCAGGTGCTGCAAAAGATTGGCATCCAAGGAATTGCTCTCCGCTGGATCTGCTACTTCTTAACGGATAGAACACAAACTGTCAGTCTGACACCTTACTCCTCGGAAGCCCCCAAACACATCTGTGGAGTGCCTCATGGTTCATCGCTCAGCCATACACTCTTCAAAGCATACATGATCCCTCTGGCCAACGTCATCCGTCAGGGCCAGTCTGCAAAAAGCAACCAGCCACACAGAACTCACATCACACCACAACTCAGAGAACCACACTGGCTCAAGATACACAAACGGGCTCTATTCGAAGTCCTCACACACGTATTCAAGGCACTACACAACTTAGGCCCCACCTACGTGAACAGTTGCATCTCTTTCCACCGACCACCCAGACACCTCCACACCACAGGACTCTCACTCGCACACATCCCTCGCATACACAAACCAGATCAGGAGGACGGCCGTTCTCTTACACCGGTCCTTAATCACAGAACGACCTCCCCCTCCACATCAGAGCCTCCTTCTTTCGTCTTGAATTTCACAAGAAGCTGAAACCTGGCTTTTCAATTAACCAGCCTACCATTGGTACACACACACACCTGCTCAGTGCCAGGATACCCTCACGACTGACAGTGTGCTTTATAAGTACACATGACACAACTTGACAATTTTTGAAGCGCTGCAAGTAAAAGATGTTACAATTCACTGAGCCATCTTGCCAGCTAAATAGTGTGTCAGGGTTTTTCATTAAATCAAATAGAGTGATGGCCCAGGCAGCTGCCATTGCCTGCTACCTCCCATTTAGTCAGGAACATATGACATTTAGTCATGAACACATGAATAAATCATAATTCAGAATTAATAAAAAGATTGCTGCGGGTCTGTCCTGGGGAAAAGTTCAAAATGTGATTTAGCAAAATTACACAATGTGGGTGCATTGTGAAGCTGGTATTGAAACCCACGTCTTCTGGTTCTACTGTTTCCAGTTTGCGTACAACACCACAACTAGGGTGGGAGGGTCCGATGGGGAGGTCCAGGGATTGTCTTCCGCAAGGAAAAGGGGAACATGTCCACATATTTAATAGAGTCTTTATTACCAAACTTTATGTTCAAAGTGGTAAAGCAAGGATGAGACCTAAAGCGTCCTAGGTCTAAATCCTAAACAAGAGGGGAAACATCCTTTATAACGAAACTTTCACACCGCGGTACCATTACCACGCAGGTTTTACAACGCAAGTCGTTACAACGACTTGCGCTTGTGGGCGCTGTAGGAAAGGGAATAGTTTAATTTACTATACAACACCTTCCCTACTATCCACGGGGACTGGAGTTGGAATAGTAAATTAAACTATTCACTATTCAGCGCCCCCCAACGCAAGTCGCTGTAATGTCTTGCGTTGTAAAACCTGCGTGGTAACGGTACGCGTTGTGAAAGCACGCGTTGTACCGTCATACATCCAACAAGAGAGCGCTTTGAGCAGCAGGGGAGTCTGCCCACCTCATTATATTCTTGGTTTATGCAGCACCCACTCATGAGCCTACTTTAGGAGACAACAGAAGACGATAAGGTCTTTTCTCGGGTCCTGGGGCAGTAGATGCTTACATGGCAGCCTCTGGTGTGGGTACTGCTGTTCAGTGCACCAATACTATTTAAATTCCATGTGGATAATCAAGGCAACCCTTTGTACCACCCAAGGGTACTCCACAGGGGCTGCAGAGGGACTGAAACTAAGATATTACTGTGACACTCTAATCACAGCAGATAAACTCAGTGTCTGGTCAGATCTATATCCAGGGTCACTGGAATTATGCTATTGTGCGGCCATGGCAATTTACGCATAATTATAGATTTGCTGCATTTGACACATAATCCATCAACTGCGGCATAAGCTGCAGATTTTAACAAAAAATAACTTTTGTTCCCAACCCAAACTGTTCAAAAGTTACTAAAACGGGGCCACGTGTTGCTGCTCAGTGGAAGGCCCTTTGCAAAGGTTGACTGGTCACCTTTCTATTGCTTTTTGCTAAATGTGGGTGTTAAACTGGTACTAATGAGGTGAAACCAATGCCCAGAGAGTGTTAACAAGTTTAACAAGCATTTGCAAGGCAATCGGTCTCGCATCTGTGAGAGTTGGAGCTTTTGGCGATGTCAATGACAATGTCTTTTATCCCTGTGCTTTGTTCTGGAGTGGAAGGAAACAAAAAACATAACTACAACGTAGCATTGCTCACATGTATGCTTAGCCTAATGACATCCCCAGCTGAGGATAATCACCACAACACAGGGAAGACCCAGAGGCATCTGGTGATTATTATATATATATATATGTGTTTTTAATCACAGAAGCACGACTAAAAGCAGGATGACAGAGGAGGTTTACTTGCCTTTCTGTGCAGTGATGCGGTAACAGGCCCCAGAATGCGTTTTTTAACCCGTTGTTCTCTGGCGATTCGGATAATGCTTTCAGCTAAGTCTTGTGAGAGTGCCACAGATGTACCTGTCTTGTTGGTATGTCACAGTTATACACTCTATGGTAGTTGTCTACCAGAGATATGCATGACATGTATGTATGCCACAGTTACACATGTTATGTTAGCGTGCCAGAGATGTGCAGGACATGTATGTCACAGTTACACATGTTATGTTAGTGTGCCAGAGATGTACATGCTATGTAGGTATGTCACAGTTATACATGTCATGTTAGCGTGCCAGAGATATGTATGAAATGTATGTATGCCACAGTTACACATGTTATGTTAGCGTGCCAGAGATGTGCAGGACATGTATGTCACAGTTACACATGTTATGTTAGTGTGCCAGAGATGTACATGCTATGTAGGTATGTCACAGTTACACATGTTATGTTAGTGTGCCAGAGATGTGCAGGACATGTATGTATGTCACAGTTACACATGTTATGTTAGTGTGCCAGAGATGTGCAGGACATGTATGTATGTCACAGTTATACATGTTATGTTAGTGTGCCAGAGATGTGCATGCTATGTAGGTATGTCACAGTTACACATGTTATGTTAGTGTGCCAGAGATGTGCATGCTATGTAGGTATGTCACAGTTACACATGTTATGTTAGCGTGCCAGAGATGTGCATGACATGTATGTCACAGTTACACATGTTATGTTAGTGTGCCAGAGATGTACATGCTATGTAGGTATGTCACAGTTATACATGTTATGTTAGTGTGCCAGAGATGTACATGCTATGTAGGTATGTCACAGTTATACATGTTATGTTAGTGTGCCAGAGATGTGCATGCTATGTAGGTATGTCACAGTTACACATGTTATGTTAGTGTGCCAGAGATGTGCATGCTATGTAGGTATGTCACAGTTACACATGTTATGTTAGTGTGCCAGAGATGTGCATGCTATGTAGGTATGTCACAGTTACACATGTTATGTTAGTGTGCCAGAGATGTGCATGCTATGTAGGTATGTCACAGTTACACATGTTATGTTAGTGTGCCAGAGATGTGCATGCTATGTAGGTATGTCACAGTTATACATGTTATGTTAGTGTGCCAGAGATGTGCATGCTATGTAGGTATGTCACAGTTATACATGTTATGTTAGTGTGCCAGAGATGTGCATGCTATGTAGGTATGTCACAGTTACACATGTTATGTTAGTGTGCCAGAGATGTGCATGCTATGTAGGTATGTCACAGTTACACATGTTATGTTAGTGTGCCAGAGATGTGCATGCTATGTAGGTATGTCACAGTTACACATGTTATGTTAGTGTGCCAGAGATGTGCATGCTATGTAGGTATGTCACAGTTATACATGTTATGTTAGTGTGCCAGAGATGTGCATGCTATGTAGGTATGTCACAGTTATACATGTTATGTTAGTGTGCCAGAGATGTGCATGCTATGTAGGTATGTCACAGTTACACATGTTATGTTAGTGTGCCAGAGATGTGCATGCTATGTAGGTATGTCACAGTTACACATGTTATGTTAGTGTGCCAGAGATGTGCATGACATGTATGTATGTCACAGTTACACATGTTATGTTAGTGTGCCAGAGATGTGCATGCTATGTAGGTATGTCACAGTTATACATGTTATGTTAGTGTGCCAGAGATGTGCATGCTATGTAGGTATGTCACAGTTGCACATGTTATGTTAGTGTGCCAGAGATGTGCATGACATGTATGTATGTCACAGTTACACATGTTATGTTAGTGTGCCAGAGATGTACATGACATGTATGTATGTCTCATGTCACAGTTACACACATTATGGTAGTGTGCCAGAGATGTGCATGCTATGTAGGTATGTCACAGTTATACATGTCATGTTAGCGTGCCAGAGATATGTATGAAATGTATGTATGCCACAGTTACACATGTTATGTTAGCGTGCCAGAGATGTGCAGGACATGTATGTATGTCACAGTTACACATGTTATGTTAGTGTGCCAGAGATATGCAGGACATGTATGTCACAGTTACACATGTTATGTTAGTGTGTCAGAGATGTGCAGGACATGTATGTCACAGTTACACATGTTATGTTAGTGTGCCAGAGATGTGCAGGACATGTATGTCACAGTTACACATGTTATGTTAGTGTGCCAGAGATGTGCAGGACATGTATATCACAGTTACACATGTTATGTTAGTGTGCCAGAGATGTGCAGGACATGTATGTCACAGTTACACATATTATGTTAGTGTGCCAGAGATGTGCAGGACATGTATGTATGTCACAGTTACACACATTATGGTAGTGTGCCAGAGATCTGCATGCTATGTAGGTATGTCACAGTTATACATGTCATGTTAGCGTGCCAGAGATATGTATGAAATGTATGTATGCCACAGTTACACATGTTATGTTAGCGTGCCAGAGATGTGCAGGACATGTATGTATGTCACAGTTACACATGTTATGTTAGTGTGCCAGAGATGTGCAGGACATGTATGTCACAGTTACACATGTTATGTTAGTGTGCCAGAGATGTGCAGGACATGTATGTCACAGTTACACATGTTATGTTAGTGTGCCAGAGATGTGCAGGACATGTATGTCACAGTTACACATGTTATGTTAGTGTGCCAGAGATGTGCAGGACATGTATGTCACAGTTACACATGTTATGTTAGTGTGCCAGAGATGTGCAGGACATGTATGTATGTCACAGTTACACATGTTATGTTAGTGTGCCAGAGATGTACATGACATGTATGTATGTCTCATGTCACAGTTACACACATTATGGTAGTGTGCCAGAGATCTGCATGCTATGTAGGTATGTCACAGTTATACATGTTATGTTAGTGTGCCAGAGATGTGCATGCTATGTAGGTATGTCACAGTTACACATGTTATGTTAGTGTGCCAGAGATGTACATGACATGTATGTATGTCTCATGTCACAGTTACACACATTATGGTAGTGTGCCAGAGATGTGCATGCTATGTAGGTATGTCACAGTTATACATGTTATGTTAGCGTGCCAGAGATATGTATGAAATGTAGGTATGTCACAGTTACACATGTTATGTTAGCGCGCCAGAGATGTGCAGGACATGTATGTATGTCACAATTACACATGCTATGTTAGTGTGCCAGAGATGTGCAGGACATGTATGTATGTCACATGTCACAGTTACACACATTATGGTAGTGTGCCAGAGATGTGCATACTATGTAGGTATGTCACAGTTATACATGTTATGTTAGTGTGCCAGAGATGTGCATGCTATGTAGGTATGTCACAGTTACACATGTCATGTTAGCGTGCCAGAGATGTACATGTCATGTTGGTATGTCACAGTAAACACAAGGAGATGATGGACGGAGCGCTGAAGCTTTTCAGACACTCACCCCCAGTCACAGATCTGGGTTGAATCCATCATCATTCTTTAGCTCACTCACCTCGTTAATGGAAACAAAAGAAAACAGAACTTTATAAATATACGATAAGTGGTTATATGGATAGCATCCAAACAGTGCATGTTAGTCATAAAACTGCAATACAAATGGAGCAAACCCCAAATTAAATCTATGCATCTGTCTAAACATTTCCAGATGGTGTCTGTAGTTCTTGGCTTTTCAACAGAGGGCGAGGCCTGGTGAGCCGGGGTGGATAGTGGAGACAGATTGATCGTGGGGAGGTGGCATTGAGATGGGGCGCGTACAGGGTGGGGGCCACTATGCAGGAATTGTGTGAGGGGAGGGGAAATTGTAGTGTTGAGAAACAGGAGGGGGGAGGCATGGTTTTAACCCCTTGGCTGCGGGAGTAATTCCCCCCACGGAGCAGGGGGGTCCGCAGCACCGCTGTGCTTGTGACGAGCTCAGCTCGTCATGAGTCACAGTGGAGCTGTGCTCAGACCCGCCCACTGATTAATTCTCCTTGGGGAATTAAGCGCACATGGGCGGGCCACGGCCATTATGACGAGCTCAGCTCGTCCTAAGCACAGCTCCACTGTGACTCATGACAAGCTGAGCTCGTCATGAGCATGGAAGGGGTTAATGTAAGGTAGAATGGTGTATTGTAAAGTTTTACTAGAAACACCTAAATGGCGCTGTTACAAGTGCATTCTCCATTGTGCAGGATGTCCAACTTGAGTCTCAGAGGGCCGCATCATACCAGACGTCACAATCACAGCAAATGTATCAGACCATGTGCAGATTATATTTCTATAGAGCTTATGCAAGGCACTATCTCCTCGTGGGATGACCAAAAGGGACCACCGGGAAGGAGACACACATTGCTGCACTGAAGCCCAGCCCCTGCACGCCCCCCGCCCACCAGGCACTGCGTAAGGTCAGGCAAGGTGTATTTGTTTGTATTGTTATACTCAAAGTTACCCAATAGTTAAATTATGTACGTTGTGCCTGACTACAAAAGGAATGCCGATGAGGTAAAATAAATCCGCTCATGCAGACTACAGCAGTCACACAATATTATACGATTTGGGGATCGTGGTCCGAAAAGAGGCCTTCCTTAGGTCAGGCAAGGTGTATTTGTTTCTTTTGCTATACTTGAAGTTACCCGATGGTTACATTACATACGTGGTGCCTCAAAACAGAAGGAATGCAGATCAGGTCAAATCTAATCCCTGCCAACATGTGTGCTGATTTTTGAAGTCACCGCACCAGTTAGAACTCCCTGTTTGAGTTGCGTTGTGAAGCTGTAGAGTGGGTGGCACTGATAGGCACAGAACGTGAACAGCTGTTTTGAGGTCGGAGGAAACGGGCACAGGAGGTGGGTGAGCCGTGCCATGCACAACAAAAGAAAGGCACAGCTGCCATACTTGTTGATACAGCTCGGCATGCCGTGCTGCAACAATTTTTAAAAAAGAGTTCTCCAAAACCACAGGAGCAATGGAAGCGGAAGTAAACTGTACTTGGGCAGTGTTCCTATGTGAAAAACAACTGAAGTGACATATCGCCACATGTACCATGTAGGAAGCAGCAAAGAAGAGCGACTCTGCACCGAACCAATGGGAAGGCAGCAGATGGGAGCAAAGTCTTTTTTCGAATACAGCATGTCTTCCAGACAGCGCATGCGCGCTGCCCAGGCTTGACCTAAAAATGACAAAATAATGAAGTAACACTATCATAAAATGTACCGCATTACGCTGAATAATTAGCTTTTTCATGCTGCATAATTTACTCAACCCATTTGGCCCTCCCCTGCCGCATAATTCCAGTGGCCCTGTATATATCTCTGAAAGCAGCTGGGGCCTTCCTTAGAGGAGGATGGTGTGGAATAAACCCCAGAGCTGTGCTTGGTGGCTCATAGTCCCCCCTGCACATTTATTTCTGCTTATTAGCACCCCTAGTGCCAATGCCGCCCTCGGAACCCCCCTCCCCCGCAGTGCCTTCAGGTCCCTGAGAACATCTCTGTGAGTCCCTGGCTGTGGTGTGTTTCCCTGCTTGAGAGACAGTTGAGCAGCAGCCTGCAGTCATTTAGAGGCTTCTGTTTTCCATCTAGATACCACTCTCCAGACTGACTCTCCTGTGTGGGCACATCTGCAGTTTCTAACTCAGGGCCTCATTTACAAAGAATTGATGTAGGAAAGCTCCTGAGACGACTCCAACGAATCCAGAACGCCTCGGCACGACTGATCCTCGACATCCCCCGACGCAGCCACATCACACCTCACCTGAGAGGCCTGCACTGGTTCCCCGTCAACAAACTTCAAACTCCTCATCCACACACACAAAGCCCTACACAACGCCGGACCCAACTACCACAACAACTGTCTCAGCTTCCACACCCCCACCCGAAACCTCCACTCAGCCAGCCTCGCCCTCGCCACAGTTCCCCGTATCCGTAAAACCACCGCCGGCGGCAGATCCTTCTCCTACCTCGCCGCCAGGACCTGGAACACTCTCCCAACCAACCTACGACAGACTCAGGACCTACTGGCCTTCAGAAGACTCCTCAAGACCTGGCTTTTCGATCAGTAGCGGCACCCCCTCCCCCCCAGCGCCTTGAGACCCTCACAGGTATGTAGCGTGCTTTATAAATGCAGTGATTAATTGATTGATTGATTTTTGCTGTGCTGTCCTTCGACATTTCAAAAGGACAGGAATGCGCCGTATTTACAAGATATGGTGCATGACTATCCTTTCAGCCAGATCCTGTGCACAACTAGCAGTCGTGCGCCAACGCAGGCACCGTGGTGCACGTGTGTCTGTGCTGTTGGCAGGATTTTTCCTGTGCAGGAAGGGGCACCTTCCTGTAGTGGTCGAAGTGGAGAAAAAAGTAGGGACTGTCGGCGGAGAATCAGAGGGCCGGAATAACCTGAGGATTGGGTCAGTGGACTGAGTCAGAGGTGTGGCCAGAGAGAGCTAAATATCCCAATGTTTAGCATTTGTTTTCCATTTCACTAACCGGTTCCAGCTGATTACTGGATTTAATTCAACCAATAGATACACGTTTATTTAAGGTTTAATATGAGTAACTGAAATTAAAATACATTTACAAAGTGGGATATGTTTCCAATCACAGAATGTCCCAAACACTGTGGTAAATAAATAAATAATACCTCTATTTTTGGATGAATAAATGAATAACAGATAGCTCAATAAATAAGAGTCAAGATTCGAGGTAGTAGGAGTTTTGCAGGTTTAATACAGCATAAGGACAGGAACAGGACAACCTGCATAGGAATAGGATGGCAGGGCCCAGCAGCTGCTGGGGCTGGATCTGGGATGAGCGCGCTAACATTTAATAACAATACACGATCATATATACTAAAACAGTTGTATTACAATACATACGATAGGCGGAGCAGTGGGTGTGGTCAGTAGTAGTCGCGAAAGATAAGGGTGAAAGTGGGTGTAACAGAGGCGTATACATAGACATGTGATGCAAACGTAACAGAATATGTCATGAATGGGGCGGAAACCATGGAGGGGGCTACCTGAGGAGCCGGGACCTCTAACCTGATGGTGCGCGCAAACTGGCAATGACGTATTACTAGGAGAAACTGGGGGCTTCGAACTCTGTGCTAGGAGCAGAGACTGAAGTCTGGAGAGTCAGGGCGACATGTACCTAAGCAGTATCTAGTATCTGATGTTTAGGGAACATGTTGATATGAACTAAGAGTCAGGAGGGGAGAGGCTAACGGACTCTAAGACTGGAGCATGCATTATTCTATATGTAGTGCGTGATGAAGAATATGAAATGACCATTAAATGCAGTATTTCTCTTACATGGAGACGTAAAGGCTAGACAATGACGGAAACTATTGATGCGATTCAGTAGCTTTAGGAATGCAGAGAAGGAGGACTGAACTGATAACTGGAATCATAACATACTCTTGGCAGACTCAGAGGCAGAGCCAGGCTGAGCCGGGCACTGCGAGGCAGGAAGTAAGTGAAGGGTCGAGGATACAGGTGGGGGCTGTATCGCTCTTCAGCGAGGCTTCAGGAGACAGGAGACAGGAGCTGAATCTGGTGTCCAGGCCCTTCTGAGGCCTAGAAACGGGGACTTTACAATGGAATAACGTGCACACTGAGAAACGTGGCAACGTAACTTTACATAGGCCTGATATTCGTAGTATTCACGAGAACTGGAAACTGACATACTAGAGATGGACACAACTGTAATTGCGTCATTAATCGAACATAGGGAATGCATATGCATATTTAATCATGCACACATAACATATGATGGATGACACGTAGGGACACAGAACATGGCAAAATTTACTTTTCCACATTCCCTCCTTGTCACTACGTTTCCATCAGGAAACATCAATATTCATGATACCATCTATCATTTCATACAGTATCATTTGCTCGTCTCGAATTATCCTGGAACGGGATCTAGAACGGGGCTTGGGACTAGGAATACATGATGTAGCACAAATGCCGCAAATCGCAGGGCCACATTGTATACAGAGGCAGCAGCTGAATATGATCGCTACTGCAATACCTAGAAAGGACAAGACTTTCCATCCCCAGGCGGAAATTATATTCCAGAACCAACCGGACCATGTCCAGGTGCCTGGATCTTGGTGCAACAGATGGGCAATTTTATGGAGTCTGGTTATAGCTGAATAAACAGACGGCGCGTTATTTGGAATGAAAATGCAGCAACTAGATCCGATGACTCTACAGGCCCCGCCCCTATCGGCCAGTATGACGTCAAGGACGAGACGATTCTGTAAAACGACAAATCTCATAGCAGATTGCTCTTCGGTTAAGTTACCTAGAGCAGAGGCAGTCTCATTGACTACAGCTTCAAGGGTTCTGGTTAACCTACGGATTAGCTTACTATTCTGGATAGGTCCTATAAAGAAAAAGAAACCTCTGTTGAAATCTGTATACTGTTCTAGGGCAGTTTCAGTATAATCGACAATGGGGGACTCCCTTCTATGTCTAATGTGTACTAGATGTGTATTTCTATGATAATCAGATGGGGCTAGGAAAACTGGTGGCAGTAGGAAGGCAATGTAACAGGTTCCCTCCCAATCGAGGGGCAGACGAATATATGCAGTTTGACCACAAATAAAATAAGAATGGCGTGAAGCTTTGAAAATAGATTTCCCACTGTCACTATACTTGACAATAGTAGTACAATCGCTATGTCCTACATGTACGGAACCATTATTTCTAACACATAATTCGCCTTTGACTGGTAGTACTGAAATAGCAGGTAAGTCTGGAGTAGTATCAGACTGAACATTCAGGACCATGAAATTCGAAGAATAATTACCTAAATTATACACTTCATTTTCTAGATCTAACCCTGTTCTGTGGGGAAGACCTTGCTTGTCTGGAAAACATGTACTGTTAAGAAAAGACATATCTGTTGAGGATGACGTTAACGTGGACCATGCTCCACACGAACCATTATGTGAAAATGGATAAGGAAAGAGTGGCAGAACTCCCTTCGGTGTCTGGAAAGGGGGGAGTCGACCACACACCCAACAATTAGTGGCATTGCTGGTCTGGTGTGAATAATGTAGCATGCGGATGAAAGAATTATTTCGCATAGCGAGGCGGTAAGAGAGTTCATGAGGAGGCAGATCACTAAACGTGTGTTCTACTGTAACATTAGCAGACTTATTTACATGAGAAACTGAAAAATACAGATAAAATGCATAACTGGTGCAGGAAATCATAATGCTGAGAAATAATATGAAACATAGAAAAACGATACATCGGATTGAGTTTTGACTAACTCTCTCACTATGGGGGTCTATTTTATACATGTCAGAAACAGTCTAACCGTTTCACCTAGGGGAGGACTTAGACAATCAAACTGGCTGACTTATTTTACTAGACCGGAGTTTCAACTTATACTCCTGTTGCGGAGTTTTCTCTAACGGGGAGGGTGCAGTATCATTGTTCTTTGCGGGACAGTCCTTGAGAATAGTACTTTGGCAATCCTTCAAATCCTGGGAAATGTTCTTTGAGACTGGTTTCAGTCCATAAAACTTCTTTATATGTGAAAGGTGCACCCCGCCTTTGCGCCCCTCCAACTTCACGGCTGTACGGGTGGCGAGGAGGACCTGTCGGGGCTCCTTCCAGCGAGGCTCTAGCGGACTTGAGCGGTCAAAATTGCGAACCAGGACCATGGATCCTGGAACGATTTCATGCGGTGCCACCTCGGTATTGTCTGGAAATGCGGCGGCAACCTGTGAACGACAAGAGTTGAGGGCAGACATCAAGGAAGCTAGGTAATCTGTCAGCATATTACTTGAAACATCGGTAATACTTCGGGGTCTGGGTGTACCCCACATGTTAGGGGGGCGGCCGAATACGACCTCATACGGGGACAGACCTGATCTGGAATGTGCGACCATGCGCATATAAAATAGAGCAACTGGCAGAGCTACTAGCCAGTCTACACCTTTCTCTTGACAAACTTTTGCGATACGGATTTTCAAAGTCTGGTTATGTCTCTCTACGAGACCGGCTGCTTCAGGATGGCGTACACAATGGAACTTCCACTGGTACCCTAACAAAAGAGAAACATGCTTCATTAACTCTGAGGAGAATGGCTGGCCGTTATCAGAATATACGACCCTAGGGAGTCCATAACGGGGGAAGAACTCACGAACCAACTGCTTGGCAGTGGTCGCGGCTGTGTAATCTGGAACTGGATATGCTTCTGTCCATCTGGACAAAGCGCATACAACTACAAGGACATACTTGAAACCTCGACATCGCTCCATCTGAATATAATCCATCTGGAGGACTTCAAAAGGGTGGTCAGGAGGTTGGAATCCACCTTGTTCCACCGGGACACTTTTACCTGGATTAAACTGACAACATATCATACAGGTACGGACTTTCTGCTTGGCGGCAGCTCGTAAATGCTTGTTGAACCAAATGTTCTGGATACTGTCTATCATAGCTTTTTCTCCTAAATGTGCTGGACTATGTGCGGTATTGATAATGACTTGAACCATGGAGTCGGGGAGAAACCATGTGGCTTTTCCCTTCGTCACCCATCCCTGATCTGTCTGTACCCCTCCTTGTTCAGACCATTTCTTGATTTCATCGGGAGTAGCATGTAACTGGATATCTATGACATCTTGAGTAGGGTCTTTAACTGTCATACATGTAGTCGGATCTGGAGTGTGTGTCGGTGTCTTATTTACTGGAATGTCTGGAGTCTGTGCTGTAAGCTTGGCTGTGCGATCTGCTAGATCATTACCTTGGGAAATAATGTCAGTAACTTTCGTATGTGCTTTGCACTTCATGATAGCAATGGATGTCGGTAAATGTATTGCATCTAACAGAGCTTGAATAAGGAGACCATGCTGAATCTTGGTTCCATGAGAAGTCATGAAACCTCTCTCTTGCCAGAGCACTCCAAAGTCGTGTACAACTCCAAATGCGTAACGTGAATCTGTGTAAATATTAACTTTCAAGTTCTTGGCGTGTATGCAGGCTTGAGTCAGAGCAACTAGCTCTGCTGCTTGAGCGGACAGGGTGTCAATACGGTGTGTTTCAATAACTTCAGTGTCAGTAGTCACTGCATACGCGGCGACTAGTTCTCCTGTACTTGTTCTCATACATGAACCATCCACATAAAGTGTTAGGTCAGGATCTGGTAACGGAATATCTGTCAGATCTTGTCTTGGCTTTGTCGTAATATTAACTACTTCCACACAGTCGTGTGTGTCCGGACTTAAAGTAACTGACGGTAACAGTGTAGCAGGGTTCAGGATGTTGCAGCGTCTGATTTCTATGTGTGGCTGAAACAGTGTCAATTCATAACCTGTTAAACGTGCAATTGTCAAGTGCTGAGTCTGTGTTCGGTTTAAAAGAACTTCCACGGAGTGTGGAACTTGTACTGTCAGGGAGTGTCCTAATACTATGGAATCACTTTGTCTGATAGCTAGTGCTGTGGCTGCAACTGACTTGAGGCACACAGGCAGAGCCTGGGCTACAGGATCTAATGTGCTCGAAAAATAAGCACAGGGCTTGTATTGTCCTGCTTGATCTTGTGTGAGAACAGATAATGCTGTACCTTCGCGTTCAGTGACGAAAAGTGTAAAAGGCTTACTGTAGTTCGGTGTTGCTAGAACTGGAGCTTGACATAGGGCTTTCTTTAACTCATTGAAACTGAGTGTATGTTCAGATGTCCAGGGGAGAACAGTCGATACGGCTGCCTCCTGTGTCGTTAACTGTATCAGTGGCTTGGCTAGAAATGCATACTGAGGAATCCATTGTCTGCAATAAGAAGTAAGGCCAATAAAAGCACGTACCTCCTTCTGGGTCTTGGGCTGAGGAAGACTCGCTATTAATTGGATACGGTCAGGTGTCAACTGCCTACCCCTCTTGGACAGTAAGTGTCCTAAGTAGACCACTTGCTGGACACAGAATTGAAGCTTCGAAGGGGACACCTTGTGTCCCATCTCGGCTAGGAAATACAAGACTGTAAGGGATGCTCGCTCGCAAGCACGTTCAGAACGGGCTGTGATCAGTAGATCATCGACATACTGGAGCAGGGCAGTGTCAGTTGGCATGTGAATGTTGTCTAGTTGTCTCTTAAGTGCTTGACTGTAAATACTAGGACTTTCTGTGAACATATAGCTCCTTCCATTTAAACAAAATCCGAAAAGGAACTGGCTGTCTGGATGAATGGGGACACTGAAAAATGCATTCTTGAGGTCTATGACAGTGAAAAATAAAGCTTCGGAATCAATGGCTGTTAATAGGGAAGAGATGTCTGGGACAACTGGGTACTGAGGAATAATACATTTATTAAGCTCTCGTAGGTCAATCACTAATCGATATACTGGGGGTGCATTTGGATCAGTACGTTTCATGACTGGAATGATCGGAGAATTGCATACATTGGAGTCAGTTTCTACAACCACTCCTTGAGCCATGAGCTCGTCAATAATTTTGGATAAGGCTGCTACAGCCTCAGGTGGCAATCTGTACTGTCTGATTCGTGGTAACACTACACCTGGCTTGAGAGTCACACGATGGGGTGTGATTTGCATATAACCAACATCAGTTGGACCTTGCGCCCATAGATGCTGCGGAACATTAGACAATCTGGGATCAAAATCTCGTAATACATAGTGACCCTTGAAGTCACGTAGGAACAATCGTATTCCCTCTGGGGAACAGCATATAACTGCACCTAACTCTTTCAGTGTTTTAATACCTAATAGATTTTCTGGACATGACTTAGTAAGTAACAGGTCAGTAGTACGGGACAATGGACCTACTTCTAGAGTAACTGGCTTTGATATTTCATTTACGATAGGTTTTCCTGAAAATCCAAGGGAAACATTTCTTGAGCCTGAGAGCGGAGCCCCTGGAACTTCGGCGTGGCTAATTGTGGTCCTACTTGCCCCTGTATCAATCAAAAACTTTCTGTCTTTCCCTAATACTTGACTGTGAACATAGGGACCTTCTTGATCTACAGGTATCTCGATGAGAGGCAAGCCTACCTCCCTCTCTAGGCTGTTTCATGAATATGGCTGATACTCTGGATACTCAGACTGTGCATACTGGTACATCTGCTGTGTAACGTGCTGTGTTGCAGCGATGGGCTGCGGTGCTGTAACTGTCTGTGGTGCATTCTGTGGCTGAGGAATCTGTGAAACTTGTTCTTGTCTAGGCGGACGTGGTCTTTCTTTAGTCTTACCAGTAGCTATGTTGTGTTTCAGAACTGCACACTCGTTTATAAAATGACCTTGCTGTTTACAATAATTGCAGTTCCCTTTAACGGGAGCTGCAGGATGACTGGCTTGATTCGGACCCCTCTTCTGACTGTCTTGAGGAACGGATTGTGCAACTAGTACTTTCATTTTCGTGTCTTTCATACGCTTTCTCTCGTGTTCTTGTTCTTCCCTGATTCTATTCTGGTGGTATTGGAGCATCTGTAACATCTGGGACGGGGTATTAGCTTGCCAGGTACTTTCGACTTTCAAAACTCGATTTTTAATTTGTGGGCTTGAATTCTCGACTAATTTAGTAACAAAAAGATGAGGGTATGACTCACTACTTGTCTTGAGGCCACTGTTTATGGTAAAGCATTTCTCAAATCTGGAATAAAAATCACTAATATCTTCGTCTTGTTTCTGTTTACAGGCTGAGATTGCATCCCAGTCTTCCTTTCTCGTTGTTAACAATCTGGGTAAAACTTGAATCAATAATTCAGGTAATTCTTTACATTTCGCTCCAAGACCGGTACCTGGTACTCGTGCCTTGTCTTCAGCTTCTAGAACTGCCCAATCGATCTTTTTCTCTCCCACCTCCCATTCTTTTTCCTTGAGCTTTTCATACACCCCTGCGGGCAACAGAACCTTTAACATTTTAATTATATCTGGATACGTGTATTCTCCCATACGGAGCATGTCTTTTAATTCTCGATGGAACCCTGCTGGATCTTTATCATGACAGGGGATTAATTTTTTCATCTCTAGGAGTTCCATCTTTGTAATCGGAGTGTAAACAAACACTCGTTCTAGTTCGCCACCCGTTCCTCTAACTGGGTGGACTTCTCGTAACGGATTCTGTCTGTCCATGTAAAATGGTTTACTTTCTGGGGGTGAGACATGAACAAAATACGGGTTCAAAAACGTTCTATATTTGTGACGCTGTTCTAGAATGACACTAATTAAATCGGTACCTAAACCTTTCCATCTATACTGGAGTAACTCGTTCAGGATATCATGTAACGGACCTGGATCAGAATGTTGACCCTCATACAATGTAATGAGGTGCTGGATCATATACATACCCGCCAGTCGTTGCTCGGCTGGGGGCATTTTCAGAAACATTTGTGCCACTATTTCGTCTGGAAAAGTGGTAGAATCAGTAATCCATCGGACTGCTGATCGGACCAGTTCTTGTTCATGCATAGTACTTAACTCACTATAACCGATTCGTGATTTCAGAATGTGATCGGTAGCTTGAAATACTTGTTCTAGAGAACCTTGTTCTGGTGCTGGATGATGAAAAATAGACTTGTGTTCTAGGCGTAAATGGCGATCTGGAAATCTAGATTTTCCTACATACGCTATTCTGTCGGGATTCTCGTCCTCTACCTCTTCAGTATCAGAGTTACTTTCTTTCTCGCTTACTTGTGCTGCTTTACGTTGTTCGTGTATCCTTATTATTTCTTTACGAATCTTCTTATACATACTCTCTATAGCACCGATAGTCTTGTGCTTACCCTCGGCTATATTATCACTCCACTTTGTCAGAGTTCTCATTTCGGCTTGATCTTTGGTCGGATAATCTTGTTCTCGTATTAGACAATTAATCAAAAACTTTAATAGCATGAGCTGGACTTCAGCTTTTCTTTGGCACATGACATCACTAATACTTTCTGGATCATTCCCTGTACGGATGAAACGATATATTCTGTCTAGATCTTCTTTCATATCTGGTAGGGTGACTAGATACTCGGTCACCTTTCTTACGCGTAATGAATACAAAACCATACTATCCTCGCCTGGGACTGGATCATAGCCACATTCGGTAAGGGCTTTTCTTATTTCTGCAACAGACTGATACCTGGGCGTACGCTGTGACGCTTGTGCATGTAATTCGGCTGACGTTAAACGCTTGTGTGGCGGCGGGGTTTGAGGAGGACCTCCTCCTGCGGCCCCTAAACTAGAATCGTCGACTGATCCTCTTCGTACTAGTGTGGCAGGAAATTGAAATGCGGGCTGAACTGGTATGGCGGGCTGGACCGGGGGGACCGTAACAGGTACTGCAAGGGGTACCCCGGTATCTGGAGGAACGGGAAGTGCCTGATTTACAGGGACTGGCGGAGCGCGAACAGGATTTGCATATTCTGGAACTGTGTCGTCCAAATAGGACGAAATAAAAATATCAGCTGCGGTCGGTTTGTGACGTAGCTTGGTCGGAACTAATGGTGGCGGGAAATTACTGGATGCCTCTGGGGTCGCTTTTGGCAGGCCCTCGGCAAGAAGAGGATACATACCCTTAATAAGAGCATGCCTCTGTCTGTCTGACTGTTCGGTTTTAACTCGTTCACCAATCTCGATTAATTCCCTTTCTTGGGCTCGTTCCAAGGATTCTCTACTTAATTCTGACTTTCTGATTTCTTTTTCGGTTCTTTTATGAGCTTCTTTGCGCCATAACTCGATGGCATCTTTCTGTGACTGTCTGGCTTTCTTTTTCCATAATGCTTCTTCTACTCGCATGATGCACTTGGAGTTCTGGACTTTTTGGTTCCGTCCAGAGGTGTCAGGGACAACACCCGAAGACCCCGGAGTTCAACCTGTCTCGGTGCACAAACAAACAGAAACACGGGCTTCTCGATGGTGGCGTCAAAGACCAAAGGTTTATTACTGCAGGGACACAGAAGTCACAGAAACTGCACACGGGCAGTGTCTAGGAGCCTGTTCAATTTGTACAGAGAGGGTTGTTCCTTATATACTAAATATTCTGCTCGGGGCAAATTCTTTACATGTTACCACAGTTCTAAACATTCGTGTCTTAAACAATAAATATTTGGCGTTGCACAGGAATCGTAAAGTAAAGTCCACATTTGTAAAGCGCACAATCACCCGTAAGGGTCTCTAGGCGCTGGGGGGCCGTCGGGAAGATTAAGCGAGCTATTGCCCAGAGTCACATGGTGCTGGGCTAACCTGCCGCCGGAGCCGGGGATCGAACCGTGGTCCCCAGATTCCAGCGTCAGTCGCCCTGGCCGCGGCGCCACACCTCTCCCACATCGTCAACAGTATCTGATGTCAAAACATTACGAATGAGGGGTTCCCACTAGTCCATCATAATCCCATGTCAATTCTTCATTCAAGACCCGGACCGCCTCATCGTAAATTTCGTTACCTCCCCCTAATAAAGGCCCAGAAGGAAAGGAGCAGAGCCAGGTGCAGAAGATAGAAAGACAGGATAAGAGATTTTTGCGGGTCGTAAATGGGCACGGTTACCAGCTTCGGCCGCCTAATCATGATCAGGCCAACGGACACAAGAACCAGTATAGCAGGACTGGCCTCAGGCTGGGGAGGCAGTTCTTGCCGAGTCATGCTGCTACAGCGTTGCTGGCCTAAGGTGCACGTGTCACTCGCAAGGTGAATCGCCGGCTAAAGCCTACGTGTCATTTAATGAAGAGAGATCATTGCGTGTCCATTGACTATGTGAGGGCAAGGAATACAAAATGGCTTCCGTGTTCTAAGATGGATGCCATGGGTAGAACAGAAATGTGTTTGTAACTGGAGTGCTCTTGCTCGTAGCATAGCGAAAACACCAGGATATACTAAATGGATCATTTGCGGTTCACTGATACCAAAATTATGTATTTACGACAATGTTACAAACACGAGTAAAATCGTCACGGAACCTCAGACCCTCCTTTTGCCCTTACATAGGCAATTACTCAGTCTATATCAGAGTCAGAGTCTAATTCTATGCTCATTAGGTCAGTGACATGTTGTTGTATCATCATCCTGTCTCGTGCCTTTTCTCCTAATGCAGGTGGTTTTCTGAAACAGGTTGCAACACAGAGACTACACAGAGCGGGACCACATTGGATAATAAGACAGCACGAGAACAGAAATACTAGGATGACACCAATGACCATCAGAACCTTCCATCCCCACGCTGATACCAGAGTCCAAAACCACTCCATGAAGGACCAGTTTCCCTTATCTACGTGTATAGAGTCGGAAATCTTGTGTAGCTTAGAGATTGCTTCATAGACTGTTGGAGCATTATTTGGAATAAAGACACAGCAGCTCGATTGGATCATTCTGCATACCCCACCTCGATCTGCAAGTATTACGTCTAGAACCATACGGTTCTGCAACGTCATGAGACGATCCGCCTGAAGCTCAGCTGTTAAGTTACTAAGGGCACCAGCAGTTTCTGTAATAGTAGATTCAACTACCCGTGTTAGTTGACGTAGATTTCTACTATTGGCCATAGGCCCCCAAAACGGAAGGAAACCTTTGAAAAAGTCTCCAGCTTCTTGACCAGAGGTATCTTCCTTGCTGAAGACACCTCTTGCTACTCTGGTCTTGTGATAATCTGAAGAAGCAGTGTATGTCGGAGGTAACAATCGAGCAATATAACATGAACCTGAAAAGTCAGCAGGCAGCCATGTATATGCTCTGTCCTGACAGATGAAGTAGGTACCCCTAGCAGTCAGAAAGGCAGGGGAGGAGTTAGACGGAAATACGTAAGTTTCAACGCACTCACTCCTCCCTAGCTGAGCTCTCGGATTTCTCCCATTTCCTTGCAAACAGACTTGACCTCGGTGAGGCACAACCCAAACTGAAGTGGAGCTTTTACGCTTGCTTTCTCCCAAACTAAGGCGATACTCGGTAGAGTTCCAACTCAAATACACCCGTAATTCATCTCTAGGGTAAGATGGAGTATTATTGACGTCTTTAATCATGTCAATAATTCCCTGGACTAAAGCTTTGTTGGCTGAGTTGTATTTAGTGGACCGTGGTGGACGCGGAGGATAGGTCTCAAGGGCATATGAAAAAATGGTCTGAAAGGCCTGAAATGATCCATTGTAGCTAAAAGGCAAGACTAGATAAGGAATGCCTTTATCCATAGTGTGAGGTATCAAGCCACACACCCAGCAGTCTGTAGTATTAACTACCAGTTGGTGTTGATGCAAGAGCTGTACAAATGTATTGTTAATAAATTCTGAGCGTCGAGCTTGTTCGTGTTCAGGAAATGAGTGAAAAGAATGCATAGAAGAAACCGTAGAAGTAGTAGGATCAAGGGAAGGTACTGTAGTTACTGGCATAAAAATCAAATGTACACCAAAGACGATTCCACCCACCAACGTTATCAAAACAATTAAAAATGTAACTGCACATTGCATTAGAAAGCATTTGCTGTGAAGTATTCTGTACAGTCTATTTCTGCGAACATAAATTACATTTTCTCGTTGCAGCTCAGGAAGCTCCATCTTCTACGACCGTTCGCGACCACTGATGATGTGTACGTAGATGAAAATGCCTCTATCAGCCCTGGGAGTTCCCAGAACTAACAGAAAGATCGACCTTGTGTCTGACCCCCGCAGATTCAACTAGGCACACAGCCACGACCCTACGGCTACCCAGACGGCAAGGCAATTTTAAAACAAAAAGAAACAATACAAAGTTTTAGCAAACTTCCTGGCTGGAGGCAATGTATAGGAAATTCAAATCTGAAAATAGGCAGTTTCCTGCTTTATTTGTCCATATTGCGAGAACGTAAGTTGTATCTCAGTTTTGCAGGAGCTGTCTGATCTGGAAACAATGTATTTTCAGCTGACGTTGCAATGTTCACGTTCGCAGATGGCAAATGTTCTTTTGGTGCAGATGGCAAATGTTCAGGGTTCAAAAGAGCAGTTTCAGGAGGAGAGTCAGAATTTGGTGAATCCGTGATCAGTTCTGCATCGCTGAAAGGTATGAACCTGGGGACTTGTTCCGTTTCAGAGGCACCGATTCCTTTCTTTACCCAGTTGTCGTAAGGAAGTGGCAGAGGCACACGTTTGACATGTGTCGTATGGATCCAGTTTTTCCTTCCGGCCACACGAATAGCAGTTCTCGTTGCTAGTAGGACTTGGAAAGGGCCAATGAATCTGGGCTGAAGATTTTTCGTTCTTGCAAAATTTCTAATGACCACCTGATCACCCGGTTTCAGCTGATGGCCTGGACTCTCCGGTGGCTTTGGCAATGCATCGAAAACCTGTTGGTGAATAAGACTCAATTTAGCAGTCAAGTCGAAAAGGTAATCAATTAACATTGGGTATTCCAGCTGCTTGAATTCTTTTGGTCTAGGTACCCCCCAAACATTTGCAGGACGACCAAAAACTATTTCATAAGGACTAAGCCCTACTCTAGAATGTACGGTTGCTCTTGTTGATAGCAAAGCCAAAGGCAATGCGTCTGGCCAGGACAAACCCGTGGATGCTTGTATCTTAGCAAGTTTCAGTTTAAGGGTGCCATTGTAACCCTCGACTAAACCCGCGGACTGGGGATGATTCGCACTATGAAACTTCTGTCTAATCCCTAGGCCGGCACACACACTCTGCATAACTTTCCCTACGAACTCACTTCCGTTATCTGACCATACAATCCGTGGCATTCCGTATCTGGGGAAGTATTCTTTAAGAAGAATTTTGGCAGTGGATAAGGCAGTATTGTCCTTTAGCGGGTATGCTTCGATCCATCTGGAGAAAGCACAAACTACCACTAGGACGTACTTTAGATTATTACAACGATCCATGTGAATGAAGTCTAGCTGGATCACTTCAAAGGGACAGGAAGGAGGAGCGAAGTGACTGCAGGTGTGGGGATTCCCTTGCCAGGATTATGCATCAAGCATACCATACAATTTCTCACCACTCTCTCTGCACACTTACTAATCCCATCATTCTTCCAGACCGGAGCCAACATCTTACAAATCCCTTTTGAACTGATGTGTGCTGTTCCATGTGCCATCGTTACTACTGCAAGCACATACGCATCAGGCAACATCCAACGCTGTTGTTCCGACAAGTCAATCCAACACCCACTCGAGTCCAATTTACCCGTGCTCTCTCTCCATGCAAGTTTTTCCTCCTCAGTCGCCTCTTTCTGAATTTCCTTCACGCTTTCCACTGTGTCTTCACACATTCCAGACTCAGAAATCCATCTTGCAGACGTTGCAACATACATTCTACTCATCATATTTCTAGCTGTCTGTTTTGCAGTCTCATCAGCAAAAGCATTCCCACGACCAACATCATCCGTGATTGCTTTATGAGCACTGCATTTCACAATCGCAACTTCAGTCGGCAAGGTTAGAGATTCCAACAAGTCATTAACTAGCTGACCATGTTGAATCTTAGTCCCATGGGACGTAATGAAACCTCTCTCTTTCCACAAACGGCCAAAACTATGGGCCACGCCGAACGCGTACTGACTATCTGTGAACACATTCACTCTCTTTCCCTTAGCTAAAACGCACGCTCTTGTTAGCGCGATCAATTCTGCAGCCTGGGCAGAATTCTGACTCACTCTCGCAGTCTCCACAATCGTACTCAAGGTCGTTACTGCATAAGCAGCAGTCACATCACCATTCTCCAATTTGAAGCAAGACCCATCAACATACAGCGTGCCATCTGGATCTGACAACGGAGTGTCTTTTAGGTCAATTCGTCCTTTTGTTTCTTCCTCAGTTTTGAAATAACAGTCGTGTGGTTCGGAATCACTCGACTCTTGGCTAGTCGGCAACAATGTTGCTGGATTCAATACATTGCATCTTTTGATCTGAATATGACTAGCTAACAGTGTCAGTTCATAACCTGATAATCTAGCACTGGTAAGGTGTTGCGTCTTGGTTCGGTTCATGAGTGTATCCACCGCATGAGGAACCATAACCACTAGCATGTTGTTCATTACTAAACCAGCAGATCGTCGAATGGAAGCTGCAGCTGCGGCTGTAGCTCTCAAGCAACTAGGCAACGCTCTAGCTACTGGATCTAATGTTGATGAAAAATACGCACAAGGGCGTTGTTTATCACCAAATTTCTGCGTCAACACACTCAATGCACAACCTTCTCTCTCGTGGACATAGAGCGTGAATGGCTTACTGTAGTCGGGTGTACCCAATACAGGTGCTGAACACAGTGCATTTCGCAATTCAGAAAAACTCTGCTGACATTCTGCAGACCATGGTACCGGACTCGGAACACCTTTCCCAGTCAAGGCTACCAATGGTTTTGCTAAAAGAGAAAAATTTGGGATCCATTGCCTACAATATGAGGTAATACCTAAAAAGGCACGTACTTCTCTCTGCGTGCTAGGAACATTCATCTGCGTAATTGCCTTTATTCTCTCTGGGGTCAACTTCCTTCCCTCCTTTGACAAGAGATGACCTAGGTAGGTCACTTCTTGGCAGCAGTATTGCATTTTTGAAGGTGACACCTTGTGATTCAAATTTGACAAATGATGCAATAAAGAAATCGTAGCTGTTTTGCAAGTTTCCTTGTCATCAGCAGCCACTAGAAGATCATCGACATATTGTACTAAAGCAGAACCAAGAGGAAGTACGAAGGAATCTAACTGGCTTTTTAATGCTTGACTGTAAATGGATGGGCTTTCACAATAGCCTTGTGGAGCGCGTTTAAACCTAAAGCTTCGTCCTCCTAGAGAGAAACCGAAGATATCTCTGCTTTCTTCGGCTATCGGAATGCTGAAAAAGGCATTTTTCAAGTCGACAACCGAAAACCATGCTGCTGTAGCAGGAATCAACGTTAACAATGCAGTAATGTCTGGAACCACAGGAAACTGTGGAATCACAATTTTATTAACCTCTCTGAGATCAATTACAAACCTATATACTGGAGGTTTTGTAGGGTCAGTTCGTTTCAAAATAGGCAGTACAGGACTATTACAGACATTACCTCTAGTTTCTTCTATAACGTCTTTCTCAATCAGATCATGCACTATCAGTAGGAGCGCACGCTCACCTTCACTAGAGATTCTGTATTGTGGAATTCGTGGAAGTTTGACATTTGCTTTCAAAGTTATTACATAGGGTGGAATTTCCAATAGACCTACATCATTAGGACCAGACGCCCACAGAGTATCAGGGAGTGAACGCAGCTCTGGTGGGAGCGCATCCATCGACAAGTACATCGGAGAGATTATTCTTTTACCCAACGTAAGCTGTACTCCTTCTGGAGAACAGTACAATGTCGCGTACAGGCGTTTTAACAAGTCTAAACCAAGCAGATTTTCGTTACAACCTGTCGTCAAAATCAGGGGTGCTTTCAATTGACAGGGTCCAACAGAAATCGACAAAGGACCAGAAACAGGGTTGTGAACAGGGGCGCCCGAAAAACCTACTGAAACGTTTGTTGAGCCAGACAAAGGTGCGCCAGGGAGTTTCGCATGTATGATAGAACTTTTTGCTGCACCAGTATCCAACAGAAACGGTTCGACTATACCTGATGTTGCTACTGCGACATAAGGCCCACTCTGATCTACTGGAACTGATACTACTCCCTCTCTTTGTCCATGGCTGTCCTAGTACTCACTTTGTTGAACTTCCTCACTAGCTTCATAATAGTCTTCAACATGATATTGTGGAGACCTATTCTGTTGGGCAGATTGTCCATTTCGCTGGTCGAAATAATTAGAAGGGCGATCACTCGTCTGCGGAGGCATAGCACCTCGTCCTCGACCTCTAGAGTTTTGCATAGAACTACCACGACCTCTCTGAGCTGCCGCAGCATTATTTTGTGCCCGAACTGGACACTCATTTTTGTAATGACCTTCCACTTTGCAATAAGCACATTGATTCCATTGGTATTGTGGCCTTTGAAAATTATAATCCGTTCTTTGATATGACCCTTGCTGCATATTAGTCTGATTCGTGCGAGGCGGATAAGCTTGCTGTAAAAGTACTTTAGTTTTTAAATCTTTCGTCTTTTTATCTGATTTTTCCTTCTCTTCTTTATCCCTATTTTCATAGTACTGGGCAGTCGCAAGTATTTGCGCAGTCGTAGAGACAGCCCACGCACTTTCAGAATTCTTTAATTTACCACTAAGTTCTGGCAACAGATTGTGCACAAATTTATCAACAAATAATCTCTGGCCTCCTTCTGTGCTCATATCCTGACCACTATGATCCATGAAAGTCTCCTCGAATCTTGTGAAAAAGTCGGAGACGCTTTCGTCTTTCTTTTGTTTGCACGCGGACAATTTGTCCCAGTTAACGCGTAATGCTGGCATCAAGGTTTTCATTAAATCGATTATTCTACCAGGCAAATTAGCAATTAGGGGTTCTGGTTTGGAACCACCTATTTGTTGACCATCCGCTGCAATTATAGCTGCCCAGTCACCACCTAGGGCCACTGGATGATTCTCTTTACGAATTTTAGCCCAAATTGGTTGTGGTACTACATTACCAAATAGCAGATCTATGTCAGCAAGATTCAATACACAAGCGTCAACCGTTTGAGCCAACTCTTTGTAGTACCCTGCAGGATTTTTACGCGGATCTGGCAAGGCCTGTTTCACTGCTAATACTTCAGCTCGCTTCCATGGAATATGTATCCATACTCTCTGGAATTGTGCCGGAGCGGCCGCAATACCAAGCGGTGCATTAGCTTGCACAGCTTCACGCCAAATTGGTGGAACCTCTCTCATTGGGTATTGACGATTTTGTTTTGTACTGCGTTTCTCTAACTCTCTCGGTGAACGAAGGGATGAGTCGGTCCTATAACTTAAAACCAGTTCCATCGCTTCTTTTATATTTTGACCGACTATCATACCTGCAGCAAACTCTTTCTGAACATTAATTAATTCTTCTAGATTTGATTCAGGGTCATCCTCTTCCAATTCCTCACGTAGAAGGAAACACATTTCATCGAACACATATCGTTGTGTCGGTTCATTCCATTGCATAAATGTATCTAATACATCTTGTACATTATATCTTCCAACTTTCGAAACCCATCTAAGAGCAGTGGAATCTAATATTCCTCTTTCTTCAGTACTGGGAAGCTGGCTACGCCTCTGCACAGAGTCAGAGGTAGGAGTCTTAATCAGAGTTTTATAGAAGGGAGATAGAATATTAGAGACAGAATCAGTGATTCTCCGACGAACAGAAAGCGGAGTCATAATATTAGCAGAGGCAGTAAATAGAGTAGCAGTTGGAACAGATAGATTAGGAACAGTAGGAGTAGCAGGAAAAATAGCTTGTGAACTAGCAGGTGTGAGCGACACAGGTATAGGTAAAGAAGCCGGCAACCCTGGAAGAGGGGTTGTCGAAGGAACATTAATATTGACCACAGGAGGTACAGGAACTTGATTCAGGGGAGCGGGAACACCAGGTTGTCCAGCAACCGGTAATTGAACATTCGGTATAGGTGGAGCCGTAGCACCCTGTGCATACGGTGGGGGTGATCGTAACAAGTAAGACAACAGGGGATCCTTTTCAGGGTCCTCTACTATCTTAGTCGTACTCGATGGCAAAACAGGATAGCACTTGTCTATCGCTAAATTACGCTCTCTATCGGCCACCTCCATCGCTTTTTCAGATTCGTTGAGTTGCAGCTGCCTAGCAGACTGTTCTAAAGTCAACTCTTGCTCTTTCTGTTCTTTCTTCAACTTTTTAATTTCTCTCTGTTTAGATTCTTTTCGCCAATAACGGAAAGAATCAAACATTGCCGGCCGGGCTTTCTTCTTAAACAACCTTCTTTCTAGATTATCGAGAACTTCAGGTACAAAACTACCATGTAGTGGCCAACTAAGGACACCATCTTTCTCTGTGAAGCGGACCCATACCTCGTTATAAGAGATAGGGCCCACACCAAATTTGCAATATAGATCATAAAGAGGAGTTCCAATCGGAGGAACCAAACACGAGTCCTCCAACTGGGAATCACTGTTGCAACTAAAACAAGACAACATACAATTTTTCCGACTTACCATTTTATAATCCGGAACACAAAACAAACAAAACACAAACAGAAAAGATGCGCACTCGAACCAAGAACTTAGGCCTACCAGAACTGACAAATGTATCGATACCTGAACTGAACAGAATGATTATCGTAACCAGAATAACCAGTGATAATCTTACAGAACTGAACTGAACTGAGAACTAAAAGGATTATCCAAACAGGAGCAACCCTCACAAAATACTTAACTGAGGCACTGAAGACGTCACCAAGGAGAAACCCGTCACGTCTCGCCGTACTAAGGACTGCACCTCGGGTCCAAGACAGGGCGACGGTCAAGGCAACGGACCACTGCAGCCGTCTGAACGGGAACCCTCGCGGAAGAGAACGTCGGGGCCACTTTTGCGATATGCCGGGATCGATGAAGTGGGGCGCCTCCCTCTGAAATCTTCACACGAAGCTCCTCGAACTCTTCAGGCTTTTGGACCGGTACCGAATGACGTCGCCCCACGTTGGGCGCCAATTGGAGTTCTGGACTTTTTGGTTCCGTCCAGAGGTGTCAGGGACAACACCCGAAGACCCCGGAGTTCAACCTGTCTCGGTGCACAAACAAACAGAAACACGGGCTTCTCGATGGTGGCGTCAAAGACCAAAGGTTTATTACTGCAGGGACACAGAAGTCACAGAAACTGCACACGGGCAGTGTCTAGGAGCCTGTTCAATTTGTACAAAGAGGGTTGTTCCTTATATACTAAATATTCTGCTCGGGGCAAATTCTTTACATGTTACCACAGTTCTAAACATTCGTGTCTTAAACAATAAATATTTGGCGTTGCACAGGAATCGTCAACAGTATCTGATGTCAAAACATTACGAATGAGGGGTTCCCACTAGTCCATCATAATCCCATGTCAATTCTTCATTCAAGACCCGGACCGCCTCATCGTAAATTTCGTTACCTCCCCCTAATAAAGGCCCAGAAGGAAAGGAGCAGAGCCAGGTGCAGAAGATAGAAAGACAGGATAAGAGATTTTTGCGGGTCGTAAATGGGCACGGTTACCAGCTTCGGCCGCCTAATCATGATCAGGCCAACGGACACAAGAACCAGTATAGCAGGACTGGCCTCAGGCTGGGGAGGCAGTTCTTGCCGAGTCATGCTGCTACAGCGTTGCTGGCCTAAGGTGCACGTGTCACTCGCAAGGTGAATCGCCGGCTAAAGCCTACGTGTCATTTAATGAAGAGAGATCATTGCGTGTCCATTGACTATGTGAGGGCAAGGAATACAAAATGGCTTCCGTGTTCTAAGATGGATGCCATGGGTAGAACAGAAATGTGTTTGTAACTGGAGTGCTCTTGCTCGTAGCATAGCGAAAACACCAGGATATACTAAATGGATCATTTGCGGTTCACTGATACCAAAATTATGTATTTACGACAATGTTACAAACACGAGTAAAATCGTCACGGAACCTCACACTCGGCATCCCATGTACCCGATACGGGCCATCTATACTTTTCTTCTAACTGCTTGGTATACTCTACCCATAAATCTAGATATAATATGGCACTTATGCCATGCTTCTGATACATAAAATGACCTCGACTGTCCCTAGGCGGAACTGGAACTGCTGCTTCCAGCAGACCCTTTCTAGTTTTTAACTGACGTAACTTAGAAAACAAGGGCATGACTGGACTGTAATCTAGACACAATACAATACACAATGAACACGATACTTATTCCCCATTCATACCACGACATTAAAATACATGAAGAACATTTAAAATAACAGTTCGGACAGAATACTACCTGGAATACGGAACACAGAATACATGAATTTTCTCGGGAACAGAACTGACTGGAACAGAAACTAGATGCACTGCTGAAACAGTACGAAACTTACCGGTCTCATACAGAGACACGTCAGGACCCGCATCCACCGAAGTGGACACTTCGTTTGTGGGTCTGTGTACCACCAACCCACGGACCAGAGTCAATCAGATTGACCCTGTCTAGATACTACCCCAGTAACGGTACTCACCGGGCAGCAAGAACGGAAGGCCTCGGACTGGACTGGACTGCTTCGACGTCGGACGGACGAACTTCGGACTTCTGTTACGGGTGGGCCTCCTGATACCTCGGACCTTGGACTCTCGGCTTGGGCTCTGGTCGGGACTCGCCGCGTTCCTCCACCGCCTCGTCTGGATGCTGGACCGCCTCCTCCGTCTCCTCCGTGGGCCTGAGGGATACTTGAAGCAGAAATATCTGCACGTGCACGGTATGGCTCCGTCACGGCTGCAGAGGGTCAGGGGGCCGGCGTGGCTTCACCGGCGCGTGGGGAAAGGGCAAGTCCCTATTCGGGCGCCATTATGTGGTAAATAAATAAATAATACCTCTATTTTTGGATGAATAAATGAATAACAGATAGCTCAATAAATAAGAGTCAAGATTCGAGGTAGTAGGAGTTTTGCAGGTTTAATACAGCATAAGGACAGGAACAGGACAACCTGCATAGGAATAGGATGGCAGGGCCCAGCAGCTGCTGGGGCTGGATCTGGGATGAGCGCGCTAACATTTAATAACAATACACGATCATATATACTAAAACAGTTGTATTACAATACATACGATAGGCGGAGCAGTGGGTGTGGTCAGTAGTAGTCGCGAAAGATAAGGGTGAAAGTGGGTGTAACAGAGGCGTATACATAGACATGTGATGCAAACGTAACAGAATATGTCATGAATGGGGCGGAAACCATGGAGGGGGCTACCTGAGGAGCCGGGACCTCTAACCTGATGGTGCGCGCAAACTGGCAATGACGTATTACTAGGAGAAACTGGGGGCTTCGAACTCTGTGCTAGGAGCAGAGACTGAAGTCTGGAGAGTCAGGGCGACATGTACCTAAGCAGTATCTAGTATCTGATGTTTAGGGAACATGTTGATATGAACTAAGAGTCAGGAGGGGAGAGGCTAACGGACTCTAAGACTGGAGCATGCATTATTCTATATGTAGTGCGTGATGAAGAATATGAAATGACCATTAAATGCAGTATTTCTCTTACATGGAGACGTAAAGGCTAGACAATGACGGAAACTATTGATGCGATTCAGTAGCTTTAGGAATGCAGAGAAGGAGGACTGAACTGATAACTGGAATCATAACATACTCTTGGCAGACTCAGAGGCAGAGCCAGGCTGAGCCGGGCACTGCGAGGCAGGAAGTAAGTGAAGGGTCGAGGATACAGGTGGGGGCTGTATCGCTCTTCAGCGAGGCTTCAGGAGACAGGAGACAGGAGCTGAATCTGGTGTCCAGGCCCTTCTGAGGCCTAGAAACGGGGACTTTACAATGGAATAACGTGCACACTGAGAAACGTGGCAACGTAACTTTACATAGGCCTGATATTCGTAGTATTCACGAGAACTGGAAACTGACATACTAGAGATGGACACAACTGTAATTGCGTCATTAATCGAACATAGGGAATGCATATGCATATTTAATCATGCACACATAACATATGATGGATGACACGTAGGGACACAGAACATGGCAAAATTTACTTTTCCACAACACACTTAAAAGTGGAAGCACAAGTCATATCTCTCCGAGCCATGCAGCTTCTGTCATCAGCACTTCTCCTCCCTTTTTCCAAAAGAGCAGTTCAGACACAAATGGCAAAATATCCTAGTTTGCAAAGGTTTTCTATATAATTATGGCTCTGCCAAATAATACATAATCTGCTGCATATTCTGGCAATTTTAATTAAAATATTGTATGTATCTCAAACAGATCAAAAGTTACTAAAAAATTTGACTTGTGTTGCTGCGGGGTGGAGGGCCCTTTGCAAAGGTTGACTTGTCACCTTTCTCACTGCTGCATTTGCGTGTTACACTGGTACCAATGAGGCAAAATCTTTGCAGAGACTGTTAGCATGTGTAAAAAAGTCAAAATAATACAGTCTCAGAAAATGTACCGCATTATGCTGCAGTCTTTTTTTGCTGCCTAATCTAGTCAACACTGCGACATAAAATGTTGCCTCCTTTGTGCATAATTCCAGTGGCCCCAAAGCAGGCACCACATGTTACAAGTGCTTGTGCATAGAGCAGAGAGATCATGAAGTTTGCAAACGTAGGGGCATATTAACCTCTTCCGTGCGTCGACTGGCCGGTTGGCGTGTGCAGAGGATGGCCGGGGACCGTCCAAACCGCGCACGTGTGGGATTTTTCAGCGCCGAGGAAAAATTACGGCCGTAGCGAGGCGGTTATCATGCCCCTATCGCCACGGGAACGTCCCTTTTTACATCGTTCCTGTGGTGATAGGGGCTTCGCCTTATTTACAAGACAGCGTTAAGCCACTTAACTTGGCTTAACGCTGCCTCGTTAATAAGGCTATGCTTAGCGTGAAAGGGAAGGGCAATGGGTGTTGCAGTTGGCGTTCCACCACAACACCTATTGATTCTGATGCTTTCTCCTATTTACAAAGGAGGTGTAAATAGAAGGCAACGCCAGAATTAAGACGAGGGAAACCTGGTCTTACCCTGTCGCAACGAGGAGAAATGTTCAATTTCTCCTCTTTTTTGCTGTTTTCATGTGTGCTGCGTTGTGCAGTACACATGAAAACAGCAAAAGGCCAATGATTGTTTATGTATAGGAAAGTCCCCCTTCCTGCACATAAACGATCATTTTAAAACAATGCAGTTTTGCAACTTCCATGTGTGCTGCAATAAGCAGCACCAATAGAAGTTACAAAACGGCATTGCAAGATTGTTTATGTGCAGGAAGGGGGACCTTCCTGTACATAAACAATCTTCCTCTGCACGCCGACACCCTTGCACTCTGGAGCAAGGGTGCCTGCCTTGGCACTAGGCTGCTAAGTGTAAATATGGTGCAGCCCTGCGTTTCTGAAGTGCTAGAGTGAGGTGTTAAGCCAGGAAGGCTAACGCTTCACTCCGCCACTTCCCTTGTGAATATGCCCCTTAGTTTGGTGTGCGTGCAAATCCTGCATTGCCGATCCCTGGTGGGTTGCACTGCTAATGCTGAAACAAGGCCAATGGAGGTACCAATGGGTGAGGCGGACTGGCCTCAAGGATCCTGTGACCTCAGTGACTGTCACTGTTGTTCTAGGGTCTGCTACTTCAGAGGCCGGACAGGCCTTCAAGGTTGACCCACACTTGCCGCCGCTAGGGACCACCTGCTGGTGCTAAGACACCCGGGCTTCTAAAGTCCAGCGGGGTCTTCTAAATTCTAGCATGGGGATGTGCTCCCTCGGGGGGGAGTGGTCTGGTGAACTGGTCCGAAGGCTGAACCTGGTTCCCCAGTTTCAAATTCAGCAGCTCTGACCATAGTGCCACATCCTCTCCCCCAATGAACACCATATTGCCCCACTGAGAGAAACTCGCACTGCCTTCAGCTACAACCCAGTTGTGCCCCACGGGGAACATCCTTTACAACGCAACTTTTACCACGCAGTGCCTTTACGACGCAACTATTACAACGCATGTCATTACAACGCATTGCGCTGGGGGGGCGCTCTAGGATAGGGAATAGATTTAATTTACTATGCAACACCTTCCCTACTATCCACGGGGACTGGAGTTGGAATAGTAAATTAAACTATTCAGCACCCCTTAGCGCTATGCGTTGTAACAGCATGCGTTGTAAAAACTACAATGTAAAGGCATGCATGGTAAAAGCATGCGTTGTAATGTCATACATCCATGCCCCACTATAAACACCGGGATGTGACTCAATTCAAACTATGCACTAGACAAGAGTAATATGCTGCCTGGAAAAAAGTAACAACATCCTGGAAAAAGCAAACACTTATATGGAATGCAAGAATAAGTAAAGCATGTGAAATGTAAGCAGAAACGACATGGTTACCGTAACACTTTTACACTCACTATTCAGAAATCAATGAGTGTTTTTGCCTGAATAGTTTAGGACAGGACTACAGGCCGTTTCAATGTCCATTGCTTATATTCTTACAAAACGTAAGCAGTATGGTTTAAAAAGGCCACATCCCTAAACAAAGAGCTGCGGTGCACATTTTATAAACTAAAATGAGAGAAACAGCTGATAAGGATCACATTAAATGTTTTCCACAGTTATTTAAACAAAGCCTAAGGTTCCTTGTGTTTCCCAACTTTCTTGATGTTTGTTTTTATAGAGGCCAGTTCAGCTCCTGAGAGTCCAGGCTGCTCTTGCAGGCCCCAGTGCTGAGAAAAGAGCAGAGCTGTAAAGGAGGGGCTTGGGACCTCTGGCCAGGCCTGAAGAACAATTTCCAGGAGAGGCTGGTGGGGCTGGGTCGGCACTGGGTTCAGAGACCAGTGGACGGCCTCTTCTACTGCAGCCTCATTTTCTCCTATTTTCCAGATCTAGTAGGGTGGAGAGCGGATGTAAAAAATTGTAAATTGATACTTGTATAGTGCACTACTCACCCGCAAGGGTATCAAGGCGCTTGTACGAATACCGCTGTGGAACCCATCCTGGCTTTCCCTGTGATGTGTCCACTCCTGGGCACCCCCAAGGTGGAGGCCAGGCATCCTTAGCGCTGTGGGGGCCGTTGTGGAGATTGAGCAAGCTATTGCCCAGAGTTGCAGAGTGGGGCCCATGATTGGAATAGGCACCGAGGCGAGAATTATCAGGTCCGAGGAAATTGAGCCCAAGAGACTTCTCCGCCGGCCAGGCATGCCAGACTGAAGCCCTCTTCTTCTTTTCTTGGTGGCGTTCAGGGCCAGAACGGCCGTAGCGGACACCTGGTGTTTCCCCGGTGGGCTGCCTGGGTGGGGGATTATTTTGGCCCCCTGGGGGCCATTTTTGTCACAGGCCTGTTTTTGCAGCCTCTGTAACAAAATCGGCTGAAACCGGCCCTGGCAAACAGCTTGGCCGCTCCCAGGGGGTCGGCCGAGCTCTTTGCTAAGGCCAGTTTTGGTTCCCAGTCCTGGTGGCGTTGTCAGTCTGGGTGAGGAAGAAAATACAGACCTGATGAGGTCAAAGGTGGGGCCACAAATGCATCCTGATGTGACCTTTCTATTGGTCACAGTGGAGGAAGGCAGGTAGCGTCACTAGTTGAGGTGTGAATCCCTGCAGCGCTATCATAGGTAGCCGTTTTTGCTTGGTTGCTTACTTAAGAATGACGCCCCTTCAGTGTTGCGGGGCAGGCCCCTCCCCCAGACACAGAAGGAGAGAGGGTGGAGGTTGTGGCGACTGCTGAGACCGTCCTCGGTGTGCACCACACAGGGCTGGATAATGATGCAATCATTTTCAAGCAAGGTAAAAGGTCAAGGGATAGCTTGGGCACTTGTTGTCAAGTTTGTTACCTACGACTTACGAACAAATATGTCTTCGTGGAAGGGGATGTTTGTATTTATCTGAACCAGACGTGAATTCCTGACAAAACAAGAAAATCAATGTGTTCTTATCAGTTTAATATAAGATCCGTGTTCTATCTGGGGCTCGCAGCCGTTTTTGTGGGACAGAGTCTCTGCTGATTACTCGCATTTTCCACGGAGCCAGCATTTGGAAGGTGAAACCCGACCCAGGGACCCACACCAGCACGCCTACAGGGGCCGGGACTGCGAGACCCAGGAACCAACGCGCAACAACAACGCAGCGCACCTGGTGTCTCTTCCCGCCCCCCTGTTCTCACCTATTTACGGCTCGCGGCCCCCGCTCCGCGGGAGCCGCTCCCAGCCGTTTTTGTGGGACAGAGACTCTGCTGATTTCTCGCATTTTCCACGGAGCCTGCATTTGGAAGTTGAAACCCGACCCAGGGACCCACACCAGCACGCCTACAGGGGCCGGGACTGCGAGACCCAGGAACCAACGCGCAACAACAACGCAGCGCACCTGGTGTCTCTTCCCGCCCCCTCCCGTTATTACAACAGCACGCTAGATTACGCGCACGCGGGGCGTGCGCGGGCGTGCGCCAGTCTAAGCCCGGGCAAAGGGCAGGCCGTTTGAGGCCGTTCGAGGACGGGAGAGACCGGGATCGGGCCACCTCCCCTTCAATCTTTCTTTCTGGAATTCATTTCTCTTTATTGTGTCAAGGATGACCACGATGGAAACAAGGAGCAAAGCACGCAGGCGGCAACCGGAGCCAATAAAGGTACTTTGGACAATTATTTTGTTAAAGCAGGGTCATTATTGATCGACGAAATAACAATATTGGAAAGGCGTATCTCCCAAGAAATTGACTGGGTGAGAAGGTCTTCTATGGGCCCCCTTGCACAAGCCAAGACCCCAACTAACAGACCAAACCTTACTGACCCAACTGGCACTACCAATGAGGGAATTAGGATTAGCGAGCAATACATGGATCTAGACCTGTCCATCTCTAGCTCCCACACTAGCCTAAGGGAAGCAAGTGATTTTGTTGACCTGAGTTTGTTAAACCTCCCACTGGTCCAACCCCAGTCAGCCCAAATTTCTAACCCCGAACATGACTCAGACTCAGCCATGGTAAATACAAACGATAAAGTCACACAGCAGGGGCTAAGGGAAGGAGCAGTACCTAAGGCGAAAAATAGGGCACAGAAAAGTGGTGCGAAGAAGACCAAAACATCAAAGGAAAATCCTAACCCGAAGATAAATAGTCTTGGACTAAGTATAATGGGGACTATGCCCACCGAGGGAGCTGAGGCAATCCTACAAGAGACTCAGACCGCAGTGTCTTTAGAACATATCACTACTAATCCCCATGACATCTCGGGCGAAGACATCACCTTGGCCGACATAGGATCACTCCTGAGAACCTAATTGTGCCCTTTAGAAGCACGGCTTATTAAAATGGAAGCCAGGCTAGTGAACATCGAGAAATTCACGGCCGTATTAGCCGATAATCCCAAAACGGACAGCAATACAGAAGGCAAGGGTGCCAGACCAGGGACAGTGATTAAGATTAATACTAAGAACGGTGCCCCAGCAAACAGCAAGACGGGGAAAAGCACAGGTCCTTTAGTACACCAGGACAAATCAACTGCCCCCCTAAACAAGATCTTGCAACCTAGTATTAACATGGTAACTCCCAACCACCCACAGGTCCCTCCCCCAAAAACCACTTCTAAACAGCCTAAGGCTAACATTCCTGCCTCTAGCTTACCCCAAAAAGCACCTACACTGATAGATGAGGCTCTAGTGATAAAAAAAAAGCCAAGAGTAGTGCACCTGCCGCCAGAGGCTAGCCAGTACACAGTAATTTTAGCTGGGGTACCAGAGTTAAAAACAACGCTGTTAGAATCCACCGCCTCTCTTAAGAACAAGGCGCTGGACTGGCTATCCAAATATAGACCTTTACCGCAGGGCATAACTAGTGATGTCCTCATGGTAAGAAGGGTCCCATGGGTGAGCAATACTAGAAAAACCATCAAAGGAGACTGTATCCTGGTCAGCTTCAGAGACCCCATGACTGTTTCTCATATCTGTGGCTGGCAATATGAGGATCAGGGAACCAACATTCAGTCCCTACCTCTATCCTTTTTCTACCCCCGGCTGCCGCATACTTTTGAGGAAGAGGGATGGGGGAGTCCCCCTGTGGCAGGTGGGAGAGGAGACTTTTACTATCCTAGTCGCCATCAACAGGTGTATTATCCTCCAAACACCGAAGAAGAGGGCTGGGAAACTTGCCACAGAGGGGGAGGCGGTTGGAGGAGAAGAGAGAGAGCTGATTTTCGCCACCCAAGATTACAACACCACACATATCCCCCCCTGTCTAATAGGTACAGCTACTTGAATATGATAGATTTACAGTCCAGGCAGAATGCCACCGGGGATACCTTGTATCTCAGGGAGGGTGCGGAGGCAGATTCAATTTTCACTGGATACACATCCGCCCCAATGCCAGATATGGGCCAGTCTGCTGAGAAAACTCGAACTATTGCAGACTACCCCTCTACAAGCCCAGAGACAAGGGTACCTAGGGTTACTCGGTCCTCTAGTGGTGATCGGACTCCCGTGGTTTCATCTGGGGCCAATGCAAGTAACAATGCTGCGTCCCCAATACTGGTCACGACTTCAAAACCACCACTCTTGAAGCTAATTTCATGGAATGTAGCTGGCCTGGTTAACAAGCTAGATTCACAGGAATGGACCGCTTTTGTGGATACTGGGGATATATGTATGTTCCAGGAGACCTGGGCGCGGGAAGAACATTCCCGACGGGGTTACCTGGCATTTTCCATTCCCGCAAAGTGGGCGGGAAGGGGCCGTCCCTCTGGTGGACTTACAACATGGGTGGGGACCCATTTGGGCTGTCAGGCAGTACGTCTCCCACTGGCATCTGAGGACATACTAGTGGTTTTGTTGGTATGGCCTAACTCAGCCAGACTTGCCGTGATAAACGTGTATTCAAGGCCGGTTAACATCACACGTGAATCACCCACCATTGAGGAATTATCGGCCTACCTCAGTGAAATTCCGAGGGGCACCCCATTCTTGGTTGGAGGGGACTTGAACTCACATTTTGAGCCCCTAGAGGGCCTCCCGGATAGTTTCTCCATGGAAGAGGATGGTAGGTGGGCGGTTCCCCCTGTAGTGGCACCTCCTCCGAGAGCCTGGTCACCTCTAGCCTTACAGATCACTGCCCTGACCCTTAACCATGGAGTTAGAGCCTGCAATGGGCGCATTAAATCTGACATACCGAGCAGACACACATACAACAGAGTGGGTAGGGAGTCCCGCTTGGACTATGTCCTTGTACAACTTTCCGAATGGTCGCATATCATTGACTTTAGGGTGGCAGTAAGAGCCGATAGCGACCACAATGCTCTTGAACTATATCTTGTCCATCCTGGGATGAGAGTCGGTGACCAAAGCATGGCGGCGACCAAACCAGAGCTTCTCCTGGAAAACAACAGAAGGAGAATTAGGTGGGGAAAACTTGTTGCTAGCCGAGAGAAGCTTCCAAAGCTCTACGAAGGAATAATTCCAATCTTGGAAAAAGTGGGTGTTTTAACTGATGAAATTTGCAATGAGGACACCCGCAAATTAATATATCTGGCTCATGAAGATCTTACTAGGACCGTGGCGGACGATCTCTTCACCAAAGTCCAACGCAAAAGGGGGGGACCACATTGCACGTCCTCATGGTACAATGCCGCATGTCGTAGGGCAAAAGGAGAACTCCTCTTATGCATTAAGGAGGGCAAAGGCAGAGGGGAGATACAGGCTAGTAGACGGGCGTATAAGAAACTGGTTGCCCAGGCCAGGATCGAATGGGAGGAGGGCCAGTGGGAGGAACTCTCTAGTTTCTTAGCTACCAGGGATTATCGCAAGTTTTGGCGAATTGTCAATGGGGGCTCCGAGAACTTACTCTCAGCAATCGAACCAAATATTGCAGCAGGGGTGTGGCAGGCGCACTTTCAGTCGCTCTACACTTCGGACGCTGGGGATACTTGTAATCCATTCCCAAGCACGCCCATTCACTGTAGGGGCGACCTGTTTACCATAAAGGAGGTGCGAGCAGCCATTGTAGGATTGGCATCTGGCAAGGCCCCCGGATTGGATGGTATTCCGGGTGACCTGTTTAAACAGGAGCCTGACGTTTGGGCCCCCTATCTTCTCACAATATTCAACGCTGTCCTGTTGGGTATGGAGGTTCCTAGTACTTGGCTGGGGGCAGAGGTGGTTCCTATATTCAAGAAGGGCTCGCCTCTGCTCCCAGCCAACTACAGGCCCATTAGTTTAATAGACGTGTCCCAGAAGCTTTTTGGTAGGATTGTGCTGGATCGCCTTCAGGCCTGGTTGGAAGAAACTGACACTCTTAGTCCTTACCAGGCGGGATTCAGAAAGGGGGTGTCCACAGTGGACCAGATTTTCCGTCTAAGTCTCATCTACTGGAGGACGGCGCTATTCGAGGGGGGCAGCTTGTGCACGGTTTTCGTGGACTTGCGAGCCGCCTTCGACTTGGTGCCCAGAATGAAACTGTGGAGTGTGCTTGCTGAGATGGGGGTTCCACCTGACATTCTTGAAATTCTACAGAGACTCCATCAGAACAACTTTGCACGTGTCAGGTGTGGAAGAAATGGTGAACTGACAGACAGATTCCCCGTTGACAGAGGGGTGAGACAGGGCTGTGTGCTCGCACCGACCCTTTTTTGCCTTTTTGTCAACGGGGTAATCGCCCATCTGAATGGGATTGAACACACCGACGCCCCCAAATTGGATGGCAGCAGGGTGCCCGCAATCATGTTTGCGGACGACACCCTGCTGCTGTCCAAAACCCCAATGGGGAACCAGCGAATCCTTGACTCTTTCTTGGTATTCTGCACGGAGAGGGGCTTGGAGATCAACGCGCTAAAAACTAAATTCATGATCCTAAATCCCACTCCGAGGACACGCCCAAATCCATTGCTTGGCTCAACACGACTAGAGAGGGTTTCCACGTTTGAATATCTAGGTGTAACTTTAAATGAGAACATGACATGGGGGCACATCGGACTAGGGCCAACCTGAAATTGGCGCAGATCGCGGGAGGCATATCAAGGATGATGACCAAATCAACACATCGCCCGCTGGGCCCAGCCATCCAGATCTACAAAGCCCAGGCCCGGGGTGCTGTAACTTATGGGGCTGAACTCTGGGGACACACACCAGCCCTAAACCTGATGACAACCGAAAATAAATTCATCAGACAATTGGTTGCACTTCCATCAAGCACGCTGCTGCTCCCCTTGAGGCTAGACCTAGGGCTTAGACCAATCATAGAGGAACTGGGTCTCAAACCTTTAAAATTTTGGCGAAAGATATGGAGTAGCTAGGAACTTATTCAGTACAGGTCCGAGCTTAAGGAGTTTTTAATCTAACCAAAAGCTATGCAGATTCCTTGGCTAAAATACATAAAATCATCGTGTGAGAGTCTAGGGTTCCCAGAACTATGGACCGACCCAGCTAACGCGTCTGCTAGGATACCGCGCAAAGTTCTGTCAAAGGCGTATTATGACCTAAAACTTACTATTGCTCTAGACAGCAAGCGTGAGGGTTCCTTGACGTCTTTATTTATCCAAAGCAAAGACTCCTACTGCCTGGAGAAGGTTCTAGATGGGATAACCCCCGTGTTGACCAGGAAGCTATTTCTCCAGTGGAGATATGGCACATTGCCCCTTAGGTCTTTCACCAGCTCTTGGGCAACGCCACCAACTACAAAGCAATGCCCGGCATGTGCACTTGCCGTGGAAAGTGACTTACATGTGGTTCTATTTTGCAAGGCTTACCAAGCCATCAGAAAATACTGGCTTGTCCCCCTCATCAGAAACTTTGGTTGCAGACAGTTCTCCCCCATGTACAGAATTCTAAAAACCGATGTTTCACCTTCAACTGTCTTTGCACTGGCGAAATACCTCACAGCCATGTGGTTTATCCATACCCGCATTTTGAAAGCGGACCTGGGCCCATAACAATTTTATTACATTTTATTCAATTTTTCTTAAATTATTGCTGATGGACTATTTTCATATTGTCTGGCTCAAATTTTAATCAATGATCCAAATGATTGTGTTTATTTGTATATCTTTGATGGTCTAATTGATCGAAATAAAGATTGAAACTTGAACTTGAAACTTGATCTTTGGAACAGGGGGATGGAATAGGAGCTTTCTTTGTCCACTCCACGCATCAACCTGGTATTGCAGTACCTCCAAAAACAACCCTGTTCAAAGAAAGACGATAAACTAAAGTAGCGCGAAAGACGATAAACGAAAGTAGAGCGAAAGACGATAAATGAAAGTAGCGCTTCACTGGCAAACTCTGTAAAGTGGCGCTGACGTGTTTAGGGTGTGAATAAAACCAATCTGGCCACTTTGCGACCACTCTGTCTTGCTTTATTTAGTTATTTATTTTTTGTATTTTAAACCTTTTTTTTCTTCTCTCCATCTCGAGGCTGCACTTTAGAAGAGAAAAATGTCAGAAAAAGACGACATTTCCAGCAACAGTGTTTCTTTCTTTTTTGGATCCATTTCACAGGGGAACGAATGAAGGAAAGTAGAGGAAAGAGAGGGTAAGAGCCGTCTCTTGAACTCACGGTTTTCAGAAAGTGAGTAGGAGCGAGACATAGACAGAAAAAGAAGCGGACCCTGTCCTAGTCTTCTCTGGGCAAGAAGCAAAAGTCTGAGGGGGAGATTTACAAGCCCCTTGCACCTCTTTTACGCCGCCGTTGCATCACTTTTGTGACGCAGCGGCAGCGCAAAACCAGCACCATGGTGCGGGGTATTTACAATGTGACACATCTGGGAGATGTGTCACGTTGTAAAGCCCTGCGCCAGAAGTTGGCGTTCCTGCGAGTGGGGGGGGGGGTGTTGCGGCGCAGGAACGCCTCCTAAAAGTGGCTGAGTATTTCACTCAGTCACTTTTGAGCCCATGCTGCGTCAAAACCCTGTGCCTGCTTGAAGCAGGCGTAAGGATTGATGCAGCATTTTAAAGATAGGGCACCCTAGAGCCTTCCTGGAGCTGTGACGCGCTTGCGACGCAACTCCAGCAATGCGCGGCCTTTACGGCACAGATGCGTCACGCATCTGTCCGTTTTTGCCCCATGGTGCGCCGCATTGTAAATGCGGCGCATCCATGGTGGCGGAGCCGTGACGCACAATAACTGGCGCATCCCTGCTGATATGCAGGGATGCGCCAGTTATTGTAAATCTGCCCAAGAGTCCTTTCCCTCTCTGCCCATCCCGCCCGTCCCCGAATGGGCCATGAACGGCGGAGCCTAATCGATAGGTCTTGGCTATTTCTGCCATCCTGGGATGCATTTTTAAAATAAAATAAAAAAGCATGCTGTGCCGGTCCCGCACACTTCCACCACTACCTTCCTGCACAAAAACAGTCCTGAGAGGCGTTTTCTTCGTTCTTCGTGTGTGGTAGAATGCAGCACACAAGGAAAGAGGAAAAGACAAGGAGAAATGAAAACATTTCTTCTCGTTAAGCCTGGTCTGGGGAGGTGTAACATTTTGCAGCTGCCAGGTTTACGTGATTAGGGGCCATATGTATGAAAATAGAGTTTAGCGATTCTCAAATTGCGATTTTCAGCGAATCGTAATTTGAGAATCGCAAAATGCAATGTATATGGGATTTGCTAATAATTTTGCGAATCCCACATATTCCTTATTTGCGAATCGCAAATATGGAATACCTTCCCATTCATTCTTATGGACCAGGAGGCCCTCGGAATGAATGGGAAGGCGTTCTCAATTTGCGATGAGCAATTAGAGAATCGCAAATTGAGAATGCAATTTCAAGGGTGCCAGGGACACCCTGTTGCACCCCTGAAATGTGCATGTGTGCACATGAGGCACACATACATGCCCAAGGGCATGTATGTGCGCCACATGGCACTTTAAAAAATGCTAAATAGTGCATTTTCAAGTGAAATCGCAATTTACCACCAACTTGAAGTTGGTGGTAATTTGCAATTCCTTAAGGCCAAATTGCGCTTTCTTTTGTGCTTCTTACATTGCATTTAAGGAATCGCAATTTGCGATTCCTTAAATGCAATTGCAAAATAAGGAATCGCAAAATTTGCGATTCCTTATTTTGCGAGTGGATTTTTGTGTGCTAGATTGCACACTGCTAATTTGCAATTGCAAACGCTGAACTTCTGCAAATTTCAGCTTTTGCGATGGCAAATTGGCTTCATACATATGGCCCCTTGTGTATCTGGGGCAGAGTCAAAATCCATGGGAACACCCACCGCAACGCCCATGAAACGCCCCTTTGATGCAGAGTAAGGCAACACAGTGCTTTGCGCTGCCTTGCCTTAGTCTATATCTATGAGGCCATGCAAATCAACACCGGGTAGCTTTGTGTTGCGTCATAGATATGATTGAGAGGCCAGCGCCACCGAAGCATAAACAAAGAGTACGCTCCAGTGGCGCAGGCTGCTTGTAAATAACCCCCTAAGGTTTTATGGGCTTCATGTACTAGTTTTTGATGCATGGCAGCGCAGCAAATCACTTTCCTGCTCTGCCTGCGTCAAAAGAAAAGGGCAGAATTGTTCAGTATCCATGAGACAAGGCATTCCTGTCCTCTTGCGCTGGCGCACATTTGAATGCCTTGCACCATCGCAGGCCCCCTTTCACCATGGTACTAGGGTCTTTGCGTTGTAGGAATTATAGTTTTTCTGCAGGAAGGGACACCTTCCTGCACAAAAACACTCAATGGAGGTGTTTTCTTCCTCTTTTGTTTGGTGTAGAAAGCAACACACATAGAAAGAGGGAAAAAAAGAAGAGAAATAAAAATATTTCTCGTCATTACGCCGCCCCTGGTGAAGCGTCGGCTGTTGAGAGATTCCCAGGTTTACAAGGCCTTGTTAATCTAGGAATGCATCAAAATCCGTGGGTGTTGCGTGGGAACACCCCCCGCTGTGTCCATGGAATGGCTCTTTTGACGCAGAGTAAGGCAATGCAGTGACCTGCGCTGCTTTATCCTACTCCATATCTACAAGGCCATGAAAAGCCACGCAAAGTGATTACACGTAGCTTTGTTGATAGGGGTCGCCACCAGTGCGTCAAAACAAAGTGACGCACCGATGGCGCCATGGGCTTATAAATCAGCCTCTATATATGTTGCAAGAAGCATATTTACAAGAGGCTTGCCCCGTTGCAACATCCCTTTTTTTATGCTCTGGTGACGCAAGTCTCTCAACCATATCTATGAGGCGATGAAAAGCCAAGTGGCTTTGCGCGGTCTTTGGTGACCTCAGAGAGATGGAGTTGGACAAAGCAGCACAAGTCACTGCATTGTCTTACTCTGCTCCGGGGGGGCATTCCGAGGGCGTTGAGGTGCGTTTTTCTACACAATACCCACGGATTTTGTCGCAGCCCCGTATTTACAAGAGTATGTAAACCTGGGACAACGCCAAAACTTTACGCCTCAACAGGGGTGGCATAACAAAGAGAAAGGATTTCATTTTTCCTAGTTTCTTCCTCCATCCATGTGTGCTGCATTCTTGGGATTTCTTCCCCTTCCTGCACAAAAACAATCCTGCCTGCAATGACCAGCGTTGGCGCTGGGCAGCCAGTTGTGTGCCAGCGCAGGGGGAAAGGACAGGAATGCACTGTACTTTGTAAATACGGTGCATTCCGGCCCTTTCACATTGGCTTAGGGTAGGGCAGCAAGAAGACTTGTAGCGTTGTGCTACCCCAGTCTGTTGCAAATATGCCATTAAGTTCCTAGCGTGGTTCACCCACAGGCCCAGAGCGCATGTTACATATTTTCCACCTTCAACCAGCCCTGGTGCATGATACATTTTTGACACCTTCAGTCAACACAGGGCACATGTTACATGTTTGCCACCTTCAGCAAGCCCTGGGTGGTGCATGTTACATATTTTCCACCTTCAACCAGCCCTGGTGCATGATACATTTTTGACACCTTCAGTCAACACAGGGCACATGTTACATGTTTGCCACCTTCAGCAAGCCCTGGGTGGTGCATGTTACATATTTGCCACCATGAGCAAGCCTCTGGGTGCATGTTACAAGTTTGCCACCTTCATCTGGCCCTAGGCGCATGTTATTAACCCCAGGCGGAGCTGTAGTAGTGAGACTACGCTGAGGTCCGCGGAGTTGGAGAAAAACTCTGTGGAACTCCGCTCCACCACCCGCCTCCACCCACCCTAATAAAACACATTTACAAATTAATTTAAAAAGAAATAAAAACACACTTACCTGTACTGCGGCGACCCCGGGCTGCCCTCCTACGTCGGACGTACATGATACGAGATCTGAAAAGGTGAGATCTTATAAAAGATCCAACACAAACAAATGACACTGCAGTAACAACGGAATGTAGATGCAGTGGAGTTCTTCTTAGGCTAATTATCCTAGGGGAGTCATGCCCTATTACGTACGGTAATCTTCATTAATCCTGGGTCCGTTCTCCTCGTCCCATTCATTTATAATGAGATAGTCCTATCTCACAGACAGCAAAAAAGAATGAAAGGAAGGCTGGATCGCTGCCCCCGCCCCCTCTAGGAGGTCATAGGTGCACTTACCCAGCATTCCTTCTGAACCACCAAGCCCCAGTATGATCGCCGGCCATCCGGGAGGGAAAGAGGGCGAAATGAATGGGGCCAGGACAACGGCACCAGGAGTGATGAAGATTACCGGTAAGTAATAGGGCATTACGACCAGGTCCCACCTGTACTTGTCCCATTCATTACATAATGGGAATACCCAAGCAGCACACCGGCATTCATATCAACAGAAACACAAAGACACAACGACCACAGCAGCGCCCGAGTGATTTATTGGAACAGAAAGTCAGTAATGCAGGAATTCAAGAGCTCAAAGCCGGCAAAACAGCAACCCAAAATTAGCATCTTCACACAACAAATTCGGAATCCTATACTGCCACACAGACGTACGAGAGGATGCCCAAGTAGCGGCCCTACAAATCTCAGACAGGGAAACACCCCACAATTTGGTCCAGGTAGCCGCCATCCCTCAAGTAGAATGCCCCTGCAGCACGGCAGGAGGTGGAGACCCCGAAAGAGAGTAGGCCAACTCAATGAGCTGCCTCAGCAAATCACCAATAGACAAAGAAGAGGCCTCCCACCCAGGGAGGAGGCCCCAAAGGAAACAAACAGGGAGTCTGACTTCGGAAATGGACTAGGACGATCCAGGTAAATACGTAAGGCCTTCCTGACATTCACTAAAGGCCAAGGAAGATCCTCGCCAGACTCCTGGTCCACCCGCAAAGCAGGCAAAATCACGATAGAACTGTGAAGCCACCTTGGGCACAAACGAGGAATCCAAAAGCAAGACAATCCCATCCTCCGAAAAAGACAGGAAGAGTTCCCTCGCCATCAGAGCTCCCAACTCACCCAAAAGCCTGGCCGAAGTGATGGCCACCAGAAAAACAACCTTGAAAGTGACAAACTTGATGTCCACCAAGTCCAAGGGCTCAAAGGGAGCCACAACCAAGGCCCGCAACACAAGAGGCGGGTCCCACAATGGAATGGGCAAGAAAAAGAAAAAAACCCTCAGCAACCACAAGACCACATCGTCCACATCCAGCAAAGTCCACCAAGGGCACCAAAATGCCTTAATCGCAGCCCACTAGGCCCTTAAGGCTAAAACAGCCAAATGTTTCTTGAAACCCTCCCAAAGAAACTGCAGCACATCCGCCAGGGAACACTCCAGGAGAGACAACTGAAGAAACCCACACTAACGCTGGACATTCACCAGGCCTCCCATAGGGCTTGAAAGAAGAAGGCTCAGAGAGTGGCTGACCAGAGACTAACCACCAGAGGCCCAGGGAGGGGCAGACCAGAGACTGACCACCAGAGGCCCAGGGAGGGGCAGACCAGAGACTGACCGCCAGAGGCCCAGGGAGGGGCAGACCAGAGACTGACCGCCAGAGGTCCAGGGAGTGGCAGACCAGAGATTGACCGCCAGAGGCCCAGGGAGGGGCAGACCCACAACTGACCACCAGAGGCCCAGGGAGGGGCAGACCAGAGACTGACCGCCAGAAGCCCAGACAGTGGCAGACCAGAGACCGACAATCAGAGGCCCAGGGAGTGGCAGACCAAAGACTGACCACCAGAGGCCCAGGGAGGGGCAGACCCATGACTGACCACCAGAGGCCCAGGGAGGGGCAGACCAGAGACTGACCGCCAGAGGCCCAGGGAGGGGCAGACCAGAGACTGACCGCCAGAGGTCCAGGGAGTGGCAGACCAGAGATTGACCGCCAGAGGCCCAGGGAGGGGCAGACCAGAGACTGACCGCCAGAGGCCCAGGGAGGGGCAGACCAGAGACTGACCGCCAGAAGCCCAGACAGTGGCAGACCAGAGACCGACCATCAGAGGCCCAGGGAGTGGCAGACCAGAGACTGACCACCAGAGGCCCAGGGAGGGGCAGACCCAAGACTGACCACCAGAGGCCCAGGGAGGGGCAGACCAGAGACTGACTATCAGAGGACCAGTGAGAGGCAGACCAGAGACTGACCGCCAGAGGCCTAGGGAGGGGCAGACCAGAGACTAACCACCAGAGGCCCAGGGAGGGGCAGACCAGAGACTGACCGCCAGAGGCCCAGGGAGGGGCAGACCAGAGACTGACCGCCAGAGGCCCAGGGAGGGGCAGACCAGAGACTGACCGCCGGAGGCCCAGGGAGGTGCAGAGCAGAGGCTGACCTGCAGAGGCCCAGGGAGGTGCAGACCAGAGACTGACCGCCAGAGGCCAAGGGAGTGGCAGACCAGACACTGACCTGCAGAGGCCCAGGGAGGGGCAGACCAGAGACTAACCACCAGAGGCCCAGGGAGGTGCAGACCAGAGACTGACCACCAGAGGCCCAGGGAGGGGCAGACCAGAGACTGACCGCCAGAGGCCCAGGGAGGTGCAGACCAGAGAAAGACTGCCAGAGGCCCAGGGAGGGGCTGACCAGAGAAAGACTGCCAGAGGCCCAGGGAGGGGCAGACCAGGGACTGACCGCCAGAGGCCCAGGGAGGGGCAGACCAGAGACTGACCGCCAGAGGCCCAGGGAGAGGCAGACCAGAGACTAACCGCCAGAGGCCCAGGGAGGGGCAGACCAAAGACTGACCGCCAGAGGCCCAGGGAGGGGCAGACCAGAGACTGACCGCCAGAGGCCCAGGGAGGGGCAGACCAGAGACTGACCTGCAGAGGCCCAGGGAGTGGCAGACCAGACACTGACCTGCAGAGGCCCAGGGAGGTGCAGACCAGAGACTGACCTGCAGAGGCCCAGGGAGGTGCAGACCAGAGAAAGACTGCCAGAGGCCCAGGGAGGGGCAGACCAGAGACTGACCGCAAGAGGCCCAGGGAGTGGCAGACCAGAGACTGACCTGCAGAGGCCCAGGGAATGGCAGACCAGACACTAACCACCAGAGGCCTGGGAGGTGCAGACCAGAAACTAACCACCAGAGGCCCAGGGAGGGGCAGACCAGAGACTGACCGCCAGAGGCCCAGGGAGGTGCAAACCAGAGACTGACCTGCAGAGGCCCAGGGAGTGGCAGACCAGACACTGACCTGCAGAGGCCCAGGGAGGTGCAGACCAGAGACTGACCTGCAGAGGCCCAGGGAGGTGCAGACCAGAGAAAGACAGCCAGAGGCCCAAGGAGGGGCAGACCAGAGACTGACCTGCAGAGGCCGAGGGAGTGGCAGACCAGACACTGACCTGCAGAGGCCCAGGGAGGGGCAGACCAAAGGCTGACCTGCCAGAGGCCCAGGGAGGGGCAGACCAGAGACTAACCGCCTGAGGCCCAGGGAGTGGCAGACCAGAGACTGACCTGCAGAGGCCCAGGGAGGTGCAGACCAGAGAAAGACTGCCAGAGGCCCAGGGAGGAGCAGACCAGAGACTGACCGGCAGAGGCCCAAGAAGGAGCAGACCAGAGAAAGACTGCCAGAGGCCCAGGGAGGGGCTGACCAGAGAAAGACTGCCAGAGGCCCAGGGAGGGGCAGACCAGAGACTAACCTGCAGAGGCCCAGGGAGGAGCAGACCAGAGAAAGGCTGCCAGAGGACCAGGGAGGGGCTGACAAGAGAAAGACTGCCAGAGGCCCAGGGAGGGGCAGACCAGAGACTAACCACCAGAGGCCCAGGGAGGGGCAGACCAGAGACTGACCTGCAGAGGCCCAGGGAGGTGCAGACCAGAGAAAGACAGCCAGAGGCCCAGGGAGGGGCAGACCAGAGACTGACCACCAGAGGCCCAGGGAGGGGCAGACAAGAGACTGACCGCCAGAGGCCCAGGGAGGGGCAGACCAGAGACTGACCGCCAGAGGCCCAGGGAGGGGCAGACCAGAGACTGACCGCCAGAGGCCCAGGGAGGTGCAGACCAGAGACTGACCTGCAGAGGCGCATGGGAGTGGCAGACCAGACACTGACCTGCAGAGGCCCAGGGAGGTGCAGACCAGAGACTGACCTGCAGAGGCCCAGGGAGGTGCAGACCAGAGAAAGACTGACAGAGGCCCAGGGAGGGGAAGACCAGAGACTGACCGCCAGAGGCCCAGGGAGTGGCAGACCAGACACTGACCTGCAGAGGCCCAGGGAGGGGCAGACCAGAGACTAACCACCAGAGGCCCAGGGAGGTGCAGACCAGAGACTGACCGCCAGAGGCCCAGTGAGGGGCAGACCAGAGACTGACCACCAGAGGCTCAGGGAGGTGCAGACCAGAGACTGACCGCCAGAGGCCCAGGGAGGGGCAGACCAGAGACTGACCACCAGAGGCCCAGGGAGGTGCAGACCAGAGACTGACCACCAGAGGCCCAGGGAGGGGCAGACCAGAGACTGACCTGCAGAGGCCCAGGGAGTGGCAGACCAGACACTGACCTGCAGAGGCCCAGGGAGGTGCAGACCAGAGACTGACCTGCAGAGGCCCAGGGAGGTGCAGACCAGAGAAAGACAGCCAGAGGCCCAGGGAGGGGCAGACCAGAGACTGACCACCAGAGGCTCAGGGAGGTGCAGACCAGAGACTGACCGCCAGAGGCCCAGGGAGGTGCAGACCAGAGAAAGACTGCCAGAGGCCCAGGGAGGGGCTGACCAGAGAAAGACTGCCAGAGGCCCAGGGAGGGGCAGACCAGGGACTGACCGCCAGAGGCCCAGGGAGGGGCAGACCAGAGACTGACCGCCAGAGGCCCAGGGAGAGGCAGACCAGAGACTAACCGCCAGAGGCCCAGGGAGGGGCAGACCAAAGACTGACCGCCAGAGGCCCAGGGAGGGGCAGACCAGAGACTGACCGCCAGAGGCCCAGGGAGGGGCAGACCAGAGACTGACCTGCAGAGGCCCAGGGAGTGGCAGACCAGACACTGACCTGCAGAGGCCCAGGGAGGTGCAGACCAGAGACTGACCTGCAGAGGCCCAGGGAGGTGCAGACCAGAGAAAGACTGCCAGAGGCCCAGGGAGGGGCAGACCAGAGACTGACCGCAAGAGGCCCAGGGAGTGGCAGACCAGAGACTGACCTGCAGAGGCCCAGGGAGTGGCAGACCAGACACTAACCACCAGAGGCCTGGGAGGTGCAGACCAGAAACTAACCACCAGAGGCCCAGGGAGGGGCAGACCAGAGACTGACCGCCAGAGGCCCAGGGAGGTGCAAACCAGAGACTGACCTGCAGAGGCCCAGGGAGTGGCAGACCAGACACTGACCTGCAGAGGCCCAGGGAGGTGCAGACCAGAGACTGACCTGCAGAGGCCCAGGGAGGTGCAGACCAGAGAAAGACAGCCAGAGGCCCAAGGAGGGGCAGACCAGAGACTGACCTGCAGAGGCCGAGGGAGTGGCAGACCAGACACTGACCTGCAGAGGCCCAGGGAGGGGCAGACCAGAGACTAACCGCCTGAGGCCCAGGGAGTGGCAGACCAGAGACTGACCTGCAGAGGCCCAGGGAGGTGCAGACCAGAGAAAGACTGCCAGAGGCCCAGGGAGGAGCAGACCAGAGACTGACCGGCAGAGGCCCAAGAAGGAGCAGACCAGAGAAAGACTGCCAGAGGCCCAGGGAGGGGCTGACCAGAGAAAGACTGCCAGAGGCCCAGGGAGGGGCAGACCAGAGACTAACCTGCAGAGGCCCAGGGAGGAGCAGACCAGAGAAAGGCTGCCAGAGGACCAGGGAGGGGCTGACCAGAGAAAGACTGCCAGAGGCCCAGGGAGGGGCAGACCAGAGACTAACCACCAGAGGCCCAGGGAGGGGCAGACCAGAGACTGACCTGCAGAGGCCCAGGGAGGTGCAGACCAGAGAAAGACAGCCAGAGGCCCAGGGAGGGGCAGACCAGAGACTGACCACCAGAGGCCCAGGGAGGGGCAGACAAGAGACTGACCGCCAGAGGCCCAGGGAGGGGCAGACCAGAGACTGACCGCCAGAGGCCCAGGGAGGGGCAGACCAGAGACTGACCGCCAGAGGCCCAGGGAGGTGCAGACCAGAGACTGACCTGCAGAGGCGCATGGGAGTGGCAGACCAGACACTGACCTGCAGAGGCCCAGGGAGGTGCAGACCAGAGACTGACCTGCAGAGGCCCAGGGAGGTGCAGACCAGAGAAAGACTGACAGAGGCCCAGGGAGGGGAAGACCAGAGACTGACCGCCAGAGGCCCAGGGAGTGGCAGACCAGACACTGACCTGCAGAGGCCCAGGGAGGGGCAGACCAGAGACTAACCACCAGAGGCCCAGGGAGGTGCAGACCAGAGACTGACCGCCAGAGGCCCAGTGAGGGGCAGACCAGAGACTGACCACCAGAGGCTCAGGGAGGTGCAGACCAGAGACTGACCGCCAGAGGCCCAGGGAGGGGCAGACCAGAGACTGACCACCAGAGGCCCAGGGAGGTGCAGACCAGAGACTGACCACCAGAGGCCCAGGGAGGGGCAGACCAGAGACTGACCTGCAGAGGCCCAGGGAGTGGCAGACCAGACACTGACCTGCAGAGGCCCAGGGAGGTGCAGACCAGAGACTGACCTGCAGAGGCCCAGGGAGGTGCAGACCAGAGAAAGACAGCCAGAGGCCCAGGGAGGGGCAGACCAGAGACTGACCACCAGAGGCTCAGGGAGGTGCAGACCAGAGACTGACCGCCAGAGGCCCAGGGAGGTGCAGACCAGAGAAAGACAGCCAGAGGCCCAGGGAGGGGCAGACCAGAGACTGACCACCAGAGGCTCAGGGAGGTGCAGACCAAAGAGAAAGACAGCCAGAGGCCCAGGGAGGGGCAGACCAGAGACTGACATGCAGAGGCCCAGGGAGGTGCAGACCAGAGAAAGACAGCCAGAGGCCCAGGGAGGGGCAGACCAGAGACTGACCGCCAGAGGCCCAGGGAGGTGCAGACCAGAGACTGACCTGCAGAGGCCCAGGGAGTGGCAGACCAGACACTGACCTGCAGAGGCCCAGGGAGGTGCAGACCAGAGACTGACCTGCAGAGGCCCAGGGAGGTGCAGACCAGAGAAAGACAGCCAGAGGCCCAGGGAGGGGCAGACCAGAGACTGACCTGCAGAGGCCGAGGGAGTGGCAGACCAGACACTGACCTGCAGAGGCCCAGGGAGGGGCAGACCAAAGGCTGACCTGCCAGAGGCCCAGGGAGGGGCAGAGCAGAGACTAACCGCCTGAGGCCCAGGGAGTGGCAGACCAGAGACTGACCTGCAGAGGCCCAGGGAGGTGCAGACCAGAGAAAGACTGCCAGAGGCCCAGGGAGGAGCAGACCAGAGACTGACCTGCAGAGGCCCAAGAAGGAGCAGACCAGAGAAAGACTGCCAGAGGCCCAGGGAGGGGCTGACCAGAGAAAGACTGCCAGAGGCCCAGGGAGGGGCAGACCAGAGACTAACCTGCAGAGGCCCAGGGAGGAGCAGACCAGAGAAAGGCTGCCAGAGGACCAGGGAGGGGCTGACCAGAGAAAGACTGCCAGAGGCCCAGGGAGGGGCAGACCAGAGACTAACCACCAGAGGCCCAGGGAGGGGCAGACCAGAGACTGACCTGCAGAGGCCCAGGGAGGTGCAGACCAGAGAAAGACAGCCAGAGGCCCAGGGAGGGGCAGACCAGAGACTGACCACCAGAGGCCCAGGGAGGGGCAGACAAGAGACTGACCGCCAGAGGCCCAGGGAGGGGCAGACCAGAGACTGACCGCCAGAGGCCCAGGGAGGGGCAGACCAGAGACTGACCACCAGAGGCCCAGGGAGGTGCAGACCAGAGACTGACCTGCAGAGGCGCATGGGAGTGGCAGACCAGACACTGACCTGCAGAGGCCCAGGGAGGTGCAGACCAGAGACTGACCTGCAGAGGCCCAGGGAGGGGAAGACCAGAGACTGACCGCCAGAGGCCCAGGGAGTGGCAGACCAGACACTGACCTGCAGAGGCCCAGGGAGGGGCAGACCAGAGACTAACCACCAGAGGCCCAGGGAGGTGCAGACCAGAGACTGACCGCCAGAGGCCCAGTGAGGGGCAGACCAGAGACTGACCACCAGAGGCTCAGGGAGGTGCAGACCAGAGACTGACCACCAGAGGCCCAGGGAGGGGCAGACCAGAGACTGACCACCAGAGGCCCAGGGAGGTGCAGACCAGAGACTGACCACCAGAGGCCCAGGGAGGGGCAGACCAGAGACTGACCTGCAGAGGCCCAGGGAGTGGCAGACCAGACACTGACCTGCAGAGGCCCAGGGAGGTGCAGACCAGAGACTGACCTGCAGAGGCCCAGGGAGGTGCAGACCAGAGAAAGACAGCCAGAGGCCCAGGGAGGGGCAGACCAGAGACTGACCACCAGAGGCTCAGGGAGGTGCAGACCAGAGACTGACCGCCAGAGGCCCAGGGAGGTGCAGACCAGAGAAAGACAGCCAGAGGCCCAGGGAGGGGCAGACCAGAGACTGACCACCAGAGGCTCAGGGAGGTGCAGACCAGAAACTGACCGCCAGAGGCCCAGGGAGGTGCAGACCAGAGAAAGACAGCCAGAGGCCCAGGGAGGGGCAGACCAGAGACTGACATGCAGAGGCCCAGGGAGGTGCAGACCAGAGAAAGACAGCCAGAGGCCCAGGGAGGGGCAGACCAGAGACTGACCTGCAGAGGCCCAGGGAGGGGCAGACCAGAGACTAACCGCCTGAGGCCCTGGGAGTGGCAGACCAGAGACTGACCTGCAGAGGCCCAGGGAGGGGCAGACCAAAGACTGACCTGCCAGAGGCCCAGGGAGGGGCAGACCAGAGACTAACCGCCTGAGGCCCAGGGAGTGGCAGACCAGAGACTGACCTGCAGAGGCCCAGGGAGGTGCAGACCAGAGAAAGACTGCCAGAGGCCCAGGGAGGAGCAGACCAGAGACTGACCTGCAGAGGCCCAAGAAGGAGCAGACCAGAGAAAGACTGCCAGAGGCCCAGGGAGGGGCTGACCAGAGAAAGACTGCCAGAGGCCCAGGGAGGGGCAGACCAGAGAAAGGCTGCCAGAGGCCCAGGGAGGGGCAGACCAGAGAAAGACTGCCAGAGGCCCAGGGAGGGGCAGACCAGAGACTAACCACCAGAGGCCCAGGGAGGGGCAGACAAGAGACTGACCGCCAGAGGCCCAGGGAGGAGCAGACCAGAGAAAGGCTGCCAGAGGCCCAGGGAGGGGCTGACCAGAGAAAGACTGCCAGAGGCCCAGGGAGGTGCAGACCAGAGACTGACCTGCAGAGGCGCATGGGAGTGGCAGACCAGACACTGACCTGCAGAGGCCCAGGGAGGTGCAGACCAGAGACTGACCTGCAGAGGCCCAGGGAGGGGAAGACCAGAGACTGACCGCCAGAGGCCCAGGGAGTGGCAGACCAGACACTGACCTGCAGAGGCCCAGGGAGGGGCAGACCAGAGACTAACCACCAGAGGCCCAGGGAGGTGCAGACCAGAGACTGACCGCCAGAGGCCCAGTGAGGGGCAGACCAGAGACTGACCACCAGAGGCTCAGGGAGGTGCAGACCAGAGACTGACCGCCAGAGGCCCAGGGAGGGGCAGACCAGAGACTGACCACCAGAGGCCCAGGGAGGTGCAGACCAGAGACTGACCACCAGAGGCCCAGGGAGGGGCAGACCAGAGACTGACCTGCAGAGGCCCAGGGAGTGGCAGACCAGACACTGACCTGCAGAGGCCCAGGGAGGTGCAGACCAGAGACTGACCTGCAGAGGCCCAGGGAGGTGCAGACCAGAGAAAGACAGCCAGAGGCCCAGGGAGGGGCAGACCAGAGACTGACCACCAGAGGCTCAGGGAGGTGCAGACCAGAGACTGACCGCCAGAGGCCCAGGGAGGTGCAGACCAGAGAAAGACAGCCAGAGGCCCAGGGAGGGGCAGACCAGAGACTGACCACCAGAGGCTCAGGGAGGTGCAGACCAGAAACTGACCGCCAGAGGCCCAGGGAGGTGCAGACCAGAGAAAGACAGCCAGAGGCCCAGGGAGGGGCAGACCAGAGACTGACATGCAGAGGCCCAGGGAGGTGCAGACCAGAGAAAGACAGCCAGAGGCCCAGGGAGGGGCAGACCAGAGACTGACCTGCAGAGGCCCAGGGAGGGGCAGACCAGAGACTAACCGCCTGAGGCCCTGGGAGTGGCAGACCAGAGACTGACCTGCAGAGGCCCAGGGAGGGGCAGACCAAAGACTGACCTGCCAGAGGCCCAGGGAGGGGCAGACCAGAGACTAACCGCCTGAGGCCCAGGGAGTGGCAGACCAGAGACTGACCTGCAGAGGCCCAGGGAGGTGCAGACCAGAGAAAGACTGCCAGAGGCCCAGGGAGGAGCAGACCAGAGACTGACCTGCAGAGGCCCAAGAAGGAGCAGACCAGAGAAAGACTGCCAGAGGCCCAGGGAGGGGCTGACCAGAGAAAGACTGCCAGAGGCCCAGGGAGGGGCAGACCAGAGAAAGGCTGCCAGAGGCCCAGGGAGGGGCAGACCAGAGAAAGACTGCCAGAGGCCCAGGGAGGGGCAGACCAGAGACTAACCACCAGAGGCCCAGGGAGGGGCAGACAAGAGACTGACCGCCAGAGGCCCAGGGACGGGCAGACCAGAGACTGACCGCCAGAGGCCCAGGGAGGAGCAGACCAGAGAAAGGCTGCCAGAGGCCCAGGGAGGGGCTGACCAGAGAAAGACTGCCAGAGGCCCAGGGAGGGGCAGACCAGAGACTAACCACCAGAGGCCCAGGGAGGGGCAGACAAGAGACTGACCGCCAGAGGCCCAGGGAGGGGCAGACCAGAGACTGACCGCCAGAGGCCCAGGGAGGGGCAGACCAGAGACTAACCACCAGAGGCCCAGGGAGGGGCAGACAAGAGACTGACCGCCAGAGGCCCAGGGAGGGGCAGACCAGAGACTGACCGCCAGAGGCCCAGGGAGGGGCAGACCAGAGACTGACCGCCAGAGGCCCAGGGAGGTGGCAGACCAGACACTGACCTGCAGAGGCCCAGGGAGGTGCAGACCAGAGACTGACCTGCAGAGGCCCAGGGAGGTGCAGACCAGAGACTGACCGCCAGAGGCCCAGGGAGGGGAAGACCAGAGACTGACCGCCAGAGGCCCAGGGAGTGGCAGACCAGACACTGACCTGCAGAGGCCCAGGGAGGGGCAGACCAGAGACTAACCACCAGAGGCCCAGGGAGGTGCAGACCAGAGACTGACCGCCAGAGGCCCAGTGAGGGGCAGACCAGAGACTGACCACCAGAGGCTCAGGGAGGTGGAGACCAGAGACTGACCGCCAGAGGCCCAGGGAGGGGCAGCCCAGAGACTGACCACCAGAGGCCCAGGGAGGGGCAGACCAGAGACTGACCGCCAGAGGCCCAGGGAGGTGCAGACCAGAGACTGACCTGCAGAGGCCCAGGGAGGTGCAGACCAGAGACTGACCTGCAGAGGCCCAGGGAGGTGCAGACCAGAGAAAGACTGCCAGAGGCCCAGGGAGGGGCAGACCAGAGACTGACCGCGAGAGGCCCAGGGAGTGGCAGACCAGACACTGACCTGCAGAGGCCCAGGGAGGTGCAGACCAGAGACTAACCACCAGAGACCCAGGGAGGGGCAGACCAGAGACTGACCTGCAGAGGCCCAGGGAGTGGCAGACCAGACACTGACCTGCAGAGGCCCAGGGAGGTGCAGACCAGAGACTGACCTGCAGAGGCCCAGGGAGGTGCAGACCAGAGAACGACAGCCAGAGGCCCAGGGAGGGGCAGACCAGAGACTGACCTGCAGAGGCCCAGGGAGTGGCAGACCAGACACTGACCTGCAGAGGCCCAGGGAGGGGCAGACCAAAGACTGACCTGCAGAGGCCCAGGGAGGGGCAGACCAGAGACTAACCGCCTGAGGCCCTGGGAGTGGCAGACCAGAGACTGACCTGCAGAGGCCCAGGGAGGTCCAGACCAGAGACTGACCACCAGAGGCCCAGGGAGGAGCAGACCAGAGACTGACCTGCAGAGGCCCAGGGAGGAGCAGACCAGAGAAAGACTGCCAGAGGCCCAGGGAGGGGCTGACCAGAGAAAGACTGCCAGAGGCCCAGGGAGTGGCGGACCAGAGACTAACCACCAGAGGCCGAGGGAGGTGCAGACCAGAGACTGACCGCCAGAGGCCCAGTGAGGGGCAGACCAGAGACTGACCGCCAGAGGCCCAGGGAGGGGCAGACCAGAGACTGACCGCCAGAGGCCCAGGGAGGGGCAGACCAGAGACTAACCACCAGAGGCCCAGGGAGGTGCAGACCAGAGACTATCCACCAGAGGCCCAGGGATGGGCAGACCAGAGACTGACCACCAGAGGCCCAGGGAGGTGCAGACCAGAGACTGACCTGCAGAGGCCCAGGGAGTGGCAGACCAGACACTGACCTGCAGAGGCCCAGGGAGGTGCAGACCAGAGACTGACCTGCAGAGGCCCAGGGAGGTGCAGACCAGAGAAAGACAGCCAGAGGCCCAGGGAGGGGCAGACCAGAGACTGACCTGCAGAGGCCCAGGGAGTGGCTGACCAGACACTGACCTGCAGAGGCCCAGGGAGGGGCAGACCAAAGACTGACCTGCCAGAGGCCCAGGGAGGGGCAGACCAGAGACTAACCGCCTGAGGCCCAGGGAGTGGCAGACAAGAGACTGACCTGCAGAGGCCCAGGGAGGTGCAGACCAGAGAATGACTGCCAGAGGCCCAGGGAGGAGCAGACCAGAGACTGACCTGCAGAGGCCAGGAAGGAGCAGACCAGAGAAAGACTGCCAGAGGCCCAGGGAGGGGCTGACCAGAGAAAGACTGCCAGAGGCCCAGGGAGGGGCAGACCAGAGACTAACCTGCAGAGGCCCAGGGAGGAGCAGACCAGAGAAAGGCTGCCAGAGGCCCAGGGAGGGGCTGACCAGAGAAAGACTGCCAGAGGCCCAGGGAGGGGCAGACCAGAGACTAACCACCAGAGGCCCAGGGAGGGGCAGACCAGAGACTGACCGCCAGAGGCCCAGGGAGGGGCAGACCAGAGACTGACCGCCAGAGGCCCAGGGAGGGGCAGACCAGAGACTAACCACCAGAGGCCCAGGGAGGGGCAGACCAGAGACTGACTGCCAGAGGCCCAGGGAGGGGCAGACCAGAGACTGATAGCCAGAGGCCCAGGGAGGGGCAGACCAGAGACTGACCGCCAGAGGCCCAGGGAGGTGCAGACCAGAGACTGACCTGTAGAGGCCCAGGGAGTGGCAGACCAGACACTGACCTGCAGAGGCCCAGGGAGGTGCAGACCAGAGACTGACCTGCAGAGGTCCAGGGAGGTGCAGACCAGAGAAAGACTGCCAGAGGCCCAGGGAGGGGAAGACCAGAGACTGACCGCCAGAGGCCCAGGGAGTGGCAGACCAGACACTGACCTGCAGAGGCCCAGGGAGGGGCAGACAAGAGACTAACCACCAGAGGCCCAGTGAGGGGCAGACCAGAGACTGACCGCCAGAGGCCCAGGGAGGTGCAGACCAGAGACTGACCGCCAGAGGCCCAGGGAGGGGCAGACCAGAGACTGACCACCAGAGGCCCAGGGAGGGGCAGACCAGAGACTGACCGCCAGAGGCCCAGGGAGGTGCAGACCAGAGACTGACCTGCAGAGGCCCAGGGAGGTGCAGACCAGAGACTGACCTGCAGAGGCCCAGGGAGGTGCAGACCAGAGAAAGACTGCCAGAGGCCCAGGGAGGGGCAGACCAGAGACTGACCGCGAGAGGCCCAGGGAGTGGCAGACCAGACACTGACCTGCAGAGGCCCAGGGAGGGGCAGACTAGAGACTAACCACCAGAGGCCCAGGGAGGGGCAGACCAGAGACTGACCTGCAGAGGCCCAGGGAGGTGTAGACCAGAGACTGACCTGCAGAGGCCCAGGGAGGTGCAGACCAGAGACTGACCTGCAGAGGCCCAGGGAGGTGTAGACCAGAGACTGACCTGCAGAGGCCCAGGGAGGTGCAGACCAGAGAAAGACTGACAGAGGCCCAGGGAGGGGAAGACCAAAGACTGACCTGCAGAGGCCCAGGGAGTGGCAGACCAGACACTGACCTGCAGAGGCCCAGGGAGGTGCAGACCAGAGACTGACCTGCAGAGGCCCAGGGAGGTGCAGACCAGAGAAAGACAGCCAGAGGCCCAGGGAGGGGCAGACCAGAGACTGACCTGCAGAGGCCCACGGAGTGGCAGACCAGACACTGACCTGCAGAGGCCCAGGGAGGGGCAGACCAAAGACTGACCTGCCAGAGGGCCAGGGAGTTGCAGACCAGAGACTAACCGCCTGAGGCCCAGGGAATGGCAGACCAGAGACTGACCTGCAGAGGCCCAGGGAGGTCCAGACCAGAGAAAGACTGCCAGAGGCCCAGGGAGGAGCAGACCAGAGACTGACCTGCAGAGGCCCAGGGAGGAGCAGACCAGAGAAAGACTGCCAGAGGCCCAGGGAGGGGCTGACCAGAGAAAGACTGCCAGAGGCCCAGGGAGGGGCAGACCAGAGACTGACCTGCAGAGGCCCAGGGAGGAGAAAACCAGAGAGAGGCTTCCAGAGGCCCAGGGAGGGGCTGACCAGAGAAAGACTGCCAGAGGCCCAGGGAGGGGCAGAACAGAGACTGACCGCCAGAGGCCCAGGGAGGGGCAGACCAGAGACTGACCGCCAGAGGCCCAGGGAGGGGCAGACCAGAGACTAACCACCAGAGGCCCAGGGAGGGGCAGACCAGAGACTGACCGCCAGAGGCCCAGGGAGGGGCAGACCAGTAACTGACCGCCAGAGGCCCAGGGAGGGGCAGACCAGAGACTGACCGCCAGAGGCCCAGGGAGGTGCAGACCAGAGACTGACCTGCAGAGGCCCAGGGAGTGGCAGACCAGACACTGACCTGCAGAGGCCCAGGGAGGTGCAGACCAGAGACTGACCTGCAGAGGCCCAGGGAGGTGTAGACCAGAGAAAGACTGCCAGAGGCCCAGGGAGGGGCAGACCAGAGACTGACCGCCAGAGGCCCAGGGAGTGGCAGACCAGACACTGACCTGCAGAGGCCCAGGGAGGGGCAGACCAGAGACTAACCACCAGAGGCCCAGGGAGGTGCAGACCAGAGACTGACCGCCAGAGGCCCAGTGAGGGGCAGACCAGAGACTGACCACCAGAGGCCCAGGGAGGTGCAGACCAGAGACTGACCGCCAGAGGCCCAGGGAGGGGCAGACCAGAGACTGACCACCAGAGGCCCAGGGAGGGGCAGACCAGAGACTGACCGCCAGAGGCCCAGGGAGGTGCAGACCAGAGACTGACCTGCAGAGGCCCAGGGAGTGGCAGAGCAGACACTGACCTGCAGAGGCCCAGGGAGGTGCAGACCAGAGACTGGCCTGCAGAGGCCCAGGGAGGTGCAGACCAGAGAAAGACAGCCAGAGGCCCAGGGAGGGGCAGACCAGAGACTGACCTGCAGAGTCCCAGGGAGTGGCAGACCAGACACTGACCTGCAGAGGCCCAGGGAGGGGCAGACCAAAGACTGACCTGCCAACGGCCTAGGGAGGGGCAGACCAGAGACTGACTGCCAGAGGCCCAGGGAGGTGCAGGCCAGAGACTGACCTGCAGAGGCCCAGGGAGGTGCAGAGCAGAGAAAGACTGCCAGAGGCCCAGGGAGGGGCAGACCAGAGACTGACCGCCAGAGGCACAGGGAGGTGCAGACCAGAGACTGACCTGCAGAGGCCCAGGGAGTGGCAGACCAGAGACTGACCTGCAGAGGCCCAGGGAGTGGCAGACCAGAGACTGACCTGCAGAGGCCCAGGGAGGGGCTGACCAGAGACTTACCTGCCGAGGCCCAGGGAGTGCAGACCAGAGACTGACCACCAGAGGCCCAGGGAGGGGCAGACCAGAGCCTGACCTGCAGAGGCCCAGGGAGGGGCAGACCAGAGAAAGACTGCCAGAGGCCCAGGGAGGGGCAGACCAGAGACTGACCGCCAGAGGCCCAGGGAGGTGCAGACCAGAGACTGACCTGCAGAGGCCCAGGGAGTGGCAGACCAGAGACTGACCTGCAGAGGCCCAGGGAAGGGCTGACCAGAGACTTACCTGCCGAGGCCCAGGAAGTGCAGACCAGAGACTCACCGAAGGCCCAGGGAGGGGCAGACCAGAGACTTACCTGCAGAGGCCCAGGGAGGGGCTGACCAGAGACTTACCTGCCGAGGCCCAGGGAGTGCAGACCAGAGACTGACCGCCAGAGGCCCAGGGAGGGGCAGACCAGAGACTGACCACCAGAGGCCCAGGAAGGGGCAGACCAGAGACTTACCTGCAGAGGCCCAGGGAGGGGCAGACCAGAGACTGACCTGCAGAGGCCCAGGGAGGGGCAGACCAGACACTGACCTGCAGAGGCCCAGGGAGGGGCAGACCAAAGACTGGCCTGCCAGAGGCCTAGGGAGGGGCAGACCAGAGACTGACTGCCAGAGGCCCAGGGAGGTGCAGGCCAGAGACTGACCTGCAGAGGCCCAGGGAGGTGCAGACCAGAGAAAGACTGCCAGAGGCCCAGGGAGGGGCAGACCAGAGACTGACCGCCAGAAGCACAGGGAGGTGCAGACCAGAGACTGACCTGCAGAGGCCCAGGGAGTGGCAGACCAGAGACTGACCTGCAGAGGCCCAGGGAGTGGCAGACCAGAGACTGACCTGCAGAGGCGCAGGGAGGGGCTGACCAGAGACTTACCTGCCGAGGCCCAGGGAGTGCAGACTAGAGACTGACCACCAGAGGCCCAGGGAGGGGCAGACCAGAGACTGACCTGCAGAGGCCCAGGGAGGGGCAGACCAGAGAAAGACTGCCAGAGGCCCAGGGAGGGGCAGACCAGAGACTGACCGCCAGAGGCCCAGGGAGGTGCAGACCAGAGACTGACCTGCAGAGGCCCAGGGAGTGGCAGACCAGAGACTGACCTGCAGAGGCCCAGGGAGTGGCAGACCAGAGACTGACCTGCAGAGGCCCAGGGAAGGGCTGACCAGAGACTTGCCTGCCGAGGCCCATGGAGTGCAGACCAGAGACTCACCGAAGGCCCAGGGAGGGGCAGACCAGAGACTTACCTGCAGAGGCCCAGGGAGGGGCAGACCAGAGACTGACCGCCAGAGGCCCAGGGAGGGGCAGACCAGAGACTGACCTGCAGAGGCCCAGGGAGGGGCTGACCAGAGACTTACCTGCCGAGGCCCAGGGAGTGCAGACCAGAGACTGACCGCCAGAGGCCCAGGGAGGGGCAGACCAGAGACTGACCACCAGAGGCCCAGGAAGGGGCAGACCAGAGACTTACCTGCAGAGGCCCAGGGAGGGGCAGACCAGAGACTGACCTGCAGAGGCCCAGGGAGGGGTAGACCAGAGTCTGACCGCCAGAGACCCAGGGAGTGGTAGACCAGAGACTTTCCGCCAGAGGCCCAGGGAGTGGCAGACCAGAGACTGACCTCTAGAGGCCCAGGGAGGGGCAGCCCAGAGACTGACCGCCAGAGGCCCAGGGAGTGGCAGACCAGAGACTAACCACCGGAGGCCCAGGGAGTAGCAGACCAGAGACTAACCGCCAGAGGCCAGGGATAGGCAGACCAGAGACTTACCTGCCGAGGCCCAGGGAGTGCAGACCAGAGACTGACCGCCAGAGGCCCAGGGAGGTGCAGACCAGAGACTTACCTGCCGAGGCCCAGGGAGTGCAGACCAGAGACTGACCACCAGAGGCCCGGGGAGGGGCAGACCAGAGACTGATCTGCAGAGGTCCAGGGAGGGGTAGACTAGAGACTGACCTGCAGATGCCCAGGGAGGGGCAGACCAGAGACTGACCTGCAGAGGCGCAGGGAGGGGCAGACCAGAGTCTGACCGCCAGAGGCCCAGGGAGTGGTAGACCAGAGACTAACCGCCAGAGGCCCAGGGAGTGGCAGACCAGAGACTGACCTCTAGAGGCCCAGGGAGGGGCAGCCCAGAGACTGACCGCCAGAGGCCCAGGGAGTGGCAGACCAGAGACTAACCACCAGAGGCCCAGGGAGTAGCAGACCAGAGACTAACCGCCAGAGGCCAGGGATAGGCAGACCAGAGACTTACCTGCCGAGGCCCAGGGAGTGCAGACCAGAGACTGACCGCCAGAGGCCCAGGGATGTGCAGACCAGAGACTTACCTGCCGAGGCCCAGGGAGTGCAGACCAGAGACTGACCACCAGAGGCCCGGGGAGGGGCAGACCAGAGACTGATCTGCAGAGGTCCAGGGAGGGGTAGACTAGAGACTGACCTGCAGAGGCCCAGGGAGGGGCAGACCAGAGACTGACTGCCAGAGGCCCAGGGAGGGGCAGACCAGAGACTGGCCTGCAGAGGCCCAGGTAGGGGCAGGCCAGAGACTGACCTGCAGAGGCACAGGGAGGGGCAGACCAGAGACTGACCTGCAGAAGCCCAGGGAGGGATAAACCAGAGACTGACCTTCAGAGGCCCAGGGAGGGACAGACCAGAGACTGACAACCAGAGGCCCAGGGAGGGCCAGACCAGAGACTGACCTGCAGAGGCCCAGGGAGGGGCAGACCAGAGACTGATCTGCAGAGGCCCAGGGAGGGGCAGACCAGAGACTGACCGCCAGAGGCCCAGTGAGGGGCAGACCAGAGACTGATGGCCATAGGCCCAGGGTGTGGCAGACCTCAGACTCACTGCTAGAGGCCCAGGGAGTGGCAGACCACAGACTGACCGCCAGAGGCCCACGGAGGTGCAGACCAGGGACTGATGGCCAGAGGCCCAGGAAGGGGCAGACCAGAGACTGACCACCAAAGGCCCAGGGAGGGGCAGATTAGAGACTGATGGCCAGAGGTCCAGGGAGTGGCAGACCAGAGACTGATTGCCAGAGACCCAGGGAGTGGCAGACCAGAGACTGACCACCAGAGGCCCAGGAAGGGGCAGAGCAGAGACTGACTGCCAGAGGCCCAGGGAGGGGGCAGACCAGAGACTGATGCCCAGAGGCCCAGGGAGGGGCAGACCAGAGACTGACCACCAGGGCCCAGGGAGGGGCAGACCAGAGACTGACTGCCAGAGTCCCAGGGAGGGGCAGACCAGAGACTGATGCCCAGAGGCCCAGAGGCCCAGGGAGGGGCAGACCATAGACTGACCTGCAGATGCACAGGGAGGGGCAGACCAGAGACTGACCACCAGAGGCCCAGGGAGGGGCAGACCAGAGACTGACCTGACGAGGCCCAGGGAGGGGCAGACCAGAGACTGACCACCAGAGGTCCAGAGAGGGGCAGCCAGAGACTGACCTGCAGAGGCCCAGCGAGGGGCAAACCAGAGACTGACTCGCAGATACCCAGGGAGGGGCAGACTAGAGACTGACCACAAGAGGCCCAGGGAGTGGCAGACCAGAGGCTGACTGCCAGAGGCCCAGGGAGGGGCAGACCAGAGACTGACCGCCAGAGGCCCAGGGAGTGGCAGACCAGACACTGACCTGCAGAGGCCCAGGGAGGTGCAGACCAGAGACTGACCACCAGAGGCCCAGGGAGTGGCAGACCAGAGACTGACCACCAGAGGCCCGGGGAGAGGCAGAGCAGAGACTGACAGCCAGAGGCCCAGGGAGTGGTGGTCCAGAGACTGACCACCGGAGGCCCAGGGAGGGGCAGACCAGAGACTGACCGCCAGAGGCCCAGGGAGGGGCAGACCAGAGACTGATCTGCAGAGGCTTAGGGAGGGGCAGACCAGAGACTGACCACCAGAGGCTCAGGAAGTGGCAGACCAGAGACTTACCTGCAGAGGCCCAGGGAGGGGCAGACCAGAGACTGACCTGCAGAGGCCCAGGGAGGGGCAGACCAGAGTCTGACCGCCAGAGGCCCAGGGAGTGGTAGACCAGAGACTAAGCGCCAGAGGCCCAGGGAGTGGCAGACCAGAGACTGACCTCTAGAGGCCCAGGGAGGGGCAGCCCAGAGACTGATGCCTAGAGGCCCAGGGAGGGGCAGACCATAGACTGACCTGCAGATGCACAGGGAGGGGCAGACCAGAGACTGACCACCAGAGGCCCAGGGAGGGGCAGACCAGAGACTGACCTGATGAGGCCCAGGGAGGGGCAGACCAGAGACTGACCACCAGAGGTCCAGAGAGGGGCAGACCAGAGACTGACCTGCAGAGGCCCAGCGAGGGGCAAACCAGAGACTGACCGCCAGATACCCAGGGAGGGGCAGTGTTGGACTTGGGCCTTCTGGCAGGTTCACCCCTGAACTTTTTGCCTTGAAGTGTAGTGATTTCTGGTCTTTGCGCACCTTGACACTGTGGCGCAGTGTAAAGTGCGTGCGCTCCCTGAGTGCGTGGAGTGAGACTGGCCTGCCCTCCCATAGGAATGCATGGGGAATGTCTGTGTCCCTGGTAGTTCCTGATGCGTGAGGCGTGCATGCTTAAGTTTGGTATGTGCGAACTCGTGAGAGTGAATGCTGCGCAACGGTATGTGCGGCGTGTATGTGTCGTGTGCGGAAGCGCCACTTCTAGGAGTTGGCATATTAGTGTAAAATATGCCTGGCGTGTGATTGGCTGGAGCTGGCTGGGATGCCAGGCTCCAGGAAGGCTGTGTGGGTCTGCCCCGGTGGTGAGTGGGAGATTAGCATGAGTGATGTGTGGGAGGAGTGTACCTGTGTCCTGGATGGGCTGGGTTTTCCCCACACAATGCTGGCTCCGCCCCCCTGTGGTGTGACTGATGACCCAAGCCCTGCCAGTGAATAGAATGGGTGGTTGGGCCATCAAGAGTGCTCCAGAACCAGCTGCGACTGGTTCTGCCCCCACCCTGCACCTAAAGACAAAGGGAAAAGGTGTATAAAAGAGGGGCTGTGACCCCATGAAAATGTTCTTGTTTGCTGCTTGAATCTGCCAGGGGCGTGCTGCTGCTTGGGCTCAGGGATGGCTTGCCTCCCTGAGCCCTGCCCAGCCCTTGGCTTGCTGATGGACCCCTGAAGGACTTGCTGTTGCCCTAGCGCCTGGGAGCGCTTGTTCTTTGCCTCAAGCGCCTGGAAGTGCTTGATTTCCCCTGTAGCGCTTGGGAGCGCTGTATTCATTTGCCTAGCGCTTGGGAGCGCTTTTTGGACCTCAGCCGGTGTCAACCCGGCATGTGCCCGCTTAATTTGCCGACTTTTGAAGTCCTTTTGCGAGTGCCCACCTCGCCAGGGACCTGCCCGCCATCGCGAGAGCCCACCTCGCATCTGCGCTGCTGGATGACCGATTTAAAGTCACCGGAGCCCACCCGGTAGGGTTGCCGCTTTGTTTAATTATTTAAATCAAGAGGGTGCCCACCCCTCGTTTATGCCCCCAGTTTTCACCGCCGCGGCCCGAGCGCCGCAAAACAGGAAGTCAGGCACGACGGTGCCTGATGCGGGGCGGGACTTCCGGTTTCCCGGAGGAAGTCCCGCCCGCCGCCGCGCTGTGATTGGCCAGCGCTGCCACCGGGAAAAATGGAGGAAGAATGCCGGCCGAATCCCTGTGGCCCGGGGCTCCCCGGAGTGAGGGAGAGCCCCGGGGCCGCTCCGGAAAGCAAGGAGGGAAGCGGCAGGCGGGGCTCCGTGGCCGAGGAGAGCCCCGCAGCCCGAGAAGAGGAGCAGCGCGAAACCCGCCAGGAGCCCCCGCCAGAGTAGCCCGGTAAGTGAGAAGGGCTAGGGGAGGCTCCGTGTGGCAGGGTGTCACGGGCTGGAGCCCTGGGAGGCTCACGAGGGCATTCCTGAAGGGGTAGAGTGGCCCCAGAAGGCAGTGGGTCGCTCCCCCAGCGGACATTGTTTCCAAGTCCCCGGGCATGTTAGCAGAGCCGTGAGGGGCTCCAACGATGGCTTTGGGAGATGATTGAGCCCACGAGGCTCCCAGGGGGCATTATTGTATTTGTGGAGCCCCGAGGTACTAAGGGGCCACATGCTGATTTTCAGAGCCTAGAGGGCTCCAACGATGGGGACAGTTATTTCTAAGGAGCCAGAGCGCTCCCATGCACACCATTATTTCCAGAGCCAGATGGCTCCCAGGTGTGGCACATGTTGTTTCAGGGCTACTGAGAGCCCATGCCCCATTTAAATGATTCCCAGCTGCCCAGCAAGTAGTGGGCAGCTGCACCGTGTAGGTCTTTCTTTTCTAGGGACATGTACTTTGGACTTTAGGAGTGAGGCGCACTCCTTCATCCCTGGCCTTCCCCCAGCTGCGCAGCACTTAGTGCCAGCTACAGCGTTTAGGCCCCCTGTTCTGTCCCTCAGCTGCCCAGCAAGTAGTGGGCAGCTGCTACGTTTAGGTTCTGGCGCAGTGGCGCAACCTGGACTTTGTGAGTTCTACGCTAAAGGTTTAGATGCTGTTTTGATCTATGTCCTATTGCTTTTGGGTGTTAGGAAATGTACAATGTGTAGTATGTTTTGCGCACCCTGTGTTCTGCACCTCTGAATGTGTTGTTGATACATTATGTGCCCTGTTCCTTACACCGCTGAATGTAGGTTCTGCATCATGTGTTTTGTCCCCAGGTCTATGCCCCTACTTGTATTGTGATACTGAGGTGGTTGTTCTTGCTAGTGCAGGTGGTGCTAGTAAGGTCCTGGTTCCCTGCGTGACCTGTTCCTAGGGTGGTTAGGATTGCGTAGGGGGGACTTACCAGTTACCAGTGGGTACTGGTTTTGTGCTTTATGTCCTATTTTGTGTTACAGTGATCTTCTGTTATAAGTGATCCCAAGGGCTTGATACTAAGCTTGCCCCCTGACCAGAGTCCCAGGACCAGTGGACTCTATGGTGCCTTCCCTGCCAAATTGATGGGACTTGTCTGATCTCCCTGGGCCCCTGGGGCCTCGCTGAAGTGTGCCTCGCTCGTTCCCCTCGGCAGCTCGTGCCGGCAGCCCGTCCAAGCCTCGAGCAGCGCCGCTCTGCCCTGAGCCGCGCCGCTTCGCTGGGTCGCCCGCATCCTGCCTCCCCCTCCTCTTCTGAGCCGCACACATTGGTCGCCCCAGAGAAACGCTTGTACTGTGCCGGCAGCCCGTCCAAGCCTCGAGCAGCGCCGCTCTACCCTGAGCCGCGCCGCTTCGCTGGGTCGCCCGCTCAAGCTTACTAAGGAGGTCACGCGCATTATCCCGTGCAACCAGGACGGAAGGTACTGTCTGATAGGCTATGTTCTAAGTTCTAGGCCTACAAGTATTGTATTGTTACTTCTAAAAGTGCTGATTCCTGACAGTGGTCCAGGTGGCCCTGTCTTGTAAATAATCCCTTGTAAATTCTGCCCGTGCCTCTGGCACATTGTAAAGTGTGTTTTATCTAATGTGTTTTGGTGTAATACAAAGGCTATTTTTATATAACCTTGTGTGGAGTTTCCTTTGTGGTGGGCCTTTGGGTGCTGTTGCTGGGGTGCGTGCGCAAATACTTAGCCTACATCGCCTCCAAGTTTAGCCTTGCTGCTCGCGCCACGTTACCTAGAGGGTGAGCAGGGGTTATCTTGGCGTGTAACTCCCTTGCCCTGACTTGGGAGTGGTGGTCTCTGACTGACTTTGGCGAAAGCCCTGGCCGGCCAGGGATCCCATTTCCAACATTGGCGGCAAGCGGTGGGATAAGGATTTGTGTTTGCGTTGTACCTTAGTAGCAGCTGGCTGCACCACAAAACTCTGCATTTTAGATAAAAACATTTTGGGGATTATTGTATGGAGTTTGCTAAAAATGTCATTTCTGTGGAAATGTGTTTCTTGTGCACTTTGAGTTAGGTGTCCCTAGCTCGGGAGGGTAGATCATCCCCCTAAGTGCAGTGTGTTTTCTGGATTTCACAGAAGGGTGGGATCCAGTGGTGGCAGCATAAGTGTGTCCAGTGCATGTGTCCCCCGTCCCTGCCCTGGAGTAATGGTACCTGTGTCAAGTGTGGTCAGGTTGAGAAGTCAGGGGTGGTAGAAACTGCCTTACCAGTCTGGGGAGGGGTGTGTGTGGATGAATGGTGTGTGGCACTGGATGTGTTTGTGAGTTCTCTGGATGGGGAGCTTGCTGAATGCTAGTTTTGTTCAGATACCTAAGTCCTGTGTGTTGAACTTTTCCCAAGAACGTCTGCAGATAGTGGAGCCTGCTTTTTGATTTCTGTGGTCTGTTGAGAGACAGAATTTTGGAGTTGGTAATGTTCTGGGAGGAGAGAGGCATAGGGGATGGAGTGATTCCAAAAGGAGTGTCTGAGGTGTCTTCCAGCCCTGCGTGGTGGAAGAGGTTCAGTGTAGCCCAGCTAGGTCTCGGTGTAGGGGCTCACGTCCTGTCTCAAGAGGAGAAGGAGTGGGTGGGACTGCATGTCTCCAGGTGCCCGAAACCCAGTGTCAGGGCCTGGAGTGTTTCTGAAGGGAACATCAGGTCGGGGGCCTAGGCTGTACCAATAGGTCATTTGAGGAGGATCTTCCAGAGTGTCTGGAGAACGTGGAACCTCTGTAACCAGGGTTCCAGTAGTTCTGGTGTTTGGCAGTACCGCTCCAGTTGGGAGGGTGCAGAAGTCCAGATGGAGGGGTGCGAGGGGGATAGGTTCCCCAGTGGAAGAACCAGTGGGTCAGGGGCCAACCAGAAGGGTTGTGTCGCCAGTGAGTGACCATGGTGATGCCACTTCTGTCCTGAGTGTCAGGCAGACTTGTACACGACACATTAGTTGTGTCACCCTCAAGGAAGTCCTGGTGCGCCAGGCATCTGACCAAAGAGGTACGTCCCTTGGTTGGGGAGCCAGTAGCCGGGGTTCCCGGATCTGGACGTAAGGGCAACTGTATGTAGTGTCCTGAAGTTACAAGAGGGAACTCCTGCCTGATGAGAAGGAACCGGGTAAGCTGTATGGGGTATTGACCTGCAGTGGTTGCCTTGCTGCTGAAGGAGGAGAGAAAGTCTTAGATTTTTGTTTCCAACTTGTAGAAGTCCTGGTGCGCCAGGCATCTAACCAAAGGGTAGCATCCCTAGGTTAGGGAGCCAGGTTCAGGTGTTGCCTGTCCTGGACGGCAGGGCGACTGTAGCCAGTGTCCTGGCCGGTTTGTCTTCTAGGGGTACCCCTGTGAACACAGGTGGGGCTCATCTTAAGTGAAGAGACCCTGTGTTTCCCAGAAGGGGTGGTACAGGCCTAGCAGGGATCTTTAGGGTTCTTGGCTGAGTGTTGTGGTACTACCCTGAGAGCAGGTGGGGCCTACCTTAAGTGGAGGGACCCTGTTCTACAGTGGGAGGGTGCAGAACTCTGGAAGGGGGTCAGAGGGAGTCTGACCCCTGTGCATCCGGTGAATTTGAATCCCAGGTGGTAGACCAGTTAAGGGAGTGGTGACCTATCTGTCATGACCAGCCTGGTGTCCTGTAGGCACCGCACTGAGCCGCGTCTGCCTTCGGCCGCGCAGTCTATGCCGCTCGCCGTCCCCGTCTCGACGCGGTCCGCGAGCCGCCGCCTGCGCCGCATCTGGCAACCCGCAAAGTGCAACGCCTTACTACACCGTTCTTGTGCTGGTCTGACTGTGGTCACTGCTGCTGAGGAAGTCAGGTCCTAAACTGGTGGGAGAGTTGTGTCCTGGAGGGTGCTTCAGAAGTGGAGGTAGGGTGGGGCATTCTTGCCCGTGACCTCTGGTCAGCCTGAGGGTGCGGACCCTAGGTTGAAGGATCAGTGGTAGTTTGGAACTACACTGAGAAAGGGAGTGGAGAATGGCTAGTGTAGGCCAGGGGTTACTACCCCCCACTCTGTGGATGGGCATGGACCAGTGGTATCTGGGTGGCCTAGGGCCTGGTCCTAGCCGTGGACAGCTAAGGAGTACCAGTGGGGTAGCCTAGTTGGGCCTGTGTTTTTTTTAAGGATGTGCTTGTCTTATGGATCAACTTGGCGTAGAACCGGAGGGTGTCCCTGCAGTGCGGGCCCGCGTCCGTGTTCTATCGCCCCAAGCAGGGAAGTCCATCACGGTGGTGATTGGTCTCCCCTGCGTTTTGGCTGGAAGGGGGTCGTGTTGGACTTGGGCCTTCTGGCAGGTTCACCCCTGAACTTTTTGCCTTGAAGTGTAGTGATTTCTGGTCTTTGCGCACCTTGACACTGTGGCGCAGTGTAAAGTGCGTGCGCTCCCTGAGTGCGTGGAGTGAGACTGGCCTGCCCTCCCATAGGAATGCATGGGGAATGTCTGTGTCCCTGGTAGTTCCTGATGCGTGAGGCGTGCATGCTTAAGTTTGGTATGTGCGAACTCGTGAGAGTGAATGCTGCGCAACGGTATGTGCGGCGTGTATGTGTCGTGTGCGGAAGCGCCACTTCTAGGAGTTGGCATATTAGTGTAAAATATGCCTGGCGTGTGATTGGCTGGAGCTGGCTGGGATGCCAGGCTCCAGGAAGGCTGTGTGGGTCTGCCCCGGTGGTGAGTGGGAGATTAGCATGAGTGATGTGTGGGAGGAGTGTACCTGTGTCCTGGATGGGCTGGGTTTTCCCCACACAATGCTGGCTCCGCCCCCCTGTGGTGTGACTGATGACCCAAGCCCTGCCAGTGAATAGAATGGGTGGTTGGGCCATCAAGAGTGCTCCAGAACCAGCTGCGACTGGTTCTGCCCCCACCCTGCACCTAAAGACAAAGGGAAAAGGTGTATAAAAGAGGGGCTGTGACCCCATGAAAATGTTCTTGTTTGCTGCTTGAATCTGCCAGGGGCGTGCTGCTGCTTGGGCTCAGGGATGGCTTGCCTCCCTGAGCCCTGCCCAGCCCTTGGCTTGCTGATGGACCCCTGAAGGACTTGCTGTTGCCCTAGCGCCTGGGAGCGCTTGTTCTTTGCCTCAAGCGCCTGGAAGTGCTTGATTTCCCCTGTAGCGCTTGGGAGCGCTGTATTCATTTGCCTAGCGCTTGGGAGCGCTTTTTGGACCTCAGCCGGTGTCAACCCGGCATGTGCCCGCTTAATTTGCCGACTTTTGAAGTCCTTTTGCGAGTGCCCACCTCGCCAGGGACCTGCCCGCCATCGCGAGAGCCCACCTCGCATCTGCGCTGCTGGATGACCGATTTAAAGTCACCGGAGCCCACCCGGTAGGGTTGCCGCTTTGTTTAATTATTTAAATCAAGAGGGTGCCCACCCCTCGTTTATGCCCCCAGTTTTCACCGCCGCGGCCCGAGCGCCGCAAAACAGGAAGTCAGGCACGACGGTGCCTGATGCGGGGCGGGACTTCCGGTTTCCCGGAGGAAGTCCCGCCCGCCGCCGCGCTGTGATTGGCCAGCGCTGCCACCGGGAAAAATGGAGGAAGAATGCCGGCCGAATCCCTGTGGCCCGGGGCTCCCCGGAGTGAGGGAGAGCCCCGGGGCCGCTCCGGAAAGCAAGGAGGGAAGCGGCAGGCGGGGCTCCGTGGCCGAGGAGAGCCCCGCAGCCCGAGAAGAGGAGCAGCGCGAAACCCGCCAGGAGCCCCCGCCAGAGTAGCCCGGTAAGTGAGAAGGGCTAGGGGAGGCTCCGTGTGGCAGGGTGTCACGGGCTGGAGCCCTGGGAGGCTCACGAGGGCATTCCTGAAGGGGTAGAGTGGCCCCAGAAGGCAGTGGGTCGCTCCCCCAGCGGACATTGTTTCCAAGTCCCCGGGCATGTTAGCAGAGCCGTGAGGGGCTCCAACGATGGCTTTGGGAGATGATTGAGCCCACGAGGCTCCCAGGGGGCATTATTGTATTTGTGGAGCCCCGAGGTACTAAGGGGCCACATGCTGATTTTCAGAGCCTAGAGGGCTCCAACGATGGGGACAGTTATTTCTAAGGAGCCAGAGCGCTCCCATGCACACCATTATTTCCAGAGCCAGATGGCTCCCAGGTGTGGCACATGTTGTTTCAGGGCTACTGAGAGCCCATGCCCCATTTAAATGATTCCCAGCTGCCCAGCAAGTAGTGGGCAGCTGCACCGTGTAGGTCTTTCTTTTCTAGGGACATGTACTTTGGACTTTAGGAGTGAGGCGCACTCCTTCATCCCTGGCCTTCCCCCAGCTGCGCAGCACTTAGTGCCAGCTACAGCGTTTAGGCCCCCTGTTCTGTCCCTCAGCTGCCCAGCAAGTAGTGGGCAGCTGCTACGTTTAGGTTCTGGCGCAGTGGCGCAACCTGGACTTTGTGAGTTCTACGCTAAAGGTTTAGATGCTGTTTTGATCTATGTCCTATTGCTTTTGGGTGTTAGGAAATGTACAATGTGTAGTATGTTTTGCGCACCCTGTGTTCTGCACCTCTGAATGTGTTGTTGATACATTATGTGCCCTGTTCCTTACACCGCTGAATGTAGGTTCTGCATCATGTGTTTTGTCCCCAGGTCTATGCCCCTACTTGTATTGTGATACTGAGGTGGTTGTTCTTGCTAGTGCAGGTGGTGCTAGTAAGGTCCTGGTTCCCTGCGTGACCTGTTCCTAGGGTGGTTAGGATTGCGTAGGGGGGACTTACCAGTTACCAGTGGGTACTGGTTTTGTGCTTTATGTCCTATTTTGTGTTACAGTGATCTTCTGTTATAAGTGATCCCAAGGGCTTGATACTAAGCTTGCCCCCTGACCAGAGTCCCAGGACCAGTGGACTCTATGGTGCCTTCCCTGCCAAATTGATGGGACTTGTCTGATCTCCCTGGGCCCCTGGGGCCTCGCTGAAGTGTGCCTCGCTCGTTCCCCTCGGCAGCTCGTGCCGGCAGCCCGTCCAAGCCTCGAGCAGCGCCGCTCTGCCCTGAGCCGCGCCGCTTCGCTGGGTCGCCCGCATCCTGCCTCCCCCTCCTCTTCTGAGCCGCACACATTGGTCGCCCCAGAGAAACGCTTGTACTGTGCCGGCAGCCCGTCCAAGCCTCGAGCAGCGCCGCTCTACCCTGAGCCGCGCCGCTTCGCTGGGTCGCCCGCTCAAGCTTACTAAGGAGGTCACGCGCATTATCCCGTGCAACCAGGACGGAAGGTACTGTCTGATAGGCTATGTTCTAAGTTCTAGGCCTACAAGTATTGTATTGTTACTTCTAAAAGTGCTGATTCCTGACAGTGGTCCAGGTGGCCCTGTCTTGTAAATAATCCCTTGTAAATTCTGCCCGTGCCTCTGGCACATTGTAAAGTGTGTTTTATCTAATGTGTTTTGGTGTAATACAAAGGCTATTTTTATATAACCTTGTGTGGAGTTTCCTTTGTGGTGGGCCTTTGGGTGCTGTTGCTGGGGTGCGTGCGCAAATACTTAGCCTACATCGCCTCCAAGTTTAGCCTTGCTGCTCGCGCCACGTTACCTAGAGGGTGAGCAGGGGTTATCTTGGCGTGTAACTCCCTTGCCCTGACTTGGGAGTGGTGGTCTCTGACTGACTTTGGCGAAAGCCCTGGCCGGCCAGGGATCCCATTTCCAACAGGCAGACTAGAGACTGACCACAAGAGGCCCAGGGATTGGCAGACCAGAGGCTGACTGCCAGAGGCCCAGGGAGGTGCAGACCAGAGACTGACCGCCAGAGGCCCAGGGAGTGGCAGACCAGAGACTGACCACCAGAGGCCCAGGGAGAGGCAGAGCAGAGACTGACAGCCAGAGGCCCAGGGAGTGGTGGACCAGAGACTGACCACCGGAGGCCCAGGGAGGGGCAGACCAGAGACTGACCACCAGAGGCTCAGGAAGTGGCAGACCAGAGACTTACCTGCAGAGGCCCAGGGAGGGGCAGACCAGAGACTGACCTGCAGAGGCCCAGGGAGGGGCAGACCAGAGTCTGACCGCCAGAGGCCCAGGGAGTGGTAGACCAGAGACTAAGCGCCAGAGGCCCAGCGAGTGGTAGACCAGAGACTAAGCGCCAGAGGCCCAGGGAGTGGCAGACCAGAGACTGACCTCTAGAGGCCCAGGGAGGGGCAGCCCAGAGACTGACCGCCAGAGGCCCAGGGAGTGGCAGACCAGAGACTAACCACCAGAGGCCCAGGGAATAGCAGACCAGAGACTAACCGCCAGAGGCCAGGGATTGGCAGACCAGAGACTTACCTGCCGAGGCCCAGGGAGTGCAGACCAGACACTGACCGCCAGAGGCCCAGGGAGGTGCAGACCAGAGACTTACCTGCCGAGGCCAAGGGAGTGCAGACCAGAGACTGACCACCAGAGGCCCGGGGAGGGGCAGACCAGAGACTGACTGCCAGAGGCCCAGGGAGTGGCAGACCAGAGACTAAGCTGCAGAGGCACAGGGAGTGGTAGGCCAGAGACTGACCTGCAGAGGCACAGGGAGGGGCAGACCAGAGACTGACCTGCAGAAGCCTAGGGAGGGATAAACCAGAGACTGACCTTCAGAGGCCCAGGGAGGGACAGACCAGAGACTGACCACCAGAGGCCCAGGGAGGAGCAGACCAGAGACTGACCTGCAGAGGCCCAGGGAGGGGCAGACCAGAGACTGACTGCCAGAGGCCCAGGGAGGGGCAGACCAGAGACTGACTGCCAGAGGCCCAGGGAGTGGCAGACCAGAGACTAAGCTGCAGAGGCACAGGGAGTGGTAGGCCAGAGACTGACCTGCAGAGGCACAGGGAGGGGCAGACCAGAGACTGACCTGCAGAAGCCTAGGGAGGGATAAACCAGAGACTGACCTTCAGAGGCCCAGGGAGGGACAGACCAGAGACTGACCACCAGAGGCCCAGGGAGGAGCAGACCAGAGACTGACCTGCAGAGGCCCAGGGAGGGGTAGACCATAGCCTGACAGCCAGAGGCCCAGGGAGGGGCAAACCAGAGACTAACCACCAGAGGCCCAGGGAGGTGCAGACCAGACACTGACCTGCAGAGGCCCAGGGAGGGGCAAACCAGAGACTAACCACCAGAGGCCCAGGGAGGTGCAGACCAGAGACTGACCGCCAGAGGCCCAGTGAGGGGCAGACCAGAGACTGACCGCCAGAGGCCCAGGGAGGTGCAGACCAGAGACTGACCGCCAGAGGCCCAGGGAGGGGCAGACCAGAGACTGACCACCAGAGGCCCAGGGAGGGGCAGACCAGAGACTGACCGCCAGAGGCCCAGGGAGGTACAGACCAGAGACTGACCTGCAGCTGCCCAGGGAGTGGCAGACCAGACACTGACCTGCAGAGGCCCAGGGAGGTGCGGACCAGAGACTGACCTGCAGAGGCCCAGGGAGGTGCAGACCAGAGAAAGACAGCCAGAGGCCCAGGGAGGGGCAGACCAGAGACTGACCTGCAGAGGCCCAGGGAGTGGCAGACCAGACACTGACCTGCAGAGGCCCAGGGAGGGGCAGATCAAAGACTGACCTGCCAGAGGCCTAGGGAGGGGCAGACCAGAGACTGACTTCCAGAGGCCCAGGGAGGTGCAGGCCAGAGACTGACCTGCAGAGGCCCAGGGAGGTGCAGAGCAGAGAAAGACTGCCAGAGGCCCAGGGAGGGCAGACCAGAGACTGACCGCCAGAGGCACAGGGAGGTGCAGACCAGAGACTGACCTGCAGAGGCCCAGTGAGTGGCAGACCAGAGACTGACCTGCAGAGGCCCAGGGAGTGGCAGACCAGAGACTGACCTGCAGAGGCCCAGGGAGGGGCTGACCAGAGACTTACCTGCCGAGGCCCAGGGAGTGCAGACCAGAGACTGACCACCAGAGGCCCAGGGAGGGGCAGACCAGAGACTGACCTGCAGAGGCCCAGGGAGGGGCAGACCAGAGAAAGACTGCCAGAGGCCCAGGGAGGGGCAGACCAGAGACTGACCGCCAGAGGCCCAGGGAGGTGCAGACCAGAGACTGACCTGCAGAGGCCCAGGGAGTGGCAGACCAGAGACTGACCTGCAGAGGCCCAGGGAAGGGCTGACCAGAGACTTACCTGCCGAGGCCCAGGGAGTGCAGACCAGAGACTCACCGAAGGCCCAGGGAGGGGCAGACCAGAGACTTACCTGCAGAGGCCCAGGGAGGGGCAGACCAGAGACTGACCGCCAGAGGCCCAGGGAGGGGCAGACCAGAGACTGACCACCAGAGGCCCAGGAAGGGGCAGACCAGAGACTTACCTGCAGAGGCCCAGGGAGGGGCAGACCAGAGACTGACCTGCAGAGGCCCAGGGAGGGGCAGACCAGACACTGACCTGCAGAGGCCCAGGAAGGGGCAGACCAAAGACTGACCTGCCAGAGGCCTAGGGAGGGGCAGACCAGAGACTGACTGCCAGAGGCCCAGGGAGGTGCAGGCCAGAGACTGACCTGCAGAGGCCCAGGGAGGTGCAGACCAGAGAAAGACTGCCAGAGGCCCTGGGAGGGGCAGACCAGAGACTGACCGCCAGAGGCACAGGGAGGTGCAGACCAGAGACTGACCTGCAGAGGCCCAGGGAGTGGCAGACCAGAGACTGACCTGCAGAGGCCCAGGGAGTGGCAGACCAGAGACTGACCTGCAGAGGCCCAGGGAGGGGCTGACCAGAGACTTACCTGCCGAGGCCCAGGGAGTGCAGACTAGAGACTGACCACCAGAGGCCCAGGGAGGGGCAGACCAGAGACTGACCTGCAGAGGCCCAGGGAGGGGCAGACCAGAGAAAGACTGCCAGAGGCCCGGGGAGGGGCAGACCAGAGACTGACCGCCAGAGGCCCAGGGAGGTGCAGACCAGAGACTGACCTGCAGAGGCCCAGGGAGTGGCAGACCAGAGACTGACCTGCAGAGGCCCAGGGAGTGGCAGACCAGAGACTGACCTGCAGAGGCCCAGGGAAGGGCTGACCAGAGACTTGCCTGCCGAGGCCCAGGGAGTGCCGACCAGAGACTCACCGAAGGCCCAGGGAGGGGCAGACCAGAGACTTACCTGCAGAGGCCCAGGGAGGGGCAGACCAGAGACTGACCGCCAGAGGCCCAGGGAGGGGCAGACCAGAGACTGACCTGCAGAGGCCCAGGGAGGGGCTGACCAGAGACTTACCTGCCGAGGCCCAGGGAGTGCAGACCAGAGACTGACCGCCAGAGGCCCAGGGAGGGGCAGACCAGAGACTGACCACCAGAGGCCCAGGAAGGGGCAGACCAGAGACTTACCTGCAGAGGCCCAGGGAGGGGCAGACCAGAGACTGACCTGCAAAGGCCCAGGGAGGGGCAGACCAGAGTCTGACCGCCAGAGGCCCAGGGAGTGGTAGACCAGAGACTAACCGCCAGAGGCCCAGGGAGTGGCAGACCAGAGACTGACCTCTAGAGGCCCAGGGAGGGGCAGCCCAGAGACTGACCGCCAGAGGCCCAGGGACTGGCAGACCAGAGACTAACCATCAGAGGCCCAGGGAGTAGCAGACCAGAGACTAACCGCCAGAGGCCAGGGATAGGCAGACCAGAGACTTACCTGCCGAGGCCCAGGGAGTGCAGACCAGAGACTGACCGCCAGAGGCCCAGGGAGGTGCAGACCAGAGACTTACCTGCCGAGGCCCAGGGAGTGCAGACCAGAGACTGACCACCAGAGGCCCGGGGAGGGGCAGACCAGAGACTGATCTGCAGAGGTCCAGGGAGGGGTAGACTAGAGACTGACCTGCAGAGGTCCAGGGAGGGGCAGACCAGAGACTGACCTGCAGAGGCCCAGGGAGGGGCAGACCAGAGTCTGACCGCCAGAGGCCCAGGGAGTGGTAGACCAGAGACTAACCGCCAGAGGCCCAGGGAGTGGCAGACCAGAGACTGACCTCTAGAGGCCCAGGGAGGGGCAGCCCAGAGACTGACCGCCAGAGGCCCAGGGAGTGGCAGACCAGAGACTAACCACCAGAGGCCCAGGGAGTAGCAGACCAGAGACTAACCGCCAGAGTCCAGGGATAGGCAGACCAGAGACTTACCTGCCGAGGCCCAGGGAGTGCAGACCAGAGACTTACCTGCCGAGGCCCAGGGAGTGCAGACCAGAGACTGACCACCAGAGGCCCGGGGAGGGGCAGACCAGAGACTGATCTGCAGAGGTCCAGGGAGGGGTAGACTAGAGACTGACCTGCAGAGGCCCAGGGAGGGGCAGACCAGAGACTGACCGCCAGAGGCCCAGGGAGGTGGCAGACCAGACACTGACCTGCAGAGGCCCAGGGAGGTGCAGACCAGAGACTGACCTGCAGAGGCCCAGGGAGGTGCAGACCAGAGACTGACCGCCAGAGGCCCAGGGAGGGGAAGACCAGAGACTGACCGCCAGAGGCCCAGGGAGTGGCAGACCAGACACTGACCTGCAGAGGCCCAGGGAGGGGCAGACCAGAGACTAACCACCAGAGGCCCAGGGAGGTGCAGACCAGAGACTGACCGCCAGAGGCCCAGTGAGGGGCAGACCAGAGACTGACCACCAGAGGCTCAGGGAGGTGCAGACCAGAGACTGACCGCCAGAGGCCCAGGGAGGGGCAGACCAGAGACTGACCACCAGAGGCCCAGGGAGGGGCAGACCAGAGACTGACCGCCAGAGGCCCAGGGAGGTGCAGACCAGAGACTGACCTGCAGAGGCCCAGGGAGGTGCAGACCAGAGACTGACCTGCAGAGGCCCAGGGAGGTGCAGACCAGAGAAAGACTGCCAGAGGCCCAGGGAGGGGCAGACCAGAGACTGACCGCGAGAGGCCCAGGGAGTGGCAGACCAGACACTGACCTGCAGAGGCCCAGGGAGGTGCAGACCAGAGACTAACCACCAGAGACCCAGGGAGGGGCAGACCAGAGACTGACCTGCAGAGGCCCAGGGAGTGGCAGACCAGACACTGACCTGCAGAGGCCCAGGGAGGTGCAGACCAGAGACTGACCTGCAGAGGCCCAGGGAGGTGCAGACCAGAGAACGACAGCCAGAGGCCCAGGGAGGGGCAGACCAGAGACTGACCTGCAGAGGCCCAGGGAGTGGCAGACCAGACACTGACCTGCAGAGGCCCAGGGAGGGGCAGACCAAAGACTGACCTGCAGAGGCCCAGGGAGGGGCAGACCAGAGACTAACCGCCTGAGGCCCTGGGAGTGGCAGACCAGAGACTGACCTGCAGAGGCCCAGGGAGGTCCAGACCAGAGACTGACCACCAGAGGCCCAGGGAGGAGCAGACCAGAGACTGACCTGCAGAGGCCCAGGGAGGAGCAGACCAGAGAAAGACTGCCAGAGGCCCAGGGAGGGGCTGACCAGAGAAAGACTGCCAGAGGCCCAGGGAGTGGCGGACCAGAGACTAACCACCAGAGGCCGAGGGAGGTGCAGACCAGAGACTGACCGCCAGAGGCCCAGTGAGGGGCAGACCAGAGACTGACCGCCAGAGGCCCAGGGAGGGGCAGACCAGAGACTGACCGCCAGAGGCCCAGGGAGGGGCAGACCAGAGACTAACCACCAGAGGCCCAGGGAGGTGCAGACCAGAGACTATCCACCAGAGGCCCAGGGATGGGCAGACCAGAGACTGACCACCAGAGGCCCAGGGAGGTGCAGACCAGAGACTGACCTGCAGAGGCCCAGGGAGTGGCAGACCAGACACTGACCTGCAGAGGCCCAGGGAGGTGCAGACCAGAGACTGACCTGCAGAGGCCCAGGGAGGTGCAGACCAGAGAAAGACAGCCAGAGGCCCAGGGAGGGGCAGACCAGAGACTGACCTGCAGAGGCCCAGGGAGTGGCTGACCAGACACTGACCTGCAGAGGCCCAGGGAGGGGCAGACCAAAGACTGACCTGCCAGAGGCCCAGGGAGGGGCAGACCAGAGACTAACCGCCTGAGGCCCAGGGAGTGGCAGACAAGAGACTGACCTGCAGAGGCCCAGGGAGGTGCAGACCAGAGAATGACTGCCAGAGGCCCAGGGAGGAGCAGACCAGAGACTGACCTGCAGAGGCCAGGAAGGAGCAGACCAGAGAAAGACTGCCAGAGGCCCAGGGAGGGGCTGACCAGAGAAAGACTGCCAGAGGCCCAGGGAGGGGCAGACCAGAGACTAACCTGCAGAGGCCCAGGGAGGAGCAGACCAGAGAAAGGCTGCCAGAGGCCCAGGGAGGGGCTGACCAGAGAAAGACTGCCAGAGGCCCAGGGAGGGGCAGACCAGAGACTAACCACCAGAGGCCCAGGGAGGGGCAGACCAGAGACTGACCGCCAGAGGCCCAGGGAGGGGCAGACCAGAGACTGACCGCCAGAGGCCCAGGGAGGGGCAGACCAGAGACTAACCACCAGAGGCCCAGGGAGGGGCAGACCAGAGACTGACTGCCAGAGGCCCAGGGAGGGGCAGACCAGAGACTGATAGCCAGAGGCCCAGGGAGGGGCAGACCAGAGACTGACCGCCAGAGGCCCAGGGAGGTGCAGACCAGAGACTGACCTGTAGAGGCCCAGGGAGTGGCAGACCAGACACTGACCTGCAGAGGCCCAGGGAGGTGCAGACCAGAGACTGACCTGCAGAGGTCCAGGGAGGTGCAGACCAGAGAAAGACTGCCAGAGGCCCAGGGAGGGGAAGACCAGAGACTGACCGCCAGAGGCCCAGGGAGTGGCAGACCAGACACTGACCTGCAGAGGCCCAGGGAGGGGCAGACAAGAGACTAACCACCAGAGGCCCAGTGAGGGGCAGACCAGAGACTGACCGCCAGAGGCCCAGGGAGGTGCAGACCAGAGACTGACCGCCAGAGGCCCAGGGAGGGGCAGACCAGAGACTGACCACCAGAGGCCCAGGGAGGGGCAGACCAGAGACTGACCGCCAGAGGCCCAGGGAGGTGCAGACCAGAGACTGACCTGCAGAGGCCCAGGGAGGTGCAGACCAGAGACTGACCTGCAGAGGCCCAGGGAGGTGCAGACCAGAGAAAGACTGCCAGAGGCCCAGGGAGGGGCAGACCAGAGACTGACCGCGAGAGGCCCAGGGAGTGGCAGACCAGACACTGACCTGCAGAGGCCCAGGGAGGGGCAGACTAGAGACTAACCACCAGAGGCCCAGGGAGGGGCAGACCAGAGACTGACCTGCAGAGGCCCAGGGAGGTGTAGACCAGAGACTGACCTGCAGAGGCCCAGGGAGGTGCAGACCAGAGACTGACCTGCAGAGGCCCAGGGAGGTGTAGACCAGAGACTGACCTGCAGAGGCCCAGGGAGGTGCAGACCAGAGAAAGACTGACAGAGGCCCAGGGAGGGGAAGACCAAAGACTGACCTGCAGAGGCCCAGGGAGTGGCAGACCAGACACTGACCTGCAGAGGCCCAGGGAGGTGCAGACCAGAGACTGACCTGCAGAGGCCCAGGGAGGTGCAGACCAGAGAAAGACAGCCAGAGGCCCAGGGAGGGGCAGACCAGAGACTGACCTGCAGAGGCCCACGGAGTGGCAGACCAGACACTGACCTGCAGAGGCCCAGGGAGGGGCAGACCAAAGACTGACCTGCCAGAGGGCCAGGGAGGGGCAGACCAGAGACTAACCGCCTGAGGCCCAGGGAATGGCAGACCAGAGACTGACCTGCAGAGGCCCAGGGAGGTCCAGACCAGAGAAAGACTGCCAGAGGCCCAGGGAGGAGCAGACCAGAGACTGACCTGCAGAGGCCCAGGGAGGAGCAGACCAGAGAAAGACTGCCAGAGGCCCAGGGAGGGGCTGACCAGAGAAAGACTGCCAGAGGCCCAGGGAGGGGCAGACCAGAGACTGACCTGCAGAGGCCCAGGGAGGAGAAAACCAGAGAGAGGCTTCCAGAGGCCCAGGGAGGGGCTGACCAGAGAAAGACTGCCAGAGGCCCAGGGAGGGGCAGAACAGAGACTGACCGCCAGAGGCCCAGGGAGGGGCAGACCAGAGACTGACCGCCAGAGGCCCAGGGAGGGGCAGACCAGAGACTAACCACCAGAGGCCCAGGGAGGGGCAGACCAGAGACTGACCGCCAGAGGCCCAGGGAGGGGCAGACCAGTAACTGACCGCCAGAGGCCCAGGGAGGGGCAGACCAGAGACTGACCGCCAGAGGCCCAGGGAGGTGCAGACCAGAGACTGACCTGCAGAGGGCCAGGGAGTGGCAGACCAGACACTGACCTGCAGAGGCCCAGGGATGTGCAGACCAGAGACTGACCTGCAGAGGCCCAGGGAGGTGTAGACCATAGAAAGACTGCCAGAGGCCCAGGGAGGGGCAGACCAGAGACTGACCGCCAGAGGCCCAGGGAGTGGCAGACCAGACACTGACCTGCAGAGGCCCAGGGAGGGGCAGACCAGAGACTAACCACCAGAGGCCCAGGGAGGTGCAGACCAGAGACTGACCGCCAGAGGCCCAGTGAGGGGCAGACCAGAGACTGACCGCCAGAGGCCCAGGGAGGTGCAGACCAGAGACTGACCGCCAGAGGCCCAGGGAGGGGCAGACCAGAGACTGACCACCAGAGGCCCAGGGAGGGGCAGACCAGAGACTGACCGCCAGAGGCCCAGGGAGGTGCAGACCAGAGACTGACCTGCAGAGGCCCAGGGAGTGGCAGAGCAGACACTGACCTGCAGAGGCCCAGGGAGGTGCAGACCAGAGACTGGCCTGCAGAGGCCCAGGGAGGTGCAGACCAGAGAAAGACAGCCAGAGGCCCAGGGAGGGGCAGACCAGAGACTGACCTGCAGAGTCCCAGGGAGTGGCAGACCAGACACTGACCTGCAGAGGCCCAGGGAGGGGCAGACCAAAGACTGACCTGCCAGAGGCCTAGGGAGGGGCAGACCAGAGACTGACTGCCAGAGGCCCAGGGAGGTGCAGGCCAGAGACTGACCTGCAGAGGCCCAGGGAGGTGCAGAGCAGAGAAAGACTGCCAGAGGCCCAGGGAGGGGCAGACCAGAGACTGACCGCCAGAGGCACAGGGAGGTGCAGACCAGAGACTGACCTGCAGAGGCCCAGGGAGTGGCAGACCAGAGACTGACCTGCAGAGGCCCAGGGAGTGGCAGACCAGAGACTGACCTGCAGAGGCCCAGGGAGGGGCTGACCAGAGACTTACCTGCCGAGGCCCAGGGAGTGCAGACCAGAGACTGACCACCAGAGGCCCAGGGAGGGGCAGACCAGAGACTGACCTGCAGAGGCCCAGGGAGGGGCAGACCAGAGAAAGACTGCCAGAGGCCCAGGGAGGGGCAGACCAGAGACTGACCGCCAGAGGCCCAGGGAGGTGCAGACCAGAGACTGACCTGCAGAGGCCCAGGGAGTGGCAGACCAGAGACTGACCTGCAGAGGCCCAGGGAAGGGCTGACCAGAGACTTACCTGCCGAGGCCCAGGAAGTGCAGACCAGAGACTCACCGAAGGCCCAGGGAGGGGCAGACCAGAGACTTACCTGCAGAGGCCCAGGGAGGGGCAGACCAGAGACTGACCGCCAGAGGCCCAGGGAGGGGCAGACCAGAGACTGACCTGCAGAGGCCCAGGGAGGGGCTGACCAGAGACTTACCTGCCGAGGCCCAGGGAGTGCAGAATAGAGACTGACCGCCAGAGGCCCAGGGAGGGGCAGACCAGAGACTGACCACCAGAGGCCCAGGAAGGGGCAGACCAGAGACTTACCTGCAGAGGCCCAGGGAGGGGCAGACCAGAGACTGACCTGCAGAGGCCCAGGGAGGGGCAGACCAGACACTGACCTGCAGAGGCCCAGGGAGGGGCAGACCAAAGACTGGCCTGCCAGAGGCCTAGGGAGGGGCAGACCAGAGACTGACTGCCAGAGGCCCAGGGAGGTGCAGGCCAGAGACTGACCTGCAGAGGCCCAGGGAGGTGCAGACCAGAGAAAGACTGCCAGAGGCCCAGGGAGGGGCAGACCAGAGACTGACCGCCAGAGGCACAGGGAGGTGCAGACCAGAGACTGACCTGCAGAGGCCCAGGGAGTGGCAGACCAGAGACTGACCTGCAGAGGCCCAGGGAGTGGCAGACCAGAGACTGACCTGCAGAGGCGCAGGGAGGGGCTGACCAGAGACTTACCTGCCGAGGCCCAGGGAGTGCAGACTAGAGACTGACCACCAGAGGCCCAGGGAGGGGCAGACCAGAGACTGACCTGCAGAGGCCCAGGGAGGGGCAGACCAGAGAAAGACTGCCAGAGGCCCAGGGAGGGGCAGACCAGAGACTGACCGCCAGAGGCCCAGGGAGGTGCAGACCAGAGACTGACCTGCAGAGGCCCAGGGAGTGGCAGACCAGAGACTGACCTGCAGAGGCCCAGGGAGTGGCAGACCAGAGACTGACCTGCAGAGGCCCAGGGAAGGGCTGACCAGAGACTTGCCTGCCGAGGCCCATGGAGTGCAGACCAGAGACTCACCGAAGGCCCAGGGAGGGGCAGACCAGAGACTTACCTGCAGAGGCCCAGGGAGGGGCAGACCAGAGACTGACCGCCAGAGGCCCAGGGAGGGGCAGACCAGAGACTGACCTGCAGAGGCCCAGGGAGGGGCTGACCAGAGACTTACCTGCCGAGGCCCAGGGAGTGCAGACCAGAGACTGACCGCCAGAGGCCAAGGGAGGGGCAGACCAGAGACTGACCACCAGAGGCCCAGGAAGGGGCAGACCAGAGACTTACCTGCAGAGGCCCAGGGAGGGGCAGACCAGAGACTGACCTGCAGAGGCCCAGGGAGGGGCAGACCAGAGTCTGACCGCCAGAGACCCAGGGAGTGGTAGACCAGAGACTAACCGCCAGAGGCCCAGGGAGTGGCAGACCAGAGACTGACCTCTAGAGGCCCAGGGAGGGGCAGCCCAGAGACTGACCGCCAGAGGCCCAGGGAGTGGCAGACCAGAGACTAACCACCGGAGGCCCAGGGAGTAGCAGACCAGAGACTAACCGCCAGAGGCCAGGGATAGGCAGACCAGAGACTTACCTGCCGAGGCCCAGGGAGTGCAGACCAGAGACTGACCGCCAGAGGCCCAGGGAGGTGCAGACCAGAGACTTACCTGCCGAGGCCCAGGGAGTGCAGACCAGAGACTGACCACCAGAGGCCCGGGGAGGGGCAGACCAGAGACTGATCTGCAGAGGTCCAGGGAGGGGTAGACTAGAGACTGACCTGCAGATGCCCAGGGAGGGGCAGACCAGAGACTGACCTGCAGAGGCGCAGGGAGGGGCAGACCAGAGTCTGACCGCCAGAGGCCCAGGGAGTGGTAGACCAGAGACTAACCGCCAGAGGCCCAGGGAGTGGCAGACCAGAGACTGACCTCTAGAGGCCCAGGGAGGGGCAGCCCAGAGACTGACCGCCAGAGGCCCAGGGAGTGGCAGACCAGAGACTAACCACCAGAGGCCCAGGGAGTAGCAGACCAGAGACTAACCGCCAGAGGCCAGGGATAGGCAGACCAGAGACTTACCTGCCGAGGCCCAGGGAGTGCAGACCAGAGACTGACCGCCAGAGGCCCAGGGATGTGCAGACCAGAGACTTACCTGCCGAGGCCCAGGGAGTGCAGACCAGAGACTGACCACCAGAGGCCCGGGGAGGGGCAGACCAGAGACTGATCTGCAGAGGTCCAGGGAGGGGTAGACTAGAGACTGACCTGCAGAGGCCCAGGGAGGGGCAGACCAGAGACTGACTGCCAGAGGCCCAGGGAGGGGCAGACCAGAGACTGGCCTGCAGAGGCCCAGGTAGGGGCAGGCCAGAGACTGACCTGCAGAGGCACAGGGAGGGGCAGACCAGAGACTGACCTGCAGAAGCCCAGGGAGGGATAAACCAGAGACTGACCTTCAGAGGCCCAGGGAGGGACAGACCAGAGACTGACAACCAGAGGCCCAGGGAGGGCCAGACCAGAGACTGACCTGCAGAGGCCCAGGGAGGGGCAGACCAGAGACTGATCTGCAGAGGCCCAGGGAGGGGCAGACCAGAGACTGACCGCCAGAGGCCCAGTGAGGGGCAGACCAGAGACTGATGGCCATAGGCCCAGGGTGTGGCAGACCTCAGACTCACTGCTAGAGGCCCAGGGAGTGGCAGACCACAGACTGACCGCCAGAGGCCCACGGAGGTGCAGACCAGGGACTGATGGCCAGAGGCCCAGGAAGGGGCAGACCAGAGACTGACCACCAGAGGCCCAGGGAGGGGCAGATTAGAGACTGATGGCCAGAGGTCCAGGGAGTGGCAGACCAGAGACTGATTGCCAGAGACCCAGGGAGTGGCAGACCAGAGACTGACCACCAGAGGCCCAGGGAGGGGCAGAGCAGAGACTGACTGCCAGAGGCCCAGGGAGGGGGCAGACCAGAGACTGATGCCCAGAGGCCCAGGGAGGGGCAGACCAGAGACTGACCACCAGGGCCCAGGGAGGGGCAGACCAGAGACTGACTGCCAGAGTCCCAGGGAGGGGCAGACCAGAGACTGATGCCCAGAGGCCCAGAGGCCCAGGGAGGGGCAGACCATAGACTGACCTGCAGATGCACAGGGAGGGGCAGACCAGAGACTGACCACCAGAGGCCCAGGGAGGGGCAGACCAGAGACTGACCTGACGAGGCCCAGGGAGGGGCAGACCAGAGACTGACCACCAGAGGTCCAGAGAGGGGCAGCCAGAGACTGACCTGCAGAGGCCCAGCGAGGGGCAAACCAGAGACTGACTCGCAGATACCCAGGGAGGGGCAGACTAGAGACTGACCACAAGAGGCCCAGGGAGTGGCAGACCAGAGGCTGACTGCCAGAGGCCCAGGGAGGGGCAGACCAGAGACTGACCGCCAGAGGCCCAGGGAGTGGCAGACCAGACACTGACCTGCAGAGGCCCAGGGAGGTGCAGACCAGAGACTGACCACCAGAGGCCCAGGGAGTGGCAGACCAGAGACTGACCACCAGAGGCCCGGGGAGAGGCAGAGCAGAGACTGACAGCCAGAGGCCCAGGGAGTGGTGGTCCAGAGACTGACCACCGGAGGCCCAGGGAGGGGCAGACCAGAGACTGACCGCCAGAGGCCCAGGGAGGGGCAGACCAGAGACTGATCTGCAGAGGCTTAGGGAGGGGCAGACCAGAGACTGACCACCAGAGGCTCAGGAAGTGGCAGACCAGAGACTTACCTGCAGAGGCCCAGGGAGGGGCAGACCAGAGACTGACCTGCAGAGGCCCAGGGAGGGGCAGACCAGAGTCTGACCGCCAGAGGCCCAGGGAGTGGTAGACCAGAGACTAAGCGCCAGAGGCCCAGGGAGTGGCAGACCAGAGACTGACCTCTAGAGGCCCAGGGAGGGGCAGCCCAGAGACTGATGCCTAGAGGCCCAGGGAGGGGCAGACCATAGACTGACCTGCAGATGCACAGGGAGGGGCAGACCAGAGACTGACCACCAGAGGCCCAGGGAGGGGCAGACCAGAGACTGACCTGATGAGGCCCAGGGAGGGGCAGACCAGAGACTGACCACCAGAGGTCCAGAGAGGGGCAGACCAGAGACTGACCTGCAGAGGCCCAGCGAGGGGCAAACCAGAGACTGACCGCCAGATACCCAGGGAGGGGCAGACTAGAGACTGACCACAAGAGGCCCAGGGAGTGGCAGACCAGAGGCTGACTGCCAGAGGCCCAGGGAGGTGCAGACCAGAGACTGACCGCCAGAGGCCCAGGGAGTGGCAGACCAGAGACTGACCACCAGAGGCCCAGGGAGAGGCAGAGCAGAGACTGACAGCCAGAGGCCCAGGGAGTGGTGGACCAGAGACTGACCACCGGAGGCCCAGGGAGGGGCAGACCAGAGACTGACCACCAGAGGCTCAGGAAGTGGCAGACCAGAGACTTACCTGCAGAGGCCCAGGGAGGGGCAGACCAGAGACTGACCTGCAGAGGCCCAGGGAGGGGCAGACCAGAGTCTGACCGCCAGAGGCCCAGGGAGTGGTAGACCAGAGACTAAGCGCCAGAGGCCCAGGGAGTGGTAGACCAGAGACTAAGCGCCAGAGGCCCAGGGAGTGGCAGACCAGAGACTGACCTCTAGAGGCCCAGGGAGGGGCAGCCCAGAGACTGACCGCCAGAGGCCCAGGGAGTGGCAGACCAGAGACTAACCACCAGAGGCCCAGGGAATAGCAGACCAGAGACTAACCGCCAGAGGCCAGGGATTGGCAGACCAGAGACTTACCTGCCGAGGCCCAGGGAGTGCAGACCAGACACTGACCGCCAGAGGCCCAGGGAGGTGCAGACCAGAGACTTACCTGCCGAGGCCAAGGGAGTGCAGACCAGAGACTGACCACCAGAGGCCCGGGGAGGGGCAGACCAGAGACTGATCTGCAGAGGCCCAGGGAGGGGCAGACCAGAGACTGACCTGCAGAGGCCCAGAGAGGGGCAAACCAGAGACTGACTGCCAGAGGCCCAGGGAGTGGCAGACCAGAGACTAAGCTGCAGAGGCACAGGGAGTGGTAGGCCAGAGACTGACCTGCAGAGGCACAGGGAGGGGCAGACCAGAGACTGACCTGCAGAAGCCTAGGGAGGGATAAACCAGAGACTGACCTTCAGAGGCCCAGGGAGGGACAGACCAGAGACTGACCACCAGAGGCCCAGGGAGGAGCAGACCAGAGACTGACCTGCAGAGGCCCAGGGAGGGGCAGACCAGAGACTGACCACCAGAGGCTCAGGAAGTGGCAGACCAGAGACTTACCTGCAGAGGCCCAGGGAGGGGCAGACCAGAGACTGACCTGCAGAGGCCCAGGGAGGGGCAGACCAGAGTCTGACCGCCAGAGGCCCAGGGAGTGGTAGACCAGAGACTAAGCGCCAGAGGCCCAGGGAGTGGTAGACCAGAGACTAAGCGCCAGAGGCCCAGGGAGTGGCAGACCAGAGACTGACCTCTAGAGGCCCAGGGAGGGGCAGCCCAGAGACTGACCGCCAGAGGCCCAGGGAGTGGCAGACCAGAGACTAACCACCAGAGGCCCAGGGAATAGCAGACCAGAGACTAACCGCCAGAGGCCAGGGATTGGCAGACCAGAGACTTACCTGCCGAGGCCCAGGGAGTGCAGACCAGACACTGACCGCCAGAGGCCCAGGGAGGTGCAGACCAGAGACTTACCTGCCGAGGCCAAGGGAGTGCAGACCAGAGACTGACCACCAGAGGCCCGGGGAGGGGCAGACCAGAGACTGATCTGCAGAGGCCCAGGGAGGGGCAGACCAGAGACTGACCTGCAGAGGCCCAGAGAGGGGCAAACCAGAGACTGACTGCCAGAGGCCCAGGGAGTGGCAGACCAGAGACTAAGCTGCAGAGGCACAGGGAGTGGTAGGCCAGAGACTGACCTGCAGAGGCACAGGGAGGGGCAGACCAGAGACTGACCTGCAGAAGCCTAGGGAGGGATAAACCAGAGACTGACCTTCAGAGGCCCAGGGAGGGACAGACCAGAGACTGACCACCAGAGGCCCAGGGAGGAGCAGACCAGAGACTGACCTGCAGAGGCCCAGGGAGGGGTAGACCATAGCCTGACAGCCAGAGGCCCAGGGAGGGGCAAACCAGAGACTAACCACCAGAGGCCCAGGGAGGTGCAGACCAGACACTGACCTGCAGAGGCCCAGGGAGGGGCAAACCAGAGACTAACCACCAGAGGCCCAGGGAGGTGCAGACCAGAGACTGACCGCCAGAGGCCCAGTGAGGGGCAGACCAGAGACTGACCACCAGAGGCCCAGGGAGGTGCAGACCAGAGACTGACCGCCAGAGGCCCAGGGAGGGGCAGACCAGAGACTGACCACCAGAGGCCCAGGGAGGGGCAGACCAGAGACTGACCGCCAGAGGCCCAGGGAGGTACAGACCAGAGACTGACCTGCAGCTGCCCAGGGAGTGGCAGACCAGACACTGACCTGCAGAGGCCCAGGGAGGTGCGGACCAGAGACTGACCTGCAGAGGCCCAGGGAGGTGCAGACCAGAGAAAGACAGCCAGAGGCCCAGGGAGGGGCAGACCAGAGACTGACCTGCAGAGGCCCAGGGAGTGGCAGACCAGACACTGACCTGCAGAGGCCCAGGGAGGGGCAGATCAAAGACTGACCTGCCAGAGGCCTAGGGAGGGGCAGACCAGAGACTGACTGCCAGAGGCCCAGGGAGGTGCAGGCCAGAGACTGACCTGCAGAGGCCCAGGGAGGTGCAGAGCAGAGAAAGACTGCCAGAGGCCCAGGGAGGGCAGACCAGAGACTGACCGCCAGAGGCACAGGGAGGTGCAGACCAGAGACTGACCTGCAGAGGCCCAGGGAGTGGCAGACCAGAGACTGACCTGCAGAGGCCCAGGGAGTGGCAGACCAGAGACTGACCTGCAGAGGCCCAGGGAGGGGCTGACCAGAGACTTACCTGCCGAGGCCCAGGGAGTGCAGACCAGAGACTGACCACCAGAGGCCCAGGGAGGGGCAGACCAGAGACTGACCTGCAGAGGCCCAGGGAGGGGCAGACCAGAGAAAGACTGCCAGAGGCCCAGGGAGGGGCAGACCAGAGACTGACCGCCAGAGGCCCAGGGAGGTGCAGACCAGAGACTGACCTGCAGAGGCCCAGGGAGTGGCAGACCAGAGACTGACCTGCAGAGGCCCAGGGAAGGGCTGACCAGAGACTTACCTGCCGAGGCCCAGGGAGTGCAGACCAGAGACTCACCGAAGGCCCAGGGAGGGGCAGACCAGAGACTTACCTGCAGAGGCCCAGGGAGGGGCAGACCAGAGACTGACCGCCAGAGGCCCAGGGAGGGGCAGACCAGAGACTGACCACCAGAGGCCCAGGAAGGGGCAGACCAGAGACTTACCTGCAGAGGCCCAGGGAGGGGCAGACCAGAGACTGACCTGCAGAGGCCCAGGGAGGGGCAGACCAGACACTGACCTGCAGAGGCCCAGGGAGGGGCAGACCAAAGACTGACCTGCCAGAGGCCTAGGGAGGGGCAGACCAGAGACTGACTGCCAGAGGCCCAGGGAGGTGCAGGCCAGAGACTGACCTGCAGAGGCCCAGGGAGGTGCAGACCAGAGAAAGACTGCCAGAGGCCCTGGGAGGGGCAGACCAGAGACTGACCGCCAGAGGCACAGGGAGGTGCAGACCAGAGACTGACCTGCAGAGGCCCAGGGAGTGGCAGACCAGAGACTGACCTGCAGAGGCCCAGGGAGTGGCAGACCAGAGACTGACCTGCAGAGGCCCAGGGAGGGGCTGACCAGAGACTTACCTGCCGAGGCCCGTGGAATTCCAGACTAGAGACTGACCACCAGAGGCCCAGGGAGGGGCAGACCAGAGACTGACCTGCAGAGGCCCAGGGAGGGGCAGACCAGAGAAAGACTGCCAGAGGCCCGGGGAGGGGCAGACCAGAGACTGACCGCCAGAGGCCCAGGGAGGTGCAGACCAGAGACTGACCTGCAGAGGCCCAGGGAGTGGCAGACCAGAGACTGACCTGCAGAGGCCCAGGGAGTGGCAGACCAGAGACTGACCTGCAGAGGCCCAGGGAAGGGCTGACCAGAGACTTGCCTGCCGAGGCCCAGGGAGTGCAGACCAGAGACTCACCGAAGGCCCAGGGAGGGGCAGACCAGAGACTTACCTGCAGAGGCCCAGGGAGGGGCAGACCAGAGACTGACCGCCAGAGGCCCAGGGAGGGGCAGACCAGAGACTGACCTGCAGAGGCCCAGGGAGGGGCTGACCAGAGACTTACCTGCCGAGGCCCAGGGAGTGCAGACCAGAGACTGACCGCCAGAGGCCCAGGGAGGGGCAGACCAGAGACTGACCACCAGAGGCCCAGGAAGGGGCAGACCAGAGACTTACCTGCAGAGGCCCAGGGAGGGGCAGACCACAGACTGACCTGCAAAGGCCCAGGGAGGGGCAGACCAGAGTCTGACCGCCAGAGGCCCAGGGAGTGGTAGACCAGAGACTAACCGCCAGAGGCCCAGGGAGTGGCAGACCAGAGACTGACCTCTAGAGGCCCAGGGAGGGGCAGCCCAGAGACTGACCGCCAGAGGCCCAGGGACTGGCAGACCAGAGACTAACCATCAGAGGCCCAGGAAGTAGCAGACCAGAGACTAACCGCCAGAGGCCAGGGATAGGCAGACCAGAGACTTACCTGCCGAGGCCCAGGGAGTGCAGACCAGAGACTGACCGCCAGAGGCCCAGGGAGGTGCAGACCAGAGACTTACCTGCCGAGGCCCAGGGAGTGCAGACCAGAGACTGACCACCAGAGGCCCGGGGAGGGGCAGACCAGAGACTGATCTGCAGAGGTCCAGGGAGGGGTAGACTAGAGACTGACCTGCAGAGGCCCAGGGAGGGGCAGACCAGAGACTGACCACCAGAGGCTCAGGAAGTGGCAGACCAGAGACTTACCTGCAGAGGCCCAGGGAGGGGCAGACCAGAGACTGACCTGCAGAGGCCCAGGGAGGGGCAGACCAGAGTCTGACCGCCAGAGGCCCAGGGAGTGGTAGACCAGAGACTAAGCGCCAGAGGCCCAGGGAGTGGTAGACCAGAGACTAAGCGCCAGAGGCCCAGGGAGTGGCAGACCAGAGACTGACCTCTAGAGGCCCAGGGAGGGGCAGCCCAGAGACTGACCGCCAGAGGCCCAGGGAGTGGCAGACCAGAGACTAACCACCAGAGGCCCAGGGAATAGCAGACCAGAGACTAACCGCCAGAGGCCAGGGATTGGCAGACCAGAGACTTACCTGCCGAGGCCCAGGGAGTGCAGACCAGACACTGACCGCCAGAGGCCCAGGGAGGTGCAGACCAGAGACTTACCTGCCGAGGCCAAGGGAGTGCAGACCAGAGACTGACCACCAGAGGCCCGGGGAGGGGCAGACCAGAGACTGATCTGCAGAGGCCCAGGGAGGGGCAGACCAGAGACTGACCTGCAGAGGCCCAGAGAGGGGCAAACCAGAGACTGACTGCCAGAGGCCCAGGGAGTGGCAGACCAGAGACTAAGCTGCAGAGGCACAGGGAGTGGTAGGCCAGAGACTGACCTGCAGAGGCACAGGGAGGGGCAGACCAGAGACTGACCTGCAGAAGCCTAGGGAGGGATAAACCAGAGACTGACCTTCAGAGGCCCAGGGAGGGACAGACCAGAGACTGACCACCAGAGGCCCAGGGAGGAGCAGACCAGAGACTGACCTGCAGAGGCCCAGGGAGGGGTAGACCATAGCCTGACAGCCAGAGGCCCAGGGAGGGGCAAACCAGAGACTAACCACCAGAGGCCCAGGGAGGTGCAGACCAGACACTGACCTGCAGAGGCCCAGGGAGGGGCAAACCAGAGACTAACCACCAGAGGCCCAGGGAGGTGCAGACCAGAGACTGACCGCCAGAGGCCCAGTGAGGGGCAGACCAGAGACTGACCACCAGAGGCCCAGGGAGGTGCAGACCAGAGACTGACCGCCAGAGGCCCAGGGAGGGGCAGACCAGAGACTGACCACCAGAGGCCCAGGGAGGGGCAGACCAGAGACTGACCGCCAGAGGCCCAGGGAGGGGCAGACCAGAGACTGACCTGCAGCTGCCCAGGGAGTGGCAGACCAGACACTGACCTGCAGAGGCCCAGGGAGGTGCGGACCAGAGACTGACCTGCAGAGGCCCAGGGAGGTGCAGACCAGAGAAAGACAGCCAGAGGCCCAGGGAGGGGCAGACCAGAGACTGACCTGCAGAGGCCCAGGGAGTGGCAGACCAGACACTGACCTGCAGAGGCCCAGGGAGGGGCAGATCAAAGACTGACCTGCCAGAGGCCTAGGGAGGGGCAGACCAGAGACTGACTGCCAGAGGCCCAGGGAGGTGCAGGCCAGAGACTGACCTGCAGAGGCCCAGGGAGGTGCAGAGCAGAGAAAGACTGCCAGAGGCCCAGGGAGGGCAGACCAGAGACTGACCGCCAGAGGCACAGGGAGGTGCAGACCAGAGACTGACCTGCAGAGGCCCAGGGAGTGGCAGACCAGAGACTGACCTGCAGAGGCCCAGGGAGTGGCAGACCAGAGACTGACCTGCAGAGGCCCAGGGAGGGGCTGACCAGAGACTTACCTGCCGAGGCCCAGGGAGTGCAGACCAGAGACTGACCACCAGAGGCCCAGGGAGGGGCAGACCAGAGACTGACCTGCAGAGGCCCAGGGAGGGGCAGACCAGAGAAAGACTGCCAGAGGCCCAGGGAGGGGCAGACCAGAGACTGACCGCCAGAGGCCCAGGGAGGTGCAGACCAGAGACTGACCTGCAGAGGCCCAGGGAGTGGCAGACCAGAGACTGACCTGCAGAGGCCCAGGGAAGGGCTGACCAGAGACTTACCTGCCGAGGCCCAGGGAGTGCAGACCAGAGACTCACCGAAGGCCCAGGGAGGGGCAGACCAGAGACTTACCTGCAGAGGCCCAGGGAGGGGCAGACCAGAGACTGACCGCCAGAGGCCCAGGGAGGGGCAGACCAGAGACTGACCACCAGAGGCCCAGGAAGGGGCAGACCAGAGACTTACCTGCAGAGGCCCAGGGAGGGGCAGACCAGAGACTGACCTGCAGAGGCCCAGGGAGGGGCAGACCAGACACTGACCTGCAGAGGCCCAGGGAGGGGCAGACCAAAGACTGACCTGCCAGAGGCCTAGGGAGGGGCAGACCAGAGACTGACTGCCAGAGGCCCAGGGAGGTGCAGGCCAGAGACTGACCTGCAGAGGCCCAGGGAGGTGCAGACCAGAGAGACTGCCAGAGGCCCTGGGAGGGGCAGACCAGAGACTGACCGCCAGAGGCACAGGGAGGTGCAGACCAGAGACTGACCTGCAGAGGCCCAGGGAGTGGCAGACCAGAGACTGACCTGCAGAGGCCCAGGGAGTGGCAGACCAGAGACTGACCTGCAGAGGCCCAGGGAGGGGCTGACCAGAGACTTACCTGCCGAGGCCCGTGGAATTCCAGACTAGAGACTGACCACCAGAGGCCCAGGGAGGGGCAGACCAGAGACTGACCTGCAGAGGCCCAGGGAGGGGCAGACCAGAGAAAGACTGCCAGAGGCCCGGGGAGGGGCAGACCAGAGACTGACCGCCAGAGGCCCAGGGAGGTGCAGACCAGAGACTGACCTGCAGAGGCCCAGGGAGTGGCAGACCAGAGACTGACCTGCAGAGGCCCAGGGAGTGGCAGACCAGAGACTGACCTGCAGAGGCCCAGGGAAGGGCTGACCAGAGACTTGCCTGCCGAGGCCCAGGGAGTGCAGACCAGAGACTCACCGAAGGCCCAGGGAGGGGCAGACCAGAGACTTACCTGCAGAGGCCCAGGGAGGGGCAGACCAGAGACTGACCGCCAGAGGCCCAGGGAGGGGCAGACCAGAGACTGACCTGCAGAGGCCCAGGGAGGGGCTGACCAGAGACTTACCTGCCGAGGCCCAGGGAGTGCAGACCAGAGACTGACCGCCAGAGGCCCAGGGAGGGGCAGACCAGAGACTGACCACCAGAGGCCCAGGAAGGGGCAGACCAGAGACTTACCTGCAGAGGCCCAGGGAGGGGCAGACCACAGACTGACCTGCAAAGGCCCAGGGAGGGGCAGACCAGAGTCTGACCGCCAGAGGCCCAGGGAGTGGTAGACCAGAGACTAACCGCCAGAGGCCCAGGGAGTGGCAGACCAGAGACTGACCTCTAGAGGCCCAGGGAGGGGCAGCCCAGAGACTGACCGCCAGAGGCCCAGGGACTGGCAGACCAGAGACTAACCATCAGAGGCCCAGGAAGTAGCAGACCAGAGACTAACCGCCAGAGGCCAGGGATAGGCAGACCAGAGACTTACCTGCCGAGGCCCAGGGAGTGCAGACCAGAGACTGACCGCCAGAGGCCCAGGGAGGTGCAGACCAGAGACTTACCTGCCGAGGCCCAGGGAGTGCAGACCAGAGACTGACCACCAGAGGCCCGGGGAGGGGCAGACCAGAGACTGATCTGCAGAGGTCCAGGGAGGGGTAGACTAGAGACTGACCTGCAGAGGTCCAGGGAGGGGCAGACCAGAGACTGACCTGCAGAGGCCCAGGGAGGGGCAGACCAGAGTCTGACCGCCAGAGGCCCAGGGAGTGGTAGACCAGAGACTAACCGCCAGAGGCCCAGGGAGTGGCAGACCAGAGACTGACCTCTAGAGGCCCAGGGAGGGGCAGCCCAGAGACTGACCGCCAGAGGCCCAGGGAGTGGCAGACCAGAGACTAACCACCAGAGGCCCAGGGAGTAGCAGACCAGAGACTAACCGCCAGAGTCCAGGGATAGGCAGACCAGAGACTTACCTGCCGAGGCCCAGGGAGTGCAGACCAGAGACTTACCTGCCGAGGCCCAGGGAGTGCAGACCAGAGACTGACCACCAGAGGCCCGGGGAGGGGCAGACCAGAGACTGATCTGCAGAGGTCCAGGGAGGGGTAGACTAGAGACTGACCTGCAGAGGCCCAGGGAGGGGCAGACCAGAGACTGACTGCAGAGGCCCAGGTAGGGGCAGGTGTTGGACTTGGGCCTTGTGGCAGGTTCACCCCTGAACTTTTTGCCTTAAATTATAGTGATTTCTGTCCTTTGCGCACTTTGACACTGTGGCGCAGTGTAAAGTGCGTGCTCTCCCTGAGTGCGTGTGTGAGATTGGCCTGCCCTCCCATAGGAATGCATGGGGAATGTCTGTGTCCCTGGTAGTTCCTGGTGCGTGAGGTGTGCATGGTCAAGTTTGGTATGTGTGAACTCGGGGGAGTGAATGCTGCGAGATGGTGTATGCAGCATGTATGTGTCTAGAAGGGAAGCGCCATTTCTAGACATGGCTGTACGTGTGCTGTGAGGGTGCTGGCGTGTGATTGGCTGGAGCTGGCTGGGATGCCAGGCTCCAGGAAGTCTGTGTGGGTCTGCCCCGGTGGTGAGTGGGAGATTAGCATGAGTGATGTGTGGGAGGAGTGTACCTGTGTCCTGGATGGGCTGGGTTTTCCCCACACAATGCTGGCTCCGCCCCCCTGTGGTGTGACTGATGACCCTAGCCCTGCCTGTGAATAGAATGGGTGGTTGGGCCATCAACAGTACTCCCAAACCAGCTGCGACTGGTTCTGCCCCCACCCTGCACCTAAAGACAAAGAGAAAGGTGTATAAAAGAGGGGCTGTGACCCCATGAAAATGTTCTTGTTTGCCAACTTGAAACTACCAGGGGCGTGTTGCTGCTTGGGCCCAGGGGGAAGGCTTGCCTCCCCTGGGCCCTGCCCAGCCCCTGGATGCCTTCTCCCTCTGGGGTCTTTCTGCCTTGCCTTGATGCCCTGGAGGACTTTTCTCTGCTGTGCTTGTCCCTGGACTTGTGGGGCTTCTTTGCCCTGCCCAGCTCCTGGATGCCAGAGGGACTTTTGCTGGACTTCTGGGCTTCCAAGTGCCTGGAAGCGCTTGATTTCTCCTGCAGCGCGGGGAGCGCTTTATTTTGACATATAGCGCTAGGAGCGCTTCACTTTTCACCTAGCGCCTGGAAGCGCTGTAATTCCTGCTAAAGCGCTGGGAGCGCTTTCCTTTTCCTTAGCGGCTGCCCACGCTGCAAATGACCGTTTATTTTGCCCCTAGCGCACCTTGGCGCTTTGTTGCCCTTGTCGCGCCCTGAGCACTTCATGCTCGTCAGCCGGTGCCCACCCGGTATGGTCCCCGGATCACCGCCGCAGCCGTGGGTCGAGGAGAAGCCGGGGAAAGCAGCCGCCCGCCCGGGCCGCGCTGTGATTGGTCCAGCCGGCCGAGCCTCCTCATGACGCCTTCCCGGGGCCGCGCCGTGATTGGCTGGCCGGCCCGGGATTCCCTGATGACGATTTCCCCAGGCCGCGCCGTGATTGGCTGCCGGCCCGAGGGGATTCCCCTGTCCCGCCCCCGCCGGGGAGCGAGACGGAAGCAGCCAGTGGTGCGAGCGTTGCGGGGCTCCCGTGACCAGGAGGGAGCCCCGGATAAGGAGGACCGCCCCCGCTGCAAGGAGCCGGTAAGTGAAGCCGGCCGGAGGGGGTGGTGGAGAGACAGAGTCAGAGCGGCCCCGTCTGGCAGCGGGCCGCTCCACCGTTGTTGAGTGTCCCCTGCAGAGCCCCAGGGAAGGGGGCCCTATGTTGTGGGTGCCTGCAAGGCGTAGTGCCCCTCTCCTCATGTACTGAGCGGCCCCGATGGCAGCGGGCCGCTCCCACATTTTGGGCATTTTGTATTTAGAGCCAGAGAGGCTCCTGGGGCACTTTGCGATTTCGAGTCCCCCGGGCGGGACTCCAACGAAGAGGGCTCCACCGTGGGGCATTGGCTTTATGCAGGGCCTGCGAGGCTCCCACGTGGTGTGTGCAGCAGCATGGTCCCTAGAGCCTGGAGGGCTCAAAGCGCGCAATGAGTATTTCCAGAGCCGGTGGGCTCCAACCTATTGCGCAGTTTGGATTCAGTCTTGATTCCTGAGGGGCCAGTGAGGGCCCCTGGCGCAGATTTGTTTTCCAGCTGCCCAGCAATTAGTGGGCAGCTGCACCGTTTAGGTCTTTCTCTTTTAGGGACATGTACTATGGACTTAGGAGTGAGGCGCACTCCTTCATCCCTGGCCTTTCCCCAGCTGCGCAGCACTTAGTGCCAGCTGCCGCGTTTAGGCCCCCTGTTCTGTCCCTCAGCTGCCCAGCAAGTAGTGGGCAGCTGCTACGTTTAGGTCTTGGCGCAGTGGCGCAACCTGGACTTTGTGAGTTCTACGCTAAAGGTTTAGATGCTGTTATGATCTATGTCCTATTGCTTTTGGGTGTTAGGAAATTTACAATGTGTAGTATGTTTTGCGCACCCTGTGTTCTGCACCTCTGAATGTGTTGTTGATACATTATGTGCCCTGTTCCTTACACCGCTGAACGTGTGTTGATGCGTCATGTGTTCCTTACACCGCTGAATGTAGGTTCTGCATCATGTGTTTTGTCCCCAGGTCTATGCCCCTACTTGTATTGTGATACTGAGGTGGTTGTTCTTGCTAGTGCAGGTGGTGCTAGTAAGGTCCTGGTTCCCTGCGTGACCTGTTCCTAGGGTGGTTAGGATTGCGTAGGGGGGACTTACCAGTTACCAGTGGGTACTGGTTTTGTGCTTTATGTCCTATTTTGTGTTACAGTGATCTTCTGTTATAAGTGATCCCAAGGGCTTGATACTAAGCTTGCCCCCTGACCAGAGTCCCAGGACCAGTGGACTCTATGGTGTCTTCCCTGCCAAATTGATGGGACTTGTCTGATCTCCCTGGGCCCCTGGGGCCTCGCTGAAGTGTGCCTCGCTCGTTCCCCTCGGCAGCTCGTGCCGGCAGCCCGTCCAAGCCTCGAGCAGCGCCGCTCTCCCCTGAGCCGCGCCGCTTCGCTGGGTCGCCCGCATCCTGCCTCCCCCTCCTCTTCTGAGCCGCACACATTGGTCGCCCCAGAGAAACGCTTGTACCATGCCGGCAGCCCGTCCAAGCCTCGAGCAGCGCCGCTCTCCCCTGAGCCGCGCCGCTTCGCTGGGTCGCCCGCTCAAGCTTACTAAGGAGGTCACTCGCATTATCCCGTGCAACCAGGACGGAAGGTACTGTCTGATAGGCTATGTTCTAAGTTCTAGGCCTACAAGTATTGCATTGTTACTTCTAAAAGTGCTGATTCCTGGCAGTGGTCCAGGTGGCCCTGTCTTGTAAATAATCCCCTTGTAAATTCTGCCCGTGCCTCTGGCACATTGTAAAGTGTGTGTTTTATCTAATGTGTTTTGGTGTAATACAAAGGCTATTTTTATATAACCTTGTGTGGAGTTTCCTTTGTGGTGGGCCTTTGGTTGTTGTTGCTGGGGTGCGTGCGCAAATACTTAGCCTACATCGCCTCCAAGTTTAGCCTTGCTGCTCGCGCCACGTTACCTAGAGGGTGAGTAGGGGTTATCTTGGCGTGTAACTCCCTTGCCCTGACTTGGGTGTGGTGGTCTCTGACTGACTTTGGCGAAAGCCCTGGCCAGCCAGGGATCCCATTTCCAACATTGGCGGCAAGCGGTGGGATAAGGATTTGTGTTTGCGTTGTACCTTAGTAGCAGCTGGCTGCACCACAAAACTCTGCATTTTAGATAAAAACATTTTGGGGATTATTGTATGGAGTTTGCTAAAAATGTCATTTCTGTGGAAATGTGTTTCTTGTGCACTTTGAGTTAGGTGTCCCTAGCTCGGGAGGGTAGATCATCCCCCTAAGTGCAGTGTGTTTACTGGATTCACCAGAAGGGTGGGATCCAGTGGTGGCAGCATAAGTGTGTCCAGTGCATGTGTCCCCCGTCCCTGCCCTGGAGTAATGGTACCTGTGTCAAGTGTGGTCAGGTTGAGAAGTCAGGGGTGGTAGAAACTGCCTTACCAGTCTGGGGAGGGGTGTGTGTGGATGAATGGTGTGTGGCACTGGACGTGTTTGTAAGTTCTCTGGATGGGGAGCTTGCTGAATGCTTGTTTGGTTCAGATACCTAAGTCCTGTGTGTTGAACTTTTCCCAAGAACGTCTGCAGATAGTGGAGCCTGCTTTTTGATTTCTGTGGTCTGTTGAGAGACAGAATTTTAGAGTTGGTAATGTTCTGGGAGGAGAGAGGCATAGGGGATGGAGTGATTCCAAAAGGAGTGTCTGAGGTGTCTTCCAGCCCCAGCGTGGTGGAAGAGGTTCAGTGTAGCCCAGCTAGGTCTCGGTGTAGGGGCTCACGTCCTGTCTCAAGAGGAGAAGGAGTGGGTGGGACTGCATGTCTCCAGGTGCCCGAAACCCAGTCTCAGGGCCTGGATTGTTCTTGAAGGGAACATCAGGTCGGGGGCCTAGGCTGTACCAATAGGTCATTTGAGGAGGATCTTCCAGAGTGTCTGGAGAACGTGGAACCTCTGTAACCAGGGTTCCAGTAGTTCTGGTGTCTGGCAGTACCGCTCCAGTTGGGAGGGTGCAGAAGTCCAGCTGGAGGGGTGCGAGGGGGATAGGTTCCCCAGTGGAAGAACCAGTGGGTCAGGGGCCAACCAGAAGGGTTGTGTCGCCAGTGAGTGACCATGGTGATGCCACTTCTGTCCTGAGTGTCAGGCAGACTTGTACACGACACATTAGTTGTGTCACCCTCAAGGAAGTCCTGGTGCGCCAGGCATCTGACCAAAGAGGTACGTCCCTTGGTTGGGGAGCCAGTAGCCGGTGTTTCCGGATCTGGACGTAAGGGCAACTGTATGTAGTGTCCTGAAGTTACAAGAAGGGACTCCTGCCTGAGGAGAAGGAACCGGGTAAGCTGTATGGGGTATTGACCTGCAGTGGTTGCCTTGCTGCTGAAGGAGGAGAGGAAGTCTTAGATTTTTGTTTCCAACTTGTAGAAGTCCTGGTGCGCCAGGCATCTAACCAAAGGGTAGCGTCCCTAGGTTGGGGAGCCAGGGTCAGGTGTTGCCTGTCCTGGACGGCAGGGCGACTGTAGCCAGTGTCCTGGCCGGTTTGTCTTCTAGGGGTACCCCTGTGAACACAGGTGGGGCTCATCTTAAGTGAAGAGACCCTGTGTTTCCCAGAAGGGGTGGTACAGGCCTAGCAGGGATCTTTAGGGTTCTTGGCTGAGTGTTGTGGTACTACCCTGAGAGCAGGTGGGGCCTACCTTAAGTGGAGGGACCCTGTTCTACAGTGGGAGGGTGCAGAACTCTGGAAGGGGGTCAGAGGAAGTCTGACCCCTGTGCATCCGGTGAATTTGAATCCCAGGTGGTAGACCAGTTAAGGGAGTGGTGACCTATCTGTCATGACCAGCCTGGTGTCCTGTAGGCACCGCACTGAGCCGCGTCTGCCTTCGGCCGCGCAGTCTATGCCGCTCGCCGTCCCCGTCTCGACGCGGTCCGCGAGCCGCCGCCTGTGCCGCATCTGGCAACCCGCAAAGTGCAACGCCTTACTACACCGATCTTGTGCTGGTCTGACTGTGGTCACTGCTGCTGAGGAAGTCAGGTCTTAAACTGGTGGGAGAGTTGTGTTCTGGAGGGTGCTTCAGAAGTAGAGGTAGGGTGGGGCATTCTTGCCCGTGACCTCTGGTCAGCCTGAGGGTGCGGACCCTAGGTTGGAGGATCAGTGGTAGTTTGGAACTACACTGGGAGGGAGTGGAGAATGGCTAGTGCAGGCCAGGGGTTACTACCCCCCACTCTGTGTATTGGCAAGGACCAGTGGTATCTAGGTGGCCTAGGGCCTGGTCCTAGCCGTGGACAACTCAGGAGTACCAGTGGGGTAGCCTAGTTGGGCCTGTTTTTTTTTAAGTATGTGCTTGTCTTATGGATCAATGTGGCATAGAACCGGAGGGTGTCCCTGCAGTGCGGGCCCGCGTCCGTGTTCTATCGCCCCAAGCAGGGAAGTCCATCACGGTGGTGATTGGTCTCCCCTGCGTTTTGGCTGGAAGGGGGTTGTGTTGGACTTGGGCCTTGTGGCAGGTTCACCCCTGAACTTTTTGCCTTAAATTATAGTGATTTCTGTCCTTTGCGCACTTTGACACTGTGGCGCAGTGTAAAGTGCGTGCTCTCCCTGAGTGCGTGTGTGAGATTGGCCTGCCCTCCCATAGGAATGCATGGGGAATGTCTGTGTCCCTGGTAGTTCCTGGTGCGTGAGGTGTGCATGGTCAAGTTTGGTATGTGTGAACTCGGGGGAGTGAATGCTGCGAGATGGTGTATGCAGCATGTATGTGTCTAGAAGGGAAGCGCCATTTCTAGACATGGCTGTACGTGTGCTGTGAGGGTGCTGGCGTGTGATTGGCTGGAGCTGGCTGGGATGCCAGGCTCCAGGAAGTCTGTGTGGGTCTGCCCCGGTGGTGAGTGGGAGATTAGCATGAGTGATGTGTGGGAGGAGTGTACCTGTGTCCTGGATGGGCTGGGTTTTCCCCACACAATGCTGGCTCCGCCCCCCTGTGGTGTGACTGATGACCCTAGCCCTGCCTGTGAATAGAATGGGTGGTTGGGCCATCAACAGTACTCCCAAACCAGCTGCGACTGGTTCTGCCCCCACCCTGCACCTAAAGACAAAGAGAAAGGTGTATAAAAGAGGGGCTGTGACCCCATGAAAATGTTCTTGTTTGCCAACTTGAAACTACCAGGGGCGTGTTGCTGCTTGGGCCCAGGGGGAAGGCTTGCCTCCCCTGGGCCCTGCCCAGCCCCTGGATGCCTTCTCCCTCTGGGGTCTTTCTGCCTTGCCTTGATGCCCTGGAGGACTTTTCTCTGCTGTGCTTGTCCCTGGACTTGTGGGGCTTCTTTGCCCTGCCCAGCTCCTGGATGCCAGAGGGACTTTTGCTGGACTTCTGGGCTTCCAAGTGCCTGGAAGCGCTTGATTTCTCCTGCAGCGCGGGGAGCGCTTTATTTTGACATATAGCGCTAGGAGCGCTTCACTTTTCACCTAGCGCCTGGAAGCGCTGTAATTCCTGCTAAAGCGCTGGGAGCGCTTTCCTTTTCCTTAGCGGCTGCCCACGCTGCAAATGACCGTTTATTTTGCCCCTAGCGCACCTTGGCGCTTTGTTGCCCTTGTCGCGCCCTGAGCACTTCATGCTCGTCAGCCGGTGCCCACCCGGTATGGTCCCCGGATCACCGCCGCAGCCGTGGGTCGAGGAGAAGCCGGGGAAAGCAGCCGCCCGCCCGGGCCGCGCTGTGATTGGTCCAGCCGGCCGAGCCTCCTCATGACGCCTTCCCGGGGCCGCGCCGTGATTGGCTGGCCGGCCCGGGATTCCCTGATGACGATTTCCCCAGGCCGCGCCGTGATTGGCTGCCGGCCCGAGGGGATTCCCCTGTCCCGCCCCCGCCGGGGAGCGAGACGGAAGCAGCCAGTGGTGCGAGCGTTGCGGGGCTCCCGTGACCAGGAGGGAGCCCCGGATAAGGAGGACCGCCCCCGCTGCAAGGAGCCGGTAAGTGAAGCCGGCCGGAGGGGGTGGTGGAGAGACAGAGTCAGAGCGGCCCCGTCTGGCAGCGGGCCGCTCCACCGTTGTTGAGTGTCCCCTGCAGAGCCCCAGGGAAGGGGGCCCTATGTTGTGGGTGCCTGCAAGGCGTAGTGCCCCTCTCCTCATGTACTGAGCGGCCCCGATGGCAGCGGGCCGCTCCCACATTTTGGGCATTTTGTATTTAGAGCCAGAGAGGCTCCTGGGGCACTTTGCGATTTCGAGTCCCCCGGGCGGGACTCCAACGAAGAGGGCTCCACCGTGGGGCATTGGCTTTATGCAGGGCCTGCGAGGCTCCCACGTGGTGTGTGCAGCAGCATGGTCCCTAGAGCCTGGAGGGCTCAAAGCGCGCAATGAGTATTTCCAGAGCCGGTGGGCTCCAACCTATTGCGCAGTTTGGATTCAGTCTTGATTCCTGAGGGGCCAGTGAGGGCCCCTGGCGCAGATTTGTTTTCCAGCTGCCCAGCAATTAGTGGGCAGCTGCACCGTTTAGGTCTTTCTCTTTTAGGGACATGTACTATGGACTTAGGAGTGAGGCGCACTCCTTCATCCCTGGCCTTTCCCCAGCTGCGCAGCACTTAGTGCCAGCTGCCGCGTTTAGGCCCCCTGTTCTGTCCCTCAGCTGCCCAGCAAGTAGAGGGCAGCTGCTACGTTTAGGTCTTGGCGCAGTGGCGCAACCTGGACTTTGTGAGTTCTACGCTAAAGGTTTAGATGCTGTTATGATCTATGTCCTATTGCTTTTGGGTGTTAGGAAATGTACAATGTGTAGTATGTTTTGCGCACCCTGTGTTCTGCACCTCTGAATGTGTTGTTGATACATTATGTGCCCTGTTCCTTACACCGCTGAACGTGTGTTGATGCGTCATGTGTTCCTTACACCGCTGAATGTAGGTTCTGCATCATGTGTTTTGTCCCCAGGTCTATGCCCCTATGTGTATTGTGATACTGAGGTGGTTGTTCTTGCTAGTGCAGGTGGTGCTAGTAAGGTCCTGGTTCCCTGCGTGACCTGTTCCTAGGGTGGTTAGGATTGCGTAGGGGGGACTTACCAGTTACCAGTGGGTACTGGTTTTGTGCTTTATGTCCTATTTTGTGTTACAGTGATCTTCTGTTATAAGTGATCCCAAGGGCTTGATACTAAGCTTGCCCCCTGACCAGAGTCCCAGGACCAGTGGACTCTATGGTGTCTTCCCTGCCAAATTGATGGGACTTGTCTGATCTCCCTGGGCCCCTGGGGCCTCGCTGAAGTGTGCCTCGCTCGTTCCCCTCGGCAGCTCGTGCCGGCAGCCCGTCCAAGCCTCGAGCAGCGCCGCTCTCCCCTGAGCCGCGCCGCTTCGCTGGGTCGCCCGCATCCTGCCTCCCCCTCCTCTTCTGAGCCGCACACATTGGTCGCCCCAGAGAAACGCTTGTACCATGCCGGCAGCCCGTCCAAGCCTCGAGCAGCGCCGCTCTCCCCTGAGCCGCGCCGCTTCGCTGGGTCGCCCGCTCAAGCTTACTAAGGAGGTCACTCGCATTATCCCGTGCAACCAGGACGGAAGGTACTGTCTGATAGGCTATGTTCTAAGTTCTAGGCCTACAAGTATTGCATTGTTACTTCTAAAAGTGCTGATTCCTGGCAGTGGTCCAGGTGGCCCTGTCTTGTAAATAATCCCTTGTAAATTCTGCCCGTGCCTCTGGCACATTGTAAAGTGTGTGTTTTATCTAATGTGTTTTGGTGTAATACAAAGGCTATTTTTATATAACCTTGTGTGGAGTTTCCTTTGTGGTGGGCCTTTGGTTGTTGTTGCTGGGGTGCGTGCGCAAATACTTAGCCTACATCGCCTCCAAGTTTAGCCTTGCTGCTCGCGCCACGTTACCTAGAGGGTGAGTAGGGGTTATCTTGGCGTGTAACTCCCTTGCCCTGACTTGGGTGTGGTGGTCTCTGACTGACTTTGGCGAAAGCCCTGGCCAGCCAGGGATCCCATTTCCAACAGCAGGCCAGAGACTGACCTGCAGAGGCACAGGGAGGGGCAGACCAGAGACTGACCTGCAGAAGCCCAGGGAGGGATAAACCAGAGACTGACCTTCAGAGGCCCAGGGAGGGACAGACCGGAGACTGACAACCAGAGGCCCAGGGAGGGGCAGACCAGAGACTGACCTGCAGAGGCCCAGGGAGGGGTAGACCATAGACTGACTGCCAGAGGCCCAGGGAGGGCCAGACCAGAGACTGACCTGCAGAGGCCCAGGGAGGGGCAGACCAGAGACTGATCTGCAGAGGCCCAGGGAGGGGCAGACCAGAGACTGACCGCCAGAGGCCCAGTGAGGGGCAGACCAGAGACTGATGGCCATAGGCCCAGGGTGTGGTAGACCTCAGACTCACTGCTAGAGGCCCAGGGAGTGGCAGACCACAGACTGACCGCCAGAGGCCCACGGAGGTGCAGACCAGGGACTGATGGCCAGAGGCCCAGGAAGGGGCAGACCAGAGACTGACCACCAGAGGCCCAGGGAGGGGCAGATTAGAGACTGATGGCCAGAGGTCTAGGGAGTGGCAGACCAGAGACTGATTGCCAGAGAGCCAGGGAGTGCCGGACCAGAGACTGACCACCAGAGGCCCAGGGAGGGGCAGAGCAGAGACTGACTGCCAGAGGCCCAGGGAGGGGGCAGACCAGAGACTGATGCCCAGAGGCCCAGGGAGGGGCAGACCAGAGACTGACCACCAGGGCCCAGGGAGGGGCAGACCAGAGACTGACTGCCAGAGTCCCAGGGAGGGGCAGACCAGAGACTGATGCCCAGAGGCCCAGGGAGGGGCAGACCATAGACTGACCTGCAGATGCACAGGGAGGGGCAGACCAGAGACTGACCACCAGAGGCCCAGGGAGGGGCAGACCAGAGACTGACCTGACGAGGCCCAGGGAGGGGCAGACCAGAGACTGACCACCAGAGGTCCAGAGAGGGGCAGCCAGAGACTGACCTGCAGAGGCCCAGCGAGGGGCAAACCAGAGACTGACTCGCAGATACCCAGGGAGGGGCAGACTAGAGACTGACCACAAGAGGCCCAGGGAGTGGCAGACCAGAGGCTGACTGCCAGAGGCCCAGGGAGGGGCAGACCAGAGACTGACCGCCAGAGGCCCAGGGAGTGGCAGACCAGACACTGACCTGCAGAGGCCCAGGGAGGTGCAGACCAGAGACTGACCGCCAGAGGCCCAGGGAGTGGCAGACCAGAGACTGACCACCAGAGGCCCAGGGAGAGGCAGAGCAGAGACTGACAGCCAGAGGCCCAGGGAGTGGTGGACCAGAGACTGACCACCGGAGGCCCAGGGAGGGGCAGACCAGAGACTGACCGCCAGAGGCCCAGGGAGGGGCAGACCAGAGACTGATCTGCAGAGGCTTAGGGAGGGGCAGACCAGAGACTGACCACCAGAGGCTCAGGAAGTGGCAGACCAGAGACTTACCTGCAGAGGCCCAGGGAGGGGCAGACCAGAGACTGACCTGCAGAGGCCCAGGGAGGGGCAGACCAGAGTCTGACCGCCAGAGGCCCAGGGAGTGGTAGACCAGAGACTAAGCGCCAGAGGCCCAGGGAGTGGCAGACCAGAGACTGACCTCTAGAGGCCCAGGGAGGGGCAGCCCAGAGACTGATGCCTAGAGGCCCAGGGAGGGGCAGACCATAGACTGACCTGCAGATGCACAGGGAGGGGCAGACCAGAGACTGACCACCAGAGGCCCAGGGAGGGGCAGACCAGAGACTGACCTGACGAGGCCCAGGGAGGGGCAGACCAGAGACTGACCACCAGAGGTCCAGAGAGGGGCAGACCAGAGACTGACCTGCAGGGGCCCAGCGAGGGGCAAACCAGAGACTGACTCGCAGATACCCAGGGAGGGGCAGACCAGAGACTGACCACAAGAGGCCCAGGGAGTGGCAGACCAGAGGCTGACTGCCACAGGCCATGGGAGGTGCAGACCAGAGACTGACCACCAGAGGCCCAGGGAGTGGCAGACCAGAGACTGACCACCAGAAGCCCAGGGAGAGGCAGAGCAGAGACTGACAGCCAGAGGCCCAGGGAGTGGTGGACCAGAGACTGACCACCAGAGGCCCAGGGAGGGGCAGACCAGAGACTGACCACCAGAGGCTCAGGAAGTGGCAGACCAGAGACTTACCTGCAGAGGCCCAGGGAGGGGCAGACCAGAGACTGACCTGCAGAGGCCCAGGGTGGGGCAGACCAGAGTCTGACCGCCAGAGGCCCAGGGAGTGGTAGTCCAGAGACTGATCTGCAGAGGTCCAGGGAGGGGTAGACTAGAGACTGACCTGCAGAGGCCCAGGGAGGGGCAGACCAGAGACTGACTGCCAGAGGCCCAGGGAGGGGCAGACCAGAGACTGGCCTGCAGAGGCCCAGGTAGGGGCAGGCCAGAGACTGACCTGCAGAGGCACAGGGAGGGGCAGACCAGAGACTGACCTGCAGAAGCCCAGGGAGGGATAAACCAGAGACTGACCTTCAGAGGCCCAGGGAGGGACAGACCAGAGACTGACAACCAGAGGCCCAGGGAGGGGCAGACCAGAGACTGACCTGCAGAGGCCCAGGGAGGGGTAGACCATAGACTGACTGCCAGAGGCCCAGGGAGGGCCAGACCAGAGACTGACCTGCAGAGGCCCAGGGAGGGGCAGACCAGAGACTGATCTGCAGAGGCCCAGGGAGGGGCAGACCAGAGACTGACCACCAGAGGCCCAGTGAGGGGCAAACCAGAGACTGATGGCCATAAGCCCAGGGTGTGGCAGACCTCAGACTCACTGCTAGAGGCCCAGGGAGTGGCAGACCACAGACTGACCGCCAGAGGCCCACGAAGGTGCAGACCAGGGACTGATGGCCAGAGGCCCAGGAAGGGGCAGACCAGAGACTGACCACCAGAGGCCCAGGGAGGGGCAGATTAGAGACTGATGGCCAGAGGTCCAGGGAGTGGCAGACCAGAGACTGATTGCCAGAGACCCAGGGAGTGGCGGACCAGAGACTGACCACCAGAGGCCCAGGGAGGGGCAGAGCAGAGACTGACTGCCAGAGGCCCAGGGAGGGGGCAGACCAGAGACTGATGCCCAGAGGCCCAGGGAGGGGCAGACCAGAGACTGACCACCAGGGCCCAGGGAGGGGCAGACCAGAGACTGACTGCCAGAGTCCCAGGGAGGGGCAGACCAGAGACTGATGCCCAGAGGCCCAGGGAGGGGCAGACCATAGACTGACCTGCAGATGCACAGGGAGGGGCAGACCAGAGACTGACCACCAGAGGCCCAGGGAGGGGCAGACCAGAGACTGACCTGACGAGGCCCAGGGAGGGGCAGACCAGAGACTGACCACCAGAGGTCCAGAGAGGGGCAGCCAGAGACTGACCTGCAGAGGCCCAGCAAGGGGCAAACCAGAGACTGACTCGCAGATACCCAGGGAGGGGCAGACTAGAGACTGACCACAAGAGGCCCAGGGAGTGGCAGACCAGAGGCTGACTGCCAGAGGCCCAGGGAGGGGCAGACCAGAGACTGACCGCCGGAGGCCCAGGGAGTGGCAGACCAGACACTGACCTGCAGAGGCCCAGGGAGGTGCAGACCAGAGACTGACCGCCAGAGGCCCAGGGAGTGGCAGACCAGAGACTGACCACCAGAGGCCCAGGGAGAGGCAGAGCAGAGACTGACAGCCAGAGGCCCAGGGAGTGGTGGACCAGAGACTGACCACCGGGGGCCCAGGGAGGGGCAGACCAGAGACTGACCGCCAGAGGCCCAGGGAGGGGCAGACCAGAGACTGATCTGCAAAGGCTTAGGGAGGGGCAGACCAGAGACTGACCACCAGAGGCTCAGGAAGTGGCAGACCAGAGACTTACCTGCAGAGGCCCAGGGAGGGGCAGACCAGAGACTGACCTGCAGAGGCCCAGGGAGGGGCAGACCAAAGTCTGACCGCCAGAGGCCCAGGGAGTGGTAGACCAGAGACTAAGCGCCAGAGGCCCAGGGAGTGGCAGACCAGAGACTGACCTCTAGAGGCCCAGGGAAGGGCAGCCCAGAGACTGATGCCTAGAGGCCCAGGGAGGGGCAGACCATAGACTGACCTGCAGATGCACAGGGAGGGGCAGACCAGAGACTGACCACCAGAGGCCCAGGGAGGGGCAGACCAGAGATTGACCTGACGAGGCCCAGGGAGGGGCAGACCAGAGACTGACCACCAGAGGTCCAGAGAGGGGCAGACCAGAGACTGACCTGCAGGGGCCCAGCGAGGGGCAAACCAGAGACTGACTCGCAGATACCCAGGGAGGGGCAGACTAGAGACTGACCACAAGAGGCCCAGGGAGTGGCAGACCAGAGGCTGACTGCCAGAGGCCATGGGAGGTGCAGACCAGAGACTGACCGCCAGAGGCCCAGGGAGTGGCAGACCAGAGACTGACCACCAGAGGCCCAGGGAGAGGCAGAGCAGAGACTGACAGCCAGAGGCCCAGGGAGTGGTGGACCAGAGACTGACCACCGGAGGCCCAGGGAGGGGCAGACCAGAGACTGACCACCAGAGGCTCAGGAAGTGGCAGACCAGAGACTTACCTGCAGAGGCCCAGGGAGGGGCAGACCAGAGACTGACCTGCAGAGGCCCTGGGAGGGGCAGACCAGAGTCTGACCGCCAGAGGCCCAGGGAGTGGTAGACCAGAGACTAAGCGCCAGAGGCCCAGGGAGTGGCAGACCAGAGACTGACCTCTAGAGGCCCAGGGAGGGGCAGCCCAGAGACTGACCACCAGAGGCCCAGGGAGTGGCAGACCAGAGACTAACCACCAGAGGCCCAGGGAATAGCAGACCAGAGACTAACCGCCAGAGGCCAGGGATTGGCAGACCAGAGACTTACCTGCCGAGGCCCAGGGAGTGCAGACCAGACACTGACCGCCAGAGGCCCAGGGAGGTGCAGACCAGAGACTTACCTGCCGAGGCCAAGGGAGTGCAGACCAGAGACTGACCACCAGAGGCCCGGGGAGGGGCAGACCAGAGACTGATCTGCAGAGGCCCAGGGAGGGGCAGACCAGAGACTGACCTGCAGAGGCCCAGGGAGGGGCAGACCAGAGACTGACTGCCAGAGGCCCAGGGAGTGGCAGACCAGAGACTAAGCTGCAGAGCACAGGGAGGGGCAGACCAGAGACTGACCTGCAGAAGCCTAGGGAGGGATAAACCAGAGACTGACCATCAGAGGCCCAGGGAGGGACAGACCAGAGACTGACCACCAGAGGCCCAGGGAGGAGCAGACCAGAGACTGACCTGCAGAGGCCCAGGGAGGGGTAGACCATAGCCTGACTGCCAGAGGCCCAGGGAGGGCCAGACCAGAGACTGACCTGCAGAGGCCCAGGGAAGGGCAGACCAGAGACTGATCTGCAGAGGCCCAGGGAGGGGCAGACCAGAGACTGACCGCCAGAGGCCCAGTGAGGGCAGACCAGAGACTGATGGCCAGAGGCCCAGGGTGTGGCAGACCAGAGACTGACCTGCAGAGGCCCAGGGAGTGGCAGACCTCAGACTCACTGCTAGAGGCCCAGGGAGTGGCAGACCACAGACTGACCGCCAGAGGCCCACGGAGGTGCAGACCAGGGACTGATGGCCAGAGGCCCAGGAAGGGGCAGACCAGAGACTGACCACCAGAGGCCCAGGGAGGGGCAGATCAGAGACTGATGGCCAGAGGTCCAGGGAGTGGCAGACCAGAGACTGATTGCCAGAGACCCAGGGAGTGGCAGACCAGAGACTGACCACCAGAGGCCCAGGGAGGGGCAGAGCAGAGACTCACCACCGGAGGCCCGGGAAGGGCAGACCAGAGACTGACTGCCAGAGGCCCAGGGAGGGGCAGACCAGAGACTGATGCCCAGAGGCCCAGGGAGGGGCAGACCAGAGACTGACCACCAGAGGCCCAGGGAGGGGCAGACCAGAGACTGACTGCCAGAGTCCCAGGGAGGGGCAGACCAGAGACTGATGCCCAGAGGCCCAGGGAGGGGCAGACCATAGACTGACCTGCAGATGCACAGGGAGGGGCAGACCAGAGACTGACCACCAGAGGCCCAGGGAGGGGCAGACCAGAGACTGACCTGACGAGGCCCAGGGAGGGGCAGACCAGAGACTGACCGCCAGAGGTCCAGAGAGGGGCAGACCAGAGACTGACCTGCAGAGGCCCAGGGAGAGGCAGAGCAGAGACTGACTGCCAGAGGCCCAGGGAGGGGCAGACTAGAGACTGACCACAAGAGGCCCAGGGAGTGGCAGACCAGAGACTGACCTGCAGAGGCCCAGGGAGGGGAAGACCAGAGACTAACCACCAGAGGCCCAGAGAGGGGCAGACCAGAGACTGACCGCCAGAGGCCCAGAGAGGGGCAGGCCAGAGACTGTCCACTAAAGGCCCAGGGAGGGGCAGACCAGACACTGACCTGCAGAGGCTCAGGGAGGGGCAGACCAGAGACTGACCACCAGAGGCCCAGGGAGTAGCAGACCAGAGACTAACCGCCAGAGGCCAGGGATAGGCAGAGCAGAGACTGACTGCCAGAGGCCCAGGGAGTGGCAGACTAGAGACTGACTGCCAGAACCCCAGGGATGAGCAGACCAGAGACTGACCGCCAGAGGCCCAGGGAGTGGCAGACCAGAGACTGACCACCAGAGGCCCAGGGAGAGGCAGAGCAGAGACTGACAGCCAGAGGCCCAGGGAGTAGCAGACCAGAGACTGACTGCCAGAGGCCCAGGGAGGGGCAGACCAGAGACTGACTGACAGAACCCCAAGGAGGAGCAGACCAGAGACTGACCGCCAGAGGCCCAGGGAGTGGCAGACCAGAGACTGACCGCCAGAGGCCCAGTGAGGGGCAGACTAGAGACTGACCGCCAGAGGCCCAGGGAGGTGCAGACCAGAGACTGACCTGTAGAGGCCCAGGGAGTGGTGGACCAGAGACTGACCACCGGAGGCCCAGGGAGGGGCAGACCAGAGACTGACCGCCAGAGGCCCAGGGAGGGGCAGACCAGAGACTGATCTGCAGAGGCCCAGGGAGGGGCAGACCAGAGACTGACCACCAGAGGCTCAGGAAGTGGCAGACAAGAGACTGACCTGCAGAGGCCCAGGGAGGGGCAGACCAGACACTGACCTGCAGAGGCTCAGGGAGGGGCAGACCAGAGACTGACCGCCAGAGGCCCAGGGAGGGGCAGACCAGACACTGACTATCAGAGGCCCAGGGAGGGGCAGACCAGAGACTGGCCTGCAGAGGCCCGGGGACGGGCAGACCAGAGACTGACTGCCAGAGGCCCAGGGAGGGGCAGACCAGAGACTGACCTGCAGAGGCCCAGGGAGGGGCAGACCAGAGACTGATCTGCAGAGGCCCAGGGAGGGGCAGACCAGAGACTGACCGCCAGAGGCCCAGTGAGGGGCAGACCAGAGACTGATCGCCAGAGGCCCAGGGAGGTGCAGACCAGAGACTGACCTGCAGAGGCCCAGGGAGTGGTGGACCAGAGACTGACCACCGGAGGCCCAGGGAGGGGCAGACCAGAGACTGACCGCCAGAGGCCCAGGGAGGGGCAGACCAGAGACTGACCTGCAGAGGCCCAGGGAGTGGTGGACCAGAGACTGACCACCGGAGGTCCAGGGAGGGGCAGACCAGAGAAAGGCCGCCAGAGGCCCAGGGAGGGGCAGACCAGAGACTGACCTGATGAGGCCCAGGGAGGGGCAGACCAGAGACTGACCGCCAGAGGTCCAGAGAGAGGCAGACCAGAGACTGACCTGCAGAGGCCCAGGGAGGGGCAGACCAGAGACTGACTCCCAGATACCCAGGGAGGGGCAGACCAGAGACTGACCGCCAGAGACCCAGGAAGGGGCAGACCAGAGACTGACCTGCAGAGGCCCAGGGAAGGGCAGCCCAGAGACTGATGCCTAGAGGCCCAGGGAGGGGCAGACCATAGACTGACCTGCAGATGCACAGGGAGGGGCAGACCAGAGACTGACCACCAGAGGCCCAGGGAGGGGCAGACCAGAGACTGACCTGACGAGGCCCAGGGAGGGGCAGACCAGAGACTGACCACCAGAGGTCCAGAGAGGGGCAGACCAGAGACTGACCTGCAGGGGCCCAGCGAGGGGCAAACCAGAGACTGACTCGCAGATACCCAGGGAGGGGCAGACTAGAGACTGACCACAAGAGGCCCAGGGAGTGGCAGACCAGAGGCTGACTGCCAGAGGCCATGGGAGGTGCAGACCAGAGACTGACCGCCAGAGGCCCAGGGAGTGGCAGACCAGAGACTGACCACCAGAGGCCCAGGGAGAGGCAGAGCAGAGACTGACAGCCAGAGGCCCAGGGAGTGGTGGACCAGAGACTGACCACCGGAGGCCCAGGGAGGGGCAGACCAGAGACTGACCACCAGAGGCTCAGGAAGTGGCAGACCAGAGACTTACCTGCAGAGGCCCAGGGAGGGGCAGACCAGAGACTGACCTGCAGAGGCCCTGGGAGGGGCAGACCAGAGTCTGACCGCCAGAGGCCCAGGGAGTGGTAGACCAGAGACTAAGCGCCAGAGGCCCAGGGCGTGGCAGACCAGAGACTGACCTCGAGAGGCCCAGGGAGGGGCAGCCCAGAGACTGACCGCCAGAGGCCCAGGGAGTGGCAGACCAGAGACTAACCACCAGAGGCCCAGGGAATAGCAGACCAGAGACTAACCGCCAGAGGCCAGGGATTGGCAGACCAGAGACTTACCTGCCGAGGCCCAGGGAGTGCAGACCAGACACTGACCGCCAGAGGCCCAGGGAGGTGCAGACCAGAGACTTACCTGCCGAGGCCAAGGGAGTGCAGACCAGAGACTGACCACCAGAGGCCCGGGGAGGGGCAGACCAGAGACTGATCTGCAGAGGCCCAGGGAGGGGCAGACCAGAGACTGACCTGCAGAGGCCCAGGGAGGGGCAGACCAGAGACTGACTGCCAGAGGCCCAGGGAGTGGCAGACCAGAGACTAAGCTGCAGAGCACAGGGAGTGGTAGGCCAGAGACTGACCTGCAGAGGCACAGGGAGGGGCAGACCAGAGACTGACCTGCAGAAGCCTAGGGAGGGATAAACCAGAGACTGACCATCAGAGGCCCAGGGAGGGACAGACCAGAGACTGACCACCAGAGGCCCAGGGAGGAGCAGACCAGAGACTGACCTGCAGAGGCCCAGGGAGGGGTAGACCATAGCCTGACTGCCAGAGTCCCAGGGAGGGCCAGACCAGAGACTGACCTGCAGAGGCCCAGGGAAGGGCAGACCAGAGACCGATCTGCAGAGGCCCAGGGAGGGGCAGACCAGAGACTGACCGCCAGAGGCCCAGTGAGGGCAGACCAGAGACTGATGGCCAGAGGCCCAGGGTGTGGCAGACCAGAGACTGACCTGCAGAGGCCCAGGGAGTGGCAGACGTCAGACTCACTGCTAGAGGCCCAGCGAGTGGCAGACCACAGACTGACCGCCAGAGGCCCACGGAGGTGCAGACCAGGGACTGATGGCCAGAGGCCCAGGAAGGGGCAGACCAGAGACTGACCACCAGAGGCCCAGGGAGGGGCAGATCAGCGACTGATGGCCAGAGGTCCAGGGAGTGGCAGACCAGAGACTGATTGCCAGAGACCCAGGGAGTGGCAGACCAGAGACTGACCACCAGAGGCCCAGGGAGGGGCAGAGCAGAGACTCACCACCGGAGGCCCGGGAAGGGCAGACCAGAGACTGACTGCCAGAGGCCCAGGGAGGGGCAGACCAGAGACTGATGCCCAGAGGCCCAGGGAGGGGCAGACCAGAGACTGACCACCAGAGGCCCAGGGAGGGGCAGACCAGAGACTGACTGCCAGAGTCCCAGGGAGGGGCAGACCAGAGACTGATGCCCAGAGGCCCAGGGAGGGGCAGACCATAGACTGACCTGCAGATGCACAGGGAGGGGCAGACCAGAGACTGACCACCAGAGGCCCAGGGAGGGGCAGACCAGAGACTGACCTGACGAGGCCCAGGGAGGGGCAGACCAGAGACTGACCACCAGAGGTCCAGAGAGGGGCAGACCAGAGACTGACCTGCAGAGGCCCAGGGAGAGGCAGAGCAGAGACTGACTGCCAGAGGCCCAGGGAGGGGCAGACTAGAGACTGACCACAAGAGGCCCAGGGAGTGGCAGACCAGAGACTGACCTGCAGAGCCCCAGGGAGGGGAAGACCAGAGACTAACCACCAGAGGCCCAGAGAGGGGCAGACCAGAGACTGACCGCCAGAGGCCCAGAGAGGGGCAGGCCAGAGACTGTCCACTAAAGGCCCAGGGAGGGGCAGACCAGACACTGACCTGCAGAGGCTCAGGGAGGGGCAGACCAGAGACTGACCACCAGAGGCCCAGGGAGTAGCAGACCAGAGACTAACCGCCAGAGGCCAGGGATAGGCAGAGCAGAGACTGACTGCCAGAGGCCCAGGGAGTGGCAGACTAGAGACTGACTGCCAGAACCCCAGGGATGAGCAGACCAGAGACTGACCGCCAGAGGCCCAGGGAGTGGCAGACCAGAGACTGACCACCAGAGGCCCAGGGAGAGGCAGAGCAGAGACTGACAGCCAGAGGCCCAGGGAGTAGCAGACCAGAGACTGACTGCCAGAGGCCCAGGGAGGGGCAGACCAGAGACTGACTGACAGAACCCCAAGGAGGAGCAGACCAGAGACTGACCGCCAGAGGCCCAGGGAGTGGCAGACCAGAGACTGACCGCCAGAGGCCCAGTGAGGGGCAGACTAGAGACTGACCGCCAGAGGCCCAGGGAGGTGCAGACCAGAGACTGACCTGTAGAGGCCCAGGGAGTGGTGGACCAGAGACTGACCACCGGAGGCCCAGGGAGGGGCAGACCAGAGACTGACCGCCAGAGGCCCAGGGAGGGGCAGACCAGAGACTGATCTGCAGAGGCCCAGGGAGGGGCAGACCAGAGACTGACCACCAGAGGCTCAGGAAGTGGCAGACCAGAGACTGACCTGCAGAGGCCCAGGGAGGGGCAGACCAGACACTGACCTGCAGAGGCTCAGGGAGGGGCAGACCAGAGACTGACCGCCAGAGGCCCAGGGAGGGGCAGACCAGACACTGACTATCAGAGGCCCAGGGATGGGCAGACCAGAGACTGGCCTGCAGAGGCCCGGGGAGGGGCAGACCAGAGACTGACTGCCAGAGGCCCAGGGAGGGGCAGACCAGAGACTGATCTGCAGAGGCCCAGGGAGGGGCAGACCAGAGACTGACCGCCAGAGGCCCAGTGAGGGGCAGACCAGAGACTGATCGCCAGAGGCCCAGGGAGGTGCAGACCAGAGACTGACCTGCAGAGACCCAGGGAGTGGTGGACCAGAGACTGACCACCGGAGGCCCAGGGAGGGGCAGACCAGAGACTGACCGCCAGAGGCCCAGGGAGGGGCAGACCAGAGACTGACCTGCAGAGGCCCAGGGAGTGGTGGACCAGAGACTGACCACCGGAGGTCCAGGGAGGGGCAGACCAGAGAAAGGCCGCCAGAGGCCCAGGGAGGGGCAGACCAGAGACTGACCTGATGAGGCCCAGGGAGGGGCAGACCAGAGACTGACCGCCAGAGGTCCAGAGAGAGGCAGACCAGAGACTGACCTGCAGAGGCCCAGGGAGGGGCAGACCAGAGACTGACTCCCAGATACCCAGGGAGGGGCAGACCAGAGACTGACCGCCAGAGACCCAGGAAGGGGCAGACCAGAGACTGACCTGCAGAGGCCCAGGGAGGGGAAGACTAGAGACTAACCACCAGAGGCCCAGAGAGGGGCAGACCAGAGACTGACCGCCAGAGGCCCAGAGAGGGGCAGGCCAGAGACTGTCCACTAAAGGCCCAGGGAGGGGCAGACCAGGCACTGACCTGCAGAGGCTCAGGGAGGGGCAGACCAGAGACTGACCGCCAGAGGCCCTGAGAGGGGCAGACCAGAGACTGACCACCAGAGGCCCAGAGAGGGGCAGGCCAGAGACAGACCGCTAAAGGCCCAGGGAGGGGCAGACCAGACACTGACCTGCAGAGGCTCAGGGAGGAGCAGACCAGAGACTGACCGCCAGAGGCCAGGGATAGGCAGACCAGAGACTTACCTGCCGAGGCCCAGGGAGTGCAGACCAGAGAATGACCGCCAGAGGCCCAGGGAGGGGCAGACCAGACACTGACTATCAGAGGCCCAGGGAGGGGCAGACCAGAGACTGACCCCCAGAAATGAGACGCAAAAGTGCCAATATCCGAATACAGTCCCAACAACTTTGTGAGGTTTGCGGGGAGAGCTACATAGCTCAGAGTTCATAAGGTAGGTAGATTACTGATAGATCAGTCTCTACACTGACTATTAGGCGGATAACGTATATATATTTATATATATACACATGTTAGGTAGGTAACAGACTAATCTGTTAGGAGATGCAGGGATGGGTAAAGTAGAATGCTTTGGGATTTTGTAATATTCATTTTGTTTTATGTCCTGGCAGCTGAGATTACCTTAGTAATTGACATACTTCTGAGACATAAGATTTCTGTGCTAATGGTACAGATTGAATAATCGACTTTTGTAAAATACCAGCAGCTGGAATGCTTAGCAAGAAACACGCAGACATTTTCTTCTGACTTTTAAAGAAGTGTGGCTCAATGGGCAGAGAAGTGTGGCTCAATGGTTAGAGCGGCAGACCCTGATGCAGAGGTCTGGCCCGGGACCAGGGTTCAATTCCCGCCTCGGCGGGTCTTGGGCTCAAAAAATTCCACGGACCTGATCATTCTCGCCTCGGTGCCTATTCCAATCATGGGTCCCACTCTGCGACTCTGGGCAATAGCTTGCTTAATATCCACAACGGCCCCCACAACGCTAAGGATGCCTGGCCTCCACCCTGGGGGTGCCCAGGAGTGGGCTCCTCACAGGGAAAGCCAGGATGGGTTCCTCGGCGGTTTTCATACAAGCGCCGAGATGCCTACGGGTAGTCGTGCGCTATACCAGTGCGTAATCATTTCATTTAATTTCATTTCTTATTTCAGAAACTGCACACCCCAGGACTCAGGCACTTTGGAACTGAGGTTGGCTCATCCCTGGGGTTCTTTTTACGCCTTCTTATTTCAAAGTATTTTTATTACATGTTTCATAAACAAGTACATTAGCATTTCTGTTCCGAGGTTCTACCAAACATGGCTTGTGTTACAGAAGTTACAGGTACTTTGGTATACATGTTTAGCTATTCCCCTCTACGTTGACTTGCTGGGAAACCAGGCAAAGGATGATAGAAAGAGAGAGAATAGGAAAGAAAGGGTGGAGAGAGGATACAAAGGTTCTGTAGCGCTGAGCCTAGTTTGGGTTTGTAGCCCTCTGTTACGCCTTGTGATACACATCCTGTTGTGCATAAAATCATCTTCTGAGGTTTAGGTTTAAATGCCCACACCCCTTCAGTCAGCAGCCAATCGCAGTGCAGCATGCTTTCTCCCCTGTGACCACAGGAAGTGATGATTTCTATATCCACTGTGTCTTTCTGTTATTGAGATGTGGGGTTCCTCTATCGTGGACGTCTGGCGCCCTGATTTTAGGTACCAGACCTTTAGAACCGTGTGGTGGTTTCAGCAGTGCCAGTTGAGGGTCATTTCAGCATTTAATAATCTGTTAAAAATAACTTAATTTGTTCGATCGTCATTAATTGACTCAAACTTTGCTTCGTGATTTACTGAACTCCTAGGGCCGGATGTACAAAGAGTCAATTAGTAAAAAGTGGTCGCAAATTGCACACCAACAATTTTGCGCCTCTCTTCTGATTTTGCAAACCGACCTAGAACTGTTCGGCCAGTTGGCAAAATCATCCCCATGTGGAGTGGACTGCAATTCGACCTACCTCATCAATATTCATAAGATAGATTGCAAATTGTGACTCACGCCGATTGGATGCCATCACAGGGATGGTGGCCCACTGAGGTCAGCAGAACACATGACTACAATTGCATTTAAATAAGTACTTTTTTTCATGCATCCCATTTTCCTCAAAGGACCACAGCCCGCTGCACATGAACTATGTTTTACTTTCACAAAGAGGAAGGTGTCCTGAGTGGCCCTCCCCTCGGCCAATGGGCTGCTTCCTCCTATCAATGGTTTGTGTACAAACCTGGGGTCACAAAACATTGATACATAGCATTGTGAATCGTAACTTAGAAGGAAATCCCTAAACACGCCCCCTCCAAATTAAGAATTGGACTGCATTTCTAAACCCATTTTGCGATTCCGTAACCATTTACCCCCACATGCATGAAAATAGCCAACAGCGAATTCTTAATTGCGATTTTTCGCAATTAGAGACTTGCTATTGGCTATACATGTAAGAATCCCAAATAAATTAGCGATTCCTACAAATTCCTTAATTGCCACTCGCAAATTGTGAGTCGCAATTAAGGAATTGCTTCCCAATTGCATGCACAATTTGCGAGTACCAAATAGGTACTCGCAAATTGCGCATGAAATTGCTAAGTGAACCCATGTTGCGCGCAAACATGCCCTAAGGGCATGTGTGTGTGTAACCTTGAACTTTCAAAAATGCACTTTAGTGCATTTTTTAAAGTTTTCGCAAATTACCATCAAGTTTCATTTGACGGTAACTAGCGTCCCCTAATAGCGAAACCGCTATTTTAACTATCATCATGCATTGCAGTTGAGGCATCGCAATTTGTGATTCCTTAATTGCAATTGCAATTTAAGTAATCGCAAATTTGTGATTACTTAAATTGCGATTTTTGCATTTGGAATGATGCATCCCAAATGCAAAAATACTGGTCGCAAAGGGGCAGAATCTGCGAATCTGCCTGTTTGCGACCGGTTTTTAGTTTGATGCATGGGGCCCTTAGTGAATTACAAAACAGGTTTAGTACATTTAAAAAATCCATTTAGCAGCCACAAACCCAGTTGCAGGCTTTGCAACTACTATATGGCTTAGTTCACCTGTTCATAAGAAATTTGCTTGGTTTTGAACATATTGCAAATTTATTTAATACATTATATTTATTTATTTAAATTCCCTTTTAACGAGTCACTGTTTTTCGATGTGAGGCTCTGTGCTCTATGAGTCACTCCTGGTTTGCGCCTCCGTTTCAGTTTGACCGATTACACGTAAGCCAGACCGCCACATTCCGTTCGAGTTATATTTTAACAAAAATGAATTTGCTTAAGATAATAAACATGGGCCAGTGAGGGCAAGTGGCTTCCAGAGAGCATGTGGAATATTTTAATCAGACCTGTTAATATACAGCTCCTGGGGCCTCATTTATGAGGCTGGGCGTCACTTTTACGCCGCTGGTGCATCACTTTTTGTGACGCACCAGTGGCGTAAAAAATGTGCCTTGTTGCGTCATATTTACAAAGTGACGCATCTAGGTAGATGCGTCACTTTGTAAACCCCTGTACCACATTATACCTACGCCAGGTATAATGTATGCAGGGAGGGGGCGTTTTGACGCAAGAATCTATGAGATTTCACTGCACCATTTTTTGGCCGCTAATGCGTCAAAATCTTACGCCTGCTTCATGGCAGGCGTTAGACTGATGCAGGCACTAACAACATGGGACTTGCCCATTGAAAGTACACATTGCTGGAGTTGCGTCACTTTTGTGACACACTCCAACAATGCGTCACTTTTGCACCTACAGATACGTGAGAAATACTGACATATCTGTACCTCCTTGCGACATGATGCGTCATATTTTAAATATGACGCATCAATCATGACGCAAGGAGTGCGCACTGAGAAGTGACGCATCGCTGCTTTCACGCAGCGATGCGTCATTTCTCATAAATGAGGCCCCAAGTGCAGACTGAACAAGCCGCCATGCTTGGTCACTTCCAGCAGGCGGCTGACACACAGGTATCAACCTTCCACAGTACACATAGACATGAGTCAGGTGAACACACCTGGAATTACATGCGTGTTTGAGACCCTCAGCCTCTCCTGCACATTATGAGACCAGAGTGAATATTCCACAAACAAAAAAAGCATTAATAAGATAGTCTTAATGAAGGTTTCTTGATGGCCACGCTTGATGCCAAAGTGAGAACTTGCACAAACGTGCATGAGACGGTCTGGCAATGAGGACACCGCCATAGAACGACAGGTCCTGCCAGGGCGAGATGCAAAGCTGTTCATCACTAGAAACAGAAAACAACAGGTTCAAGAAACAAAACAAGCAGGTCCATGACCAAAAAGAGACCAAGAAAGTTCATGACCAGAAACAGAAAAAGCAAACTAATGACCAGAAAGAGAACAAGAAGGTTCATGACCAGAAAGAGAACAAGAAGGTTCATGACCAGAAAGAGAACAAGCAGGTTCATGACCAGAAACAAAACAAGCAGGTTCATGACCAGAAAGAGAACAAGCAGGTTAATGACCAGAAACAAAACAAGCAAGTTAATGACCAGAAACAAAACAAGCAGGTTAATGACCAGAAAGAGAACAAGCAGGTTCATGACCAGAAAGAGAACAAGCAGGTTCATGACCAGAAAGAGAATAAGAAGGTCCATGACCAGAAACAAAACAAGCAGGTTAATGACCAGAAACAAAACAAGCAGGTTCATGACCAGAAAGAGAACAAGCAGGTTAATGACCAGAAACAAAACAAGCAGGTTCATGACCAGAAAGAGAACAAGCAGGTTAATGACCAGAAACAAAACAAGCAGGTTCATGACCAGAAAGAGAACAAGCAGGTTCATGACCAGAAAGAGAATAAGAAGGTCCATGACCAGAAACAAAACAAGCAGGTTAATGACCAGAAACAAAACAAGCAGGTTCATGACCAGAAAGAGAACAAGCAGGTTCATGACCAGAAAGAGAATAAGAAGGTCCATGACCAGAAACAAGACAAGCAGGTTAATGACCAGAAACAAAACAAGCAGGTTAATGACCAGAAACAAAACAAGCAGGTTCATGACCAGAAAGAGAACAAGCAGGTTCATGACCAGAAAGAGAATAAGAAGGTCCATGACCAGAAACAAAACAAGCAGGTTCATGACCAGAAACAAAACAAGCAGGTTAATGCCCAGAAAGAGAACAAGCAGGTTCATGACCAGAAAGAGAATAAGAAGGTCCATGACCAGAAACAAAACAAGCAGGTTAATGACCAGAAACAATACAAGCAGGTTCATGACCAGAAAGAGAACAAGCAGGTTAATGACCAGAAACAAAACAAGCAGGTTCATGACCAGAAAGAGAACAAGCAGGTTAATGACCAGAAACAAAACAAGCAGGTTCATGACCAGAAAGAGAACAAGCAGGTTCATGACCAGAAAGAGAATAAGAAGGTCCATGACCAGAAACAAAACAAGCAGGTTAATGACCAGAAACAAAACAAGCAGGTTCATGACCAGAAAGAGAACAAGCAGGTTCATGACCAGAAAGAGAATAAGAAGGTCCATGACCAGAAACAAAACAAGCAGGTTAATGACCAGAAACAAAACAAGCAGGTTCATGACCAGAAAGAGAACAAGCAGGTTCATGACCAGAAAGAGAATAAGAAGGTCCATGACCAGAAACAAAACAAGCAGGTTAATGACCAGAAACAAAACAAGCAGGTTCATGACCAGAAAGAGAACAAGCAGGTTCATGACCAGAAAGAGAATAAGAAGGTCCATGACCAGAAACAAAACAAGCAGGTTAATGACCAGAAACAAAACAAGCAGGTTCATGACCAGAAACAAAACAAGCAGGTTCATGACCAGAAAGAGAATAAGAAGGTCCATGACCAGAAAGAGAACACGCAGGTTAATGACCAGAAACAAAACAAGCAGGTTAATGACCAGAAACAAAACAAGCAGGTTCATGACCAGAAAGAGAACAAGCAGGTTAATGACCAGAAAGAAAACAAGCAGGTTATTGAGCAGAAACAAAACAAGCAGGTTCATGACCAGAAAGAGAACAAGCAGGTCCATGACCAGAAAGAGAACAAGCAGGTTAATGACCAGAAACAAAACAAGCAGGTTCATGACCAGAAAGAGAATAAGAAGGTCCATGACCAGAAACAAAACAAGCAGGTTAATGACCAGAAGCAAAACAAGCAGGTCCATGACCAGAAAGAGAACAAGCAGGTTAATGACCAGAAACAAAACAAGCAGGTTAATGACCAGAAACAAAACAAGCAGGTTCATGACCAGAAAGAGAACAAGCAGGTTAATGACCAGAAAGAAAACAAGCAGGTTATTGAGCAGAAACAAAACAAGCAGGTTCATGACCAGAAAGAGAACAAGCAGGTCCATGACCAGAAAGAGAACAAGCAGGTTAATGACCAGAAACAAAACAAGCAGGTTCATGACCAGAAAGAGAACAAGCAGGTTAATGACCAGAAACAAAACAAGCAGGTTCATGACCAGAAAGAGAACAAGCAGGTTAATGACCAGAAACAAAACAAGCAGGTTCATGACCAGAAACAGAACAAGCAGGTCCATGACCAGAAAGAGAACACGCAGGTTAATGACCAGAAACAAAAGAAGCAGGTTCATGACCAGAAAGAGAACAAGCAGGTTCATGACCAGAAAGAGAATAAGAAGGTCCATGACCAGAAACAAAACAAGCAGGTTAATGACCAGAAGCAAAACAAGCAGGTTCATGACCAGAAAGAGAACAAGCAGGTTGATGACCAGAAACAAAACAAGCAGGTTCATGACCAGAAAGAGAACAAGCAGGTTAATGACCAGAAACAAAACAAGCAGGTTAATGACCAGAAACAAAACAAGCAGGTTCATGACCAGAAAGAGAACAAGCAGGTTAATGAGCAGAAACAAAAGAAGCAGGTTCATGACCAGAAAGAGAACAAGCAGGTTCATGACCAGAAAGAGAATAAGAAGGTCCATGACCAGAAACAAAACAAGCAGGTTAATGACCAGAAGCAAAACAAGCAGGTCCATGACCAGAAAGAGAACAAGCAGGTTAATGACCAGAAACAAAACAAGCAGGTTAATGACCAGAAACAAAACAAGCAGGTTCATGACCAGAAAGAGAACAAGCAGGTTAATGACCAGAAAGAAAACAAGCAGGTTATTGAGCAGAAACAAAACAAGCAGGTTCATGACCAGAAAGAGAACAAGCAGGTCCATGACCAGAAACAAAACAAGCAGGTTAATGACCAGAAACAAAACAAGCAGGTTCATGACCAGAAAGAGAACAAGCAGGTTAATGAGCAGAAACAAAAGAAGCAGGTTCATGACCAGAAAGAGAACAAGCAGGTTCATGACCAGAAAGAGAATAAGAAGGTCCATGACCAGAAACAAAACAAGCAGGTTAATGACCAGAAGCAAAACAAGCAGGTCCATGACCAGAAAGAGAACAAGCAGGTTAATGACCAGAAACAAAACAAGCAGGTTAATGACCAGAAACAAAACAAGCAGGTTCATGACCAGAAAGAGAACAAGCAGGTTAATGACCAGAAAGAAAACAAGCAGGTTATTGAGCAGAAACAAAACAAGCAGGTTCATGACCAGAAAGAGAACAAGCAGGTCCATGACCAGAAAGAGAACAAGCAGGTTAATGACCAGAAACAAAACAAGCAGGTTCATGACCAGAAAGAGAACAAGCAGGTTAATGACCAGAAACAAAACAAGCAGGTTCATGACCAGAAAGAGAACAAGCAGGTTAATGACCAGAAACAAAACAAGCAGGTTCATGACCAGAAAGAGAACAAGCAGGTCCATGACCAGAAAGAGAACACGCAGGTTAATGACCAGAAACAAAAGAAGCAGGTTCATGACCAGAAAGAGAACAAGCAGGTTCATGACCAGAAAGAGAATAAGAAGGTCCATGACCAGAAACAAAACAAGCAGGTTAATGACCAGAAGCAAAACAAGCAGGTTCATGACCAGAAAGAGAACAAGCAGGTTGATGACCAGAAACAAAACAAGCAGGTTCATGACCAGAAAGAGAACAAGCAGGTTAATGACCAGAAACAAAACAAGCAGGTTAATGACCAGAAACAAAACAAGCAGGTTCATGACCAGAAAGAGAACAAGCAGGTTAATGAGCAGAAACAAAACAAGCAGGTTCATGACCAGAAAGAGAACAAGCAGGTTAATGACCAGAAACAAAACAAGCAGGTTAATGACCAGAAACAAAACAAGCAGGTTATTGAGCAGAAACAAAACGAGCAGGTTATTGAGCAGAAATAAAACAAGCAGGTTAATGACCAGAAACAAAACAAGCAGGTTATTGAGCAGAAACAAAACAAGCAGGTTATTGAGCAGAAACAAAACAAGCAGGTTAATGACCAGAAACAAAACAAGCAGGTTATTGAGCAGAAACAAAACAAGCAGGTTATTGAGCAGAAACAAAACAAGCAGGTTAATGACCAGAAACAAAACAAGCAGGTTCATGACCAGAAAGAGAACAAGAAGGTTCATTACCAGTTCATTACCAGACACAGTACAAGAAAGTTCATGACCAGAAAGAGAACAAGCAGGTTCAGTATCTGAAAGAAAGCAGTCATTCAATCACAGAAATTTAACGAGCAGGTTCATGACAAGAAACGGAACATGAAGACTCAGTACTATAAGCATGTCAGGCAGGTTCAGTTCTATAAACATAACAAGAAGATTCAGGAATATAAACAGAACAATAAGGTTCAGAACCAGAAACAGAACAAGAGGGTTCATGGTCAGAACTAGAAAGTTCAGTCCTATAAACAGAAAAAGAAGGTTCAGTACCAGACACAGAGCAAGCAGGTTCAGTGCTTTCCCCTTGCAAATACTTTCCGCCCACTTTCAGGAATCGGTAATCTATTGAGGTAAGCAGGGGAAGTGTGTGTGGAGAATCAGAGGGCGTGAATAACCCGAGAATTGGTTCAGTGGGTGGAGTCAGAGGTGTTGCCAGAACGCGCAAAACATCACAATTTTTTTTATTTGTTTGGCATTTCACTGACCAGTTACAGCTTACTATGTTATTTAATTCAATCAATGGATACATTTAAGGTTTAAAATCAGTTATTGGTATTAAAATACATTCACAAAGTGGGATATGTTTCCAATCATGGAATGTCACAAATACACTTAAAAGTGGAAGCACAAGGCATTTATCTCCGAGCCGTGGAGTTTCTGTCATCAGCAATTCTCCCTATTTCCACAAGAGCAGTTCAGACATGAATGGCAAAATATCCTAGTTTGCAAATGTTTTCTATATAATTATGACTCTGCCATGTTTGCCACATAATACAACATCTGCTACATAATCTGATAATTTTAATTGATAAATTGTTTGTAGCTCAAATGGATCAAAAGTTACAAAGAAATGTGACTTGTGTTCTGCGAAGTGGATGGCCCCTTAGCAAAGGTTGACTGGGCACCTTTCTCACTGCTGCATTTGTATGTTACACTGGTACTACTAATAAGGCAAAAATCTTTGCAAAGACTGTGAGCATGTTTAAATATGTCAAAATAATAAAGTATCAAAAATAAACTGCATATGCAGCCTTTTTTTGCTGCATAATTTAGTCATCACTGTAGCATCATTTTGTCCTCCTTTTCTGCATAATTCCAGTTGGCCCAAAGCAGGCAGCACATGTTAAACGTGCCTGTGCATGAAGCAGAAAGACTATGAAATTTGTAAACTTAGGGGCCCATTAGGATGGCGGGCGGTTCACCCCCGCCAGGCCGTCGGTAGCCACCGCCGGCCTAGCAGGGGCGAACCGCCCGCAATTCGTCCCGGAACGACCCCCCGCCATATTAGTATGGCTGGGGGGTCTGCAGCGGACAGAAAGACCATCCGCCGCTTTTTCGGCAAGGCGACCGGGGCAGAAAAGGGTTTATATGGGGGCAGTGTCTATCAGACACCGTCAGCTATATTAGCATGGGCTGTGGAACATGCTTATCCGTGGCAGCAGCAGGCGGTCTTCACTTTGGGGGCCCCCTGCGGGCCCCCATGGTGAAGGCGAGGTGGGGGCTGCACTTGGGGGGTACCTGTGGTACCCCCCTGCATTTGCATACACAATGGGGCAGGCATCGCACGGTGCCTGCCGCTTTGTGTATGCAAATGCATCACAAGCATTTCTAGCATTGTGGCGGGCGGTGCTGAGAGCACCGCCCACCACAATGTTAAACATGCATGATGTGCCCGCCACTGTGGCGGGTGCATCCTAATACCCCCCACGGGACCCCCGCCCTTACGGTGGGTGGTCCCTTCCCCCGATGAAATGGCAGGCGGACTAAGTCCGCCCGTCATTCTAATGGCCCCCTTAGTTTGGAATTGCTGCTGACAGGCTAGACGGGTTCGTGAAGGCTTGCCCGAGGGGATAGAAAAACTACCTGCTGTTGGGACGCACTCGTGCTGGCCATTTGAATCTGCTGGTTCCTCCCTGCCGGGACGCGAGGAGCAACAGCGCCGCAGGTAGAAGGAACTAGCCTTCCCAGGGGCACCGCTATCGCGCACAGGAGCGCGTCATCACCCAGCGCCAGGCGGCGCTACAAAGCGGGACTCCGCCCGACCAGAGGGGCGAATTGCTGCTGACAGGCTAGACGGGTTCGTGAAGGCTTGCCCGAGGGGATAGAAAAACTACCTGCTGTTGGGACGCACTCGTGCTGGCCATTTGAATCTGCTGGTTCCTCCCTGCCGGGACGCGAGGAGCAACAGCGCCGCAGGTAGAAGGAACTAGCCTTCCCAGGGGCACCGCTATCGCGCACAGGAGCGCGTCATCACCCAGCGCCAGGCGGCGCTACAAAGCGGGACTCCGCCCGCAACGCGGGACGCGAGCGGGACGCCCGGGGCTAAGCCCGGGCAAAGGGCGGGCCCTCTACGGCCCTCATCGGCCAGAAGAGGCTGGGCTGGGCCAGAGGTCCTGGCACAAGGTTTACGTAAGTCTCTGTCTTTTCTCGTATATTCCTTGCCATTACTCCCTTTAACTGAATGGCTACTGCGGCTACAAGCCCTGCTCCAGTGGGGTTGGATAAAAACATTACTAATCGAACTCTGGATGACTACTTTTTTAAACCAGCCGTAGAAGGCATCAAGGAAATCACGTTAGCTGAGAGGAGGGCAGACCGTCGCCGGTCTATTGAACGTATTAAGAACAGAACCCTCTCAGAACCTATATTATCGGTTTCTCTGGTCGACGATCTGATTAACCCCTTAGTAGACAACATCTCATTGACCCCCAGTGTACCCCTGCTTCTTCAAGAATGCTTAGCTCCGGCAGTGTCACCCTCCCAAATCCAACTAACTACTCCAACCGTGACTATTGCTGTTAATAACACTTCTAAGACATTGATATCTCCTACTATAAGGCCGGGTAAGGTTGTAAGAGGCAAAAACTCGAGGCTAGTGACACAAAAAATGCTTGGGCCCCCTCCACCCAAAAGAAGAAGGAAAACAACAACTGTGAATAAGCCCAAGATAAGCCATACCGAGTTTGGTAAAAAGATGAACGCTGCTACTACAACATCAACGGGAGCCCTAGACACCAATCAAGCCATTATTGTCAGCTCTACTCCCCCGACAACTATAGCTCAAGTAATCACAGATTCAGACACTTCCCACATCCAGATGGAGGTGGACCCGCAATCCGCCACTCCTAAGTCACTTCTGGACAATATTGAATTGATTATACGTAGCTATATGCTTGCATTGGCAGAAAGATTTAAGGGGATGAAGGTAAGACTGGGTAAAATCGAGGGGGATCTGACTGTGTTGGGGAATTTTGTACGTTCACAAGGTCAACCTAAAGCACAACACCAACAAGTCATTACAACTACTCAATCCCTCCCAAAAAACACTGTGGGCCTTATTCCATCTAAACCCAGTACAAGTAATAGCCAGGCAGCCGTTGCAATCCCAGCTGCCTCTAACCCCCTAAACGTGGCCCCGAAAGTTCATGCTGGCAATACCAGTAATAAATCCTTACCAATAGCCCCATCTACTGGCCAGGGTAGACCAACTTCAATGCCACCCAGCAATACAATCACTATTCCATCTAGGGAATCTAGTATTCTCCCGGATGGACTCCTTAGACCTGAAGGGAAGGAGAATAATTGGGGCAGTGGGGGCCAGCCTAGGATACCACCCACAGAACTCCCCCCAGAGGCACTACCATATGTGGTCATACTCACTGGGGTCCCGGAACTGCCTAATGGTAAACGAGAGGGTTACTCACAATTAAAAAACAAAATAACGCATTGGCTCTCCCTCTATAGACCTAAACCCACTGCAATAAATGGAGAGATAGTCCATGTCCGGCGCCTGTCCTGGTTGGGGGGTAGAGCGAAGGACATTGGCGGCGATGTCGTGGTTATAAACTTCAGAGACAGAAAAGCTGTATATCATATCTTGAACTGGCCATACGGCAATGAAAAGAATTGTATAGTACCACGCCCCCTGACGTACTTCTACCCCAGATCCACGGTCCTCCCCCAACAACACCTCAATAACAATCTTTTCACTATTCCCCAATTCCATAACGTTGAGTCAGCTCTGAATCCTGCATTCATGTACCAACCGGCTCCCTTACCAGCTATACATGGGTGGAATACTATACCTTTTCACCATAAAACAGGTTCAATCGGGAATATGTCAAGTTTGTTACCATTTACGCCCTTAGAGCTTTTTAACAGGTTTGAGGCCTTTAGCGGCCTGGAGGATTGCGACTGATGTTTAAGGAGTGCTGAAGCCACGGGGGGTGGGGAAAGAGCTTCATGCCCCATAAGGTCACCTGTGAAGCTGGGGCGTCGTTGCAGCGAAAAAGACACATATACTGCTCCTATAACTGCTGAAAAAAATAGCAGTTCTCTTACAGTGCCCCCTCCAGTGTTCATTGGGGAAATTGAGGTGCCTTCAACATTACTGGATGATGTAAGGTCAGCAAATGGTGTCACTGAATGTGGCGCCAATAAGATAGAAAGTACAGTAGGTAACCACGAAAACCACCCCAATACACCACTGTTAACAACGGATTCTTCACCTAAAATCGCGAACCCTCATACCAAGAAAGGGGGTAATTGTCCCTTCATCCGAGCATAGGGAGTCAATTGCAACGAGCACCACGGGTTTGGCGGTAGCTGGCGCAGTGTTGCCTACCCCAACATCTACCCCATTTACTAGAGAGCCTGTTATTTGCCCCGTACCTGTGGATGGTGTTAATTTAATTTCATGGAATATTGCAGGCTTGGCAAATAAGTTACGAGACCCAGTATGGCTAACATTCATTAGAAAATTTAGCATTGTGTGTCTTCAAGAAACCTGGATGGAGAATAATAATGTCCACATTGAGGGTTTTCTAAGCTTTATTAACCCAGCGGCTGCTTCGACCAGGGGCAGAGCCAAGGGCGGCCTGGCCATTTTTATTAACCTAGGTATGCGCTGCAATATAAGCAACTGCCACAATGTTAATTTGAATACACAGATGATTGATATAAAAAATGGCAAGAATGTGCTGACACTGGTCAACTTTTACAATGCAAATAGTAGTAATGAAGTTTGTAACATTGCCTCCCTACTTGATTTATTGAGCAAAAATGTTTACACTGTATCACGGTACTTGCTGTTAGCAGGCGATTTTAATGTTCAACCATGTGGAAACCCAACGAAGACGCCAATGGGGACCTTAGGGTGTAATATTGAGGAAGGTTTTCACTTCTCTCATAGTAGGGGCGGTAAGAATTTAAACGACTTAGTGAATGAATACAATCTGACTGCAGCCATGTCGTTGGTCCCCGATACTAAAATTTTTGACACCCCAACCTTTAAAGGACATGGGCAGGGAACCTTTATTGATCACATACTAATGTCTCCAGACGTTGTTTATTGGGTCTTGCATTTTACTATTCTCACTAGTGTCTACAGTGATCATAACCCCCTTCTTTTAAACTTGGGTGGACCATTATTAGCAAAACGACAGCCACGCACCGACCATGGCACGCTAAGGTGTGTAAATGGCAGGCGTCGCATTAGATGGTCAATGATAAACCAAGATACCCTGTACACTAAAATAACCAGCGCTTGTGAAGAGGAGCTGTCTGTATGCTTATCGACTGAATCTAGCCCCGTGAACATTTTGTCCAGGTTCGAGGGGCTGGTTACTAAAATCGGCTCCATGCTCACAGCGCCTACAAAGGGACACTGTGAGAATAATTCCAAATGGTTTGATTATAACTGCTCAAAGGCAAGCAGGGATCTGAAACATGCATTAAAAGCCAAACCCAGAGATTGCGATTTGATAAAAAATGTCCGTATGGCCTATAGGAAAGCCACAGCCACCAGAAAAAAGGAAATCAAGGCTAACGTTATTGAATCCCTTTTAGACCCCTCAGTGCTGGGGAACAGCAGCAAGTTTTGGCAAATAATTAATAAACCCTTGTTTGACAACCCAAACGACACAGCCCTTGGAACAAACATTTCAGAGGGGGAGTGGGTGTCCCACTTCAGTACAATTTTTAAGAGTAACGAGCATCGGGTAGGCTATGATGTTTTATCTTCAACTGTGACTCCACTGTGTTTCACAGTACAAGAGACTGTTAGGGGAATACAGGGTCTAACCACCAACAAGGCCCCAGGTCCGGACGGATTGCCGCCGGACCTGTTCAAGTCCAGCATCCCTTTCTGGGCTCCGGTGCTTACTGCTGTAATCAATGCAGCAGTGACAACTGGGTGTCCCAGAACTTGGGGTCTCTCCACTATAGTCCCCATTTTTAAAAAGGGCGATCGCAGTAGCCCGTTATGCTACAGGCCAATCTCTTTACTAAATTCAGTAGTTAAAGTGGTGGGGGGTGTAATTCTCAACAGGTTGTCCTCTTGGGCTAAAGATAATAACATCCTTTCTCCTATTCAATATGGGTTCAGACCAGGTCACTCGACCATCACGCAGTGCCTGAACCTATACCTTATCCTAAGCAAATATACACTAGCGAGACAAGGCACTGTCTACATGGCATTTATGGACTTGTCGTCCGCATTTGACTGTGTAGACAGAAGCCTACTCTGGGCTGCTTTGTTGAGAATGGGTGTAGAGAGTAACCTTGTCTACTTCCTCGCTGATCTGCATACAGATACCAGAGCGAACGTCCGTTACTCCCAAGATCTCAATGTAACGGACGAATTTAAAATAAATCGAGGTGTCCGACAGGGCTGCATCTTGGCCCCATTTTTATTTAACCTGTACATTAATGAACTGGAGGAATTTCTTCTTAACGTAGAAGCAGATTACCCCTTAGTTGAGCGCAAAGGGGTACCTGTATTACTCTACGCAGACGATGCTGTTCTTATTTCTAGAACAGCTATCGGTCTCCAGAAACTATTAAACTCCTTCCATAAATTTATGGAGTCACGCGGTTTAAGCATAAATAATACCAAGTCCTACGTCATGAAAGTAGGCAAGGGTGGCTTGAAATCAGACCATTTTAGTATAAACGGTGAGAAAATTCCCTCAACCAACTCCTTTTCTTACCTCGGGGTCCTGCTTGATCATAAACTGTCATGGGGCCCTGCAGTCTCCAAGAAGAAGGGAGAAACAATAAGGGTCAATGCGGCCATTCTCGGCTTTGCAAAAAAAATCGGCAACTGCCCGACGGTCGCATTGCTTAAACTGTACCAGGCAAAAAGCGTGGCGGTTGCCTGCTATGGGAGTGAGCTCTGGGGCTATCGTAAGAGTAAAGACCTAGAGGTCACAGAAAATAACTTCCTAAAAAAGATCCTGAGACTCCCCAGGGGTATTGGGAACTACTCGGTTCACGAGGAACTGGGGATCCCCTACCTAGGTGACAGAATAGCAGTAAGCCCTGTTATATGTTGGCTGAATTGCTGGCTGAACAATGACATCCCATTAACACATGCTATAATGAAAGAAGCCTTACATCTAGATGGGAGGTTTAAAATACCGTGGGTGAAGTACATAAAGGACAGCCTAACGGCAATCGATCGACAGGATCTGTTCTATGCCCCAAACTTAATTACAAAATCTGATGTGAGCTTGGTCAAGAACGCTATACTACTGTTAAGAGGTACTGACAGAGAAGAGGTTGAGATACAGAAGGTCAGTGTAAGGAAACATCTTTTATTAAAAACTTGCTTGCAAATGGAACCCTACCTGACTTGGCCTATGTCTAGCTATGAAAGATTTTTGCTAACAAGGTTCCGCTTTGACCTCTACCATCTTCTACTGGCAGTCCCTAGCGGGGCTCAACGGGGCGAAGTGTTGCCCGCTTGTGGCTGCGACGGTAAGTCTCCTCAAGATCTGGCACACTTCCTTTTTATCTGCCCATATTATTCTATCCCACGGAAATTATACCTCAAACCGTGCCTCAAAAAATTGAGTTTTACACAAATTAAACCTGCACTTTATTATTTACAACTACTGAATAGCGATTGCACTTTATTTGTATGTAATTTTCTTAAAAAAGCCATCTGCTTTAGGAAAAGCATGGATGGCTAACCACACTGTAAAACATTTTTTAGGTGTTTTTAATATTACAGTTATTTATATTTTTAATCATATGTTGCCCATGCTCATACTGTCTGATATATTGTACTGTATACTGTGTCTCTATTTGCCAATTGAAGTGGACTGTTTGTAACGTTATTTTTTATTGTGTGTTTATAAATTGTACTTTTATGATTGTAAAACCTACAATCGAATAAAGATTTAGAATTGAATTGAATTGGTGTGCGTGCAAATCCTGCATTGCCGATCCCTGGTGAGTTGCGGCTATTACTGCTGAAAGAAGGCCAATGGAAGTACCAATGGGTGAGGTGGACTGACCTCAGGGCAGGTCCAGCTTTAGCGTTGGTGGCGCCCTGTGCAGCAATGTCTGTTGGTGCCCCCCGTTGACCACCTCGACCACGGACTCCCTCAATGCCCCTCAAATCTCCATAACCACAATCTCTCTCAGATGCATTTAATTTGATTTACAGCGCCACCCATACCAGTGTAGGGTGTCAGAGCACTTTACATCACACACATTACACAGAGACAATCAATTATGTGTGTATAAATCACAGTATAAAAAGTGTTATATAAGACTAAGGACTACAAGGTGTAGGAGTCACTTGACAACCATACTAGTAGGCATTATATAGTTTAATTTTGATTGGTCTGGAGAAACACAAACTCAGAATTTAAAACTAAATACCATGGTTGGGGGTTCTCTTTAATAATCAGAAATGATCTATATCCAAATGAACACTTTTTGCAGCATTAGGCTAATCAAAGACTGGGGGGCGGAATATAACACTCTTATTTATACCTTGCAGTTTGTATGCAGCTCTTAGATGACAGTTAATAGCTCACTGTGGATTTTAACTTATAAACTGCAAGTAACAAAAGGATCTCACTGAAAAAAGCGGTAACCAACTGACCTATTTACATTATGTGCACTTTGTGATCTGCATGGTACATGTTCTTTGCAGCAGGCACATTAACCCTCTGCGCTACCTTTCCATGAGTCAAAACTTCCAACTGAAAAAACTCTGATCTCTCTAGGAAGAACGTTAATCAACAGAGTTACCATAATGTTTTTATTGTTGCCGAAAATTGCTGGAGGCCAGGCAGAAGGCAGCAAGCACTTTTAAAACCAGAATATACTTGTAAACAATGCCCCAACCCAAAGTCAGCGCCAGTTGCGGTCACACCGCCCTAGTGCCGGCTCTTCTCAAGGGTTCTGTGGCCTCAGTGACAGTCACTGTCACTCTAGGGTGTGTTGCTTCATAGGCCTGCCCGCAAGACTGGAGGTGAACTTCAGTATGGATTGTGGTGGACGGGCCTTCAAGGTTGACCCACACTTGCCGCCGCTAGGGGCCACCTACTGGTGCTAAGACACCCGTGCTTCTAAAGTCCAGCAGGGTCTTCTAAGGTCTAGCATGGGAATGTGCTCCCTCAGGAGAGTGGTCTGAAGGCCTGCTCATGAAGGCTGAACCTGGTTCCCCAGTTCCACATTCAGCAGCTCTGGCCATAGTGCCACATCCTCTACCCCACTGAGTGAAACTCGCACTGCCTTCAGCTACAATGCAATTGTGCCCCGCTATAAACACCGGGATGAGACTCAATTTAAATTATGCACTATACAAGAGTATTATGATGCTTGAAAAAAAAAGTAACAACATCCTGGGAAAAGCAAACACTCATAGGGAATGCAAAATTAAGTTAAGCATGTGAAATGTAACCAGGAACAACAGGATAACCTTAACCCTTGTGCACTCACTCTTCAGAAATCAAGGAGTGCTTATCCCTGAAAAGTTAAGGGCATGGCTACCGGGCTCGGCAGGGACCCATTTCAATGTCCATTGCTTATATCCTTACAAAACGTAAGCAGTGTGGTAAAATGACCACATCCCTGAACAGAGAGCCGTGTTACACATTTTGTTTTCCTCCACCCACTAACCAGGTATGCTGCACCTCCAGTATTGGTGCACCTTCCCACCTGGAGACACAATGCTGTTCAAAGAGAGACAAAAAATAAAAGTAGCGCTTCACTGGCAAACTCTGTAAAGTAACGCTGCTGTGATTGGCTGGCCACTTTGTGAACACTCTGTCTTGCTTTATTTAGTTAGTTATCATATTTTGATTTCTGTAATTTTTTATTGTGATTATTTATTTATCATATTTTGAATCATTTATTCCTAAGGCTGCACTTTGGATGGAAAAATATCAGACAAAGATGACATTTCCAGCAAAAGTTTTTTTTCTTTTTGGGATTCATTGAACAGGGGAACAAATAAACGAAAGGAGGAAAGAGAGGGTGCGAACCGTTTCTTGAAGTTACAGTTTTCAGTAAGTGAGGAGGAGCGAGACAGAAAGAGAGGAAGAAAGAGAGGGGGTAGCTGCTAGCAAAAGTGGACACTGTCCTTGTCTTCTCTGGGCAAGAAGGAAAAGACTGAGGGCCAGATGCAGGTAGCCTAATACTGGTCGGTAACGGCCGAAATTACCGAATTTCAGTAAAATCGGTATTTAACGATTCGGTAATTACTGAATCTTAACGATTTGGTGATGTTTAACCTACATACTATTTTCCGAATTTAAAATACCGAATCGGTATGATTCGGTATTTTAGAGTCGGTAAAATGGAATTACCTACATCTGGCCCTGAGTCCTTTTCCTTCTCTGCCCACCCGCCGGACCCCGAAAGGCCACAAAGGCGGAGCCTTACCTGTAGGCCATGGCTATTTCTGCCGCCCTGGGACCCAAGTTTGTAATAAATAAGTAGGAAACTGAATCTATTGAATTATAGAAGTAGGGGCACGCCATGCCCTTCTGATCCCGCCCACTTTGACCACTGATCTGGCCCCCGGACCTGTGAGACACAAGGAAGAGGGGGGTGGCCCCTGTCACCCTATGTTTTTGTAACGATTCAGAACCGCCTACGCTGCCTGTTTAGTGCATTTAATTTTGGCACTGACAAAGCCAGCAGTATAGGGCACCACATGATTTGCGAATGCACAATCCGCACTGCATTAGCACAAAGGGCCTCATTTATGAGGCCTTGCGTCCGTTTTGCGCTTCCGATGCGTCACTTTTTGTGACGCATCGGCAGCGTAAAACATGCCTCCTGTTGCGCACTATTTACAAAGTGACGCATCTAAGCAGATGCGTCACTTTGTAAACCCCTGCACTACATTATACCTGCGTCAGGTATAAGGTATGCAGAGGGGGGCGTTCCCCCGCAAAAAGCCTCGTAATAGTGACGCAGTGAAATCTATGAAATTTCACTGCGTCACTTTTAAGATGCTGTTGCGTCAAAATCTTGCGCCTGCCTCACAGCAGGCGTAAGACTGACGCAAGCCCTGTGAAAGGACGCCTTTCTGGAGTTGCGTCACTTTTGTGACACATTCCAGCAATGCGTCACTTTTGCACTTACAGATACGTCAGAAATACTGACGTATCTGTAACTCCTTGAGACATGATGCGTCATTCTGTAAATATGAAGCATCATTGGTGTCGCAAGGAAGGCGCAATGGAAAGTGACGCATTGCTGTTTTCACACAGGGATGCTCACTTTTCATAAATGAGGCCCAAAGATTCTATCTGAACAAACAAGAGCATGGGGCAAAAAAGCGGCAAACGCTATTTAAAAAATTTTTTTACACAGAAATCGGGTGCAATGTCACAGTATTGTCTTTGTGCCCAGGTACTTTGGTACATGCATTTAGCACCATGGTTCAAATGACCACCTAGAAGACCGCGCACCCTGGAAGAATACGAGCGGTGGCATCCAGGGCGCACATAGAAGGAACGCTGCCCGGGGGACCTGGGTGAAGGGAACCCGGACTGGGTGCAGTTTGTAGATCACAGGAACTCTTTTGGTTCCCGTTGGACACCGTAGACTTGTGACATAAGCGCTGTAGAGATGAGTTGAAGGCAAGCTTAGGATGTTGAGTTCTGACTTACACGCAGCCGAATAAAGACATGTACAACTACTCTCCATGTGTGGCGTGGTTATTGGCGAGTACCTGGGCTAGTCGAACACTACACAGATTATACCACAATGGAGATCCGGCAGTCCTGACGGGTCTCAGTTTACAGTCTGGGCAACGAGAGCCAGCCGCGCTCTCTTCATGTCCTTGTGCAATCTCTTTCCATCCATCCATCCATTCACTCTGTCTCTCCTTCGCTTCCTCCCCATCTATGGTCCCTTTCTCTCTTGAAGCCCCCCCATGCCTGCTTCAATTAACCTCAGGGAGATGGGGAAAGTGACAGAGGCAGCAAGGAGTGGCCCTCAGCTTTCAAATCCAGCCTCCAGGGCTCCAGCTCAAATCCCAGGAGCCACAGGGGAGGGGCCTGGAACAATGACGTTGGTGCCCCGTTAGCCCTTCAGGTGGTTGTGGGCCTGAACAACCGGGGGCATGCCTTGCTACGCTCCGCCCTGAAAGGGGCGTGAGTAATAAGGGACCAATGTGTCACGTGATCCAATAAGGGGATCACCCCTACAAGGGGAGCGCTGATTGGGTTTCCACAGTGCTTGGCTCATCAGGCGGACAGGGTAGCATAGGTTAGGACGGCTACCTGCCCTTGGAACACCCGTAAGATAACCCACCATAATTTGCATACTGTTGTATGTAATAAACCTACAGCCAACAAAAAGTTGTGTGGTGTATTTATTTATGCATGCCTTTTCTACTTTGGTGCGGGTGGAGATCATCCTGTGCCGATAATGGAACTATGCGCAGTGGAATTAAAGTCCTGTCCAGCCCTGGACCTCGTGGCCGGTCAGTGAACTGTTTCACGTGTCCTCCCCTGGAAGGAAGCACTTACACAGATGTGCACACTTTCAGGAAGTGCAGGGAACACCCAAAGCTGCATCTGGAGGAACTGGCCACTTACCGCCCCCGCATGACGGGAAAATACAAACCTAACAGAGCAGGATCCCAACATAAATACACTAGAGGAGACAGGCCCTTTAATAAATAAACAGAACAGAATGTGGTGACGTGTTCGCCCGCCGCTCTGGTAAACGGCCTCTCATTGGCTCGAGCGATATCTGAGCGATCGTTACCAGACTGTGAGAGGTAATGACCCGATTACTTACCGGTAACCTTCATTGCTCCTTGTCCAACTCATCCTCGCCCCAGTCTCTACGGCTTGAGGATACGCATAGGGTCTCAGAGACCGGGAACAGAACAGGAACGCCCTCATCAGCTCCACCCACCCGCAGCTGGGTGCGGTAAACACTCCAGCCTTCCCGGCACTTCCTGTAATACCAGCCACCTCAGAGCCTGGAGGGGGTGGGCTGCGATGACTGGGATGAGGACGAGTTGGACTAAGAGTAATTCAGTCCTAGTTGTTACATCATTAGGTATGCCCAAGCCATAAGGCCTTTGGCACCAAGACAGTAGACACAGAAAGAACACACATATAAGATCCACATACATATACAGAAGTATTTTTTTACGTAGCGCAAACTTGACCCGAATCGGGTATCAGAGCGCTTTACATAGCACCAGTTGCATTGCATGAGGACACATTCATTTTTCTTAGGCACAGGGAGATTAACCCTTTCGCTGCGGCGGCAATTGCGCCGCAGCGCTAAGGGGTGGGGGGGCCGCACGGCGCTCTGACGCTTATGACGGAACCGCTCCATCACGCCCCTCGGGTGGGCTGTGCTTGTGACGGAGCGGTTCCATCACGGCCCCGCCCGCTCAATAGAACGCGCCGCGCAGGCGCAAAATCAGCGCTGCACAGGCGCGGCGAGCGGGCCGTGACGGAACCGCTCCGTCACCAGCACAGCCCACCCGAGGGGCGTGACGGAGCGGTTCCATCATAAGCGTGGGAGGGTTTAACTGATTTGCCCAGAATCACAGGATGTTCAGTTGTCATTGCTGAGACTCGAACCCGGTTCCCCAGATTCAAGGTCGACCGCTCTAGCCGTTAGGCCAACTCCTCTCCCCAAGTGAATGAGGTATGTGAAGCTAGGAGTGAATCCTGCGGGTAAGGATAGGTGTGAATGACGCATGCAGCACTGGTAGTGTCCTGGCACACTTAGACTGGCATAAGACTAACGTAGTGTCCTCCAGGGAGCCCATGTCCTGTAACTGCTACAAACTGTGCACCTAAGTAGGGTACACACCGTTATTTTGCTTCGTATTATAAACATTTGAGGGGGGAGTGGAGGGGAGGGGGGGGCTAGTCTGATCCAGACTGTCGCCATATCAGAACTTTTTGTGACCCTAAAGGGCATTCATTATATTATACTGCAGGGGTATCTGTGGGGTATGCTGCCTATCAGAACCCTCCCTGACCCCAGAGGGCATCATCACCAAACCACCTCTTACTGTGTGTAACCCTCGGGTGCCCGCACACGCCCGCTTTGCTTACTTGTGGTGTTTCTTTTGAAGACCCCTTGGGTGACTTCCTAGATAAACTGTGCGGGTCTTCGGACCCCTCTGCAGACAACACAACAAGCAGATGGAAGAGTTTACAAAATGCAGAGCTGGGTGCTAGCAGGCAGGCTTGCATCAGAAAGTATTAATCAGATAAAGAAATACAAAATAAAGGCACCTGAGAGGCCACTGACAAAGCTGACAGTGGGGCCTCAGAGTAATGTTTTAGGAAGAGTACACCGGTGAGGCTGTAGCCTTTGCTAAACTCCTGAAGGAGCACAAAATACCTGGGGCAGGACTGACATCTGGTGGCCAGTTTCGGCATGGCATGCTGTGATTTACCAAAGCAGCCGATCCGATCATCGATGCATCGGCGCCATCTGCTGGCCAAGCAGGCGATAGCATTGACTTGATAACAGAAGCAGCACAACGTTGACACCAAGGGCCTCATTACAAGGCCCCATAGGGGGGTAAGTACCTGAGCCCCTCTGGGGTTCCTACTACTGGAGCGAGTAGTATGTCTAAGGGGAAAGGAAAGTGTTATTGGGGATGACAAGTAGGACCCCGAGGCACCGATTTTTAATGCCCCAGACGGAGTTGAGATATGATACACACAGACACCCTGCTCTGAGATCATTAAAACACTTCCTGAACAGAATTTTCCAGTGGCGGCTGATTGCTTTTAAAAATGGTGAGGCAATCAGGTGGGCATTCAAGGAATGCTGTTAAGTGCAACCCCAAAGCTCTCGATTGTGGTTCGTTATACACAATGGGGCAGATTTACAAGCCTCTTGCGCCACTTTTGCGTCATTTTTCCCATGTTTAAAATGACGCAAAAGTGGCGCAAGGGGCTTGTAAATAAGCCCCAATGTTCATAACGGGCCACGAATAAAAGATCTGGAGCTGAGCCTGAAGGCAGTGCGAGTTTCTCACACTGCCTAGCAGTGTGTAAAAACGAAATAAAACAGTTTATTACATTTTTTTAAACAGACATTCCTGCTCCTCTTGGTCTCACAATCTGTCGCAAAAAGGCAGCAATGGGTCTCTGATCCAACTCCCCTAACCAATCCAGATGCCTTTCTCATGTTGTTAACTAGCATGAGAGAAGCGCCAGGATTGGTTGGAGCGGATTAGCTCAGCGCTCCTACAGGCGCTGGAGGCCGGTGCCTATTCTCCACGCAGCTGTCTAAGACAGCTCTGGTTGGAGAGGTTTAAAATGCACACGTCAGGCTGTCCATCACAAGACATCCAGCCAAGGTGACATGCACACTATAAAAAAATGTAAGTGAGCACCACTCTTCACCCCCTGCTGCCAGTTAGCCGTAATGGCCCGCGCCAACACTTGGGTCTGGCTGGTGGCTACATTGAAAAATAAAATGGTAATAAAATCATTTAATACTATTTTACTTTTCAGGGTTTCCTGCGGGCGACACTCCTCAACCTGATTTGAGGCCCCTCTGCTGAAGTTTTCACTTCTAATGAAGACATAATGTGAAATTCAGCACCTACTGCACCAACCTCTGTATGTTTCTGTAATTACCGAGCACACCAACACATTTTGCACATTTGACAGGCCAAAATGTAACCTAATGAAAATAGAGGGGGTGAAAAATGTATTGCATCTCGTATTTACAACTTGCTCAAACTCCGAAGGGCTTAAAATTTGATCTCAGTGCAAACTGGAGTTTGCGGAGAGGTCGGGATCTTGCCTCATATTCATATTCGGTGCAGGTGAGTCCACTTAGAAATTATGAAATACTGGGAAAATTTGTAAATCCAGGTCTGACTCCTCAATGATTTCTCCTTCCTCCCAAGAGTTTTAACTCTTTTCAGCAGCTGTGATTTCCAGGTGACACACAGAAACATTGGGACTGATTAGGATGACGGGCGGACAGCCTTACGGAGATGGGGACCTCCCGACATAGTGTCGGGGATCCCACAGCCCATATTACAATACGACCGCCACTGTGGCAATCACATAGTATATGTTTTCCATTGCGGCGAGTGCAGCAGTCACAATGGAAAAAAATGATGTTTTACATATCCCTGTACTATGCGGTGCCTGTCACTTGGTACAGTGATATGTAGGGGGGCACCTGGTGCCCTCCAACTTCCAAAGAAATTGGCCAGGGATGAAGGGTGGCCGCTACAGGCCCCCAATGTCCATCCCCGCCAGCCTTTCCTTGGCGGGTGAACCGCCATGGAAAGGCTGGCGGGGAGGGACCATTGTAATCCCTACTGCGGTGCCCGATAGGCACCGCTGCCATTTCAGGGATAGGGAGGCCCTCCACCGCATCCCTGGGCTCAAGGAGCCTGTTGGATTTATGGCAGTTGGAGTTTCCGACCGCCACAGTACCGCCCGCCATAATAATATTGCAAGTGGCAAATGGCCTCACGATGGTGGTGAACCTGTCACCTGTCGGTGGCGGGTTCACCACTATCGTAATTACCCCCATGTTGTCCTCACAGATCTCATAATTCCGATGGTCCATCCACTTTTGTTAGTGGCCCCTTCAAAATTACAGAGAGGCTCGTGCGAGGTGAGTAGTGGGCATGTGGGCAGGGTGCTTGCTGCGGACCAGCAGGGGGTTTGCGTCTGGTAGGCAGAGTGTGAGTTTGTAGTCTGAAGTACGTGAGGCGTGTTGGACGTGGAACATATGATGCTCCTGTGCTCTAGGAGGTTCATCCGGGCTGGCAGTGGAGCACTGGCCTAGAAGACACACCTTCTGCCACAAGACACTGTGAGGTCCCTCCAGGAAGGGTGGTGGAGCAGCCCACTGCAAGGGGCAGGTTCTTAACCCAAATAAGTACCGTGGGTCTATGGGGACTACCCAAGGACAGTGGGAGTGCAACCTGCTGCAAGAAGTAGCTTGCCTACCCCCGACTGTGGGGTCCACACTGGAGGAGTGGGGGTTCAGTGTACTGTGAGACAGAGCCTCGGAGTGACTGCCTCACGCGATTGGAATGAGCTGCCCCTGAATCTTAGACAGGCCAGTTCATTGACCGGTTTCAGGAAGAGCCTGAAAACCTGGCTTTTCCCAAGGAATGATTTTTAGTTCCTTTTAATGACAACTGATTCTGCGTTTTGATGTCCATTCTCTGATCCAAGTGCCAGGGTACCCGTAGGGTGGCAGTTGTGCGCTATATAAGTTTTACTTCCATTCCATTGCATTCCATTCCAAATGAAATGGCTGAGGGGGTAGCTGGGAGTGGGGGAGGAGCAGTCCCCCCCCAGGCAGCAAAAATTAGGAAAATCTCGATTCTATACTGTTGTCTAGCGTGGGGGAACTGATTCGAAGATAATTGACCTACCTGACAAGCAGGCACCAAAGTGTACGTTAGAGGCTGCGTGCACCGATTTTAATAATAGACCGCTATTTTTGTGTTTGGTGTATTGTTTGTGCCCTGCACACTGTTTGTACCTTAGCTTCTAGTCCCCGGTCCGTCACGGCTTGTGCCGATTGAACGGAGGGACAGGTAACCAGTCGAAGCCAACTGATTGGATTGGCTAGCGTCATCATAATAGCCCCGCCTCTCTCCCCATTTAAATCTTCCCTTAGCGCGGACGCACCGGCGGCGCGCCGAAGGCGCCCGCCGCTTGGGACCCTGTCTCTGTTATATTCCATCCCCTGGTAAGTCCTCTCAAGATGTTATGCTACACTAGCGATCAGTTGAAATCATTAAACATCGCTAAGACCTTTAATATCGGTACAACCATCCTGACGACACAGCCCCGTATCCATTATGATATATCTCCTCGGACTGGGTCCTCAGTATGCCTTTATACAGCCACTGGCAAAGCAACAGAGGTCTCAGTACGTCCAAATGTCATTACTGCTCATAAGATAGTGTATACGGCTCCCAAATCAGACAACATTGAAATATCGCCTATCAAAAAGAATGCAATGATAAACCGCTTTCTGCTATATATCTCAATACCCGCTCTATACCTAAACATGCAATAGAGCTATGGAGTCTTTTAGACGCCGATAAACCAGACATCTGTTTTTTCACCGAGACTTGGCTCCATAGCCAAGCCTCGCCGGACATAGCATCGGCCTTTCCCCCTGATTATCATCTAACCAGGCTAGATAGGAAAGTAAGCAGAGGAGGTGGCATAGCAATTGCAGCTAAGCTTCCCATACAAATTGAGCTGCTCGAGTCCTTTTCCAGCCCTACCGCGGAAATCATCGTAGTTAATATTAAAATCACCATCTCTGAGACATGGCGAGGGGCATTAGTCTATAGACCCCCGGGCCCCAAAACCAAATTTGTTAACCATCTTCTAGAAATCATAGTCTCGCATACACTAGTAACTGACAATTTTGTCTTACTTGGGGATTTTAACTATCATACCGAGCTCTCATCAAATCCAGAAACTAGCCATTTAATTAGTACAATGGAAAGCCTAGGATTGACTCAAGGGGTGAGGGTTCACTGCAGCTCTAAAAACTGACAAGCAATCCAGTCGAGCAGCTGAACGGCAATGGTGAAAAACTAAGAAGAAAGAGGACCGTACTAACTACAAATCGTTACATTTACTTTATGTAAAAAACATCAAAATGGCTAAAAAGACCTATTTAACCACGCGTATAAATAACGCCGCTAACTCAAGTAAAGAATTATCTAAAATACTAAAAGAATTTTCGTCACCTCGGATCGAACAGCATCCGTTTGTACCCACCCAAGAATGGGTCCAGTCCATGTCCACTTTCTTTGGTAACAAAATTAAAACAATTTATCCTTCTTTTTCGAACACGGACTCTAACCCACTCAGCAAAACAACCCCCCAATAATAAATTCTCCCCCAGTTAATGGCAAGGATATTCCTAGCCTGACTGAATTTGATCTCATCACCGTTGCCGAAATACTTGAGGGCTTAAACAAAGTAAAATCTGGTTCCCCTTTGGACCCCTTCCTTCCTCGCCGTTGCGCTAAAATCACTCCATTATTGGCTGATTCTCTCAAGGAAATCTTTAACACCTCTCTGGAGCTAGCAATTGTGCCCACCAAATGGAAACACGCTCAAATCAGACCCATCTTAAAAAAAACTTTCACTGATCCCACATTACCTGTTCACTACCGGCCGATTTCACTGCTACCCTATTTTGGGAAAGTATCAGAACATCTAGTTAACAGACGGCTCATGACTTTTATAGAATCACATGGGGTTCTAGACCCCTCTCAATCAGGCTTCCGTGCCGCTCATGGCACGGAGACAGCGGTCATTGAGATCGTAGATAACATCACGCTCGCGATGGATAGAGGCGACTCAGCTATTCTTATCCTTTTGGACCTATCCGCCGCTTTTGATACCATCTCCCACAGAATCTTGATACATCGACTGTGGGAGATAACTATCTAGCTGATCGCCTCACCTCTGTGCGAGTAGACAATCTGGTCTCAAGCAGCCGCCCAGTAACCGTGGGGGTTCCCCAAGGATCCATTTTGAGTCCTCTACTATTCAATGTATACTTAACTCCGTTGGCGAAGATCATCAAATCATACGGCTTTCTTACCGTATCATACGCTGACGATGCCCAATTGCTCATCACGGGGAACATCGTTTACAACGCGGTGAAAACACCACGATGCCTTTACAATGATGCCATTACAACGCAAGTCGTTACTACGACTTGCGCTGGATGGCGCTGTTGTATAAGGAATATTGCAATTTTATATTCCAACACCTTCCCTACTGTTACGTGGACTGGTGTTGGAATATAAAATTATAATATTCCACAATCCACGCCCTACAACGCAAGTCGTTGTAACGACTTGCGTTGTAATGGCAGCACTGTCATGTACCGCGATCTAAAAGACTTATAATGTAATGTAATGTGTATACTTGTAAAGCGCACTGTTGCCAGTCGGCGTCCTGGCGCTGTATACCGCTGGGGAACCTGTCCTGGCTTTCCCTGTGGGATGGTCCCTGCTGGGAATCCCCAAGGTGGAGCCAGGCATCCCCGGCGTTGATGGGGCCGTTGTGGAGATTAGGCAAGCTAATGCCCAGAGTTGCCGAGTGCGACTCCTGGTTAGAGTAGGCACCGAGGCGAGAATTATCGAGTCCGCTGACCCTGGTCCACGACCCTGCCGCGTCTGGAATCGAACCCTGGTCCCGGGCCGACTTCTGCTTCCGGGTCTGCCACCTCTAACCAGTGAGCCACACCACTCCACGTATGGCACAGATCATTCCGGGACTTGTTCTCGTTTTAAAAACTGTATGATCGAGATTAGTAATTGGATGAATAACAACAAATTGCAATTGAATGCTAGTAAAACTGAAGTCATGCTGTTTGGTAATGCTGAAAAATCCTGGTCACAAGACTGGTGGCCTTCTGAATTGGAACTATGCCTCTCCCCAAAACCAGCTGTACGCAATCTGGGAATAATGATAGATTGTGCCTTATCCATGAGAAACCATGTCAACCAGGTCACAGGCACCTGCTATGGTTTCCTACGTAATCTTCGGAAGATTTTTTAATGGCTTCCTATCGAAGCCAGAAAACCCATGGTACAGGGCTTGATTATCAGCCATCGGGATTATGGGAATGCTCTGCATGCCGCTATCAATGAGGGTCTGCTCTCAAAGCTGCAGACTCTTCAGAATACTGCGGCCAGATTAGTTTTGAATCTTCCCCCCAGAACTGCCTCTGCTCCATGCCTAAAAAAACTCCATTGGCTCCCGGTGCGTCAGAGAAGCCATTTTAAGATTCTGAGTACAACACATAAGACTCTGTACAACACCGGCCCTGAATATCTTTTAAAAAAACTCAACTGGTATGTACCCACAAGACCTTTTAGGTCCAGCAATAAGCTACTCCTGATTCAACCACGAGTCCGTACCTCCCGATATGGCCAGCGTGCCTTTTCCTATCTTGCTCCTTCACTTTGGAACAAATTGCCCCCGCACTTGATATCTATCACTGAACATAAACAATTTCGTAAAATGCTCAAAACTTGGTTGCTCCCAAACAACCCCGCCATTTTTCTCAACAGCTACTAATGTGGTCTACCGTTTTTGCTGCAAGCGCCTTGAGACCTCACGGTGAAAGTGCGCTATACAAAAACTTGTGACATGACACATGCCCAGCGTCTTAGGAACTACTGAGGGGACCACGATGCTAAATGTTATGGGTGTGCTGAGCTCTTAGAAGAGTCAGTTCCCTGGAGCAAAAGAGGCGGAGCTCCAGGCAGGGTTGTGGTACTGGTACCAGGCTCATGGAGAGTGGAAAGTGGTGAGGAGTCGAGTGGTCAGGCTGTCCTCTGGCACCAGCCAGCTCTGGTGGTGAAGATGCCCCTTTCTGCCTGCACTGGATGAATGTCCTGGAGGGACAGGGTAAGTAGGCTGGGAGGAAAGGGGAGGAGTCAGTCATGGAGATTTATTTTTTATACCGATTAAACCTGGATAAAGGGCTTTGGAGAACTTTAATTTAGCACCAGCTACATTATACAAGGTTGGATTTATGTTTTTTAAAGTATACAAAAAAAGTGATGGATGGAAGGCTGAAATTAATCTCAGCCACTGGTAATTACTCATGGCCACATCCCAATCCATCGTTATATTGCACTCAACGCCACCTGGGTTTGGACCCAGTTATCTGGAAATCAGTCTTGACCCTGCTCCAATGAGAACAGTCCGGCTCGACTGCCAGGCCAGGTCCTCCCAGAACCAGAACACAAGTAACCCAGGACTGGAGTCTCCCTAGTTAGGGTTCATCAGCCAGGTATAGCCTGGTGTACACAGGACCAATGCTGAAAGTAATGATGAAAGTAAATAAGCAGGAAAGGGGGCTCAGGACGGAATGGAACAAAAAATAAAGCCGGGAAGAGAGGAAAAACAGGACATGAGGGAGAGAGGAACTGAGAAGGGAGTACGGAGAAACACATGAGGGCGAAATCACCATAGGGGCAGGGGAGAAACACATGAAGGAGAGAGCAACACAAGGGGTGAGGGAGAAGCACATGAAGGAGAGAGCAACACAAGGGGTGAGGGAGAAGCACATGAGAGAGAGCAACACAAGGGATGAGGGAGAAGCACATGAAGGAGAGCAACACAAGGGGTGAGGGAGAAGCACATGAAGGAAAGAGCAACACAAGGGATGAGGGAGAAGCACATGAGAGAGAGCAACACAAGGGGTGAGGGAGAAGCACATGAAGGAGAGCAACACAAGGGGTGAGGGAGAAGCACATGAGAGAGAGCAACACAAGGGATGAGGGAGAAGCACATGAAGGAGAGCAACACAAGGGGTGAGGGAGAAGCACATGAAGGAAAGAGCAACACAAGGGATGAGGGAGAAGCACATGAGAGAGAGCAACACAAGGGGTGAGGGAGAAGCACATGAAGGAGAGCAACACAAGGGGTGAGGGAGAAGCACATGAGAGAGAGCAACACAAGGGATGAGGGAGAAGCACATGAAGGAGAGCAACACAAGGGGTGAGGGAGAAGCACATGAAGGAAAGAGCAACACAAGGGTGAGGGAGAAACACATGAAGGAGAGAGCAACACAAGGGTGAGGGAGAAACACATGAGAGAGAGCAACACAAGGGATGAGGGAGAAGCACATGAAGGAGAGAGCAACACAAGGGATGAGGGAGAAGCACATGAAGGAGAGCAACACAAGGGGTGAGGGAGAAGCACATGAAGGAAAGAGCAACACAAGGGTGAGGGAGAAGCACATGAAGGAGAGAGCAACACAAGGGTGAGGGAGAAACACATGAGAGAGAGCAACACAAGGGATGAGGGAGAAGCACATGAAGGAGAGAGCAACACAAGGGGTGAGGGAGAAGCACATGAGAGAGAGCAACACAAGGGGTGAGGGAGAAGCACATGAGAGAGAGCAACACAAGGGATGAGGGAGAAGCACATGAAGGAGAGCAACACAAGGGGTGAGGGAGAAGCACATGAAGGAAAGAGCAACACAAGGGTGAGGGAGAAGCACATGAGAGAGAGCAACACAAGGGATGAGGGAGAAGCACATGAAGGAGAGAGCAACACAAGGGGTGAGGGAGAAGCACATGAGAGAGAGCAACACAAGGGTGATGGAGAAGCACATGAAGAAAAGAACAACACAAAGGGTGAGGGAGAAACACATGAGAGAGAGCAACACAAGGGATGAGGGAGAAGCACATGAAGGAGAGCAACACAAGGGGTGAGGGAGAAGCACATGAGAGAGAGCAACACAAGGGGTGAGGGAGAAGCACATGAAGGAAAGAGCAACACAAGGGTGAGGGAGAAGCACATGAAGGAGAGAGCAACACAAGGGTGAGGGAGAAACACATGAGAGAGAGCAACACAAGGGATGAGGGAGAAGCACATGAAGGAGAGAGCAACACAAGGGGTGAGGGAGAAGCACATGAGAGAGAGCAACACAAGGGTGATGGAGAAGCACATGAAGAAAAGAGCAACACAAAGGGTGAGGGAGAAACACATGAGAGAGAGCAACACAAGGGATGAGGGAGAAGCACATGAAGGAGAGAGCAACACAAGGGGTGAGGGAGAAGCACATGAGAGAGAGCAACACAAGGGTGATGGAGAAGCACATGAAGAAAAGAGCAACACAAAGGGTGAGGGAGAAACACATGAGAGAGCAACACAAGGGATGAGGGAGAAGCACATGAAGGAGAGCAACACAAGGGGTGAGGGAGAAGCACATGAGAGAGAGCAACACAAGGGGTGAGGGAGAAGCACATGAGAGAGAGCAACACAAGGGGTGAGAGAGAAGCACATGAGAGAGAGCAACACAAGGGGTGAGAGAGAAGCACATGAGAGAGAGCAACACAAGGGGTGAGGGAGAAGCACATGAGAGAGAGCAACACAATGGGTGAGAGAGAAGCACATGAGAGAGAGCAACATAAGGGGTGAGAGAGAAGCACATGAGAGAGAGCAACACAAGGGGTGAGGGAGAAGCACATGAGAGAGAGCAACACAAGGGTGATGGAGAAGCACATGAAGAAAAGAGCAACACAAGGGGTGAGGGAGAAGCACATGAAGGAGAGGGCAACACAAGGGATGAGGGAGAAGCACTTGAAGGAGAGCAACACAAGGGGTGAGGGAGAAGCACATGAGAGAGAGCAACACAAGGGGTGAGGGAGAAGCACATGAGAGAGAGCAACACAAGGGGTGAGAGAGAAGCACATGAGAGAGAGCAACATAAGGGGTGAGAGAGAAGCACATGAGAGAGAGCAACACAAGGGGTGAGGGAGAAGCACATGAGAGAGAGCAACACAAGGGGTGAGGGAGAAGCACATGAAGGAAAGAGCAACACAAGGGTGAGGGAGAAGCACATGAAGGAGAGAGCAACACAAGGGTGAGGGAGAAACACATGAGAGAGAGTAACACAAGGGATGAGGGAGAAGCACATGAAGGAGAGAGCAACACAAGGGGTGAGGGAGAAGCACATGAGAGAGAGCAACACAAGGGTGATGGAGAAGCACATGAAGAAAAGAGCAACACAAAGGGTGAGGGAGAAGCACATGAAGGAGAGCAACACAAGGGATGAGGGAGAAGCACATGAAGGAGAGAGCAACACAAGGGGTGAGGGAGAAGCACATGAGAGAGAGAGAGAGAGATGCAACACAAGGGATGAGGGAGAAGCACATGAAGGAGAGCAACACAAGGGGTGAGGGAGAAGCACATGAAGGAGAGCAACACAAGGGGTGAGAGAGAAGAACATGAGAGAGAGCAACACAAGGGGTAATGGAGAAGCACATTAGAGAGAGCAACACAAGGGTGAGGGAGAAGCACATGAAGAAAAGAGCAACACAAAGGGTGATGGTGAAGCACATGAGAGAGAGCAACACAAGGGTGAGGGAGAAGCACGAGGGAGAGATCAACCAAGGGCATGGGAGAAGCACACGAAGGAGAGAGCAACACAACGGGTGAGGGAGAGAAGCACATGAGAGAAAGAGAGCAATGCAAGGGGTGAGGGAGAAGCACATGAAGGAGAGCAACACAAGGGGTGAGGGAGAAGCACACGAAGGAGAGAGCAACACAACGGGTGAGGGAGAGAAGCACATGAGAGAAAAAGAGCAATGCAAGGGGTGAGGGAGAAGCACATGAAGGAGAGCAACACAAGAAGTGGGGGAGAAACACATGAAGGAGAGAGAGCAAAACAAGGGGTGAGGGAGAAGCACATGAGAGAGAGACAGAAACACCAGGGGTGGGGGAGAAGCACATAATGTTGAGAGCAGCACAGGGGGTGAGTGAGAAGCACATGAGAGAGAGAGCAACACAAGGGATGAGGGAGAAGCACATGAGAGAGAGAGAGAGAGCAACATGGAGTTTATGGGAGACAGAGAGAATGACACGAGGCAGAGAACTGGAAAACAAATGCTCTATCTTAGAGTGCTTAACCAAAATGATAAAAGCAGCAGTGGAAGGATACACGTCAGTCAGTGAAAAGGACTGTGAAGATGCTATGCTTCAGGACATGGACAAACTCAAGAAGAGGAAGGCACTCCATTAAATAAGCCAACCAACGGAAAGCAATGGGCGGGCTCTAAGCCCATAATGAGCTCACGATAGGTCTTTTGCACACAGCTTGTGCTGCCCAGAAGGCAAGACCTAATACAAACTGAAGTCACTCCAGCCAGGAATAGGGCAGAAGGGGTTAATGAAATGGAAATACTGAAGGCATTGCAACGTCTGTTAACTAAATGCAACGTTTAACCTGTTGACTGGACATAGGTTATTAGGTATTTTTAACTAGAAGGGACAAAAAGTACATTTCACAGGGAAAGCCTTGTTGACAAACCTTTGCACCTCGAAGATTTTATGAAGCTTATCTATGTGTGGTTGGAAATTCTGAAGAACCGATTTTCCAGTAAAAGTTTGTGCAAACTTTTCTTTCAAGTGAATTCTTGCACCAATGGTATATTTTGCAGGATTGCTTCGGTTTGTAGAGGGCTTTTTTCCACCACATTTATTTTAAGAATAATTCCACAGCATTCGTCAACATTTAGATGCATAAGAAGTCATAAGGGGTGTGAGTGAAAATCTTTGCTAATTCAGTCACCCCCAAGCTAAGCAAAGACGACTTATACTTAAATCCTAAAAACCTTTAATGCACCAGCAGTCCTGGACAAGGCATTTACCACATATGATCTATTGTTCTACAGTAAGAGATGGACCAACAGTCTCCAGGGTCTTCCAAGGTGTGTGGAGGGAGAACAATTAAGTGGTGTTCCCCAACTAATAATTAAACGGATGTGCAAAGTTCATAATTAAACCACATGTTACAATTCAAATTCCAGATGCATTTATAAAGCGCTATAAACTTCCTAGGGCATCAAGGCACTGAGAGAAGCTGAATAGTATACGGTAGACAATATTAACACACACGAAGCAGCACCGTACACCACCTCTGCATTGTGTATTTTGTCATGCATTGTTTTTAGACAATGCTGCAGCATTCTTTTATCCTTGCTGCAAAGACTGGAACTTAGCCCTCCCCTCCATAATGCCAGTCTGTCTCTGATCCCCAAAGTTCACAGATTGCTGCTTGTGGAGAGCTCTCAAGTCTGCCTGTTCATTTGTCAACACATGACCCCAATAAATGTTTAATATCTCCTGAGACAGAGTGCTCGCTCCATTGGCCATCCTTGTCCAAGGGCCTCCGCCCTCTGACCCCAAAGCATGTCCTTTCCTGCACTCTGGTGGTCTCTGAACTTTCACTGAAGTGTGGACGATGTTGGCGCTAGAGTCCAGTTCTAGGACCCTCCGTCCCCATGCACCAGTGCCACATGGTCGGCTGGACACTGGTGCTCGAAGACACCAGCCTTACCTCTGCCATCTTCAGAACCGCTCTCCTCGGTGTCAGTGGCAGGGGGCGTGGAGTGCGGGTCAGAGGTCAGCGTGTAGTCGCGAGGGCGGCGCTTGCGGAAGACTGTGAGTTCAATGTACCTGGCTTCAGGGTGCAGAGGTGCAGGGGTACAGAGGTCCAGGGGGCCACACATGGTGCAGCCCATGGCTGAGGAGGCAGAAGACAGGCTGAAGAGTTGACCAGTTATGATGAAAGCATATGAGGCTCAGTTCCTGTATGTTCTCAGGTTGCTCTGCCAGGGAATCCACAGGATTACCTTATTTTTCACTCATTTTGTGAAGCAAATTTCAGCAAACTCCAGCCAGAGGAAAGGAGAGACTTCGAGAAGATCCAGAGCTGCTGAGGTAATCCTTACACGTCACCCACGCGGAGGGACCAGTCCTGCAGATCCTGGAGGAGACAGCCTCAAGAAGAGATGACCCAAGAAGCAGGAAGGCAAACTTCACCTCTGGGAAGTCCAGACAAAAGACCAGTGGAGCATCCCCAGAGGGACAGGATATGCAAGAAAGTGGGCTGAACCTGTTGAGGCAAAGCGAGGGAAGAGTTACTGACCACAGAAGGCAAGACGGACAGACGGAACGAAAACCATCAAAGCCGACCAACATCAAACCAGGACAATACAGCCAACCATCATCAAGCAGAAGAATTGGCAATGATATTAAGAAGTCTCTTTCTCAAGCATTCAGCACACAATTCAACTAGTCTGCCATGCACTCCTCTTCAAGGTACCAATGACACACTCAAATCAGACTAAAGGCGTCACAAGATGCTCTGAACTGACTGGCTGCAATCTCAGTAATTCTGACAACTGGAGCGCTGCCCTCTCAGACCACAGAGTCAACTTTACCCCCACCATGGAGTGTTTACCTGTCAGATCACAGAGTCTCCTTCACCCTGACCACTGGATGGCTGACTTCTCAGACCTGAGAGTCTATTTTATCGTCACCAATAGACTGCTGAACTCTATGATCATAAGATCTCCTTCACTCTGACCAATAGAGTGCAGACTTCTTAGTTCATAGTCCACTTCAAAGACAGTTGATCTCTCTGACCATAGAGTCTCTCTCCCTCACTCTAATCAATGGGGCACTGGCACTCAGACCATAGAGTCTCCTTTACCTTGAACAATGGAACGCTGCCCTCTCTGACCATAGAGTCTCCTTCACTCTAATCAATGGGGCACTGGCACTCAGACCATAGAGTCTCCTTCACTCTAATCAATGGGGCACTGGCACTCAGACCATAGAGTCTCCTTTACCTTGAACAATGGAACGCTGCCCTCTCTGACCATAGAGTCTCCTTCACTCTAATCAATGGGGCACTGGCACTCAGACCATAGAGTCTCCTTTACCTTGAACAATGGAACGCTGCCCTCTCTGACCATAGAGTCTCCTTCACTCTAATCAATGGGACACTGGCACTCAGACCATAGAGTCTCCTTCACTCTAACCAATGGGGCCCTGGCACTCAGATCTTAGAGTCTCCTTCACTCTAATCAATGGGGCACTGGCACTCAGACCATAGAGTCTCCTTTACCTTGAACAATGGAGCGCTGCCCTCTCTGACCATAGAGTCTCCTTCACTCTAATCAATGGGGCACTGGCACTCAGACCATAGAGTCTCCTTTACCTTGAACAATGGAGCGCAGCCCTCTCTGACCATAGAGTCTCCTTCTCTGTAATCAATGGGGCACTGGCACTCAGACCATAGAGTCTCCTTTACCTTGAACAATGGAACGCTGCCCTCTCTGACCATAGAGTCTCCTTCACTCTAACCAATGGGGCACTGGCACGCAGACCATAGAGTCTCCTTCACTCTAATCAATGGGGCACTGGCACTCAGACCATAGAGTCTCCTTTACCTTGAACAATGGAGCGCTGCCCTCTCAGACCACAGAGTCAACTCTACCCCCACCATGGAGTGTTTACCTGTCAGATCACATTGTCTCCTTCACCCTGACCACCGAAGGGCTGACTTCTCAGACCTTAGAGTCTATTTTATCGTCACCAAAAGACTGCTGAACTCTATGATCATATGATCTCCTTCACTCTGACCAATAGAGTGCAGACTTCTTAGTTCATAGTCCACTTCAAAGACAGTTGATCTCTCTGACCATAGAGTCTCTCTCCCTCACTCTAATCAATGGGGCACTGGCACTCAGACCATAGAGTCTCCTTTACCTTGAACAATGTAACGCTGCCCTCTCTGACCATAGAGTCTCCCTCACTCTAATCAATGGGGCACTGGCACTTAGACCATAGAGTCTCCTTTACCTTGAACAATGGAACGCTGCCCTCTCTGACCATAGAGTCTCCTTCACTGTAACCAATGGGGCACTGGCACTCAGACCATAGAGTCTCCTTCACTCTAACCAATGGGGCCCTGGCACTCAGATCTTAGAGTCTCCTGTACCTTGCCAACTGGAGCAATGACTTCTCAGACCATAGAGTCTACTTCACTCTAACCAATGGGGCACTGGCACGCAGACCATAGAGTCTCCTTCACTCTAATCAATGGGGCACTGGCACGCAGACCATAGAGTCTCCTTCACCCTTACCAATGGGGTGCTGACGTCATCTTGACTGATCGAGTGCTGACCTTTCTGATCATAGAGTCTCCTTCACCCTGACCATCGAGAAGTCCCTGACCACATAATAGGGACTCTCTGACTCTAAAGTATGAAGTGCTACCCTCTCAGACCACAGAGTCTCCTTCACCCTGACCAATGGGGTGCTGACGTCTCAGATCATAGAGTTTCCTTTACCCTGACAACTGGAGCACTGACTCTCTGGCAATAGAGTCTTCTTCAACCTGACCAATAAAGTGCTGACCTCTCAGATCATAGAGTCTTCTTCACCCTGATTGGAGTACTGACCTCTAAGACTATAAAGATTCCTTTGCCTCTTACCATAGACGTCTCCTTCACCCTGACCAAGGGAATGCTGACCTCCCAGAATAGTCTAGTTCTCCCTGACCGATGAAATGGTTACCTCTAAGAACATAGAGTCTTACTTTATTCTCAACAACAGAGTGCTTACCTCTCAGATCATAGAATCTACTTCACTCTGATCAATGGAGCGCTGCCCTCTCAGATCATAGAGTCTACTTCAGCCTGACCAATAGAGTGATGCTTTCTTAGGCCATAGAGACACATCACCTGGACTGACGGAGTGCTGACTTCTCTGACCGTAGAATCTACTTCTCTCTAAAGAGTGGTTCGCTGCCATCTCGAACCATAGAGTCTCCTTCACCCTGACCAATGGGATGCTGACTTCACAGATCATTGAGTCTCCTTCACTCTGACAGAGGGCCTCAGACATCTCAGAACATAGTCTCCTTCACCCTGACCAATGGAGGGCTGTGCTCTCACACTGTGCCCATCACTATGATGGAAGGACTATTACATCACACTGCAGAGTCCCCTGCAGCCAAGGACCCAGCACACTTCTCCACCCCTCCAGCTGTTGTGTCACCACACACAGTTAGGTACGAGATCCACAGAGGGAACTGGCACTTCTGGAGCCTGAGACCTGTGGTTGTATCTAACCCGTGCGTAGATGCAGTCACTAGAAATAACAGAAATGCAATGTAAATGCCTGCACATTTGTACAGCAAAGTCTTAATGGGGCACTCTAAGCCTAAGCCTGGGTATTGTCTTCAATATACTGGGTGCTCCCTTGTGTCTCAAAAAAGCTATACCACTCTGATGAGCTCTAAATCGAGCAGAACACTGGTCAGGGGTTGCTTTTATTCATTCCAGGTTGGCTTGGAGGGTATATTATCAATCCAAAGCTGTGATTCTGTGCCTGGAGTGGTAAAAGACCTTTGCTATTTCACAGCTCAGCATGGATGGTACTGGGCTAATCCTATCCTTAAAGACTGCTGTACGAATGGCAAAAGGCGTTGTTACTTCCTAGCACAGTGTGGATAGCACTGTGCTAATCCTTGGCTTAAAAGCTCTGCTAGAAAATCACGCATTTGAGGTGAGTAGATTCAGAGTTTTGGTGACGGTCACCACTGGGTAGTCATAGTTAGGTCAGCGTTTACATAGGAAATGTGCATTTTTGATTTGTTAATACTTTGGCGCCACAAAACTTTCCAAATGTTTCTTTTTTTTTGGTCTAGTTCCTGCAAGGAATGGGTGATCTGTCAAGTGGAGGCCAAAAAAAAGGGAGTCTCAAAACGCAAAACCTGCATGCATTTTCCATAGACTTTTTTAGGCAGCGATATCGCTAAAACTGTTGAATGGGATTGCGCCAAATTTGGCAGGACGCTACGCCTTGGTCCAGAACGCGTATTTATGTCACTTGCTGTAAATACGTGCAGTAGTTTTTGAGATATTGAGTCTCAATATAAATAAAGTATATCTGGATGGTTGAGATTGAGGGACTCTCGCGAGAGTCCTTCAAACCCAATTTTGAATAAAAGGGCGTTCTGATTGTCCAGGGAACTTTTTTCCGTTTGAGTCATCTTGCTCTCTGATTGGCTGCCAGCAACATGAAGAAAAATACTGCTCATAGCCATTTCAGGACTAAGGGACATGTGGGCATATTTACAAGCTCCTATCGCCACAGGAACATCACTTTTAGTGACAATCCTGTGACGAAATGGGCTGCGCCTTATTTACAAGGCAGCGTTAAGCCAAGTACTCTGCCTTGTCAATAAGGCACCCTCTCATGCTATAATTAGCGTGAAAGGGACGGGCAATGGGTGTTGAGGTGGGCATTCCACCACAGCACCCATTGATTTGGAGCTGCCCCATATTTTCAAGGTCAGCGTGAATATGGAGCAGCGCCAAAATTAAGACCAGTTGTAAACCTGGTCTTAAACAGGTGCAACAGGAGAAATGTTTAATTTCTCTTAGGTTTTGCTTTTTCCATGTGGGGTGCATTGATGGAAACTACAAAACGCCATTGATTGTTAATGTGCAGGAAGGTGTCCGTTCCTGCATATAACCAATCATTTAAAAAAATGAAGTTTTGCAACTTCAATGTGTGCTGAATTAAGCACATCGAGGAAGGCGTTAGCCAAAACGCATCTGTCTGTGCAGGAGTCTGATTAAAACAACTTAACTCACCTCCACGAGTGCTTTCTGCATTTTTGGGTACGGTTTCTCTTTTGAAAGTTTGGAGCTTGCATACATATGCGGGTGCACCCCCGCAACTATAGCACCCGTCCACGAGTGCACCGTATAGGTGACAAGGAGCTGTGATATATATATTTACACATTACCTACTGGTGGTCGCCAATAGGTAGTTATAGTTAGCACTTAGTTTCCATAGGAAAAGCATTTTTTTACATGTCTATAACAGTGGCATCATTTGACCAATCTTCATGAAACAGTGTCAAAGTAGGTTCTAGTTGTCATGGAAAGATTGGGGTGATCCGTGCAGTGGAGACCGAGAATTAGGGGCGTGAAAAAAGGGTGTGGTTGTATTGTTAATTCCCATAGGAACGAGTTGTCAAGCCTACAGCCCGAACCGCTGGACGGAATAAACACAAAATTTGTCATGGCAGAAGGGTAGATTGGGCTTTTTGTTATTTGGTGCAAATCCGTCCAGTAATTTTTGAGAAATGTAGGTAAAAAATTATAGATATATCACTGGCCACGGATATTTTACGACAGTTTCGAGATTAATCGTAGATGCATTCGCCAACAGGAATGCGCCGATTGGCTGGATGCAACCTGAACAGAAAGTTGCGACCGGCATTTTATCATCCTGGCTGGTTCATCAACAGAGGCCACGTTAATTCCCATAAGAAATTTAGACACAGCTACAGGCTGAACTGCTGAATGGAATTACACTAAATTTGGCAGAGAGGGAGATATTGGTCCAGGGAAGTGCCTTTTTGAGATTTGGTGTAAATCCGTTCAGTAGTTTTGAGAAATCCAAATTTTTATCGATAGGGACGTGAAGGATCCTTGACTCCTCCCGATCTTGTGCTGAGATCTGATTGTCTGTCAACACTTCAAACCAGGAAGTGAAGGTAGCCAATATGGGAATTGGCTTGAGCTGAGTCCCACCAAAGTGTAAAAAAAAAAAAAAAAAAAAAAGAGAGAGAGAGACAGAGAAGGGGGCAGGATAGGAATACCCTGACTGCTTAGGCCTCTTGGTGGGAGGTTCCTGGGGAGACCACCAGATCAAAAAAATGTTTTTGCAAAAACAATTTCAGTGGGAGCCACGCTGGAGCCGCGGCTCCCGCTGAAACATTTTTTTAAAAGAGAAACGCAGCCTCCCGTGCTTCTCTATAATTAAGGCCCTGGCTGGGCTAAGTCCCGGGGCATGCACGCGTAGTATTTAAAAAGAAATGGGGGCCTCACAGACCCCACCATGCTCCGGGGACCGCCACCTCCTCGGGGTTATTGAACAAATTATTGCAAGAGCCCAAGGTCTCCCCATGGTCTCCCCCGCAACCCCAGGGAGCGCCACCTTGCCGTGGCTAATACTAAGTAAATCAGGGAGGCCTCCCACACCCCGTGTCCCAGGTGCCACCACCTCCCCGGGGCTATTTAATTTTGGAATGGAGGCCTAATGGACCCCCCCCAGGGCCCTGGTTACCATCACCTCCCTGGACCTAATTCCATTTTTTACAATTGGAGGGGGCCACAGGCTGTTCTCGGGCCCGGGGACTGCCACCTCCCTGGGGCAGACCCTAGAACAACAAAGGAGTGTGGCCACTCTCCTGGAGCCATAGATAGCCCTGGCGACTGCCCCCCACCCCCAGGGACAGCCCCCACTATGTATTGCTGTTTCCTGTGGCTTGGTGGGAGTTTACCGCTCCTGCCAAGTCACAGCGAACGCTCCGCTTTCAACAAGCAAGAGCTGACAAAGTGCTCTCGCTTGCTAGAAGCAGAGCAGAATTCCTTTCAGACTCAGGGCACTGCATGGGGTCTACGGCGTCAGTATCGGCTCAGGGAGGAGGGCCACGCGCCCCCTCTCCCCCATTGCAATAAGACCTGGCCCCCTGGGGATGTGGTCCCTGGGGTCGAAATGGGCCTGAGAAGGGGGACTGCATGGGCACCTATCCTAATAAAAAATAATAATAATCAAAAGATGCCGGCCCCATGGAAGCTGCCAGAGGCCCCGCCCCCTTTCCAAACTACTCTTTTAAAGGGGCCTTCTGGGGCACAAATTGTTGGGGGATAAAGTCCTCTTGGTGGCTGAGGGTCTTTGGAGGCAAACAATCCATCCTGTTTCCTCCAGTAAGTCCCACACAGTGGGATTTCTGAAAGGTCGTGGGAGGCCCCACCCCCTTCCTCCATCACTCTGCAAACAAGCCTCCTGGTGCGCTACTGGTTAGTGGATGAAGTCCTTTTGAATGCTGAGGGACCTTGGGGGCTAGGAGCCTCTCCTGTTAACTCCAATAAGCCCCACACAGCGGGATTGCTAAGAGGTCATTGGAGGTCCTACCCCTTTGTCCACCACTCTGCACTTCCACCTCCTCGTGCACTACTGATGGGAGGGTGAAGTCCTCTTGGATGTGGAGGGTCCTTGGGGGCCAAGAACCCCTCCTGTGTCCTCCAGTAAGTCCCAAACAGCAGGATTGCTGAGAGCTGGTTGGAGGCCTGCCCCCTTTCTTCACCACTCTGCAAGCACAACTACTAGTTAAAAAACAAAGAAATGTACTTATAAAAACAAAGGTTACAGGGATTTATAGTTAGTAAATATAATTAAAACAAACCTTAGAAATGTACTAAGAAAACCAAAGGTTACAGGGACGTTATAGTTAGGCTCAGATTTCACTTGGACAAAACCATAGAAATTCACCAGTTATGGTTAACTGAGGTAACTATAACTTAAGCCCTTGCAATGCACTGCTTATAACCTCACATGTTACATCACTCATGATATGGTCAGTGACATCACTGATGACATCCCACATGATATCACTGATGACATCACTCACAAAACCACTCACACACCCATTCACACCCCTATGCAATCTCACAACCAGCCAAATACCCATTTACAGACCCACACAAGTACTCATACATCCACTTACTCGACCATAGAGCCACTCACTCATATGGCCACTTACACAACCACTCACTCACTCATACATCTACTCGTACAACTAGTCACTCATCTATGCAGCCGTTCACGCAGCCACACACTCAACCATACAGCTAAAACGTACCCACTTATTCACCTAAACAGCCTCTCACACAGTCACTCACTTACCCATACAGCCTCTCAACACAGCCACTACCTCACCCATACAACTAATCACACACACACACACACAACAAAAAAAACACTTACATACCCATTTACACATCCATACTCACACAGATACATACTCCCCAATACTGCCAGATGTTTCATTGATAAATTGAATGTAAATAGTCTCAATCTGAAATTTACAAGATTTAAAAGATCAATGGAATTCCTTGATGTCCTCTTGGAAGTCAAAGATAACAACTTGACGACCAAACTATTTCGGAAAAAGACTGCTGGAAATAGTATTCTCAGTGCCAGTAGCAGTCATCCTCGTAATTTGGTGCACTGCATCCCATATGGGGAGCTGTTGCGCGCAAAAAGAGAAATTGTAGCACTGATATCGCCTATGAAAGTGAAGAAACAATCATGTGTCAGAGGTTTAAGGATGGAGGCCATAGCAAGAAGACCATTTGCGAAGCCGTTTCTAGAGTACAGAAGAAGTCTAGGAATGAACTATTATACTCCAAGAAAGAGGAGGCGAGTAGTGAATGTATCAGGTTCATTACAACATTCTCAGGCCAGCGAGGTACACAACATTTTCAAGAAGCATTGCCATGTATTACTTACCGATGACCATCTTAAGAAAAATGTGGGCAGTAATCCACAGATTACCTTTAGAAAAGGTCGATCGCTGAGAGATGAGTTGAGCCACAATCAAGTTACAGAGCAGGATATAGGCAAATCAACTGGTACACCTGGTTTTAGATGTTGCCGGAACTGCAAAGCGAGTAGAGGGAGTATTGACTTTGATAAATTGTTGGTACCCAATTCCAAGAGGGAGTTTATGATTAAGAAGAATCTTACGTGCAATACAACTCATTGTGTATACGTTTTGATTTGCCCGTGTAACACATGGTATGTGGGTAGCACCAAGCTAAGAAGCGAGTATTGGAGCACCTTCGCCCCATAAGGAATAATTACAAACAGTACCCTACAACTCGCCATTTCCATGACAACCATATGTAGGATGACATGGGATTGTTGGTTCGAATGGTTGTCATTGACACTGATTCTGGATGTAAGAAGTGGCAATAGAGAGTTATCATTAAGGAAATTGGAATCGCAATACATTATTGATTTGGAAAGATTGACACCCAACGGGTTAAATTTAAGCGAAGAACAGGCAATTCATTGTATGATTAAACACATAGAGAACCATTTTCTGAACAAGTTTGTTTTCATCAATTTTAAACTAATATTTTTATTACAGGTTCGGGGACTTCTTTTTGCAACTGTTCAAATATTTGAAATCTAAAAAGAAACGTTGGACTGATGGAAATCACCGCATGGATCACATTTGGACGCCAATGCCCATTGGAACTTTATTTGTTGTTTTCTGTTAATGTTATTATTAGGTTTTGGTTATGCAGATTAGGAACACCAAAACCTAGGCTCGCTTATATTAGGCATATCCTTGCCATTCGGGCGGAGATGTGTTGCTGTGGTAGTAAGCCCACTTGGGCAGAATTGGTTGGGGTAGAACTTTCATTGATAATTCTTTATTAACTATCAGTGACGAGCAACAATATAAGTCAAAAGCGGATGATAACTAACGCCCACTTGGGCACAGTTGGTTCATGTAGGATTTTCAAATGTTAGATCTTTATTGACTATCAGTGACGAGCAACAATATGAGTCACTGGTAGACGATAACTAGCGTGTTAGTCAGCACGCCCGGATGGGTGGGGCGCTATGGCTGTAATTTGTACAACACGTGCTTCTAACAAATAGAGAGGAGGACGGTTACGGGAACGACATAAGAGACATGAAGAACTTGTGCCTTATTGACATCCTTGGTGGTGGGTGTGTAGCAGGCCACAAAAGCACCCTTTTTTCGACAGCCTAAATAATGATTGAGTATCTAATCATACGTCCTATCGAATTATACTTTGAGTAATATTGCTTTATGTGCGGACGCTTTCCCTTTGCTTAGGGAAACACTACCACCTATATCTTTTTGTTTGACATAAGAGACATATTTGGGTCAATGAGATTCTGACACAAATTATTTGGTGTTCCATGGCCATTATAAATATTGCCAATGTGGGTTATAAAAAAGTCAAACATTCGCATTATTTTGGTATTTAATGTATAAATGCATGAATTCACAAGATGTGGTCTAATAACTCCTGTCCAGCGGAATATGGCGGTTTTATACAAAACAATTCAATTGTAATTTGACATTTGAAAATGGCTACAACAGTTGCTATTATATATAGGCACTTGTGTGGGTGAGACCGTCTTCGATATTACTTCTCCCGAGCAGCTTCACAACCTCCCTCCAAATAAATTAAAAGGTCCAAGGTGTTTCGGGGCCAGAACGCCCCTTCCTCATGGACAAATACACATAGGCATACCCAGCTCACCTTCGTAATTCAAAAGCAACTAGACTTGAGTCTATGAAAACACATTGCCTCATTATAAATTGTTTTTAAAACACTGCTTGCACAAAAGACAGAGCACTTAATCTTGAAACTTACATGTTTTGTAAGCTTTAACAAGAATAACTACACTAACCACAATGCACTTCACCATGAAACAGGAAGTAACTGTGTGCCAATAAACTCACTTCTGAGACGTTCAGGAAGGCTGCGCTCGTGAAGGCTGTGGCAAGGTTACGGTTTCTTGCCTGTTCAGTGCGACACCCCGATGGAAGCTGCGACTTCAGAGGCTGCCCCCATTTCCTACTAAAGGACTTAACAAAGGAAGAAAAGTTCGCACAGAGCATGCCACCTACTCAAGGCTAATAAAATACTCACCTTCAGGACTTCAGTAACCAGTATCTCTGGCGACATAACCTTGAAAGCCACACCCACTTATGGCGGTTTAATTCAAAATAAATTGCTTTTGAATTACGAAGGTCAGCTGGGTATGCCTATGTGTATTTGTCCATGAGGAAGGGGCGTTCAGGCCCGAAACGCGTCTGCCCTTTTAATTTATTTGGAGGGAGGCTGTGAAGCTGCTCGGGAGCCTTAATAAGCCGGAAGACAAGGAGTGCTGTGGTGAGCCTTTCCATAAGCACAGGGGCTTCATCCCACACGTTTATTCCAGTCATTATCTTGATGCCTGATGCGTTTCGTAGCACACTGTCACTTAATCATAGGCTGCTTCATAAAACAAACATCACTCTAACAGCTTCCCTTTAAAGTATTCCCGACATGCTAATTCAATTAAAGGCCCCCCGGGGGCCTCGCTGAGTGCATGCTGGGACTTGTGGTCCCGGAAAGGAGCTCCATCTTTACCCTCAGTGGGGTTTTCTTGTGAGTTTGTCGTCTTTAAAAGCAATTATTAATGCTGGCCACGCAGGAAAATTGCAGCCTGAGGAGTGAGCTCTGTCGCGGGATGGGCCTCCAACAGAATTAACTCTCCTTCTATTGTCTACAGAGCTTTTTCCTCCTGTCCAGCTGCAGTCGGAGGATATGAGGACGAGTTGGGCGAGGTTCCCGGCATCTGACGGTAGCGGCATACCTGCACTGAGCGTTAGCAAGGTCGTCTGTCTTGTTTTCGTCTGTCAGATTCCTTCTGACAGTGGTGACTTTTTGGATACCGAGGCAGTAGCCTCATTACTCCACATTCATTTTAAATTTTTTAGTCGCTGTTTAGGTTGCCTTATTGATCATAAGCGAGGTGATCACGAGGCCCTGCTGCAACCAGGGCGTCTCGCCTAACGCGCCTCCTCAGGCCGCGCCTCCTCTCCCTCATGAAGCCACACCTTCTCCGTTGACGAGAGTTATGTATTTGTTTCCACCTGAGCCCCGCCTCCTTCACTTGCTCGATGAAGCCGCACCTCTTCCTGGCAATTAACAATAGAGGTGAGGCTTTTCTTACACTGTATGACATTTGTGAGAGGGCGCCCTTTTCCCCGACAGGGGCCGTTTCTCTTCACTTTGTCGCAACAGCGCCTCTGCCACCTCTTTGCCGGCAGGAACTGTGTGCTTTATTACTGCATGAGCCGCGCCTCTTTCATGTGTTGAAGTCGCGCCTCCTCCGGTTAAACTACAATTGAGACTGCGCAGGGTTGGATTGGGATTAGAAATCAGCCCGGGCACGCTAAAAAAAAGTGGCCCACATTTGCATATTTCCTTTGCCAAACACTGCTTCAGCAAAGTTTTATTAAAAAAAAAAAGGGGGAGGTGGGTAAAAAAAATGCACGGATTAGCTTACACTGGTGAAACACACCGGAATACAAGTGAGGACACTTTTGCTCTGGCTCCCTGTCCCCGTTTAAGATGCATATGTTAATGGGCCGGCCCCAGCGAGAGAAAGGGAGTGACACCTTTGCCTTTTGATAAAAGGGATGGATGCCCATCTGCTTCCAGAAAGGCCACTCAGGCACCCACTGGGTTGCTGGCAGCATCCGAGCAACGCAACAATCGCCAAATCGCTCACAGGCTGCTCAAAAAGCAGCCCACAGCTGGAACTGGACACCGGCCCCTCGGGCATTGCCCGAGTGCCCGTGTTACCAATCCGACGCTGAGGCTGCGCCCTTCCACCGTTATCTGCATGCCATCCATGAGGACGCGCCCTGATAGTATTGCTCCACCTCACATTTTCCGTAACCACGCCTTCGCGCACTTCAATGCTAAAAGGATTTTTGTGTTTTGTTCCCACACGAGCTGCATCTCCTTAACCAAACAAAGTTGCACCTCATCAAACTAAGCTGCAATAGAGGTAGCGTCTTCCGTTGTTAATTAAACAGCATTTAGGAGGCCTCGCCCTTCTTTTCCTGACAGGGCTGTTCCTCCTTAATTTTTCTACAACCACATCTCTTCCTGCGCTTAAGGAGACCTCTCTTTTATTTATTGAACCAATGTTTTCTGTTATTATTGTAACAACATATTTGTAAATTATAGAGGTTGTCTTCTTTTCTCACAATCCTCACTGTGAATTGAAAACACACCACATCAATGTTTAATAGACTTGAATTTGTCTTTCTCCTTTTGCATATATGTTCTTTTCTAATGCAATTACACTGAGTTTATGATCTTAGGAGTAGACAAGCAACAATTAATTTTCTACAAAGCTATCCCAGCAAAGCTACAAAGCTAGTGTCTGAAAGCTGAATTTTTATTGGAAAAATGAGTTATTACTATTTTCTGCATATATTGCCTAATAAGTTATTAGTTATACTGTCTCTGCAAGCATATTTTCCATTTATTCCAATCTTCTACAACTTAATATATTGGTAATAAGTTTCAATACATCAGTTATCCATTATCTTGCACGTTTATTTCACCACAATGGCAATAGTCTCACTGTTAGATTTGGGGGGTTCTAGTTGGCACAGGTAGGTACTTGTGACAAATAGGGACTCTTGCTTCTAGTCAGGGGAAGGGGGTACACTCCTAAAATAACCCCTGCTCACCCCCTTGGTAGCTTGGCACTAGCAGACAGGCTTATCTAAGAGGCAGTGTGACCACATATAATAACCAAGTGACAACACTACAGATGGACACCACACAGGTTTTATATAAAAAATAAGTATTCTTTATATAGACTTAACACAATACCACAAATGACAAAAAATCCACAATACTGTACTTAAAATGGTAGTTTTAGCTTAGTTCTGTTCAGTTCTTAAAATGCGACACATTGAGTCAATGTACCTTACGATGCGTTGCGCTTCCACAACAAAAGTGTTGCAGTGATGGAAATGCTGCAAAGTTCCGGTGCAAAGAAATAAAGACGTGAAGATCTTCCAGATGCAGCGCGCTTCTCCGACGATGCGAGAAGTCTCGATTCGATGCGTCAGCTGCAGCGGCAACACCCTTGTTCCGCGATGCAACGACAACAGCTTCGGCTGCGACACTCTTCTCTGACATTGCGAGACGCTTCCGCACAATGCGACAACTACAGCGGTGACATCCAAGATGCGACGGCAGCTGCTCCGACGGCGGCACGCTTCTCTGTGGATGCGAGGCGCTTTTCTTGATGAGGTGCAATACGACAGCAACAGCGGCAACATCCAAGATGCGATGGCAGCAGCAGCGACAGCGACAAGCTTCTCCTTCGTTGCGAGACACTTCTCTCGATGCGGTGCAATAAGACAGCTACAGCGGCGACATCCAAGATGCCACGACAGCAGCAGCGATGGCGACACGCTTCCTCTTCGTTGCGAGACACTTCTCTCGATGCGGTGCAATACGACAGCTACAGCGGCAACATCCAAGATGCGACGGCAGCAGCAGTGACACGCTTCTTCCACTTGAGTCTCGCTTCTAGCTCCTTGCGATCCGCAGTCCCTCAGAAGGCCCAAAACAGCAGCAGGCACTTACCAAGGAACTCTGGGGAGCTGGGAGTTGAAGTCTGTTGTCCCTGAGACTTCAGCAGGAGGCAAGCTCTGTTCCAAGCCCTTGGAGATCCTTATAAGTTGATGAAAGTACACAAAGTTCCTTTCTCCTCTCTTTTGCAGTCACGCAACCACTGCAGGCCAATCCCCCAAGCAGCACTTCAGCTTAGGGATAGTCTCTCCTCAGTTTCTTCAGGTTCCTCTCCTCAGCAAAGGTTTCTTCTTGTTGTCCAAAAGTGATCTAATTTCTTGGGATCAGGGTCCTAATATTTATACCCCAAAATCCTTTGTCCCCTGGGGCAGAGGGGCCTTTGCCTAGTCCAAACCAGTTCTGGAGCACTCTGTTTACATGACTCCTTCTTTCATTTCACAGTACAGGGCAGAAACATCAGACGACCCACAGGAGGTGGAGCCAGCATTGTGGAGGGAAGGCACAGCCCTGGACCACTCTGTTGACAAGACTCCTTCTCTCCTTTCACCGTGCAGGGCAGAGACATCAGACGCACCACAGGGGGGGGAGCTGGCATTGTGGAAGGCAGGCACAGCCCTATTCATGTCCCAGGTGCAACTCCTCCCACCCATCTTGATGCAGATCTCTCTATTCACCACAGGGCTGACTCATCCTGTCTCCTGGTACCCCCAGCCATGCCACTCAAACTCCAGACAAGGAATACACAACCTGGCAGAGGCAGGCTTGGATAGTTAGACAAGAAAATACCTACTTTCTAAAAGTGGTATTTTCAAACACAGAATGTTAAAACCAACTTCACTAAAATATGTATTTTATCATTCTGAGTTCAGGCAATTTCTACCATGTTTCCTGAGTCAGTTAGGATTATAAAATGTAATATTCTAACTGCCCATACTGGCCTATGGAGAACAATGCAATAGTGAAAAACGAAAATGGCTGTAATTCACTATTAGGACATGACACACACACCAGGGTATTTCCTACCTTATACTTACAATGCACCCTGCCCTTGGGCCTACCATAGGGGTGTCTGATATGATAAAAAATGAAGGATTAGGGACTGGCAAGTGGGTGCACTTGCCCGGTCAGCATGGCAGTACCAGACTGCACACAGGCTCTGCAATGGCAGGACTTAGACACACTTTTACAGGCTGCGTTTGTGGGTGGCACAACCAGTGCTGCAAGCCCACTAGCAGCATTTGGTTTACAAGCCCTGGGCACACTCAGTGCACTGTACTAGGGTCTGACAGGTAAAACAAAACAGCCAATCATGGAGTCACTAATTCATACATTAATTTATTATAGGGAGAGCATATGCACTTTAGCACTGGTCAGCAGTGGTAAAGTGCCCAGAGTCATAAAACAGCCAACAGGTCAGAAAAAATATAGGAGGAAGGCAAAACGTTCAGGGATGACCCTGCAAAAAGGGCCAAGTCCAACACTTGCGTTTACCAACTTCATCTCACCATCTTCAAAGTAAGTACATATAAATATCTCACAACACAGAACAGTGTCTTCACGCTTCAGAGTTTCCATTAAATGTCATTCCCAAATGTCTACTACTAAGCACGGAAACAGGACTCCTAAACAACTTCTATTTGAGGAAAGCTCTCAAACAGCCCAACAACATGCCAACAAAAGGTAACACATCCTCTCCTTCCACTTGCCTCAAAATTCATCTCCTATTACTGGACATGCATCTACGGAGACCATGCAACGTATTCTACATGAAATGTCTCTGGTGGGTTGTCGATTAGAAGGCATGGACATCACAATCACATCCTTGGCTGAAGAGACCAAGTCAATTAGAGCAGATATTGCAGGCTTCTATGCCAAAGTTGAGGGTCTTGACTCTAGAATTCTTGCAGTGGAGAACTGTCTTGACTCATTTCAAAACAAAGATCAAGATCTTCTATTCCTTCTTATCAAAATTATCGATTTGGAATATCGTAGTAGAAGAGATAACATCTGGGGTTTTTTGGGAACATATTGAAGGCCAAAATACCAAAGCATTTCTTTGTGGGATCCTTCCAAACTTGACTGGTATTTCTTTCATTCCACCTTTAGAAAGCCAAAGAGCCCACAGAATTGGTCCTCCACGTAAAGATCCTGCAGCTCGTCCAAGACCGATTATTGTCTGTTTCCTTCGTCATGAACAAACACGACAATTATTGGCTGCAGCTCGCGCTCAAGGATCTTTTTCCTTCGAGGGTCATCTCATTCACATTGCAGCTGATTTTTCTAAGGAAACAACTGAGCAACGGAAAGCTCCATGCGACCTTAATTGCGCCAATTAGACATCAAATATGGCTTGTTTGCACCTGTGCGTTTTCGCATCACCAGAAATGGAGAATCTAAAGACTTCTATGATCCAGAACACCTCCAGAAATTTGTAGACTCTATTAAACTATAGACATGGAAGATCAAGTTTAATTTTCACAACAAGATCAATCTCAATCATCTTCTACTCCTTCTCTACCATTGCCGGATCGCAGACGAAGAAGTCTTAGTGGCTCCAGACATCGTGGTAGGGATTTTGAAAGACCCAATTGCTCCCAAAAAGAAACAAATTCAGCCCTACAATCTGTTTCTATTGCTACTTTTACGCAAGAGCCGCATAGGGACAAGTCCAGATCTCCTCTTAAAACTCCCTCAGATGCGGACTGAATAACTTTCTGTCATGCAATTTGTTATTCCTTGTTAGAAAGGCGAACCCGGGGGAGGCAGAAGGTGTCTGACTGACCACCCCTAGGTCTACCCCTCCTTCAGAGAAGGGACCGAGCGATGTCGAGGGGCCTCCGACGTGAGGGCCCTCTCCTAGAATCGTACAGCAGAGTAACAACACCACTACAAATGTACACCACACGTAGATAGAGTTTTCAATCTTTATTTGGCAATAAGTATCGTTTCAATATATACAGCAGATCCCGAGATCTGGAAAGTCTCGTGACAAAGGGCAAGGTAGCGGGAAAGTCTTATAGATGGTCGGGTGCAAGGAGACTCTACGCACAGCTCTCAATCCTCGAGCTGGGGGGTTCCGGAAGGTTGGGCCGCGGCAGCGCCAGCCGGCTCCAAGATGGTTCCGCGAGTGTGGACCGCGGCAGCGCCAGCAGGTTCCAAGATGGTTCAGCGAGTGTGGACCGCGGCAGCGCCAGCAGGTTCCAAGATGGTTCAGCGAGTGTGGACCGCGGCAGCGCCAGCAGGTTCCAAGATGGTTCAGCAAATGTGGACCGCCGCAGCGCCAGCAGGCTCCAAGATGGTGACAGCAAAGATGGACCGCGGCAGCGCCAGCAGGCTCCAAGGTGGTTACAGCGAAGATGGACCGCGGCAGCGCCAGCAGGTTCCAGGTAGAACAGCAAGGTGAGTTCGTCTCAGGGTCAGCCGCGACAGCCTCAGCAGGGCTTCTCGACTCCGGGATACAACTGCCGTCCTACTCCGGGGCTGGCCCAGATATAGGTCTGGAGTCCTTTGATGTCCGGACCCTCTCGCCTGGGGGTCAGAGGGGCCGGGATGATGGTGTCCAGACACCCAGCAGGGGGTGGAGCCAGCGCTCAGGGAGGCCGGATGCCGATCGAAACCAGGCATCCGGGGACGGTTGGAGAGCCATCGAAACTCCCCTCTCCTTGTCTCTGGTTGAGTGGCCACTCTACCACCCGGAGGGCTCTTGGTGCCTCGATGGCGGGCTCGCTGGGGCCGTGGCCACGGCTGGGCCGGGACCACGTGTCTGTGACGTGATGGCCCCAAGATGGCGTCGGGCCTGGAATGAGGGTCCGGGGTGGGCACCGGACCGGTAATGCTGGGGCGGCCCGAGTGTGCCGTGTCAGTGGTTGTGGGCCGCCGGGTGGCGGATCTGGTGGTTTGTAGGTCGTGCAGAGGTGTGCCCGAGGCCGACCCGGCTGGATGGAGGGCCGATGTCGTCCGGGGCCTGCCATGCGGGAGGGGTAGGACCACGCCACGAGGCCGGGTCCAACACACGTCCCCTCCAGCTGAAGGCAGGGGAGAGTCACCCATCTTCTTGGGGATTCTCCTCGCCAAGGCGGAAGAATCTGGAGAGGCCGTCAGCGTTGGCGTGGTCGTTGCCAGGGCGATGCTCCACGGTGAAGTTCATCCCTTGGAGGGAGATGGACCAACGTAGCAACTTCGGGTTCTCGCCCCGCATCTGGGCCGGTGGTCAGTCTGTACTCGGAAGTGGGTGCCGAAGAGGTAGGGCCGGAGCTTCTTTAGGGCCCATACGACGGCGAATGCTTCCCTCTCGATGGTGCTCCATCGTTGTTCTCGGGCCAGCAGGCGCCGGCTGATGAAGGCCACAGGAAGGTCGACTCTGTCAGAGTTCATTTGGGAGAGTACGGCCCCAATGCCGTGTTCCGAGGCGTCAGTTTGGACGATGAACTCTCGGCTGTAGTCGGGGGCTTGGAGCACCGGGGCGGTGCACATGGCAGTCTTTAGTGTCTCAAAGGCTACTTGGCACTCAGGGGTCCAGTGCGCCTTCGGGGGTAGTCTCTTGGAGGTTAGTTCTGTGAGGGGCCCCACAATGCTCCCATAGTCCTTTATGAACCGCCGATAGTATCCAGTGAGCCCCAGGAAGGCTCGGACGGCGGTCTGGGTGACGGGGGGCTCCCAGGCCTGGATGGCGTCGATCTTGGGTTGACGGGGAGCCACTTGGCCGCCCCCCACTTGGTGTCCCAGATAGGTCACGGACCCTTAACCGATCTGGCACTTGCTGGCTTTTATTGTTAGTCCGGCCCGTTGGAGGGCCGTCAGGACCTTCCAGAGGTGGGTCAGGTGCTCGTCCCAACAGAGGCTGTACACCACAATATCGTCCAGATAAGCGGCACTGAACTCTTCCAGCCCCGCCAGCACTCGATTCACTAGTCTCTGGAAGGTGGCCGGAGCATTCTTCAAACGATGGGCATCACGTTGAAGTGGCCATCGGGGGTCGAGAAAGCGGATCGTTCTTGTGCCCCTGGTGTGAGGCCGATTTGCCAGTATCCGGCCGTGAGGTCGAAGGTGCTGAGGTACCTGGCGGCTCCCAGGCGATCGATCAGTTCATCCGCTCGGGGAATGGGATGGGCATCGGTCCTGGTGACGGCATTCAGTCCCCGGTAGTCGACACAGAACCGCAGCTCCGGGGGCACCCCGGGGGCGGCGGCCTTAGGGACCAGGACGACGGGACTGACCCATGGACTGTCTGAGGGTTCGACTACCCCTAGGGCTAGCATCTTGGAAACTTTGGCTTGGATGCAGGCCCGGACTCGGTCGGGGACGCGGTAGGCTCGCTGCCGCACGGGCGAACTGTCCCCGGTGTCGACGTCGTGAACACACCACTGGGTGACTCCGGGGGTGAGGTAAAATAAGTTCGCAAATTGACCCAGTAGTTTCTGGCAGTCCTGGCGCTGTTTGGGTGTCAACGCGGGAGAGAGGGAGACCCCCTCGACGGAGCCATCTTTCTCGGAGGTGCTCAGGAGGTCTGGTAGAGGCTCGGAGTCGTCCTCTGCTCCGTCATCGGTAGCCAACAACAGGCTCAGTTCGGTGCGGACAAAGTGGGGCTTGAGCCGGTTGGCGTGTAGGACCCGGAGGGTGTTCCGGGGGGACTCCATGTCCACTAGGTAGGTGACGGGGCTCTTGCGCTCCAGCACTTTGAAGGGCCCGTTCCATTTGTCCTGGAGGGCGCCGGGGTCGACCGGGGACATGACCCAGACCTGCTGGCCCGGCTCGAATTCAATGGACGAGGCATTTTCATCATACCAGCGCTTCATCTCCTCTTGACTGGCCTTCAGGTTGGTTTCGGCCAGTTCCCGGAACTTCCGAGTCTGGTTGCGGAGAGTCAAGAGGTATCGGAAAACATCGGGCGGAGTATCGGAGGCGGCCAGCTCCCAGCCTTCCTTGACCAGGCTGAGGGGGCCTCGCACAGGGTGTCCATATAAAATTCAAAGGGGCTGAACCCCAGGGACTTCTGGGGTACCTCCCGGTAGGCGAACAGGAGGCATGGCAGCAGAACGTCCCATTTGCGCCGGAGGGGCTCTTCTAGGCCCTTGATCATTCCTTTGAGGGTCCTATTAAATCGCTCCACTAGTCCATTCCCTTGAGGGTGATACGGGGTGGTGAACTTATACGCGACCCCGCACTGTTGCCACAGGGACCGCATATATTTCGATATAAAGTTTGTGCCCCGATCACTTACGACCTCTCGGGGGAAGCCGACTCTAGAGAAGATCCCCATTAGCGCCCGACCCACTACGGGGGCTGTGATAGTCCGGAGGGGGATAGCTTCTGGGTAGCGGGTGGCATGGTCCACCAGGACGAGGATGAAGCAGTGCCCCTGAGAGGTTGGAGGATCCAGGGGCCCCACGATGTCGATCCCTACTCGCTCGAAGGGAGTGGTCACCACGGGAAACGGTTGGAGTGGGGCCTTGATTTTCCCCCCACTCTTCCCGCTGGCTTGGCAGGTCGGACAGGTTCGGCAGTGGTTGTACACATCGCTGCGCATCTTCGGCCAATAAAAGTGGGTCACCAGGCGGCTGTAGGTTTTGTCCTGCCCCAGGTGCCCGGCGAGGGGCACATCATGTGCCAGGTTTAAGAGAAAGTCTCTGAAGTGGAGGGGGACGACTAGCACTCGGCCGGCCCCCAGCTCGGCGATCTTTTGTTCACTGTACAGGAGGTCCTGGTCCCAATAGATCCAGTGGGACCCCGAGGAGTCTCCTGTGGCTTGCGTGGCGGCTTGTTGTCGGAGTCTCTCAAGGGAAGGACATGTCTTTTGTTCCCGACGGAACTGTTCGCGGGTGGGGCCCCCTTCTTGGTGCCACTGGGCTAGTTCGGGAAGGGGCCCGAGCTCGGGAAGTTCTTCATGGCTGGGGCCCTGCGGCCCCAGTTCGGGTTCGGCTGTGGCAGTGGCGGGTGGCGGAGGTGCCGGCCATTCAGGTTCTTCGGGCAGATTGTCTTCGGTTGGGACGGCGTCCCGGGTGGACATGGATCGGGTCGTTACGCAAACCCATTCAGGAAGGCCTAGCATCCCCAGATGCTCTCTTTGCTCGATCTGTGCCCAGGGGGAACTTTCCAGGTCGATCCCTAGGAGGCAGTCCACCGGGGCATCGTCTCGGACGGTGACTTTCAGCATGCCGGACACTCCTCCCCACTCGAAGGGGATGCGAGCCATCTGGCACAGGCTCTCGGAATTGTCCGCTGACCGGACAGGGCACAGAACGTGGGGCAAGATTTGTTCTGGGGTCACCATATGGCAGCGGACGGCGGTTATGCTGGCCCCCGTGTCACGGAGAGCCTCGGCCCGGCGTCCGTTGATGGTGACCCACTGGCGGTACTTCTGGGTGTTGGTCGGAATCTGGTCTCGGGGGATCATGTCTTTGTCGCCCAGGGAGGCGAGGCACATGGCCGCGGACTCCCATTCTTCTGGTTCCATAGGGACCTCTTCTTCTTCTTTTTCTTCGCTCAGAGCGGCTGCAGTGATTTGTCGACCGGGGGGCCCGGTGGTGCCGGGCCGCTGGTTCATGGAGCAGAGAGGATCATTGGCATAGTGACCCAGCCGCTGGCATCTGTGGCACGTAACGTTGGGGCGTGGCCCCGGTCGGGCTGGATGGGCCCCCCTCGGGCTGGAGGCTGGTGTAGCGGAGGTGGGCGAAGACCCCGGCGGGAGGTCTCGGCCTCGGCTGATGCCAGACCCACCGCCTTGCGGCTGGTGGTTCCCCGGGTACCCTCATCCGTATTCTCCTGTGGTGTTCCGGTGGACGCGGTTGCTCGCCCACCGATCTGCTTCGACCGCTAGCTTTCGCGGCTCGGTCAACTTGCTGTCGAGGAGGTGCTGTCGTAGTTCAATGAAGCAGTTGTTGGAGAGGTGCTCCCATAACATAAGGTCGACCAACTGCTGGTAGGTAGTGACCTGACTGCCTTTGACCCACCCCTCGAAGGCTCTGCTAAAAAAGTTCACATATTCCACCCAAGTGGTACCGGGGATTTTTTTACAGTCTCGGAACCTCTGCCGGTACATTTCGGGGGTGAGTCCATAGCGCGTGAGTAGGGCCGTTTTCATGTGTTCATAGGAGGTCATTTCGGTGTCAGGGAGTTCCAGCAGGGCGTCCCTCCCTTCGTTGACGAACTTTCCCCACAGGCCGGCGCCCCAATCCTTCAGGGGCACCCGATGGGCGGTCATGGCCACCTCGTAGGCTTTGAACCATTGCTGGATATCATCGCTCTTGTAGTATTCTGTGACTACATCTTTCAGTAGGTGAACCTTGGTGTCCACGGGAGGGGCCGAGGTCTTGGCCCCGGCCGCGCTATCTTTGTTGATCTTGGCTTTGATTTCTAGTTCTCTCAGGCCTCGTTCGTGTTCATATGCTAGTCGTTTTTCTTCAAGGTCACGTTGTCTCCGTTTCTCTTCTAGATCCCCCTCCAGCCGTAGTTGCTCGAGGGCCATCTTTTTCTCTGCTAGCTGGAGTGCTCCGTCTAGCCGGAGTCGTGCAAGCTCCAATTCGTGTAGCCGGTTGTGCTCTCGTTCTCGAGCGTCTTCATAGATGAGGTCCGCGTTTAGTGTTGCGGTTCTTTCCCCCGTCGGGGGTGCGCTGGTTTCCTGTTGCCCGTTCGGGCTATTCTCCTCTTGGGGTGGTCTGTCTCGGGTTTCCACCCAGGCTTGTAGGGCCGATTTGAAGTCCTCTTTTGTGCTCAGGCCAGTGGTAGCGATACCCATGTCTTTACAGAATTGTTTTAGTTCTTTGTGGCTGTATTCTTCTATCTTCTCTTTCTGGAATTCGGCAGGTAGGTTGGTTCCTTGGGTCGTCATGGTCTCTGTGTGTTTTTCGGTCGTAGTGGGTAGATCACTCTCTGTACGATTTTGCGTTGGCTCGGATCCCACCGCTGCCACCAATGTTAGAAAGGCGAACCAGGGGGAGGCAGAAGGTGTCTGACTGACCACCCCTAGGTCTACCCCTCCTTCAGAGAAGGGACCGAGCGATGTCGAGGGGCCTCCGATGTGAGGGCCCTCTCCTAGAATCGTACAGCAGAGTAACCACACCACTACAAATGTACACCACACGTAGATAGAGTTTTCAATCTTTATCTGGCAATAAGTATCGTTTCAATATATACAGCAGATCCCGAGATCTGGAAAGTCTCGTGACAAAGGGCAAGATAGCGGGACAGTCTTATAGATGGTCGGGTGCAAGGAGACTCTACGCACAGCTCTCAATCCTCGAGCTGGGGGGTTCCGGAAGGTTGGGCCGCGGCAGCGCCAGCCGGCTCCAAGATGGTTCAGCGAGTGTGGACCGCGGCAGCGCCAGCAGGTTCCAAGATGGTTCAGCGAGTGTGGACCGCGGCAGCGCCAGCAGGTTCCAAGATGGTTCAGCGAGTGTGGACCACGGCAGCGCCAGCAGGTTCCAAGATGGTTCAGCGAATGTGGACCGCGGCAGCGCCAGCAGGCTCCAAGATGGTGACAGCAAAGATGGACCGCGGCAGCGCCAGCAGGCTCCAAGGTGGTTACAGCGAAGATGGACCGCGGCAGCGCCAGCAGGTTCCAGGTAGAACAGCAAGTTGAGTTCGTCTCAGGGTCAGCCGCGACAGCCTCAGCAGGGCTTCTCGACTCCGGGATACAACTGCCGTCCTACTCCGGGGCTGGCCCAGATATAGGTCTGGAGTCCTTTGATGTCCGGACCCTCTCGCCTGGGGGTCAGAGGGGCCGGGATGATGGTGTCCAGACACCCAGCAGGGGGTGGAGCCAGCGCTCAGGGAGGCCGGAGGCCGATCGAAACCAGGCATCCGGGGACGGTTGGAGAGCCATCGAAACTCCCCTCTCCTTGTCTCTGGTTGAGTGGCCACTCTACCACCCGGAGGGCTCTTGGTGCCTCGATGGCGGGCTCGCTGGGGCCGCGGCTGGGCCGGGACCACGTGTCTGTGACGTGATGGCCCCAAGATGGAGTCGGGCCCGGAATGAGGGTCCGGGGTGGGCACCGGACCGGTAATGCTGGGGCGGCCCGAGTGTGCCGTGTCAGTGGTTGTGGGCCGCCGGGTGGCGGATCTGGTGGTTTGTAGGTCGTGCAGAGGTGTGCCCGAGGCCGACCCGGGCTGGATGGAGGGCCGATGTCGTCCGGGGCCTGCCATGCGGGAGGGGTAGGACCACGCCACGAGGCCGGGTCCAACATTCCTATGTTTAGCTGTAGCTAATTGAAGACCTCATATTTATCTTTTATTCTTTCCTCATTGATATTAGCACTAAGAGTAATTACTTTGTTCTTGCATGTTATGATATTCACACAATGTTAAATGAACTATAGTTAGCAATATACTCTATTTTCTATATCTTCACTTCTATATTTATATTTTCCTCCATTATAGTGGTTGCTTCCAATATGTTATCCACTATCAATATTACAAGTTATAACATGTTACCATAAGCCATGCTTTCATTTAGTTATATTGACACTTAATTATTTCACTATTGTTGCAAAGTCATCCTGTGCCCTGGGCACCCCCCAACTTTTTGCTAACTGGAACTGGTGGTAACTGACTCTGACTGACCCTGGGCTCTGTTTAACCAGGCCCAGGGCCAGTGCCAAGCTAAAAGGAACACATTAGAACACAGTTAAGACACCTAACATACACTAGGGTACATTAGAGTATGGTGGGGTACCCCTGTAGTTGGCATGACCTACCACCTAAGCCCCTAGTATGTAATAGGGCAGGGGATTGAAACTACCTAGAAGTCTCCAGTATCCTGGGGCATGGTGGTTTAGAGGCCAGCAGATTCTCTGCACCAGCATGTGTGCACTGCTGAAGCCTGAGGTCAGTTTAAAAGCTGCACTGGTGGCCAGGACAGCTTTTTAAACCTTAAATTGTGCCCAAACTAGACTTTGGGGGTAGGGGCCCTTAAAAATTAAAAACCTACCATGTTATTGCATATTAGGGACCCCCCAGGGTCACCCCTAGGCATCCCAGGGGAGGGGGGTCAATTATCTATAAGGAGCGCCCTTATAAAATGAGTTTTTATAGGCCTGGGTAAAGTGAAATTTTACATTTCACTCCCTACATTGTATTAAAGAGGTGTTCAAATTCGACTTTGATGCTGGAAGAATTGGGTAGGGATGATCTGCAATATTTCTGCAGATTCAGAACCCCTGAAGTCTCCCCTAGTTGCACAGGGGGTGGGGGTCCGATAGAAATGAGGGAAATACTTATAAAATATAGTTTTATAAGCCCTGGTGCTACAAAAGTGGCGCAAGTCATTTTCCCCATTGCAAACCCCATGGCCCATAGGTTAACATGGTAGGAAGTGATTGATTAATAAATATTGATAGGAGAGGACTAGCCGGACCATTCAAAGACTTCCCAGAATGGTCGTAGTAAATCCAACAATATTATATTGTTGAATTTCTCCTAAAGTGTACATACAATAAGTTATGAGACTTTCTTGTTTGTAAGTCCAAATTCAGCCTTTCAGTGGTCTGCCCTGATTGGTCAGAGTTAAGTGGATTAGCCAGGCTGCTGGGAGGGCAGTGATCTGTTCTATAGGAATGCCAGGCCAGGAGGTGGCGTCGTAAACTACGTTCTTCAAAGGCAGAAGGGAGGCCTGGGTTTCAGTCCACTAGAACAGTCGTGACCCAGAGTCAGGGATAGGCTTAAGAAAGGTATGTGCAGATGTTAGGGGGAAGAGTCCATGGAAATAAGATATCCCAGGGGGTGTGTTTAGCCAGCTCTTAACTCCTTGCTGGAAAATCAGCCATTATGGATTTGGAAGAATGATGTACTCTGGGACAAACTAATGCCACACTCCACAGGATGTGGTCATAACTATGAGGAGTTGCCCTGCTCTCATTGGTCAGCAGTGACCTGGTGCTTGACCCAGAGAATTTTGAATAATAATCTGAGAAGGGGCAGAGCCCTCCAGATCTGCTGCTTGAAACTGAATGAAGCAAGAAGTGCCCTGCTGCGAAGTTTGCTCTGCAAAGATTTCTAAGGCCTGACCTCTGAAGACTGCACCAAGTGAAACTGCAGCCCTGTGGATTACCTTGCTGTCAAAGGACTAAGAGTGGACTCCCTGCAAGCTACAGGTTAACAGAGCTCACCTGGACAGCCCCACAAAGAATTCAAAGCCTGGAGTACCAGTGGATTTGTCAGGGTTTTGTTCAAGTGGATTGCGGAATTGAAGTTTCACACTTTCAAGGACCCTCTGGAGATTCCAGAACCTTGGATTGCGTGTTGGATACTTTGGGACCCGCAAGCAGAACGCCAGGAAGGTGTTCTAACTGGACCCCGCTTGCTGAAGAAGGCGGCCCACTGCAGTGGTGAGAATTCTTCAGAACAATGTATAAAGGTGTGTCCCTGACAGAGAAAACAAAAAGACTTAAAGGGGCGCTGTTGGTTTCTAAGCACTAGAAAGTGACTAATCTTTAAAAAAATCAGATCTCTGGTTCCCTACAGTGGATTATTTTCGTTTTGGTGTCATTTAAAAGATAAAAATATTACCTATTTTTATAAATTGGTGTTGGATTTTTATTTTGTGTTGTGTCTTAATTATTTACTGAAATGGTGTTTTTAAATGCTTTACATACCTGTCTTTGAAGTTACGCCCGTCTGCTCGCAGCCACGTTACCAAGGGTTGAGCATAGGAATAATTTTCTACGACCTATGCTGAGTCCTATCATGTGTTAGTGGCTTTATCGCCAGTGGCAGACCTACATTTGCCTCTATCAATAACCCACTTTCCAACAACTATTGTTTTAATATTTTTAATGCCATTCATATACTGATATAATACCATTTTATGCCTACTTATATGAACAATGTGTATTCTCATAGGCTATTATATGTAACTTAATTGTTAGTCTCTTTCTTCTTACAATGAAATGTCCTATAGCTTCTAAGTTCTCATTTTGTTCTTACTAGCTCTTTCGATATCCACTATCGTATTTATGACTCTTTACCAAAATGTTATCATGGGCTCTATTCTATATTATTATTTACTCTCCAAATGTCTTCTCTTTTCCAGTGGGGTCCTCCCCCGCAACGGCGCTCCAGTGCGCCCAGGTCCGCGGTTGACAGTTTAGGTTCCCAGCTTTCTTCTATTTATACCCTCTTCTCTCATTTTATTCTGATTATACCCTCATCCCTTCCCTCTCCTCTTTATTGTACTCCCTAGAAACAAACATCTTACAGTTTTGTTTTATATTGTATTATGAGTCTACATTCTATTTCTTTACTCCTGCTTGTTCTTATTTAATTACAAATTGATGTTTTTTTCCTGAGCCAGTGTGGGATTTAATATAAAATGCACTCAGAGGGCATCTTAGAGATGACGCCTGAAAAACGACAAGCCCAGGTGTGGTAACTGAATGGCTGTCCACCATTTAGGCAGCACCAGACAGGTTCCTGGACCCATGGGTAGAGAACCTCCGCTCTCTGGTCCCAGAAATGAAGCCCATCCTGGGCAGAGGTGTCATGCCTCCTCCCCTAGGATGCGTCCACGAAGGGGAAACTTCAAAGGCCTGCCACCTTTAGACTCTGTCCCTGCCTTTTTCTGCCCCCAGCAAGGGACTCTCAATGGCTCTGCTCCCCACTTTGGGCTGGAGAATAGGAGGGAAAACCAAGCTAGGAAGAAAGGTGTGACCACCTTTGCCAAACCCACCCCTCACATGGGGGAGGCGAGGTGAAGCACACATCTCAATCGCCTCCATCTTGAAGATGAGGGGACTCAACCAATTAGGGAGAGGCGCATGCCCCCCTCCCCTGGAGGGTGGCATAATAGGAGGTGTGCCCACTTCAAGGAAGGAACCAATTTGTCCTGACCTGCGCACCCCTTTTAACTCCTCTAAATTTAGTATGAAACTTTGCCTCCTCACATTCGAGGAAGAAAAAAGAAGGACCGAAGAGCTGTGCTTACCCAGGAACAAGTGGACACCTACTGCTTTGACCCTAGCCTTACTGGCCTGTTCCGTCTCCAACCTTCCTACAGTGAAGAAACCGGCGTGTCCAGCAGCCGCCCGGAGGACTTGCCCTGCACTCACCTTACAGACTGTCTTCCGTGAGAAACAGATTTGCTCAACCAAGACTCCAAGGCCAAAACCCGGACCCTGGCGGCTCCGCAGTTCTGCATCATTCTGCACCAGACGCCCACAGCCTGCGTTCGAGTGGCCCAACACCACGAGGAGGTATCTGGTAATCCCCGACCTCCCTCAAGCCTCGAGACGACGCCTGCAAACTCAACCTGAGGCGTCCCCCTGACTGCAACTGGTGCTGGTAAGAAGACCAGATACCTGAAGACACCCCTACAACCGAAGATCCACGGCCTTGGGTGGCCAAACTGACGGTGTCCAGGCATCTCCCAAGAACCTAACTTACATGTTTAGCCAGTGTCACCTTCAGGAAGACTCCCTACCCGAGCCTGCAGCAACTTTGCCAAACCAAAAGTCTCCACCCGGCCACCCTTGTGCCGCTGGTGGTGCAACTCCTGTGATGATCGTTGGCTCCTGCATTGTTGACCTTAAGCCCAGGAGCTTTGCTCCCACACCAAGTGGCCTGCTTGCAAGCAGTCCAAAACCAAAGTCCCCCTAAGCCCCATTGGCTAACATTGGGCCCCTGAACTCTGCACCCGGCCGCCCCAGTGCCGCTGGTGGTGCCACTCAAGTACCTATCTAGACCTCAGGGAACCTCCCTCCTAACCCCCAAAACTCCCACTCGTAAGACGTTTACTTACCTGTAAAACCGATAACCATTTTTCTCCCATAGGAACCCATGTTATGAGTTTTTGTGCCAAAAATGTTTTAAGTGTTGGACTAATGCTTGTTTGGAGAAAGAGTAACTGAATTGCAAGCTTTGAAAGTGTTACTGTGTATTGTGAGATCCCTCGGGATGGTATCTAGGCACAGCACCCCAAGTAGTCGGTGTAATCTGAAAGTCATCAAAAAATATTCTAAAAGTAATTACTGTGCAATTTAAACTGATATTTGAAACCATACCAACCTGTAACAATTGCAGATCCATTCCCCATTGCATTTCTGTGTAAAGGTTTACAATTGAAAGTACATTTTACATACCTGTACCAAGTCCTGCTTGGGTCTAGAAATAGAATACAAGTATACATTTTTTATACTTACCCAATTGGTCTGCATTCTGTCTCTGAGTGTGTGTAATCAGTCCTTGAGTGAATATATATGAAATGCTTAATCTCTGTGGATAAGCCAAACTGCGGGCCCACACTACCACAAAGAGAGCTGTTAGCAAATACCTAATTTAGCCTCTGCTATACCTCTGGGGACTCCCTGGACTCTGTGCATGCTATACCTTACTTTGGTATAGTGTATACAGAGCAAGCTTCCTATGTGTTGAC